>NC_138130.1:70999887-71599887 GCF_964188305.1 Podarcis bocagei | reverse complement strand
CTTACCTAGTGTTAAGTATGCAATTTATCACAGCAGTGATGCATGGTAATATACTAAACCTGCCAACTATTACAATTCTTATTTGGAGGTATATAGAGTTCAAGAATATAAACAGATCCTATCTCATATTCCCATACCCAGATGTTTAGTTTGTCAGAGTCTTCAAGCTGCCCTCATAAAGGGAAGAATTTTTTTCTTTTCTCATCTGTACTCTCTCCTTACACCATTATATTTATTGTGAAGGTGAGAAAAAAGTAATAGAGGAGCTCTAAGCATAATAAGCAAATTGGCTTTTTTATTTAAAAAGTTAAGCCAAAGATAATTCACACAAATAAAGTTTCCACAATAAACCAAGCCTCAGCTTTTATTCAGTTTTAATCAGACTTTTTTATTAACATTTTCTCTGAACAAAATGTGGCAAAGATTTTGTTTTTAACTGAACAAAATGGTTTATTGACTTCAACCATTAGTGAATGCTTTGTAGGGTTTAAATAAACATACTTGGTTGTAGACAACATAGGAAGAGGATGTTCAATATTAGGCTGAATATTTTACCTGGAATAATCTGGTGAAGATATCAAATTCAAAGACTGAAATGTAGTCATTGCAGGTTAAATCAATAGTAGATTTCAAAGCCATTGCTTCCAAACCAGAACTAATCTGATGCACTTCATGCAGACACTGACGGAACACCTTCCAAGGCACTATGGTTCTGTAATGCAAAAACAGTATTGAAGTGTTACACAATATGCTACCATTTTCTAAGTAACATCACATCCTGTAAAATCAGAGCCATGTAGGTTCATGATTACACATCATGTTCGCTTACATCTCCAGGTGAAGGGTTACCAGCAACCTTCTCCTGGCAGCACTATGGCCAGGGGCGAGGAAAGAAGATAGATGATGGACGGAATTGGTGTCTGAACAGCACAGCAAGATTTTAAGTTGGCACCGGGGGGAGAGCACCATTCAAGGTCTACTTAGGCAGCAAAATTACTTGTGTCAGCACTGAACATGGCTCTGTATCTAGGTAAAGGATACACAAAGGCATGGATATGTGCCTTTGGTGGTGGCAAGCCACACTTTGGAACATACTGGAAATATACCTGGCCAATTCCTTTTTGTAAAAAATTGATTGCCCAGAAAAAACATTTAATACTGGTTCACAGCCCTTTAAATAATGTGCAGATTTTGGAGGCTTCTTAAAATTGGTATCTTCACATAATTCTTTTCAAAATATTTTCCACTTGTATGATGACAATTATTATCTTTCCCGTGGTTTCCAGTTTATAGGAATGAGTACTATTGCTCAGATCCCAGAATGCACCACCCACAAACGAGAGGTAGCAATACATTTGGGGAAGCCCCGAGGTTTGCAGAAGGAAAAGAAACTGAAAATAGGGAAGGGGAGAACCCAACACAGCACCAAGGACTCAGTGAGCACTTAAGGATGACTGACTATTGAGGGAGGATGGAAAACTGGATGGAAGGAGAAAGCAATGGAGCATCTTGGGTGAACAGCACTGGCTGACTGAAGGAAACACTGTACAAGAGCAGCCGACATTGCAAAACTGTGTTTCAGGTCCCATTTGCTATTCCTGTTATTTGTTCACACTTCAACTCTCTGACAATAGAGTAATTAAAATGCTAAATAAATAGATAACAGTTACTTAAGACCACCTGAAAATGTGGACTACAGGGGGAAATATTGCTATTGGCTTCAAAGTTAATAGCCCTACATTTAAATAATATTTAAAAATAGTTCAAACCAGGAAGATGCTGCCCATCATGATTCATATCCAGACAGTAGCTGAATGCTAAATTTTAGCAATAAACTTCTGAAGTCTTAGTGCCATCTCAGCAAATTTCCCAGCTAATATATAGTGTAGACTTTTTTCCTTTTGATTTATTACCGCATGTATTCTTTCCCAATATACCCAGATGTTTCAATAATGCAACTTGCTGAAAGACAAGTAGGTAGATAGGTTGTAGGGTGTGAGGTTTTGAAGAGCCTATACTCCAATAGTTACAGTCACAGACCTGCCATAAGCAATCTTGCCAAAGGAATTTCCTACCTTGAAGCAAAAATAGCTCACAGGGAGTGGCTGTGTAAGAACTCTGTGGTAAACTTCACAGAATGAAATTTTAGATGGCATCAAACTCGCAGAGGTGAGCAAGTTCATTAATATATGGATTACACAGAAATGAGCTTCAGTCTTCCAGATCATGCTGAATTTCAACACAACCTTCAGCACTAAATAAGGTCATAATCACTTTTCCTAGTACAATAAAGGCACATTTTCTTACTTGTGCAAGGTCAACATGTTACCTTATATATGGTCTGGTGTTTTTTTCAGGGGTATTGTATTTTCTGAGAATTTTAGTACAGTATTTTTGTGCATCAGGAAATGTGATACTTAGATAACACCTATCATGATAGCTGTGCAATATTCAAATTTATTACCTTATAAAACCTGTTATCAATAATCACAAACCCACTCCTACCATTTGAATACAGCTACTGAAAATGGACCTTTCAGTCCAAGCCTTCCTCAACTGCTGACCACTAGAATGTACAGCTTCATATTGTTAGTTTTAGTAATCTAATTTTCCTTTTGAACTTTTTATATCTTTTGATTTCCCTTTTGAACTTTTATATCAATTACCTGAATATCAATATTGAGTTTTATTGTGGGTTTTTTGAGTCTCTGACTCCTTACTGTAATCTGCTTCAAGATATACAATTATATAGCAAATTGGTCTAGAAACAAAGGCTAGAATACAAGCGGCAAAAGATGTGTTGTGAATTTCACTGAGTACAAGTTTAACATGCCTACTGTGTGGTGGCGAGGGGGTGTCTCACTTCTCTTCCTCCATTGCAGCCTCAAGTAACTGTCCAGCACACCTTCTTTGTATTGTCTGGGGTCTGTTAACATCTACTTCAGGCAATTAAGTCTGTTATGAATAGTTTGCAAAGCACTTTAGCCACATCTGGTCAAAACCTTACATGACAAGTGTCTCTTATGTACTTGTCCTTATACATAAATGTTAAAAGGATACTAAAAATGGGGGCGGGGAGACTTCAGGACATCCTTGGGAATCATATGCAACACAAAAAAACTTTTGCAAAATTGACTATACTTACTTCTCACCGAAAAACTTCTTCCAGAATTCTGCAGCATCAGCTTTTGTGATACGAAAGTTGTCACCCTGGAACTGACCATTAGGAAAGATTGCCTTGATTTCTGCAAGCATGTGACTGAAGATGAGGGACAGCTTTGTAAGATTTCGCCTTTCAATGAAATAAAACAGGGGGTAAACTAAGCAAAATATACCGAAGAAGTCTCTTGTTTGAAAGGAAAACGAAGACCTGAATTTCAAAAATTCAAAAAGCAACGTGTGTCCCATGTTTTCTTATTTTTAAGACCACATTCATACCACAATTAAACAGTGCTTTGGAAAACATTTGCTAAATAATAATGCCAGTTCTTGGGTACATTTTAAGGTATTTAAATAAAAACAAAAGCCATATATTAAATTTCATAAATTGTTTATGTAGATTCAAAAATCTTCAGTAAGGGAAGTTACTGCACTTTAAAAGGTAAAATATAGCCATATTCAATGCAGTTGTTTCTTAAAACTGTTGAGGTTATGTCATAAGAAACAACAAAAATTGATACCTCTATTGTTACAAAACAATGCCTCAAGTAGCCACTGTAGGCAATCAGCACCATATAAGAGAAGATTTGTAAGACATAGTAAGACAAAAGAAAACAACTTGTTGATACTTATTGAATGATATCCAGGGAAATCAACTGGTTTTACAAAAGGAAGTGGAATTTATTTTAAACCACACATTAAGTTATTCTAAGGGCAAAACTGCTTTTCACAAAGTTCTTTCTAGCATAGATTTATTTAATGTACGTAAAACAGTAAATTTCACATTCCTTCCTGCAGAAGCACAGTTTACTTTCAAATAAAAATGAAACATGTTCCAGGTGTACAAAAAGAAATGCAGGCAAAAATACTTTACTAGCCCATTTACTAATATCCACATGCACATCACTGGTCAGATAGTGAGCCCAAAGAGCTACTTGCTTTGATAAAAATTGCTAATTGTCTTAGGCAAGTAGCAAATTATAAGGTTGGCCTTGATCTCAGCTTTTCAACAGCCTGTAGTTTTCAGTGATTAACACATAGGGAAGCTTCACAGACTTGTATTTTTCAATGTACATAGTACTTTACACGCAGTAACATTAGCAAGGAAACAGAAAAATTCTGACCCCAGGGAGCACACAGTCAAAATCTGGGAACCATTCAGAAACTGGAAAAGCAAGGTTGACAATTTAATGTCCCATGATGACTTTGAGTGATGTTATATTGGGGGTATTGTGATTAATTAAAGTGACAGGCAGCTCAGAGACCCAGACCCTGAACAGGGAGGCCCAAGGCTGGCATCAGAGTGAGACCCTGACAGATGGCCAATGATGCCTCTCCTGTGTGCGTTCGAACATATATTTCTCTCCAAACTAGCACACTTTTCTTACTCAAAGTAGTCTGTGGTATGTCACTGATATTTGAAGTGTATGTATTATTAACTTTGTAGTGTTCTTCCTTTTCGTTCTTTTGTAAATTCTATTCTTTAATAAAGTTTGTATTTTTAAAAAAGTCATCTTGGTCCACTAACAAAAGGAAAAGTGCTAAGACACATCCTAAACAATGCTTGTATCAAAAACTCAGTATTAATGAAGTATGTTACTACCCAGGAAAAGTTCTGGAGCTGCCTGAGCCCCAAAGACAAATTTAATGCACATATTCTGGTAATGCTCAAAATCGTGTCTGACAATATCCAAATGTAAACCAAAACCCAACCCTCCAATTCAGTAATTGTCATACCAAACTGAGCAACAGTATCTTCAAAGGTGCCCAAATCAATGAAGTTTGGAAAGATTTGATCCATCATCTTGATTCAAAAGGGTATCCAATGGTTTCCAAACACAGACCCAAATCTGCTCCTCTAGCTCGGGAACTGTTGTATCAAAATGGTGCTATTTGTAAAGGTTTGTCCCACCGTTTTGATTCAAAATTGTATCCAGTGGTTTCAAAATGTAGACAAAAACAGCTCTATCTTGGGAACCGTCTGTGTGACAATACATCAAGAGGCACCCAAGTTCATAAAGGACAAACCACTTTCCAAAATATATAGTAGATAAACAACATAATTAAACAACTTAGTTAAACTCAGATAGAAAAGTGGTGAGAAACAACTAGGTGGTGAATAAGTTATATCAGTGATTAGATCTTCAGCCTATGTAAGCACAAACAACTATTTCTAAATGTCAACCGTGGCATGCCCTGACCCGCTCTAACAGCTAGAATTTCCCCCCAAAGTGTGTAACCATCATCTCCTACTTGTAGATGAAAACCACTGCATCTTGTTTGTAACCTCAGCAGATAAGATAAATGATCTGTTATCTTTCCCCTGACAACCTCTTAATATTTTCTCTTTAATCTTCTACTCTAGGCTAAACTTACCCAGTTTCTTTAGCTCTTCTTAAGATTTGCCATTGAAACATTTATAGTCTTTTAGAACAGTGTTTCCCAACCACTGTTCCGCGGCACACTAGTGTGCCACGAGATGTTGCCTGGTGTGCCGCGGGAAAAACTAAAAAATTCGAAAGATTTTTTTTTTTTTAAAGTCAAATTTTCGATTGGGGCGCCATCACTAGATGACCCCTGGGGTTCCCTCCCTCCCTCCCGCTCTGCGCCTCCCTCCTCCTCCTCCTCCTCTGGGGAGGCCCTTCCTGGCTCTCGACCAAGGCTTGGCGGCTGCCACTCACTCACTCGCTCACCCACCCGTCCCTCCATCCCTGCACCCGGCCTCTCCCCCTCCGTCGCCAGTGCGGGGGCTGCCGGGATCCGTAGTCCCCTCGCCCTTGGGCTCCGCGCCCGCGCGGGGTGCGCGAACTACGTTTCCCAGCGTGGCCTGGCGGGCCGGGCGTTTTGTTTGAAGCGCTCTTCTCCCGGCCATGGAATGAGCGCGGCAGCGGCGGCCGGGCGGGCAGGGGCTCTTCTGCGCAGACCCCGCGCAGCCTGCCTGCGCCCCCGCGGAGATCGGGCGGCAGGATGGAGCCCGGGGATCCCCGCGGAGGCGGAGCGGCGGAGGCTGCCCCCCAGGTAGGGCTGCGTCGGGGGGGTTATTTTTGCAATGCTGCATCCGCGCCGGAGGGGACGCATCGGACTGCGGGGAGACCCCTTGGCGGGCGTGCAAGGCAATGCATGCGTGCAGGCGTTGCATGGAGTGCAGTGCAATGCAATGGCAACGCGGCGCCCTGCATGCATGCATGCAACTTCCACCGGCGCTCCGGACTTGGCAGGTGAGGGGGGTCCCCAGTGGGCGGCAGAGAGAGCCGGGAGGGCGAAGGGGAGCCGGGGGGAGCAGCACTGCTCCCCGAGCCGAGCCCGGGGGGAAACTTCGGCGTCGTTGCACGGGTGTTGGAAGCGAAGGCTGGCGGGGGCCCCTCGCCTGCAAAACCTGGTCGCCTCTCATATATTTCGTGCATTGCATTCATCGCCCACTTTCTCCTCCAACGAGCTCCCGGGGGCGCGCGCGGTTCTCCCCGTGTTATCCTCGCAACAACAGCCCTGCGAGGTGGGTCAGGCGAGTGGCCCAAGGGAGCACCCAGGGATTGTCCTGGCCAAGTGGGGTGATTTGAACCCTGCTCTCTGCCCGGTCTTCGTCCTCATTTAGCCCCCACATGTGCATGACTGTGCATGACTGAGGTTTTCCCCCCTCGTCTTGGCTATGGTGTGAGTCTGTGCTGTTAATTAATGGGGTTCTGCCTTCAGAGAAGATGAGCCAGCCCTCAAGGAGGTGATTATGTAATTTGCTAGCAATTCATGTCCCTCCCAGCGTGACGCTGCGCGCTGACGTCACGGGGCTGTAATGGTGGTGTGCTTCGAGATTTTTTTCATGAAACAAGTGTGCCTTTGCCCAAAAAAGGTTGGGAAACACTGTTTTAGAACTCGTCTACTATATTGTTTCCAATTTGCCAAAAATATACACAGCTCCACGTGGTATTCCAGATGTGGTCATAATTTGAAAGGATGCTCTTTTCCCTCCTTGTACTGTAATGCCCCACCCCGAAAGCACTAGAAACTCCAATGAAACACAGATGAAAATGTATCTGCATGAACAGACCCTAGAACAGGCATAAGCAAACTTGGCCCTCCAGATGTTTTGGGACTGCAACTCCCATCATCCCTGACCACTGGTCCTGTTATTTAGGGATGATGGGAGTTGTAGTCCCAAAACATCTGGAGGGCCGAGTTTGCCTATGCCTGCCCTAGAACAAGTGTTTCTGATCAGACCACAAGCCAAGCTGGTACTCAGGAAAGAGTGGGGAAGAGACTTCAGAGCAGGAGAAAGGACAGCTCCCCCCCTCACTCGGACCCAAACCTGTTTGTCCAGAAATCAAAGAGGGGCAGATATTCAGCTTCAACACAGCTCTTGATACCTATCTTTCATATTCATGTCTATGTAATGCATTTTAGCAACACATAACCTTAATATGCCAATAAAGTACAGTGGCACCTTGGTTTACAAACTTAATCTGTTCTGGAAGTCCATTCTTAAACCGAAACTGTTCTTAAACCAAGGCACAGTTTCCCTAATGAGGCCTCCTGCCGGCCGGTGCCCTTCCACTGTTCGAATTCCATTCTTAGACCGAGGTAAGGTGTGCAAACCGGGACACTATTTCTGGTTTTGTGGAGTTTGTAAACCGAATCATTCGTAAACAGGACTGTTCTTAAACCAAGGCACCACTGTATACTGGGTGAAATTCAAGGAACCCTCACTAGCCTACAGAGAACACACATCTAGTGGCAACAGCTTTCAGCATGCAATCACTTTCCTTTAGTCCTGGTGTTTGCAGCTTAGCTTTTGAAGCAGAATTTAACTTGGTTGAATCGACAAATATAACAGGTTCTCTTTAAATACCTTCTTCCCAGACTCCAGCTCTGGTCAGGATGGGACTCACATCTATCCTCCCTTCTCCCCTTAGTCAGGTGTTGTCTGTGTGTATTACCTGCAACAGCTCTGCACTGACCAACTAAATCATTTTATTTCACCCTACTACAACCACAACCTGAAATAATATACTGTGGGCAGGAAGGAGGAGAGCACCAACATACATGAATAAATACCTTTAAAATACTTTAAATAAGGTATCTGCAACAAAATGTCCCTGTGTGTTCAAGCCTTCAAAAAAAGGGTTCATGTTCAATACACAAGCCAGTCTGGAATTCATAGGGTAGAGTGGGGAACCCCAGGAGGGACAAAAGGCCAGTTTTTCTTCTCACCCTCTCCTAACCTGTCAATGGATTCTCAAGTGGCTTCTGTGGCCCGGAGTTACTATCCTTTAGCTTAGGCAGGTTTGAGAGCTACAACTATTCCTGGACTGGAATAGATGGGACTTCAGTTGCCCATGCTTGGGTGACCTGTTTAGATTACTGCAATTTGTGGGGCTGGCCTAAAAGTCTGGAGGCTGCAGCTAGTGCAGAATATGAATGCTTGGTTGGTAAGTGGGTCAGCCTTATGGGATCATGTGTCAGCAATCCTGAATCATGCACTGGGTATGCAATTGTATTTAAATGTTTTTACAGGTTCTATATGTTTTTATTTTATTTTAAATTGCATTGTTTTATCATTTTGGTGTTTGCTTCCTTCCCCGGGCTCCTTTGAGTGGAAAGAGAGGATACAAATTAATACTAATAAAATAAAATGCAGCTGCAATGAGGCAGAAGCAAAAAGAACAGAAACAGAATTATCTAACTGCAAAAGTCTAGTTTAATAAATATATTTTAAGGAGGTACCAAAATACCATCGGAGATAGTGCCTGTCTGAATTTTGTGTGTGTGTTTGTATAAAATAAGTACTGCAGATTACATTTAACTTTCTAATGAAATAATGGGTTCTTATTACAACTCAGTATTTTGATCTATATATCATGAAAGGCACATATGTCTTACAAAGCTATTTCAGGACCAAAATCCCACTATTCTTTATTATTTTCACCTGTATGTTTCCCATCTTCACACATGAAGTGCTCTGTCTTTTCTTAATATCATTCTGAAGACTTCAAAAGTGAAAGGAAATAATAGAGCAAGTTTTCCTTTCATCATAAGCATCTTGTTGAATACTGCTCTTCAGTAATGAGCTTGTAGCACTGATTAAAGTGGAAAATAGTAGTTTTGTTTCTTTTCATAAAGCTGAAAGGAAAACCCTCCTACACTCTCCTTCTCAAGACTGAATCCCCACTTTGTTGCTCAAGCATCTTGCTCACATTATGGAACCTTTTTTTACAGATACAGAATCTCCCACACAACTTCTCACAACACTAATTTCTTATAAGCCATATTACTCAATGTAAGACTGGAGAGAAGGCCTGATCTCCCCATGAGGCTATGGGCATTTTCATTAAGGTATTGGTATGAGTAATACAACTAGATAATCCAAACTCAGAGCAAGCATTCAGCACGGTAACATTGCTGGCCATTTGGTCTCTTAGCATGTCAAATTGTAATTGGCCAGTACAAGCCACTACCTCTGAGCCACTCACCTTCTTCTCAAATAATCACAGGAAATAAGACAGAAAATCTATTATCAATAGACTGCAACTTGTTTAACTGTGGGCATTAGTCATACAAGGAAATAATCAGACACAGGTCTACATGCTGCAAAAGTTTTTCGCTTGATTGTTAAATGATGTGCTACTTGAGACTGTCTACCAACTTTAAATATTCATACACAACAAATATTCCACTTTTTGCAAATCATGATAAAAGCTGTGAATAAGGCACTTGCTTTATTTCCATTTCACTAATCTTCATATAAACTTCTTCTTCTTCTATTCCAAAGCGAACATGTCAAAAACAAAATTTCCCAAGCACTACGTTTGTTTGGGAGGAATATCTATATATCCCATTTACCAAGAGTATCTATGTATCCACAGTGCCAGAGCCAACACAGCTTACTAAGCAGTTCCCAACATCTTGATTTCCTGACTATTATGAAAATGGTTCAGATACGAGTCTTCAAACTCACAAGGCATAGTGTCTACTGTTGAAAGGGCAAACTATACCAGAACTCAAGTGAAAGATGTGTAAGCTGCAATATGCTACCAATAATTTAAGTCAGTATGACCATTTTTCTTCTGAAAGCTGCAGTGCATAATATTCCCTAACACTCTTTCCTCAGATTCAAAAGCCCACAAATAGCGTATATAAATGAGTTACATCAGATGCTTAAGATGGAAGAAATAACAACTAGAGAAAAAGCTACAAAAAATGTATGCAGGTAATTAGAAATTCCACTGCAGTAGGAATCCCATGTCCAGCCACAAATTATATGTCTATGAAAAAATATTCTGTGGGCCTGCAGAATGCTCACACTCTTCATTTGTTCAAAACGCTGCTACTGCTGAATTTGCATTTTGCTAAGCCATTCCTGCCTATCATTTACCTGCAGTGGAGTTGCTTCCAACAGCGTCACTTTTCCAGCTTAAGATTTCAGAAACCTGTATAGGCTTGATACACTTATCTTCATACTACAGGTCTATACTGCTAAGACCCAAATACATTCCACTAATTTGTTCTAGGCAAGGTTTTTCTGTTTATTATTTTATTGTTATTTTAAATATATCTATCTTTAAAGAACCCACTGAATTCAAGGGACTTACCTGGGAATAAGTCCTACTGCACTAAATGAGAGTTTCTTCTGAGACATGCACGTAATTGTGCTGCTATGCTATCAAAGGGAACAAAATGTTCAGATCTCTACATGCAATGAAAGGCCAATTCTATATAGTGGTACCTCAGGTTACATACGCTTCAGGTTACATATGCTTCAGGTTACACACTCCACTAAGCCAGAAATAGTGCTTCAGGTTAAGAACTTCGCTTCAGGATAAGAACAGAAATTGTGCTCCGGCGGCACGGCGGCAGCAGGAGGCCCCATTAGCTAAAGTGGTGCTTCAGGGTAAGTACAGTTTCAGGTTAAGAATGGACCTCCGGAACGAATTAGGTACCTAACCCGAGGTACCACTGTACACACATACGGCAAATTCCTCAATAATGTTTTAAATTGGACCAGGATCCAAAGAGCCCTACACTGGTATGGAAGCACTTGTGTGTACCTATGGGATAACTGCCAGTTTTCCTTTCCAGCTGCAGCCTGCAGCTCCTCACAACTTGACGAATATAATTCACAGTGTGCATGTGGAACACCACACACAGCACATTTCCAGCCTTTTGTGTTCAACAGAAACCTAAACAAAAAGCTATAGGATAGACCATTTCCATTTTGCTGAGTTTCCCTACAGAAGAGAAACTAACAAAAATCCTCCCTACAGATGCAACAGCAGGTTTATATCTAATGGGAGTGGGGGTTGGTTGCCTTGCTTATGCTTCTCTTATTAGTATCTCAGCATATAGTATTAGGGAGAAAAATCTAAGCACAAGCTGCTTGACAGTGGAATGGTGATGGACTCTCCTTTAAGCAGAAGTTGGATGGCCATCTGTCATGTGTGCTTGAGTTGAGATTCCTGCAATGCAGGGGGTTGGACTAGATGACCCTTGGGGTCTCTTCTAACTCTACAATTCTACAATACTAACCATAAAAGGAATGCATACATTCCATACAGATACAGTACAGAAAGTGGGGTGGGGTGAGCAGGGACAGGAAAAAGAAAACCATTAAGTTCTTAGCAGTAAGACTGACTTAATGTATGCCTATCTTTAAGGTTCTCCCAATCCAAATGTTATCAACAGCTCTGAAACATAAAAGCAACACTCATTTATTAAGTTTAATTGAAGATTGGATACATTTTGATTAGCTTAAGGGGCTTTAGAGGAGGCACTGTTGGTGATTATTTGCACTGCAGACCTTAAAGCATTTACTGTTCTAATCACTGAGAGAAGGAACTAGACCTAGTGATTTTATTCATAAACGGCACCAGCTCATTGCTTCTGCACTGCAAAAACAGTAGTTTACTGGTAATCTTAATTGCTAGCTTGGAGGGGAAAGGGTTTAACACCACAAGCACATTATTATTTATTGCTCTTATCATAGAACAATGATTAGGCAGGTTGTAACATAACCAGATTACACACTATTTGGCATCAGAAGGATCACTGCTTGCAAGCAATGTGGTGCTTTTAAAAAGGAAAAATATAGTTTGGGCTACATGAACAACAGGGATAATGCAAACATTTACTGTATAGGCGACCACCTCTCATCTGGATACCAACTGAGTCAACAACAAACTATATCACTAAATGTCTCTGATCAGCACTGATTTTATTATGAAGCTCTGAAAGCCATTACTGTTCATTCTTCACAGAGTATTAATTAATAGGATTAAAAGTAAAAGATCAATACCATCAGGATGTTGCTTCCTTTTCATATTTCAAATAAAATCTGTGTCTACTCTAATGTTAAGGCAGCATGCAAACAGCTTCTCTGGAACAAGGATGGAGAAATGTGATCCTCCAGATGTGACAATTGATCATGCTGGCTAGATCCCCAAAACTGGAGGGCCACAAGTCCCCTGTCCTGGATTAAACTGACACACACTCAGGAAATTTTGACAAAATGATGACACCAAAATACAAACAAAAGCAAACCAACAACACCCCCAACATGATCTGAGAAACATATACCAGGAAGAATCCGAGCCACTGCACATTGCATCAGCCACAGTTTTTTAACACTCCTCACAGGCACATCCAGAACACACTGCAATAGTAACATCTGGAAATGGCCAAGGCATGCAACATTATGGCCAGATCTGTCTTCTCCAAGAAAGGGTGTAGCTGTAGTGGGTACAATAGCCAAAAGCAGAACAAAAGCACTCCTGGCTACAAGCATCCACCTGGGCATCCAGAAGCACACCCAAACTGCAAACCTGATCCTCTACAGGGAATGCCACTCCATCAAGAACAGTATGTACTCCCATACCAGATCAATGTGTCTACTGGCCATCAATACCTCTCTCTAGTCTGGATTGAGCTTCCACCTGTTAGCCATCTACAGTCCATCACTGCATCCAGGCAATAGTTAAAAGGTTCTATAATCACCTGTGTGTTCCTTCATTGCTGTTTTAGTCCTCTACCTAAGCATTTCATTAAATAACCAAGGAACAGAGTTCAATACAATGAGCAGGGGCACTTGGGAGTGATCCTATCAACCAATCCAGGTCATCTTCCCATTCCACAGATCAACCAGGGATTTTGTGGGATTGTCAGCTGAATTGGCTGGCCTCCATGTTTTCAGATAAGAATCACCTCTCTTTTATCAAACTCTTTAACAGCAACTAAGTATGCTTAAATTAGCAATTTTAAGAAGTACATATTAACATTAGAATGCACATAAAACACTCAGGCAATAACTTCATCACGGCAGTATGCCTGGACTTAAGGAGGTTTTGATTTGTTTTTGTCACACACTGCCAGAATATATTTCTGAAAAAGACAGCAATGTGCCACTTCAAAGTACTTCCTCTTTTAAAAAAAATTCTACCAGGCTTTCATATTTCTAATTAAGACATTCTGTTCTGAAAAAACTGTTCAAATAAGCAACATTAAGTTACAACTAAACACAGCTTAGGGATATTTATTCACCAGTTTGAGCTCTCCTTTGCCATGAATTGTAAAGTTCACAAAGGATTAGCCATACCTATTTTAAAAACATTTTAAAAAATGTTTTAAAAACATTATCCTGTTTGCTTTAACAGGGAAATGATTTGTGTGACAATAGGAAGTAAACTGAGAATCACTGGCCAAGTTCAGACATAACAAGCCAACCACAGTTTGTTACATGAATATAAATGGAGGACCTCATGCTTCTAGTTACGTATGTCAGTGGTCCAGTTCAGATGCAAGAACCTAGCACAAGCCTCAAGTAAATGTGTCTTCCCCTCCCCCTTTGTATGCAAGGGACAAAGATCAAAGCTTTCACTAACAGTAACAAACTGTAGTTTCTTGCTGTTTTCAGGTGGCAAATGGTAATTTATTCAACCAGTTTTATTAATAAGCTATGAAACTTCAAAACTCCTCCTACTGAACACAAATAAGGGGGAGCAAGCTTGCCTGAGCATGTGCCAGCTCACCCATGTGGCAATACATGGCATGTTGTTACATCTGAACTGATTCACTAACTTTGAGTCATGAAGAAGACAGTGTTCATCCACCCTCTCAAAGAAACTGAAGACCCAGATCAGTATACTACTCACTTATGTTTCCACTGCTTCTTGGTTTTCATAGTTGCTCTCTAATATGGAGGCAGAAATGGGACTTGCAAAAATATATATATACAGTGTTCCCTTTCAGTGTTCATGCTGGGCAATCACTTCCTCTTTCAATATACAGGCCACTTCCCAACTGCATGTGTTTGGCACGCATATGAACTCTTTTGCACACTGTTTTTGCCATGAAAAGGAAGCGGGATAGAATAGGGCGGGCTTAAGCGCATCCCACTGATGCGCACGATGCCTCGGAATGCAATCCCCAAACAAATGGGGAGTTGCCTGTACTCCATTTCGCTCCTCCTCTTTCTTGATTTTCCATCCCCACTCCAGCAAGACACTGAGGATTAGGTTGGGTTGCGGTGGCAGCAGAACTTAGGCTTGTTGTTTTTTCTACTTCTGTAAATGTCCAGGTTCACTGAGAATGCTTATTACCTGCCTCTTGTTGTTTCTCAAAGCCGGATTTGTAAGAAGTACAATCCAATGCAAGTTTAGCGAGAAGCAAGTCTGGATTCGATGGGATTTATTCCCTACTAAGTATGTTTCAGATAGCAACCTACATCATCTATTTCCATTTGAATTTTACTTGGCATCACTCAATGATGCATACATTCAAATGCAACACCACATGGTGCTAGCCACAGTTATTATAAAAAAATTTCTCCACTCTTAAGCCTGTGTTTTGAAGTGACGTTTTCCCTTGCATCTGACATTATATTGGAGCTACAAACTGTGTAAGGATTTTATAAAGAAAGGGGAGGAGGAGGAATGTCCCTGTCAAATGCAAAGTAGCATGACTAACTTGCTATTTGCAGCTTGGCCTATTAACGTCAACAACAGAACCACACTTTGAGAATGAAAGAGTATCATAAGCACTACTATTTTACTATGCTCTTTAACACACACTCAAAAGTTCACACATGCTCCATTACACATAAACTCTTTATGGGTGTATTTGTTTTAAGTCAGAAATGAAGAAAACCTTTTCCATAGTTTAAAAAGCTTTGAGACATTAATTTCCATTTGAATCTTCCACCCTTGCTTAACATCCACGTCTCTTCACTCTTGCATGATTCCTTCACAAAGCAACATTCTTAATTATTATATTCTTTCCTGCTACTTTCTCAAGCACATACAAAACTTAACTTGCTCAGAAAATAATTTCACTCAAATCAATATATGAAGTAGCTTTTCTTGCCACTAGGATTCAAGACTAAAATACCTAGTATTAATGCCTAGTCTTTTAAATAAATGTTGAGCTCCATGACACAACTTTGGCCACAAAAGACATGAAAGATGAACAAATAAAATCAGAAATAAAGAAATGTCCAATAAGTACTTTTAACTGTTTGCAACAGTGATTAAGTCAGATTTTTTGGTGTACCATGAACACTGTAGAATTGCTCCTGCCCTGGAGTGGGATAAACTAAGAAACCTTAGCTTCCTGTTACTTTCAAAACCAGGAATCCTGTTTTTTCCACTAACTATCCATGATAGCTATCCCTAAGCCTAGGTTGTTACTGGCTTGCCAATTATACAACAAACCATAATTTCTGGTTCAGATACAATGGGAAGCTAAGGCTTCCTGGTTTTCTACAACAGAGAAAGAATGTTGGGGCTATGTATCTCAATATGCTGCTTGTTCACAAGAAACCATGATAAGCCAGAATGATTGGCTTATTATTAAGTATGATCATTGTCACCAACACCTTACTTCATGAAACCAGGAAAACAAGTGTCAAATTAATATTTTGGAAGTGTTGACAAATCCAGCACCAAACTCACATTGGCCACAAAGCATCTCCAAAACTATTTTACATAAATACTGAATGGAACTACCTCCATTCCACTTTCAAATTTCCAAATGCATAAGCAGGGTCACCAACATGGTTCCCAAAGGGAGACAGGCACCCAAGAGTCCTTCCCTGTTACCCTCAAGGTCTCTCTCCACACTGAAATTAGACTTGAATATGCATTCTATTGAAACCAATAGAATAGGATGCAGTGTGTGCTTGATTGCAGAGTGTGTTAGAACCCATAGCTGTTTCTCCAGTTTGCTATATGCCCATAGGCCCAAAAAGATAGGTAACCCTGCTGTTAGTTTACATGCATCATGAAAGCAAACCTCCAACTATGGCACTCTAAAGAGGCTATATTCCTGTACAATATGAACTGTACATAAAAAGTAAGACTTCATAAGAAAACAGTTGCATCAGAAGTTCACTTAAAAGTTATGAATACTATAGAAATTTAAAAAAATGCAATGAGTTACTAGTTGACCTTCAGGTCACTGTTTTCAGAAAATAAACATTATGTCCTCAAATAGTTAAGTATCCAAATACTGCTGAAATATACAAATAAAGTTGTGCTAGAATTGGCCATGACCAATTGGCCAAACAAAGTTTTCTTACCTGTCCTGTGATTGCTCTTCATACATCCTCTCTTTCCCCTCTTTAAAAAGTCTTATAGCCCGTTTTGATTTTTTCATGAGACTGTCAATATAGATTTTAAAATATTCATTTTCACTGAGCTGTGCAAGTTTCTGGTTGTCGTCATACTTGCTCAATATAAGTCGCAAGTGTTGATAGGTATCTGGTAAAATGTCAAGTATATAAGGTGGGCTGTTTTTCAACTGAAGTTTGGGGTTCTGACACAGTCTCACCTAGAACCAAAGAACAATTAAATTTCACGTGAATGATAAATTATCTAAATAGATAAAACTTTATTGTATATCAAAGACAGCATTGGAAGCATATATTTAAGCCAAAACATTGTATATTGTCCCAATCAATCCTAGCTTTGCTGATGAAACAAGAACCATTTGGTCAGGAATGCGCTGCAGACATTTGTAGCGTGGAAGAACATAAAATAGCTAATTTCAAATGTACAGGAAAACAACAGCTTTCACACTCCCTCCTCCCACCTCTTCTTTCATTCCTGCAAGGAAACCCAATCTTGATTTGAAAACTAAGAATACCACATGATGACCAAACTTGTGGGGCTGAAAACATGGTTTGATCCTGGTTCAGATGTCATATGGAAATATGGCTAGTTCAAAATCAAGAACAAATGCTTTCTATTTCCTGGTGGACATGAAAGAAAAGAAGAGGAGTGCATGTGAACCCAATGCCCACTGCAGCTTATTCTTATACTGGGAAACGATTTCCTGTTACCTCTGAACTGATTCAAGTTTATAAGACTGAAAAATATAAATCCCAAGCAACAATTGGAAGCAGTGTCCAAGACCAATGAGTTGTATATCAAGTGAAGTAACAGAACACATAACTGATGCCAGGTTAATGACATTAAAATTTAGGGGGGAAATTTAGCAGTCTTTTAACATTGTTTTCACTACCGGTGTGACTTAAGTATATTTATGAGGCAACAGCTGATGATGTCACACTATGAAGGAAAGGAGCTACCATTCACAGAACTTGTACTCATACAAGTTCAGCTCTTCATTCAAGATGCAACAATGCTGGATGCTATCCATTGCTGACATAAACTTCAATAAAGAATTTAGCGATGTAAACATGTGAAAAGATATCAACAGCAGGAATGCATAAATAGAAAACTACTGAAATCAAGACTGAATCAAGACTTAAGATGAAATGGGGAATATATATATAAAACACCACTGTTAATTCTACATCCTATGACAGGCATAGGCAAACTCTGGCCCTCGAGATGCTTGGGACTACAATCCCCATCATCCCTAGCTAACAGGACCAGTGGTCAGGGATGATGGGAATTGTAGTCCCAAACATCTGGAGGGCCAGAGATTACCTATGCCTGTCCTATGAGGATAGTCCAACACCACAAATATATGCATTAACATATATGCATTAACAATAAGCAAGAAGCCATCAGTTATTGCAATAAAAAAGCTGACCCATTCAACTGTAGCTTAGTTACCAATTACAAAACATGCTCCAAACTGAGGAAACATTTATTCTGGTAGTAAGTGTTCATTAACTTTTACTGGTTGGGTTTTTCTTTTCTAGTAAGTACCTAGTGCTTTAAGTGATATGAAATTAAACAACAACATGCATGCAACAAGTGATAAATATTTTCCTGACTACAACAAAATTATGCAGGAAATAAATATTTGGCCAGTTAAAATCTTAGCAAGGGTCAAATATCTGGTTCTGTGAAATTACAATATTGAGCTTTTGAGGGAGAAGAACCACAATATTTGAAGCTGCAAGCACCTGCTTCAGACATTATGAGGATTGAGAGTGCCTGACCAGGCTTCTATGAGGATCTTTGTTCCAGGCCAGTGTGGTGTAGTGGTTAGAGTGGGGAACCAAGGTGCAAATCCCCACAGAGCCACAAAGCCCACTGGGTAACCTTGAGCCACTCACAATATCTCTCAGCCTAACTTACCTCACAGTGTTAAATGGAGCTGGAGGGGAGTGCATGTGCCACCTTACACTAATAATAATAGTAATAATGGGACCTCTGAAGCATTCTACCTTAAACCATTCTTCCAAAGGGCTAACTCCATCCCAAACTGAAAATGCTAAGTCATTGCTGGAAAAAATGTAAACGACTGAAGCACTTACTTCATCTACTAACAAAATACTGAGCAGCAACCCAGTCATAGATAATACACTCTCAGAGCTCCATTTCTAACTTTTAAGTGTGAAATTTGAACACACAACTCCTCCAGCTACTCTTCTTTAAATATTCTGTAGTGTCCACAGTGGAAACATAGTCTCCTACTGGAATTAGCAGCAGCAACAATATCTGAGCACGGTGGGATTGGATATTTTACATCATACCCTAGTCAAATCATTGGTCTATCCAGTTTAGAAACTGAGATATGAAAGCTAGGAGCTAAATGGCACCTTAAACCTAGGTTATGGGCTCAACAACAGAATGTCTAGGTGCACTTTTTTATAACAAGAATACAAAGCTGAAAATGAATGAACTGCAGCTAAAATCTTATGTTCATTTTTCACGTGGTCTAGTCCTCATCTGAAGACTTCAAAAAACAAAGCCATGCTTCCCCTCCTGCCCCCCCCCCAATACTCCTAAGAGGGTTCCTTCTCGAATCTTCAGAAAGTGGCTGGAAGTGGGGAGGCAGAAAAAGGTCCTCCTTTCCTACCACTCTGCAGACAAGCCCTGGATTCTCCCTACACTCCCTTTCCTTCATATAAATATATATTTTTGGCACCAAAATGAACACATATTAAAGGCCTCTACAACTGATGGCAGAGACACCCACCTTGAGTGTTCAGTTTGCAAACCTAAGATTTAAGGGTCCTCCAATGATCCCACTCCAAAATTTCTGAGAGTGTGAGGTAGATAACTGGCTACTGTATTTCAAATTAAAAGCACATCATACATTAAAAGTACATTAAACAAGACAACTTAAACCTAAACAAAATATGTTGGGTTTAAAAGAAAAGAAAGTTTTTAGGTCCCCAATCCATGCACGTTTTACTTGGGAGGAAGGCCCATTGAACTTGGTTGGGATTTACTTCTAAGTAACAGTGGCAAATGTTAATCTGAAATCTTGGGCGCAGTACTGCACCCTGAACTCAGAAACTGCTCGCGTTTATGAAATTCCCGGTCTCAAAACGCGCCTAGAACAATGGGAGTTTCGAATGCTGGGTTTATCTAGTTCTATCTAGATAGCTCTTCAGTCTTTCAGTCAGGGGTATTCTGAACCCTACCTGGAAAGGCCAGGGATAGAACCAGGAATTCTGTGTGCAAAGCAGATGCTCTACCACTGAGCTGTAGCCATCCCCTATTCTTACACTGTGTGTTAGCTTTCTTTTATTGTCATCCAGCCTGGAGGCCAGATGTCAAGCAGAAATGCAAGATATAAATATTTTAAATAAACAAACAAAACATCCAAGTGGCTTTTCAAACTGTAATTAGCCTCTCCTATGAAGTGTATGCAATTTGTTTATTTCACATTATACAGCTCAACATTTGCCATCCATATAGATTTATACTGTCTGACATGTAGAACGTAGCACTGGACACAAACTTGTAGCACTGGATACAAACTTACTGAATCCAATCAAATTCAGGCAGCACAATCAATGCCCATTACCTTCTACTTACATAATAAGGTACTGAAATGAACAATAATTTGTGTAGCTTCCAAGAGTTCCAAACACTGCCTCCAAAGTTGTCTAGGGATGTTTATCTCCACCACTATCACCACCAAAAACAATATGGAGCTATGGACAATAATCTGTCATTTTTGTTTTGAAACGCTTGGAATGAAATATATACAGAAAAACTGCATAGTGACTATTTAGATATTTAAAAGATAAACCATCATTTTAATTTGTATACTGATTTTTTGTAGAATATGCAACAAACTTGTGCTTAGCTATCAGATCATCTGGACGATAAATAACAGGCTTTTAAATACAGCTCCAAACCAGAGAAGCATTTGGCACTATGTGGCTGAAAACGAACCATAGCAAGCCTTACCCTCATGTGCCACACACATGGGAAGGAGTTTAAAAGCTTCCACTTTCAGTTCTGTAAAATCTGATGTGCCCCCTTATCTAAGGTAGTGGGGGGTGAGTAGCTTAATCTAACTATATTTGGAGCAAACATGATTCTGCTTTTGCTTAACTAAGCATTGGTAGAATAAGCCAAATTTCCCCAAATTTGGCATAAAGGCTTCATTCGCAACACATGCTATGTGAAACTACAGCTTACCATTACCAGGACCACACAAACATGTGGATTCCTAGAGAGAAACTTGGAGCCACAACCACTTTATTCCTCCCTGCACTGAGCCTTTGGCTTATTAACATTCTATGCTCTTTTAAATGTGTTTGGGGGGGTTTTGTTTGTTTTATTATATATTTCATGTTTTCATTTTGTATTTTTACATTGGAATCTCCCGGGGAAGGGAAGTATACAAATTTAATGAAGAATAATAAGAAGAAGATGCAGGTTAGTATGCTTAAACTCTTTCCAACTAATCACATGCTATAGCTAGGAGAAAGCTTAAACACAAGCCTCGGTTTGGAAAACCTACTAAACCAAACACTTACTAAGCTCAATGTGCCAACAAAAAGTCCTGGAGATGACCAAAGCGGGTGTGAATTCCTATTTGGGAGCCCTTGCATTTATGTGACCCCAGGAAGCCACAGTTCTGTTTACCATATTGTGCAAACCAAGCTAATGATCTTACTAAAAAAAAAAAAAGAACTTTCAAAGGGTGGGCGTAATAAGAGTTACCATGGCTTTTTTTATATGGCTGAGTGCTACAATTGTACTTGGGCCAGTTAGACTCTAATCACAAAAACAACCTCATCATATTGAGCAGTCTCTGGTATTTTCCTCCACAGAATTTTGTTGCAAGAACTGCATTGCAGGATCAAATCATAAGCTGCATTTAATTTTGGAAATGCTTTTACAATCTAGTATTTATTTCAACTATGAAAAAACATCCCTTTGCCATCTGCTAACACAAAAGATGGCTGAATAGTTTGTTCAAATGCATCCTCTCCACTACAAGTACCAAATACTCAACTCTAGATACAAATAACAGGATTCTAACATCATGACATCATCCTGTCTGGTATACTTTAATTTAATCTGGAGATAAAATGTGATTAACTGACAAAAGCTTAAATGGGATACATTAAGATCCAACTGAGGACACTTAACCAATGGAAGAGGGGGGTGGGGGAAGGTATAGCATCTAGACTTCCTAAAGCCTTCTGTAAAACAGACCCTATACTCTCGTGGGCAAAAACATTGGCTTGGGCCCTAAAATAAGTTAACTTAAAGAAGTCAATTTGTGACAATTCCCTTGTCACTGTTGGCAGGGGAGTCCTCTGGAAGAGACAGAGGAATGAGGAAACTTTTCTTTCACGAACTTCCATAAATTAAAGGGATACAAGCCATTGTAGCAAGGCTTTTAAAAATCAAGCAGTAATGATGTAAACAATAATATCCTTCACAGTTTGCATAGTAACTGAAACAAGAAAACAACATTAGAAAGCTTTCTGAGATTTAGACCTAATACCACTTAGAGAAGAAATCTCAGGTTACATCCCTATATCTGATGAATACTGCTAATAATTTTACATTCCAAATGCTATTGTACTGAATGCCAGTTATAAGGCATTATAGAAGTTATGTCCAAATAAAACTTACATAGACAATTTAACAATACATTAATTTTAGACCTGAATAACAGTATCTTTTTGCCATTCAGAACACACCTGCTAAAGTCTATACCCACAAGGCAACTTCCTGTTCTCCTAGATTACAGCTACAGCACACAGACACAAGTACTGTAACTAAATCTGGGCTCGCTTACAGCTGTATGGATAGGGCCACTGTAATGAACTACAGTACTGTATTTAGCCATTCTATGAACTGATACTATGTTAATACTGGTCATTCATACTACTTTTGAAGTGTCAGCAAATCAGTGCTTAGGATGGGGCAACAATTGCTGCTTCAGAGAAACACCTTAAGTATGTTGTTACTATAACCAAATACGCAAGTATAATTCAGTAAATTAATCAGTCTACTTCACCACTAACTGCACATATATCCCAGACAACTGTGATTGTTTCCATCATACGTTTGTTTAGCACTACCAGTTTGCTATATAAATAGGATAGAGATGGCATGCCAAGGCGGTTTGCTATTTAAAGTTATAAACCTAAAAAAAACCTTACTTGGACATCAGTCCCATTGAAATCAGATAAATATGGTTAGTAAGATTGGCAAGATAAAGCTGTGAGGAAGTGACAGTGCTAGATATAGAAACAATGCACAAGGGATAAATGAACCTAGGTTCGCAAGGGGCAACTAAAAAAATTCCTCATTTTCCTCCAGGAAGGCTTTTGGGAAGAAACATGAATGTAAAAAAAAATGAAATCTTAAAAATGAAATCTTAACTTAATAGAAACATGTTAAAAGCAAAAAGATATCAGCATCTTTAAACTGAATACATTAAAAAAAAACCTGACCCATGGAACTCAAACAGTACAATAAGGATGTCTATATTATGGCCTCAATGTATGTCACAAAACAAAGATCCACAGAGTTTGTAGAGACGTCTGCTTTGTATTATGGATTAAGCAGCCCAACTCTAACTATTTTTTACTCAAGTTCTACTGAATCCAACTGGAGCTACTCTGGAAAGCATGGCCACAGATCAATGGTAGAGCACATGTTTGTTATGCGGAATATTTCAGATATGATCCCTGACATTTCTAGTTAGAAGGATTATATAGCAAATGAAGTGAAAGACACCACCTGAAAAAAGCAGAGAGCTACTGCAGACAGGACTGACTGGACTAAATTGACAAATAGTAAGGTAGACATGAACTGGTATAAGATGTTAGTCTCAAGTAATGTCCATAGCACTGGAGCCTGAGCAATACAGTTTTCTCAGTTCTCATGTTATGGATTTTGTACTATATCAAGCAGGCACCAAAGTGTAACTTCAGAAAGAAAAGAGGGTTTATGATCAACTTGCAACGCATAAATTATGGAAAATCTATAGGATATCTAAACTGAGACTAAAGTAACTTGCCCTAATCAGGTAGGTAGATAAGGTATTATAGGCACACACTTTAGCCTGAATTACTGCCAGTCTTAGCAGTAGTAGTAACCTTTAAAGTTGTTCTGAAATCTCTAGGCTGGCAACACAAACAATCAAAACTTGAGTTCCAAAGAAGTTTATTTCTAGACTTCAACACCAGGAATCAAATGTGCGACTTTTATGCAATACATTAGTCTTGAATTCCAAGTTAAGGCTTGATAATAATTGTAAAAGGCCTAAGAATCAGTTGTGGCTGTTTAAGCATCTTCATAGAGACATTTACTGCTTGTCAAATGAAAGTTCTATTGCTCTCTCAATAAACGTTCAATTCAAAGTTGTAAGAATTCCACCTAGTTATGTACAATAATATTCTTTACCTATATAGAAACTTCATATATTCATTGTAGGTGAAATATCAGCCATAAAGCCATGAGTAAAGACTATTCTTTTGTTTTAAGAATTTAATGCCAACTGATGTTGCTTGTTCAGTTGTGAAGGATTAAAAAGAAAGCCATCAATCATCCTCATAGCCAATGCTGCACACTTAATTAAATATCTGTCCTGTTGCCTTAGTAATGAACCATATTTTTCTGCAGTGAGAAAAGGGATGTTGCATGCAACTTAGTAGAAGTTGCAATGACTAAACGTGTTAACTATTCTACAGCAATATTTAACAAAATAAGTGATTCCAATTCAGATACAGGTTAACAGATAATTTTTGATTCGTACACCATGCCTCCATGGTAAACAACTCTCCAATAACTATTCAAGAAATCACATAATACATTTTAAGGAACCATTAAAATTGAAAGCCAAGGCCATTAAATTTTGTTCATTCCTACGAGAGAAAGCTGGGTTTTTTTTTATTCCCCTAAACTGCAAATTGAACTGCATGCATATGATTAACATAAGAGTGCTTCACAACTTGATTACCTTAACTGAAGTTTCATTTTCAAGAAGATATTGTAACAACATGCTCCAGTGGGGAACCAAAGAACATTTGGTTCACAGGAAACAAGCTGCTTACTCACAACCCTACAAATCTCTACTATTTAAAGAACTGTGCTTATCAAAAGGTACATTTAAAACAAATGTATTTTTCCCTCTTCTGTATTAAGGAGAAAACATGAGCCACGGTTAAATGGGGATCTGCCATAAATATGAAAACACTCACTCTTTCCAAACAAGGACACAAACTGATCTGACCATACATGTACACATATAAATAGTCTTGACTATTTTCTGGTACTCAACTGACAGACTCACCACTTTATCCATTAATTTCCAAGTTTTTTCTACAGTCCTGCGATCAGCAGCTGCTTGCTTGGGGGGGCCAACTGCATCCTGAATAGCATCAATGAAGCCCAGAATACGCCCTTTGCGGGGGTTTCCTCCTCGGCCACCTGGGTTCCGGCCGTTGAGGGAATTGGCCATCTGGGATCTTAATGTTGTAAGAAAAAGAAGAGTAATGTATAATATCATGAAATCTCCTCACCCAAACTGACACCCACACCCCACCTTCAGCTAATCACCAAAGGGCAAACACACAGTATAGTGAAAGACCAGGTTAACTTTTGACTATAAGCCCCCCTCCCATCACCCACCCATGGTAACTTTTAGTCAGAAGGAAATGATATTTGATGGATCACGTCATACACAGTCACTGACGGTACCTTAGCACAACTTATGGAAATATACCGCCTTAACAATCTTACAAAAAAACCAACAACCCCACACCACTAATTTTACCCATCAACTTCCTTAATACCTTCAAAATTTAAAGTCACTGGTGAACAGTGATAAACACTCTCCTCCGTTTTTTTAAGTTCATGCTTTGTCTCCCTCCTACATGCTCTCACAGATAAATGATTAATCTCCACACATGGTTTGCAAGGGCCACACAACACCCAATACCTAACCAAGGCACTGGTGGTGGTTGTTTTCAAGTGGCAAGTTCCCAAACACCAAGGCTGGGTGGGGTGGGGATTTAAAATAAACAAATACAATAAAATCTCTTATGCCAGCTATATTCAATATACCTACAAGTTAGAAACCTTGAGCGATATTTGTAGATATGTATTCTTAAAGTGTGGTTTTTAAGGGGGGAAAAAGAGGTGGGGGGAAAGGAAAATCCAAAGGAAAACGTTGCTAGTTTTTGTAGATCCCAACTCTCTCCAAGGTCAGTTTCAAGCAGCAGCGAACGTCGGAGGGGTCGGGGGTGAAGAAAGAGGACCCCCAAGAAGCAGCCCCTGACGCGTCTCTCTGGCCCCCTCACTTTGTTCCCTCTCTTCGCGGAGCCTCCCGTCCTCCTTCAGGCACACGCCATCCCTCGGCGGCGCAGCCCGCCGTATTAAATCCCAGCAGTTTTCCTGGTTCCGGTTGCTCGTCGGGCGCTTTCTGTCCCTTGCAGCAACAGCAGCGGCACTCTCCCTTCCTCGAAGCCTCGTCCCCCACCCGGAGCCTCAGGGGCGAGGACTGCAGCAGCAGCAGCACAGCCAACAAAGAGGACGGGACGCCGCTCCCCACCACAGTCTGTGCCGTCGCTGGGGCTCCTCGGGGAAACATGGGGGGCTAATCCGTCCCGGCGGGCCCGTCGTCGTCGCCGCCGCCGCCGCCGTCTCCTCAGCAGCAGCAGCAGCCCCGCTGCCCTCGCTCATCGCTCTGCCCCGGTGAGGGGCGTGCGGGGGCGGCGCTCGAGGGGCCGGGCCGGGCGGCGCTAGGACCCGCCCGCAGCCGAGCCCTCCTCGGGAGGAGGCGAGCGAGTGGGCAAAGAGCTCGTGCAGCCGGCGGCACCGCGCCTGCGTACTGTGAGGGAGGAGGGGAGGGGAGCGCCTCTCTCTCTCTCTCTCTAACGGTGCTAAGGTTCAATTCCCTTGACATTACCCAATCAAAGGTGAGCGCGCGACTGCTAATAGGGGGGAGTCAGGAGGAGGAAAGAAAAGTCCAAGCTGACAACTTGGTAAGGCTCCCCCCCCCACCCCGCCCAACTTTAAGAATTCTGGGGGCGGGGGAGGAGGGGGGCAGTTTGTTGGTCCTCCAGTTCCTGACTGATAAGGATATAGGCCAATAAGAGGACGGAGGAGGACTTCCGGCGCTGAGGGGGGGAGTGTTTTTTCCCCCCTTCCCTCCCCCGACTGTGATTCATGAATCGGGCCGAGAGAGCCAAAGGAACTTCGTCTCCGGAAAGTATACGGGGGTCTGTGGGAGTGAGGAAAGCAGGTGAAAGAGGACCGAGGAGGCCGGCGGGGGGGGGGGCGGTATGATAGAGACAAGGAAATGTATCCGGTTTTTGAGGCAAGGGAGGCTCATGGGAATAGGAATAGGCACCGCCTCGGGGGGAGTCTGGATACGGAGTGTTACGTAAGGGGACTTCTGCGTGTTTCTTTGCTCCGAAGTAAGCCCCCCACCCCGGATTCAGTAGCGTGTTACCAGGCCTACCTACCCCACCCCGGCGATCGTACTGGTTCAGATTCCGCGCGCAGTTTAATCCTAAACACATATGCTCAGAGTTAAGTCTTGACGCTCTTCCCAGGCACACTCAGCCTGCAGGGCTTCGCATTAGGATTGCGGGGGCAAGAAAAACGCAGCAAAGCAACTCGACCTCGGGCGCCTTTGCTCAGAGGTAAGTGCCGCTGAGGTCAAGTGGGCTTGCTTCCCGAGCAAAACTAGCACGTCAGTTTTCAACATTTCCTTCCCTCCCATCTGTTCCAGGCGACATCAGGCTGCCATCCTGTCGACATGCCCTGGGGAGTAAAACCCAAACGAACTCTCAGCATTGCCTACTTCTGAGGAAACAGACATGCACAACCTTGTGTGCCGCAGAAATCACCCTAGGTCTGCCTGTCAATCAATGGCTGAGGTCTCCTGCGCATCAAGTTGGAAGTGAGCCCCACTAAATTCAGCAGGGCAACTTTAGAAGTGTGCACTGCACAAGTTTCACTGCTCCCCATAGAGCAGCATGTGTTGTTTTTTCCAATGTCTCTTGTTACTCGATCTCGCCCACCAAAGTTAATAGTGTGTGAATTCAAAAAGGGCACTTTGAAGCAATGCTTCACAACAACCCAGAGTTAGAACAAAGTGCCAAAAGGGTGATTAAGGAAGGGGGAAATGTTTTCATATAAAACATAATCTGTGATATTAATGTTGCTTTCTTGGAGTTAAGAATTCACCATAACAAGAAATCCGTTTACTGTGAGATACAGTTGATACCACAGATGTTGACCGTTAGATGTCAAAGAGTGCCATTTTCACATTTCCATGTGTTATGGTGTCCTAGACCAAAACCAGGTAAGTGAAGCACTGGGCTCTGGGGAGGAGGCACAAGGGTCCTAGAGTCCTCACAGCTCCTTCTCAAAGCCTAGTTTACACTTTCCCAGCTTTGGGAAGGAGGTAGGGGGGCTCTTGAGACCATGCTACACCCTTGTTCCTCCATCCCAAAACCTGGCACCCGGCTCAGTCAGCTTTGGGAAGGCAGAACAAGGGCTAGTTTGTGTGTGTGTAGAATTTGGCCTTGCTCCCCACCCCCCTAGACTCTTGTCAGTGCAATCTATGCATATTCACTGAGAAGTAAGTTCCATTGTATTCAACTGTGGTGCTTACACAAATGAATTCACATAGGAATGTTTGATACCTATATGTATAAACCTGCATTTTTCTAACAATTCAGAGATACACTTTGTGCTTCCACCTTAGCAAGGAAACAGCATACAAATGAGGATATGCAGTGGGGGGGGGAGTAAATTTAAAGAATCACAGAAAGAGGGGGAGGGAAGTTGAGGCTTGATATGTAAGGATTAGTTTTGTTGAAATGTTTGTTATAAATGAAAATCATAAATAAAAAACTTTGTAAAAGGAAGCAGTGTACAAATCACTTGTTTTTAGCCCTTTCTTGCATGTGCCAATTGCACATTTTTGAATGTGTGGGTTAAGTACCCTAACAATTTTGACTCCACCATAAACTAGTCAAGTAATATCAAGTATTTCTATATAAATTCATATGAAGTAAAGGTAAATCACTTACCAGTACATTTTTAGGGACTTCAGCATTCATCCCTTTTTGTGCTTCTGTTTCTCTTGAATGCATTACCAAAAACAGTTTATGGAATTTCATTCTGACAAGTGTGAATAAAAATCAGCTAAAAGAGGGCTTTAAAAATATCTTCATCCCTTCAGAGAAACTAAATCTTACTTGGTTTAAGCATAAGCTTCATATAGCCTGGGAATAGGAGGCAAAGCGTTTAGATCTGCTGTGTAGATGTAAAGGAAGAACTTCATCCTTCAGTGTTTATTTCAAAATGTGTTATTTCCTGAGAGAATAGCTTTCAGCACTTTGGTGAAATTCTCATTTCTTGTCTAGGGGAAATTATTTCCAATCTTCAGCTTGCTGTTTCTGTAAGAAAAATTTGATCTCTCTTGGCTGTCTCAAAATGTTTTGAATTACATTTGTTCTTCAGTATATGGAATATTTGTATAACTCAGTCTTTTAAAAGAGAACATATATAGTAAATCTTTTACTGTGCTTGGAAGTGTTGATATAATCTGACTGTATCTCACTAACAATAGTAGCTGCTTTAATGGTAGTGAGAGCTCAAAACTTCCACCCACTGAAACTCTCCCCTGCTTATTGTAGAAATAGGCCACGACTTGTAACTAATAGAAAGGAATTCAATCTGAATAGCACTTACACTTACTAAAATAAAGAGGGTTATTGTTGTTTCCTAAAACAAAAACATTTCACTAGCATGTATAGTTTTTAAACAACAAAAAAGAGCAGCATAACATGATCTGGGCTACAATGCTAAAAACAGTTGCTAGGGAATAAACTCCACATCTGCTGGCATTGCTCAGAAGAAGAAGAAGAAGACAACGGCCAAGCCCTGAGAAGAGAACATTTACAGTGTCTCTGAGCCCTGCCCCAACATTGGGGTCCAGAGGCCTTTCTTTTCAGTAGCATACAGAATACTGGGCAGATGAAAGTGTACCCCTACCCACCAATCCTTACCACCCATTCCCATTTGTGCATACTGGCCCATGGTTAGCTCTTTGGGGTGGGGGACATAAGGTTAGTGCTCAGGGAGGGCAACTTGCCCAAAGTTCTCAGACTAAACACTGACCCAGGCTAACTTTACTTAGCTGCCAAAATCAAAGGAATTATCTAACGTTGCAGCTAATGGCACATGTTGGGCTGCACAATAATGCAAGCAGGGTGAAACAACTTGCTTCACATGGTAATATGAGGGCGGCAGAATTGAAGGCAGGAATTGATGTGTGAACTGAGATGCAGGTCTTCTTAATGTGAAGGCCCTAGTTGGGTAAGCCACCCTTTGGACTCTGCTTCAGGCATCAATATACCTCGGGAGGGTATTGCTGGAAACAAAGGGCTTGCACTAAGGTCTGGTTGAGCAGGAAGACTTCGCTTTCATACACTGCTCCAAAAAGAAATCCCCTTACAAGACATCTTACCTGCACTGCAGATGAATGTGGATTCTGACATTTGGCTCAAATATGCAAGTGCTGCTCACACACTTGTAGATAAATTCTCATGTAGGCACATAAAAACACACACACCTGCACACGTATACCAACATATACTTAAAACTGCACAAATACAAAGTTGGTGATGAGTGAGATGGAACAAGGCAAGGAGAGCCTTTCCTTTGCTTGCCTCTTCTACATACGCACACATGCATAGCTTGGGCAATTAACTGGCTAGGTGGTGCTTTTATCTTAGAGTGCATCTGTATCTGCAGGCCAAAGTGTGCTCCCTTGCATTACAATAACACACCACGGAGAGCAGTAAGTTTACATTGAGGCTATAAAAGTACAGGCTCCTTGAGAGCACCTCCCTTTTAATTTATAACATAAAAATGTGTCAACTTAATTTCAAAACATCTTTGCCCCTGAGGGAATACTCTTGTATTCATTGCCATGTCGTTTCTTTTAATAATTCCATTCCATCTGCTGAAGCAGGTGCAGAGGGCTCTAACCAAGATGTTGCAATGCATTCTGATGCCTCACACCATCTCTTTATTTTGTCAAGTCTTCCTTGGAATGTCACAGTAGCTTCCATCACCTGTAACTGCATTCACTACTCAGAAAACTCTAAATGGTGCATAAACATTTATTTCATATTATATATATCTGTGTGTATGTGTGTATTCTTCAATACAGTAAAATGAAATTTTGAGCCTGCATTTATTTTTAAATAAAATATTGAATGATTTCAAAATGTTTCAGTTTCAGTGATGCAGAGTGGCAGTTTCAAATTCTTTCTAGTTTTCACTCTGACTAATATTATGATGCCGCTCAGCCCTTGCTAACTCCTTTGCACTCTTTTTTTTGTGAACTTAAGATGCAGCTCTTGTTATTTTTCAGAATTTAATGCCCAGTTACACATAATTAGTTTCTCTGAAGTTACCAGATGCAGGATTTCAGTTCTGCTTTTAAAGTTTCATTTTAAAAAACAAAGTACACTGGAATGAAACCCGTTACTTGTAAGAAGTCCTACTGGCATCATTAGTTGTGAAAGTTATGTTTTATCTGAAATTATAATTATTTCTGCCTATATTAAATACATTACTGGATATTATTTAATGGGAATCATTTGTATTCAGACTTTCTGTGGCAGTGAATGCGTAATCAACAACATGAATGAACTCCCTCCCTCAAAAAAACAACACCAAGTTTCATGCAAACTAGTCATTTTATAGTGCTTCTGCAGAAAGCAGAATTACATTGCTTAAGAGGATAGTAACATGCAATGTAAAGGACATAGTTGAAATTTGTGCAGCTCTAAGGAATATAAAATGAATGGATGTGTTTCCAAAACATTAAATTGAAGGATAATGTACCATAACGTATTAAAAATGTGTAATAGTCCTACTGGTCTTGTGTGGGGAAAATAGTCTGGGGCGAGGGGAAATGTATACTTATGTGCAGCAGGCTGTAGATCATCCTATCCAGCTTCCATAGCACTGTTTAATTAAAGTGATTTTATATTTGAAGCAAATGGCTGAACATGTTGCATATCTGGAAAGCTGTTTTAAAGCCATGGGTCTACCTGCCCTAGTGGTTTTCCAGGAAGCTCTTAGATGTATCAGTTAGACAACCTTCCTTGAAAAAAATGAGCTTGTCCACTGCTGTTTCTATCCACTTGAAATATGTGGCCTTTGGGAATGTTCCAGAGCACATTCTTAGTTCATGTAAGACAGTAGTGAGGCAACTTGTGATTGGCCAGTAACCCACACAAACACATGAATCTTCTGCAAAGGTTCAGTGGCTGAGGTTCAGGAATTGCCAGGAAGCCAAGTCAGCGTTGAAACTTTAATTTGTAGAAAGTGTGAAAACCAAAGCCACTGAATATTATTTACCCTAGGATATTTGGATAAATTTATTGCACTGCCAAATTATTAGGACCACTGCTGGGTGGTCTTAGGTAAATCACTGCCTCATATTCAACCCATGCAGATTCATAAGATGTAGATCACAAAGCACCTTTCACAATCGAGAGCGATTCAAAACATTTGCAAATTTAATGACCACATGAAAAAGAATGAATAGCATTTATGCATACAGATTTTTATTACTGGGATCCAAAGCCATTACATTCAATCAATGGTTTGCTGTTAGCCAATGTGTATGAAGGGAATATGCTGGCCTGCCCCAGTTCCACTGCACACACCAGCCAATTCTAATTCCAACTTTCCTGCATTGAGCAGGGAAGTCAGAAGAGTTGTATTTCTAAGCATGTTCAGTTGAGCACACTTACAAACCTGCCAACAATCAATAACCATGATAATGCAGGGTTTCTGGTTACAGGGAGAGTGGTTGGAGCAAATAGGGATATTGTTGGGATTTCATATTATTGGGATGTGAAATTCTCTGAATGTGTTCCTGTGTTTGGGAGTGGATTTGAAGCAAACGCCTAGCAGAAGGTGTGGTGCATTTGAGGCCTGCAGCCAGTGTATTAATATTGATTAAGGATTAATCTTCCCTTTTAGGGTTAAGCAGTTCATATTTATGCAGCTGGCACCCAGCAAAATGATTTTACAACTCTATAAGCCACAGAATGATGTTGTAAATTTGTTCTTCAGCTTTTTACCCAAGCCAGAATTTCACTGGTTGTAGCATTTGCCCCAAAAGCTCTCTTCACCCAATCATGGCACAAAGAGTCCAGAGTCAACATTATTACTTACACTGTGTCTTAACAGCATCAAGTAATGTGCCAAGGAGAGGCCAACATTTTCATTAGTTCTGGTGTAGAAACGAAGTCTTCCATGAAATGAGTTCTTCGTTATCACAGCTAACAGATTACACTGGGAGGTTTGTCAGTACAGACTGTAAAAATGCATTCTGCAGGTAAGGCACTTCCTTAGAACAATCTTAGCATAGCCGTTCACATCCTGTGAGGATACAGTGCTTGCAGCTGTGTGACAGTTGGGCACAATCTAGCTAAAGTGCATCACTTGAGTAAGTCTGATTTGTTGCAGAGGAAGAATAGTTCCCTGTTGCTGCTTAAAAGCACAATCCTATACACGAGAGCAAGCCCAATCAAGCTCAGTGAACTTATTTCTGAGTAGATGTGGACTGTCAGTCTCTCAAAAGTCAGAGTAATTCTATATATTTTTCAGCTTGGAGTTTTGGTCAAATTTCGACCATCCACTAGGGGGGAAACCCCAAACCCACCACAATTAAAAATTCAAATACCACATTTTACAACCTGAATATCAGAATGTTTGCAGGGCAATATGACATGACAATTTGGGGCCCCACTTTATTTTTAATTTTTACCGTTCATTTTCAGCTCTAGGAACTGAATGAATCTCCATCCATATAAAAACGAGAAACTTTTTCATCTGCTAAGACTTGTTGAAGTCTATTTATTGAGTCCCACTTAAAAGTTTGGTAATGTTGGCCAAAATAATTCCCTGGAACTTTAAAATCATGTGGATTTTTGGCCGTCCTAAATATAAAGCTGAGTCAGATCCTTAAGAAAACTCTTTTAAGGTTAAGCCCTTAATTAGCCAGCCAAGTGACTCAGTGCCATCCATCCATCCCTCACACAGCTGTTATGATGGAAAGAACTGCTTTTGATATCCGTATACTAATGTCCCTGAACAGCAGTGACATAGCTTTTTCAGGATGAATGAAAGGACAAACTGCAAAAAAAAAAAAAAGAGTGTGCCAGCAACGGCCCATATCCAAAGAACAGCAACGTCCTTGGGCACTAGAAGGAACTGGAGCAAAACAACGAATTTAGTGACAATAAGCTAAGTTGCAAAAAGAAAATTGCACCACGTCAGCCATAGTGACACCATGACTAAGCTCCCGGACATGGACCTTGGTAATTAAGGTTTCTTCAGAAGACCTTTGCCTACATTTCCATTCAGTTAAAGTACAAGGCTGAATTGGGGGAAGGTTATGTCAGTGATAGTATATCTGCTTTGCATGCAGAAGGACTCCGGTTCAATCTCCAGCATCTCCTGGTAGGGCTGAGAGAGATCCCTGTCTAATATCCTGGAGAGGCTCTACCAGTCAATGTAGACAATAGTGAGCTGGATGGACCAATGGTCTGACTCAGCTTCCAGTGCTCTTAAGGTGCCTGAGAAAAAGCAATCTGATCCATTGTTCCCTGCGTCCTTGGTTTACATGCAGTTCCACTTCTCTCGGCTGACTCATGTTGAGCTGGATCGGAGGATAAACGTGACTGCCCAGCAGAAGCAGCTCCTGTTGTGGCAGGGAGATTTCTACACTAGAATGAGTCCAGGCCACCAAGCTTACTTCTAGGCCAAGCGTGTGGTACGCTACTGTCTCCTGAATTTTGTGTCATATACCATTAACTTACCTCAATCCATTTATCCCACTTGCAGCCTGATGTCTCCTGCCACCAACTGACAATTTGTCATTATTTATTTATTTATTTATTTATTTATACCCTGCCCTCCCCGGCCAGAGCCGGGCTCAGAGCGGCTAAAAGGTAAAGGGACCCCTGACCATTAGGCCCAGTTGTGGCCGACTCTGGGGTTGCGGCGCTCATCTTGCTTTATTGGCCGAGGGAGCCAGCATACGGCTTTCGGGTAATGTGGCCAGCATGACTAAGCCGCTTCTGGCGAACCAGAGCAGCACACAGAAACGCCGTTTACCTTCCCACCGGAGCGGTACCTATTTATCTACTTGCACTTTGACGTGCTTTCGAACTGCTAGGTTGGCAGGAGCTGGGACCGAGCAACGGGAGCTCACCCCATTGCGGGGATTCGAACCGGCGACCTTCTGATCGGCAAGTCCTAGGCTCTGTGGTTTAACCCACAGCGCTACCCATGTCCAGTAAAATTACAATAAAAACAAACCGTAATAGGGGGGGGAACCAATTTAAAATACAGGTTAAAATGCAATTTAAATGTAGCCTCATTTTAAAAGTAGCCCATAGATCAAAACCATAAGGGGAGGGAAACATAAGGGTCACACCAAGTCCAAACCAAGGGCCAGGCGGAACAGCTCTGTCTTGCAGGCCCTGCGGAAAGATGTCAATTCCCACAGGGCCCTAGTCTCTTGTGACAGAGCTTTCCACCAAGTCGGGGCCAGTACTGAAAAGGCCCTGGCCCTAGTTAGCACCCCAAAGTGACCATGCCACATAGTAAGGTCAGTCCTGCTAGTATTACATCTAGGAAAGAAGCCACGTTTCGGTATATACATTGATTAGCATGGCACCTTTTGATTATTATGATTTTTTGTGGTGCTGTGGTACAATAAAGGAATTTTGTAGAGAGACAGTCAACTTCTGGTTCTTCAACAGTAAACCAGAGGTTAAAATTTGACTCATTAAAGAGGAACTGGACAGACAAGAAAGCTGGGCAGTGCTGTTTTACTTCCTCTATTAAAATGTGTTTCCTCTTTTCTAGTTCCTCACCTGCGGTGTTGAGGGAATTGAGGGAAAGAAAATGAAGTTCATTGCCTGCTTACCAGAATATACTCATTTTTCTTGCTCCAGTAGCCCAAACATTTGTGATAATGTTTCTGCCTGAGAAGCTTGATCCAGTATGATAATATAATCATTAGCTTCTGTGGTTGAGAGTTATGAAGAAGCATACTTTGCAAAACCTGTTAGGCCTGGTTTAAGTACAGCACTATGATTTATTAAACCACGGTTTAGCGTTATATGTCAGGTTTGTCCAGTGGCTTAACTATTCTTCGTTTACTGCCAGCAAATCACGATCTGAAGCCATAGTCTGTTTAAACTGATATTCATGCTACTATTGGGGATATATTCTTCCCTTTAAGCACTATATTCGTTTTACAAAACATGACCACTGAGTTGTACCTGCCAACCGCTCCTTTCATAAACATTGATTAACACATATCGTTTGTTCTTATCTGTTTATTTTTGCTGTGTCATGATTTAAATTAAAAGGCAGCATATATTACCCTAGTACTGAACTGAACTGAAGTTGCAAGTCTTAAACTTAAGACCAAGTGAAAATCGCTTTTACGTTGTAAAAAGACAAGTGATTGTTGCAGACAGCTCAATAATACTAAAAAGGGTGTTGGTAATGGGTCACACTTATTTGATTTGGATGACTAATATTTTAAAATTTCAGCAGGCTGGAAGGGTATTAGTTCCAACCATGGCTGCTGGTGATTCATTTGTATACCTCCAATTCTTTGTGTTATTTTTACTATTCCCAATCTCTACTTTTAACAGCAGTATGTATGAGATGAAGCCTAATTAAAAACTATAGAGCATCATTCATATTTTATCAGTAACATAGATTTTAATACATAATTCATTCTGAGAAATGTTTGCAGAATTTTGTATTTGTGTATTTGTGTATGGAGGTTGGTGGTCATCGCTACTTACTTCATAACAGTTAGAGTAGAACTGTCATGGAGTTACTGATGTTCTGTACTTTTAATTTTAAAAACCCTTGTACAAGGGGTAATTTCCTCACCTTTTTTGTTTACTTTAAAAACATCATTAGTCAGATCTATTGACACAACTAAAGTCAACATTTCAAGGTTCCGGTTTCAACCCATAATGTCTTATGCAGCTCAAGACCACAATACCTCAAGGGCAGCCCCTCTGCGCATGAATCAGGATGGACCCTTGGCCACTTCATCAGAGGCAATTCTCCCTGTACCTCATCTCAGAGAGAGTGGTGACATGAGAATATGCTTTTTTTCAGTGGTATCTCCCTATTTGTGGAATACTCTTCCCAGGAAAACATGCCTGGCACCATCACTTCATCAATGCATTATTTTAGTCTCTTCTGTGCTGCTCATTTTTTAGTGGGGCAGGGTTTGTTCTGAAGGCGTGTCTCCACCCCCATCGTTCAGCCTGGACACTGAGGTCCAGCTCCAAGGGCCTTCTGGCAGTTCCCTCCCTACGAAAAGTGAGGTTACAGGGAACCAGGCAGAGGGCCTTCTCAGTAGTGGCACCCGCCCTGTAGAACGCCCTCCCATCAGATGTCAAGGAAATAAACAACTATCTAACTTTTACAAAACATCTTAAGGGAGCCCTGTTTAGTGAAATTTTTAATGTTTGATGTTTTATCATGTTTTTTATATTCTGTTGGGAGCCTCCCAGAGTGGCTGGGGAAACCCAACCAGATGGGCAGGGTGTGTGTGTGTGTGTGTGTGTGTGTGTGTGTGTGTGTGTAAATAAATAAATAAATATTTAGTGTGTTGTTGGATGAACACTTTTTTGGGGGTGGGGAATTCGTACATCGTTCTTTTATTTTGAGTTGGTTTTTAATTGAGTTTGTTTCTAATTTTTATTTTTGTTTAAAGCAACAAACAAATGCAGTAAATAACATTATTCCAGACCATGGAATGTGATTTAATGCCTTGGTTCTTCAGCATAATATTTATCAAGGGCATCTGGCAGATAGGTGCTGTGCACAGAAGTAGAAATGAGCTCTACCCACAGGTTTGCACGCAAAAGCACATATGACATTTGAGGAAAGCAAGGGAGGGCCAGGAAATATGTAAAGAAGAGGACTAGTTCTCAGAAATGACACGCTGCTTGCATCTGAAATAGCACGCCTTTAAGATGCTTCTGGTGGGATGCAGATATCATTATTCATTTAAGAAAATGCTGGATCTTGTGCATGTGACAGTATCCGAAGCATAGCACATCAGATATCAAACCTCCATGTGAGCTTATCTTCAGTTCAAAAAGGGGAGGGAGAATGATAAGTAGAATCCTGTGTTGTTTTCTCCCAACATATTTTGAATTGAAGTTCTGAAGCTTCAGTTGTTTCAGACATTTTTGTGTGGAGCTGTGTCTGTGTTTCATGCAGAGCAATTGGAGGATTGCACTGTAAACAGATATAATTAAATGATTAACAGTCAGTGTCCATGATGTTTTTGCCTTCAGGGGCTTCCCCTTTTTCAGTTGAATTAGCCTTGCTAATGTCAAAGGAAGTGATAACTCGAACCGCAGGCAATCTGTCTGTGCAGTTGTCAAATTTCTTGTTTCTGAATTCTCCAAATATGAAACCTGCAATCTTTTCAGAGACCTTTCTGCTCCAGTATTGCTAACACACACACACACACACACACACACACACACACACACACATTTCATATGCCACGAATCCTCAGGAGAGACGAGCGTCATCTTTATTTATCAGTCTTAATCAGAGTAGGTTTAGCAAATGCTCAAAACAAAGCAATTAACTTACAGCAGTGCAATAAATCTTACTCTGCTGGTGGGAGGATCAGAGAAAGGAAAACCCAAAGGTTCCCGCAGCAGCTTGCCTTGCTGCATTAGGTTCTCTCCGGTTCCTCAAAATTCTACCTGCTTTATTTATAGCCTTCAAGCAAACCAAGGGCTGCTTCTGCACAACTTCTGTTTCTTTCAGTGAAGCCTGCAGATGAGCCTCATGCAAATGGAACTGAGTAGGAATTCGATGCCAGTCCTTCTCCATGGACTGCACCCATCATGCCTACCCAAAACCTCTTCAGCGAAGCTGTTGAGCTTTTATTCGTTTTGCCCAAACTTGTTCAGCCTTTTTCTGCAAAATCACAAAGAAATTGGATGCTTTTGAGCTATTACTGAGGAAAACTGCACTGCCAACATGGGCTGCTGTACGTCCAGTTTTCCCAGACGTTTAGCTGATTTCGGCCCAGACACTGCTTGTATTCCGCATATGTTTGGGAAATTTTGGACGTATGGCAACCCTAGAACTACCCACCTGTCAGATGGGGTCCTGTTGGTTATAAGTCCAAAGAGAATGTCGCTCCTTTCCATCACCTGTTGCACTGTCTGTGTGGGGCTCATGAGGAATGTGCCTGTGGCCCTGCCGTTTCACCAGGTGTAGGGATTTCCACTTATCGTTTGTAGACGCAAGCTCTGAGTCACACCTCTTGATCACCAGGTGCACCACTGCAGTAAACCCTCAGATGTCAAACGGGAAACCTTCAAAGCAACTGTGGGAGGCAGTGGCATTTTTGTTCTTATTTTTCTCAAGCGTTGCTGGCGTTGTTTTTAAGTCTATGCCAACTGAAAAGACACTGAGGAGATTATCTCCATAGGAAATGTAGGAACAGTGTGGCATTGCTTTGGGGCTTACTCCATCGTGAGTGAAGGATAGGCATCTTGTTTGGCCCTCCATAATGCTGCTGAAGTCCTAACACCTGTAAGCACCTGCCAGTATGTCTAATAGTGATGGTGGGAGATGTAGTTCTGCAACATCTTGGAGGGCCACGGGTTACCTAACTGTGCTATTCAACTTCTCTTAATTCCTGGAGGTATACTACTCTTAGTTCCCATACCACTGAGAATGAGGCACGTTCACTCAGAACAAAGTCCCCAGTCATAAGTCTGCTTATGATTGAGCCCTAAATGATTAACTAGAGGAAAACAAGAGACTCAAAATATTTTCCAGTTGCATCACTGGTTCTTAAAGATCTCCATAAGAAGAGTGTTATGCTAATGAAGCCAGCTATTTATTTATTTTTTATGTTAGTAGCATAGACCAATTCCATTTTATTCACAAGTTGAAAGGTGCATTGTATAGTCCTCCACACAGCGATATCACTTTGGTTTCTCAACCAGTGGTTTACCAGCACCACCCACAAATTTGCTTGCACAAGGAAAGCTTACATGCCAGAATAAAAGTTGCTAGCCGAACATTCCGTTGGAGTTGTAACTCTTCTCATACAAAGATGCTTTTACGTGGATACACTTTTCTGATTTGCATTCTGGGATAGTACAGTCACATGGAGGCCTGTAGCACAGGTCCACCTTAACATCTATATAACTATACACAAGGGAGAAAAGGGCAACCATTCTCACAGCCTCATGACCAAAGGGCAATTGGTGGGGGGAGTGCAAGGAAAAGACCCTGATACTGACCCCTCAAACAGATCTATCAACTACCTTTTTTTTAATAGTTACATTTGCCTCTCCAGTCCATCTCTTGTAGGAATCGTTATAATTTTTTATTTTCAACTTGACAGAATACCTCACAGAAAAAAGAAAATCCTGTCTCCTTATGAAGCAAAATTCTTGAAAACTAAAAGCTCACATTTCCTGACCAAATGTTTGTCTTAATAGAAGAAGTTGTATCTTGAGCTTAACATCTCCTTTCTGGACAGTTGCATCCAGAGCACTGAGGCTGTAGAAATAGGTAAGATAGAGTTTCAGTTATTAAGGGTTGCAGCTAAGACCTTTTGTTCTTGTGGTTACTTTTCGTTTCCTATCCGGTTGAGTGCTAACTTGTTCATCAATAAGCAGCCTCTTGTTCTCGGCCTACAAAGTGAGCAATCCTGTCTTGTAAGAACGTAACATAGGCGAGCAAGGAGAAAACAGTGATGGGAAGTCTCATCCTGACTGCTTCAATCATAGAGGGAAACATTGGTAACATTTGCTTGCTAAATTGTGCTTGAAAATGTGGCTTGATCAGTTTCAAAGTGGATCAGGAAAGAAAAAGAAAGACATTCTGGGGAGACTGGACATTTTGGAAGAGATACTATAAAATAAAACGTACACAACATTTTTAAACATTGTAAAATGTACCAGTTTATTTTACAAACTGTTTATTTAAACTATTTATATACTGCTTTGCTAGTCTCTAAGCAATATACTGCTTTGCTAAATAGTCTCTAAGCAATTTACAAAGTTTCAGTAAAAAACAAAAAATATATAGTTAAAACTATAAAAACAAACTACAATTAAAATGGCTGCTGGAATAAGGGGAGGGGCCTGTTTGACCTTAACTGGAAGGGAAATCCATAAAATTGGGTCCATAATGCTAAACACACAGCTCCTGGTGGGTACAAACCACGCATCCAAGTCACTTCCTCCAAGAGCTCAGTCATCAGGCAGGATTAGGCAACCCTTGGAAGCACCCTGGAGCCAAATTGCTAAGGGTCTTGTGAATTAATACAAGAACTTTGAACTATGGGGTATGCCTCTGAGAGCATGCACTTACTGGAATTAATTTTTGTTTGGGAACAAGTGATTAGTCCTGTTCATATCTCAGAGATAAGTGCTGACAGGTTGCTGTTCTTTCTGCTGAAATCCAAGAGACAAATTGCTATGTACAGTATGTGAACTGTTACCTTCCTTTGAAATTAGCTATGGCTCATATATATATAAAAATCTAATTGAAACTATGCACATATCTAATATTTAATTATGCTCACTTTTATTCCTTGTACCATATATTGCCCCCATACCTATTGTCGAAAAGAAAAGCACTCACAAAATTCCCATAGATTACTGAAATGCTCCAACCCATCATTTGAGAATTATAGATGTCGATACTTAGGAATTTGAACAAAGTTTGGGCTTTCTTAAGAGGATTTGGAGCTGTGCAAGAGTTGAGCATATGCTTATACAGAATAACAGAGCCCAGGTTGTCACAATGTGGGCAGCAGGCTACCCACTTCTGCATTGCCAAAAAAAGAGGAAATGCATCATTACAAAAGAGGGCACAGATCCGCATACAATTTGCTTATATAAGAATCTTCTCTCCCCCCCCCCTTTTTGGGTAGTTTTCTGGGTAGCCACATGCCCGAGGTGGGCAGGACTGGAGGCAAAAATGAGCAGAGCAATGAATGTTAATTTTAGCTTTGTACAGTAAGCTAGTTTTCTATATACTGTCACAAACCCCTCTTTGTCTTCCACCCAGGCAAGCAAGGACACTTTCCAGTTTAAGGGCATATTTCAGCCAGGCAAAAACGCTCCTGGAGAATGCAAAACAGGGCCAAAGAAAAGTGGGGCCTAGGAAGAGAGGACCAGATACAGAGGCCTGGAGAGCATTTAAAAATAATTTTCATAATTAAAAAATAAATACATTACATTACATCATAGTGGGGAAGACTGTGACCAGATGACGTCAAGGCTCCTGCTCTTCCATCTTATGGTACTTTTTACTGGACTTGGTAGCCTTTCAGATTGAGGATTACCCACTGTAAAGCAGGCCACATGGTCACTCTAATAGGGAGGCTAGGGAATGTAATACACCCTATGAAAATAGAGCCGAAAACCAGCCCTATCATTAGGCAGGGTGAGGCAGTCTGTGTCAGGCGGCAGATCTGGGGTATGAAATTGTACACTGACAATTAGTTTATTACAATGTTTTAAAACTTCAGGGGATGACATCATGTTTTTGTTTCAGGCGTCGTAAAGTACAGTAAGTGGTGCCTTTCTCCTGAAGGCAACATTCCTGCAGGGGGGGGGAATCATTTGCTGGTGCGCTGTAGAGCACAATTACTGTCTCTGACCCTGTGCCAAACAAATGGAGCTCCAGAACAAGGCTGGAAGACTCATGGTGCAGGAACTTGGCTAAACTAAACTGGGCTTCTGTGTGGCTGGATGGGAAACCACTGGGAATCTCAAAGATGCTATAATTAGTTTCACAGAATAAAGGTGAAATGTAAGTGTTAATACGTTATATAGAGGTCTTTCTTACTCTACTCCACTATATAATCCCCCGGTGGGTTACAACCATACAACCTTAAAACCCAATAAAACAATTTAAAACAAGCCAGCAAAAAACAGAGGTGGTCCCACAAATCCGAAGTGTCAGAGAAATAACAGAAACTGAATAAGGATGCCTGATGCATCTCGGTGGGGAAGGAGTTCTACACATTGGGAGCTGCCCTTTCTTAGACTGCCATCCTCCATGTTTCCAAGGGCTGTGGAACTACTAATAGGACCCCTCTCTGCCGATCTTAACACCCAAAAAGTTCTTTAGGGAAGCCCTTCAGATATTTGAGGCCTATGTCATTTAGCGCTTTTAACGCCAATGTAAACACCTTGAATTAAGGGACACGGGTGGCACTGTGGGTTAAACCACAGAGCCTAGGACTAGCCGATCAGAAAGTCGGCAGTTTGAATCTCCGCGACGGGGTGAGCTCCTTTTGCTCGGTCCCAGCTCCTGCCAACCTAGCAGTTCGAAAGCACATCAAAGTGCAAGTAGATAAATAGGTACCGCTCCGGTGGGAAGGTAAACGGCATTTCCGTGTGCTGCTCTGGTTTGCCAGAAGCAGCTTAGTCATGCTGGCCGCATGACCGGGAAGCTGTATGCCGGCTCCCTCAGCCAATAAAGCAAGATGAGCGCCACAACTCCAGAGTCGGCCATGACTGGACCTAAAGGTAAAGGTCAGGGGTCCCTTTACCTTTAAACACCTTTGTAACTGGCTGACTGACCGAACCCAAAGGGTGCTCATCAATGGTTCCTCTTCATCCTGGAGAAGAGTGACTAGTGGGGTGCCACAGGGTTCTGTCTTGGGCCCGGTCTTATTCAACATCTTTATCAACAACTTGGATGATGGACTCAAGGGCATCCTGATCAAATTTGCAGATGACACCAAACTGGGAGGGGTGGCTAACACCCCAGAGGACAGGATCACACTTCAAAACGACCTTGACAGATTAGAGAACTGGGCAAAAACAAACAAGATGAATTTTAACAGGGAGAAATGTAAAGTATTACACTTGGGCAAAAAAAATGAGAGGCACAAATACAAGATGGGGGACACCTGGCTTGAGAGCAGTACATGTGAAAAGGATCTAGGAGTCTTGGTTGACCACAAACTTGACATGAGCCAACAGTGTGACGCGGCAGCTAAAAAAGCCAATGCAATTCTGGGCTGCATCAATAGGAGTATAGCATCTAGATCAAGGGAAGTAATAGTGCCACTGTATTCTGCTCTGGTCAGACCACACCTGGAGTACTGTGCCCAGTTCTGGGCACCACAATTCAAGAAGGACACTGACAAACTGGAACGTGTCCAGAGGAGGGCAACCAAAATGGTCAAAGGCCTGGAAACGATGCCTTATGAGGAACGGCTAAGGGAGCTGGGCATGTTTAGCCTGGAGAAGAGGAGGTTAAGGGGTGATATGATAGCCATGTTCAAATATATAAAAGGATGTCACATAGAGGAGGGAGAAAGGTTGTTTTCTGCTGCTCCAGAGAAGCGGACACGGAGCAATGGATCCAAACTACAAGAAAGAAGATTCCACCTAAACATTAGGAAGAACTTCCTGTCAGTAAGAGCTGTTCGACAGTGGAATTTGCTGCCAAGGAGTGTGGTGGAGTCTCCTTCTTTGGAGGTCTTTAAGCAGAGGCTTGACAACCATATGTCAGGAGTGCTCTGATGGTGTTTCCTGCTTGGCAGGGGGTTGGACTCGATGGCCCTTGTGGTCTCTTCCAACTCTATGATTCTATGATTCTATGATTCTATGATTCTATTCTATGATTCTATGACCTTGAATTGGGGCTGGACCCTCACTGGCAACCAGTGCAGCTGTTTCTAAACAGGGACAATGTGCATTCTAAATGAAAACTTGGCCAGCTGTGTTTTGGACCAGTTGACATTTCTGAACCTTCTTCAAGGGCAGTCCCACGTAGATCACATTGCAATAATCCAATGTATTTTAGTACCATGTGACTTAAGTATCAGCAGCTCCCCAAAGTTTTGTGTGGAGGCCCTTCCTAGCCCTGGCACCTGAAATTTCTAGCTTAGGAATGATGAACTTGGTGTTAGTATCTTGGCTCACAGGCAGAGGTACCTGGCCTCCCCCGAGGCAATTGAGCGAGATACTGTGTTTACCTTCCGTCTGCGACCCCCGGCAGGCTAGGTAAACAAACCCGGCGATTCTTCTCATCAAACGTGAGATAGAACACACCCTCTGCTTCTCTGCTTCTCTCTCCCTCCCTGCATTCTCCCAGGGAGGAGAAATGAGACAGACAGGAGTCCTTTTACATGTTTTATTCCTGTCACTCAACAGTACATAGAAATGTGACTGTTCCCTTCAGACTCCATCAGAAGAGTCACAACTCCTCCCCTGTACTTCCAGCACAGGTCACATGACACTCTGAGCTAACATCCGGTGCTCAGTACAGAGAATAGGTTCCACCTTTTCTCCAACAGTACATCTGCAAAACATAACATCCTGTTTTGCATTCCAGCAATCTGGAGCTGGCTTTTGCCTTGGTGCTTTTTCCCAACACTTGGGACCCTTGAGATACTTGTAGGAGTTGAAGACCTACAAATTCTGGATGGCTACAGGTTCCTCATCCTTGTTTTAATGAGCCAGGGACTGAACTTGGGAAGTAGATGTTCTGTGTCTGAGCTGAAGCTGCTCCTCAAGTGCATTCCAATTCTCCACGTAATTTGCAGAAAATGCTTTATTAAGCACATTGCCACAATACTATTCAGTGTGCTGAAACTTTGCAAAAAGCTACAAGCAGCACTTTGTGTGTGACAAGCATTCACTTCCAAGGTCCACGGAGGGAGAGGCAGAAATGTAACGTTTGGGATTGAAACATTAATGAGAGCTTTCACTGTCCATCATCATTTCAGTGCTGGTGGCAGCGTCACAGCGGGGAAAATGACTGTCCTCTCCAAATGACAGGTTACAAACAGTGAATGACAGCATAAGCTTCTTCAAATCAGTGGGGTGGGAAAAAGCTCCTCCACCGAAGCTTATCACGAGATGAAAGGCTACAGCAAAAATTTGCCCACACTTCATTAATATAACCATGAAACTTGATCATATATTTGGACCTGTGTGACAAGTATTCTATCACAAACCTCTACCTCAGCCTTCCCGAACCTGGTGCCCTCCCATCATCATTCGACTCCAACTCCCATCCGCCCCAGCCAGTATGACCAGTAGTCAGAGTTTATGGGAGATGTACTCCACTAGCGACATCTGAAGGGCACTAGTTTGGGAAAAGCTCCTCTAACCATTCAGACTAGGGATCCTACTATGTGCTAAGACCAAAGGCCATTTCAGACTATTATTATTATTATAATTTATTATTTGTACCCGCCCATCTGGCTGGGTTTCCCCAGCCACTCTGGGAGGCTTCCAACAAAGATTAAAAATACATTAAAATGTCACACATTAAAAACTTCTCCATGTGCTATGCTCCTTGATTCTTCTCACATTCTTTTGCAGTACTCCTTTAAACTGTGCATTCAGTGTCCTGGTCCTAAACTTGTGGAACTCCTTCTTGCCTGAGATTAGACAGCCACCCACTTTGCTGAACTTCAGGGGTATCACAGAGACTTTCTTGTTCCATCAGGCATTTTAAGGTAGCGTTTGGTTTCATGATAACTTTCCATTATTTTATTCTCTTTATGGTTCGCTTTTATGCATACCACTTAGAAATGCTAATGATTACATTTGTTTCACAAACAATCAATTTAGTAAAACACTGCTTGGTAATAATATTCCTTGGTTTCTGCACCACAGCACATTGTAGAAGGCGGGCATTGAGTGTCACTGGTCCCATGGTATGGAGCAGTCTTCCAGCAGAGATTTGGCAGGCATCCTCGCTTTTGACTTTCAAGTGTCTCTTGAAGAACTTTTTATATTGACAGGCCTTTGCAGCTGCTTGATTTTTGTTTTCAGTTAGCCATTCACCTTAATGATTATCTGCATTTTTTTAAAAAAAGGGGGGGTGTTGTCCCAGTTGCTGGAAGCCACCAGAGGGGAGAGTCCTCTTCTGCTCAGGCCCTGCTTAGTGATTTCCCACAGGCATCTGGTTCATAGAATCATAGAATTGGAAGAGACCACAAGGGCCATCGAGTCCAACCCCCTGCCAAGCAGGAAACACCATCAGAGCACTCCTGACATATGGTTGTCAAGCCTCTGCTTAAAGACCTTCAAAGAAGGAGACTCCACCACACTCCTTGGCAGCAAATTCCACTCTCGAACAGCTCTTACTGTCAGGAAGTTCTTCCTAATGTTTAGGTGGAATCTTCTTTCTTGTAGTTTGGATCCATTGCTCCGTGTCCGCTTCTCTGGAGCAGCAGAAAACAACCTTTCTCCCTCCTCCATGTGACATCCTTTTATATATTTGAACATGGCTATCATATCACCCCTTAACCTCCTCTTCTCCAAGCTAAACATGCCCAGCTCCCTTAGCCGTTCCTCATAAGGCATCGTTTCCAGGCCTTTGACCATTTTGGTTGCCCTCCTCTGGACACGTTCCAGTTTGTCAGTGTCTTTCTTGAATTGTGGTGCCCAGAACTGGACACAGTACTCCAGGTGAGGTCTGACCAGAGCAGAATACAGTGGCACTATTACTTCCCTTGATCTAGATGCTATACTCCTATTGATGAGACCCAGATTTGCATTGGCTTTTTTAGCTGCCGCGTCACACTGTTGGCTCATGTCAAGTTTGTGGTCAACCAAGACTCCTAGATCCTTTTCACATGTACTGCTCTCAAGCCAGGTGTCACCCAGGTGGTTGGCCACAGTGAGAACAGGATGCTGGACGAGATGGGTCACTGGCCTGATCCAGAAGGCTCTTCTTATGGTCCTAACATTCATTGTGCACCGCCTTGATATTTTATGATATTGTGGTATGGTAATACTTTTATAAATAAATATTAAAAACAGGACTTCATTGGAGATAAAATCTTTATGCAAGATTATATTTTGAGAATGTTTAGGGTATCAGCAGGGAATCCCAATGCAATATAATACCTTGAAATTGTTAGCTTATCAGTGGAAGTACAGCGGTACCTTGGGTTAAGTACTTAATTCGTTCCAGAGGTCCGTTCTTAACGTGAAACTGTTCTTAACCTGAAGCACCACTTTAGCTAATGGGGCCTCCTGTTGCTGCCACGCCACCGGAGCACGATTTCTGTTCTCATCCTGAAGCACTATTTTTGGATTAGTGGTGTCTGTAACCTGAAGCGTATGTAACCTGAAGCGTATGTAACCTGAAGCGTATGTAACCCGAGGTACCACTGTACACTTTTAAAGAATCAGTTAGTTTACACACCATAGAAAGGAACCCAAAAAGCATTTTAAACCCTACGAACCAGCTCTCCTATTTTCCCCTCACAAGAAGTCCTTTATTTATGAATAGATTTGGCATGGGTGAGAAGTCGTGTCGTTATTCTGATTATTCTCCAAAGTTTGACGAACATCTTCCTTTCCAGTCCTTCATGATTCTAAGAGTTCTAAAGAAAAGAAGCTTGAGTGAACAAAAACTTAGCTGACGTAAGGAATTGCACCAGGAAATAACTTTCCAAGTATCCGAGAATGCTCCATTAATGTTTCATTCCCATGTGGTACATATTTCTATTGCTTTCTGTGAATAAGTGCACATTTTCCCTCCCAAACATTTACAGGAAAAGGAAGCATTGCTGATGTTACTAATCTGGGCCTTGACTCCCCCCTTCCCATTAGACAGGACTCCCAACTACGACTATAACTACGTCACTCGGAAACACAATCGTCTTTCCACTGGTTGGGAATCTGAAACTTCAGGGGGGGGGGGGAGCTTTACCTTCACGCAATACTTCCAGTAGCCTTATAAGGGCATGAGTACTTTTTGTTGAGCAACAACTTTCTTATGTGGAATGTTATTTCTGTCTCATGTAAAAATACTGGCACATTCTAGCCAAACGACTAGCAGCTTTTCAGAGTAATTCAGAGGCTTAAGTTATACAGACTCCCTCTGCTCTGAAAACAGACTTCAGATAAGGCAGGAACCTGGTAAACCTTTAAGCTTAATAAATAATCTATGATAAGCACAGTAATTTGAGGACAGGAATTCACCAGTAGTATATTACGTATTTAAAAGATGACACTTTTTAAAAAAGCAATGGGGGTTAGTGACTGTGTTTTGTCCAACAGATTAACCAAGACAATCCCATCAGTTTAAATTACACTTAACACTGAGCTCTGAAAAACTGCAAAAAAGTGAATAGAAGTGACATGATTCAGCCTATTCCAGAATGGTTATCTGAAGGGAATGAGCAAAATCCAGAGGAAAGCAAACGGACCTAAACCCTGCTGAAACTTGAATCAGCTCCTAGGTCACCAGAACTGAACTTCCTACAAGCCCTTTTGTAACATCAGCTACCAAAGGCTGGTGTTGTGTGACGGCCACATTGCCTCTGAGATTTGCATGGCCTGTTTCGCAAGCCCTCCTGATGTTGTGGGCTGCAGTTCCCAACCAGCAGAGCTGGAAGGCACCAAGTTGGTGAAGACTGTCGTAGAATGCAAACTCAGCTTGCATGGGGCAGTCTTGGGCTGCAGCATCACTGTAAATCCAAAGAGGTCCTAGGACCCATTGTTCTGAGATCATGAATATCCAAGGAAAAGGTCACAAGACTAAAACGAACAAGGTTTAGAATACAGTGGTACCTCAGGTTACATACGCTTCAGGTTACAGACTCCGCTAACCCAGAAATAATGCTTCAGGTTAAGAACTTTGCTTCAGGATGAGAACAGAAATCGTGCTCCAGCGGCGCGGCGGCAGTGGGAGGCCCCATTAGCTAAAGTGGTGCTTCAGGTTAAGAACAGTTTCAGGTTAAGAATGGACCTCCAGAACGAATTAAGTACTTAACCCGAGGTACCACTGTATTTGTAAACCTCATCTTGTCCTTTCTTGCCTCTGGTACTCCCCCCAAATGCCCCTTTGCGGGGACTTACACCAGCATAAATTACAGCATTTTAAGATATGCCAGTTGATTCCCAGCTGTGTCAGGGTGAGGGACTTGCTCTGGCGAAAAGCCCAAGATCCACCAAATCCAAACCCTCTCACCCTGGTCAATACTGGGTGTGGATTGTGCTGTTACACTACTTAGGGCAAGGATAGAAAAGCAAGTGGGTCTCTAGACATTGTTGGACCAATGCTTCCATTATCCCTGACTATTGCCCATGCTGGCAATGCTGTGACTGATGGGAGTTGGAGTCCCATAACATCTGGAGTACCACAGGTTCCTCATCCCTGATTTTTACCTTAAAGATTACCTTAAAGATAGAAGCCAATTGGGTCCGGGGGGGGGGGAACCAATGAAGAAAACACACCACTGAAATAACCCACACTATTTGCTTTCCTCTAATTGACAGTCTCTTGGCTGCAATCTAAGCCGGTATAACAGACTCCATAGGCAGGACCATGTAGAGCTTATTAGAATAGTATAACCAGGAAGGCATAATGGCAGTGTCCGGGCCTGTCATCTTTGAGATAGAACCATGAGATGCCAACAAGTATAAAACACTTTAGAGTTTTAAAAATCGACGTTCAAAATGTGAATTCAGATTTTGCTTGTTAATAAAGTAAACAAAAATGGAAATTCTGTCGGATTTTGAGTATTTGCAAAAACTTGGTTTAGCTTTATTGTGCATTCAGTTATTTATTTATTTACGTCATGTAGATCCCACACCTTCAACATAAATTCATGTTCCAAGGGCAGCTAACAGAGTAGTAAGAAACAAAAAGGTCAATAATATTACAAAGTAATACAGCAAATTAAAACAAACTAAAAAAAGGTAACAGGCCATTCAAGTAGACAGTAAAATCAAAGTGATTTAAGTGGAAAATGCTTACTTGCACTAGCAGTTCCCAAAAGCCTAGGTAAACTAATGTTTTTACCTGGCACCTAATGATAGTAATGAGATCTATAGGTGAGCCTTCTCAGGTAGGGCATTCCAAAGGTGAAGAGCCATCACAGAAGAGGCTCTCTCTTTCCTGTCACTACCCACAACACTGCACTCAGTGGGGATACCAAGAAAAAGATCTCAATATATCCTATTGATTACAACAGCACCAGAATGTGATTGTTTTGGACTTCAGCCAATAGAACTTTATATTTTCATTAAAGCAGGCTGTGGAATAAATTGGACAGCTCATTATTCTGAAGCTGATAGGATTAAATCGTAGAGATTAACCATGTCACAAATTGAGGGCAGAAATGTTCTTTCTTGTTTGTTATCCTGCTGTTGTCTTGCAACATTCCTATAGCAAAAAAATCTCTGCTCATTTCTTGAGGGGGAAAAAGACTAGATTGCCCTAGAAATGTCATATTTGGAAAATAGGGTTGAGGATAATTTTAAACACAGCATTTGTTTTTGGCTAAAGCAGACATTCGGAATCAGCAACATCAGAGTTGCAGCCTTAAAGTTTAGGGTGGTTCTCATTTTCTCACTTCCTTTCTCTCCCTCCTTTAATTATTTGTGTGCTGTAAGTTCAAAGTGGAGTCTTTCACTTAATCACACAGTGCAGAGCAGTGACTCTACAGTTCTGGTTCACTGAACTCTGTTAAAGTCTGTGACTAACGGCCAGACCATATGATCCTGCATATGTGGGTGGTAAACTGCCACACATTCTGGTCGGTAAATGAGAAAGGAAGGGAGCAGCAACTGCTGGGAAAGATGGATTGCTTAAAAAGTCTGGCAAACTTGGTTTTAAATTGAAGGATGCCTCGTTCCTGGGCACACTTCTAGGAGATAAAACAACCACACCTGTCTGACATGGCTGGATAGTGTTCCTTTTAATAGCTGTGATGTAGTTCTCAGGTCAAAAATGCATCAGAATGCTCTTTAAAATGAGTGGGAGTATCCATCTAAACAGTTAAGTGTTTTAGCTGCACAATGGAACTTGCTCACCCTCTGCTATCTCCATGTGTCTTGCTGGTGCTGAACACAGCAGCTAGGTTGCTTTGGGGGGGAAACTACCACCAGAATATAACACTTTGCTTGTGGGATTTGCCCTAACTTACAAGGCCAGGACCAGGCTTCTGGGGAGACCACCTTAACCCTTATAGGTCTACACAAGAGGTTCTCCTGCAAGCTCCAAGGATACCATAACTCAGAGCAGAGCTTTTAGTTGGCCGCCCCATTCTGAGGAGTAGCATTCATGTTGAGATTCAACTCGTAACCACTATCTGCATGTATGGGAAACAACTGAAAGCAGTCTTACTGTGAAGAGCCTTCCTAGCAAGATGAATGGGTCTCTGCCATGGGTGTATATTTTGGATTGTTGTGGGTGTATGATATTTTCTGATTTCTTCTTAGCAGCGCTGAACCTGTTTTCATTGTATGTATATCCCCATAAGCTGTGTGGAAGACAGATGATAGATAAATAAACAGTCAATTCTAGGGGTCTCACCAACCCCCTACAGCAGATTTATGGGGTGCTGTGGTGAGGGCAGGGAAGTCCTATTGTGCAGCTGAGACTGCTAATGCTAGTGGAACTGTTTAGTTGCATACCAGCCAATATTTTGCAAAAAAAAACCCCACCAACCTACATATAGAAATGAACATTTTGAGAGAAAATACATTGCACTTTAAGCAAGCATTTAAATGATTTTCTTTCATGCAGATTAATATGGAAGCAAAACAGAAAGGACTTTTAAGGGAACAGTGACACAGATCATAAATAAACTGATCTGTCTGCCACCATGTCTGTTTAATACTACTAATGGTATGAATGCAAATGACGTGAACTTCCTCCTCCACTGGAAAAGCTAAGTGAGGAGAAGCACTTTCTCAAGTCACTCCTGGAGGCGTTGTCTCTGCCTATGTGCTGCCTGATGGTTGGTGCTCCAGCTTCCTTGGTTATCTCCCTTCAGGCCACAGCTGTGTGGGAGGCATATGTCTGTGCCTGCAGAGCAATTGCACACCCAAATGCCCAGCCGTCACAAAGGCAGAGGACCATCTCCACTGCCTATTTTCAGACAGAGAGGGAATAGTGTGGTGTAGTGGTTGCAGCAGAGTCCAGTGGGCATATTTGGAGTTTTGAGAAAGGTCTGTGGGTGGCAGTCACAAAATGGCTATCAAAGTGCTGGTTTTGACCTATAAAGCCTTAAACGGCTCAGGACCTCAATACCTCAAGGACCGCCTTGTTCCATATGAATCTACCTGGACCCTGAGATCATCTTGAGGCCCTTCTTTATGTGCCTTCTCCTCAAGAGGTCCAGAAGGTGGAAACACAAGAATGGGCCTTCTCTGCAGCAGTGGCTCCCTAGCTATGGAATGTTCTCCCTAGGGAAGTTCGCCTAGTGCCTTCATTATACACCTTCAGGCGCCAAGCAAAAATGTTCCTTTTAAACTATGCCTTTAGTTGACCTGATTGACATCCTATACTCTTTTAAAATGTGGCTCTCTTTATGGGGGTGTTATTGGGTTCTTGTTCTTATTTTGATTTTATATATTGTGATCTTTTCTGTGAACCACCCTGAAGGCCTCCAGGTATAGGGTGCTATATAAATTAGATAAATAAAATAAATAAACACAAAAGAGCTGAAAAGGAATTCATACCACAAAATGGTACCTGCATCCACTCCCCATTGCTAAGAAAAATGTCCCCCATGTCACCCCATGCTTTTTCACAAACAGAAGTTCCTTGTACCTCTCCTCTATTCAGACCCAAATCCTGGAATCCAATGAAATGTGAGTATGTTTAAGGAGGTGTGTTCAGTGCAGAAGAGGCAGAAGCAATGCAAAGAGGAAGTGAACAGGAAGAGCAAACTGTCTCTTGTCCACTGTGAATTTCTAAGGGGATATTTACCAAAACTTTTTGTAGGTGCCACACTTGGTGCTATTGGGCAAACTGATACCCATTGTGGCATGTTTGGTGATCTCTGGGTTAGAATGTTGCACTAGGACCTAGGAGACCACAATTCAAATCTGCACTCGGCCATGAACCTCACTGGGTGATCCTGTACCTGTCACGGTCTTGCATCCTAACCTACCTTGCAGACTTGATATGAGGATAAAATGGGAAAGGGGGGGGAGCATGCATGCCATCTTGAAAGAAAGGTTGAATGGAAATAACTGATAGATAGATATTCACAGACAATGGTGAAATATTTTGGAAAAAACATGTAAAGTACCGTCAAGAAATTTGGTTTGCTGATCAATTACAGACATAATACTATCAGATTTGACATTTAGCCTGAAGGAAATGGAATTAACTATTAAGATGTTGAAGCAAATAGGAACAATGGCAATGTTTGCTTCCATTCAAGCCTTGGCAATACCAGCCATTTTAGAGAGAAAGCAAAACAAAGAAATTATTTTCAAGAGAGATTCTGTCAATATACACATAAATGCAGTGTTTATTCCGTTCCTCTGTAATACCCACCATTGTCTCTCAGTGAGATATTAGTAAATAGGAAAGCAACAGCCATGGCAACCAACCGTACTGAATCCTAGTCAATATTCTCAATGCAATTTAAGAAATCGGTAGACTCTCCCCAATAGGACTCTGTGCTACGCATGGAATGCTTTTAAGAAATGCAAACATCACATTCACATTAAACATAGAAAACTGGGAGGGGGAAATGGATTTTCAGAATCATGGAAACACAGATTTGTATTGCTGGAAGCCCTAAGGCCATCTGTTCCAGTGACTTGCACTGAAGCAGGATTCTCAGGCCACACGCAAGGAGTTTAACTGCGACAAAGCATTAATTGATGCACATCAATGCAAACAAATGCACACATCCTGTATCTCATTTGATTCTCTAAGCTCCCTGCGAATCATGGCATAATTGCCCTTCATGTGAACTGAGGGTGGAGAGGACTTGCATTCCCCCCCCCCCCATGAACCTACTCTCTGAAACAATTTGCAAACTGAAACTTAGCTATCCTGCAAAATCCACACTTCTCTGAATTTTGTGATCCAGTTGTCTGTACAGTGGTACCTCGGGTTAAGAACTTAATTCGTTCCAGAGGTCCGTTCTTAACCTGAAATTGTTCTTAACCTGAAGCACCACTTTAGCTAATGGGGCCTCCTGCTGCCACCGCGCCAAGATTTCTGTTCTCATACTGAAGCAAAGTTCTTAACCCAAGGTACTATTTCTGGGTTAGCGGAGTCTGTAACCTGAAGCGTCTGTAACCCAAGGTACCACTGTACATATATTAGGGGAGAGTGTGCATAAAAATGCATGGAAAAAGGCACAAAACACTGAAACATTTTCTCATGGGGAAGTCACTCTGGCTACCCCTTTATTTGTTTTGGTTGCCTTTGGCCACACCTTTTCCAGTTCCACAGGATCCTTGTTGAGATGCAATGACCAGAAATGTGCACAGTAGCACCCTAAACTAGCATAAAGGCATTATGATCCTGGCAGGTTCATTTTTACTCCATTCCCCAATGATACCTAGCTTTTTCACAGCTACTGCACACTTGGTCAGCCTTTTCCTTGAACTAGCCACCCTGCTATACTCCAAGGTCTCAATGGACAATGCTCCCCATTGCTCCTGGACAAAACAACTTTTTTTAAAAAGGATTTTGCATAGTGTCTTTTTTAGATCTTGAACTATTTAAATTCTGCTTATTCAGTCTCTCTTAGCCATATTCCAGTGAGACAGCATTTGTGCTACCCTGGAGCGCACACCACATATCCTGCCACATCACAGATGGCTAGCTCTGCTAAATGCTATATCCCACATCAGAATGAAGTGGGATTGTCAGTGGGAGGTTAGGAAGTGGGGTTGAGATGTCATTTGTTTATTCATTTGCCTTCATTAGAGGAGCAGAAAGCAATAGAAGGAAAAGGCTTTCAAAACAAAGCAACAGGAAGCCGAGGCATTAGGAATACACTGGGATATGAAAATATACAGACCAATTTGGGGATGCATGTATTGCTTTTTTCACATTGAGTATGAATGAATGCTTGTTTCACAGAGGGGATTTAATACATGAACATTTAAGGCGAATTCTGCTTCCATCCTTTGAGTTGTCGGCATTTTCTGTAGTCAATATAATAGTCTCAGCTGGCTATGGGCCAATTCATACAGTCAAATGATAGTAATCAAATCATAGGTTTATGCACTGATAAAGCAGCTTTTATTGACATGTACTGCATACACATGATGAGACAGTTATCATATACGTGAACATTGGCTTACACCATTATGGGCTTTTTCCATTCTCTCTGTCTCTCCCTATGTTTGAGGAGGGGAAAGTTAATCGATACTTTTCTGGAGTCAATTTCATTAGTCTTTAGTGAGTAAATGACAATTGTCAGTCTGCAATGACTGAAATGGAAAGGGATCTGTGCCCTGACTGCAGGAGTGGCTAACCTATGACTCCCCATAAAATGAGCTAGCCATTTGTCTTACTAAAAAAATTTGAGAACTAGCATTGAGCCCCAGAGTGGTACGGTCAACACAGTACAGGTGCGTAGCAGTGGACTGGCCCTGCACACAGTCATTATGCTCTCTTCAGGCTTTGTGAAACTGAATCCATGTTGGATGCATGGGGCAGCACATACAGGCCATTTATCTGCCACCCCCCAACTTTGCCACAGTTAGTGGCAAGGTCTGATAGGAACTTTTGAGTGTCTTCACTTGAACCTGCTGACAAGCCTTCCTGCAGTCAAGAGCCCTACACTGTCAAGATTCCCAGTCACAAAGAGACTTGCAGGTGTGTTTGCTTGAATACACATGGTCAAGGGTGGCAAGAGCCGCATCAGCCTGAAGAGTTTTATGATGCCTGAAGATGGCTTATGTCAGCAGCCCATGCAAGGTGCTGATGGCCAGTTAGCAGTCCTGTTACTGCATGGGGTTGAGCTCAGTGTCTCCTGCCTGCTGTGCAATGCCTGCTGCTGGCAGAGATGTAGCATTTCCTCCTCCTTGTTGCCTCTGAGTTTCTGTAGTAATTTATTCATAATACCTCACCTGCTTCTGGGGGTCATTTTATTCTGTCAACAAAAGAGTTCTGGGTCTTGTGGTGTTGCTGTGAAAGAGCTGTTCATTCACAAGTGTTTGTGCTTTCTCTGTATCCCAAAGATATGGACCTCTTCTCGGGAGGAGATGTGTGAGCAAAATGCCAAACAAGCTATGGAAGGCACAGCTCAGCCTCAGCGGCACTTCTTCTCAATTTCCATTAACTTAAGCTATTGTTGAATGTCAGCGGACCAGGGTTTGATCAAGTGAAATTACCACTAAAACTCCGTCAATTCTGGGGCGATGTTTTAAATACACAAGGGAGAAATAGTCCCAGTTGTGTATCTGCTATTTTGTTGCTCCTGTTTTATAAATTGGGTAAAGAGTTTAGCAACGAGTATGACGAAAAGATTTCACTTCCAGCTCCCAATTGCATATTGGATATCTGCAAATTAGCCAACATAAACTCTCTCATACATCTCACGTAAGGCTCATAATGGGACTACTTATGAGTAAATGCGGATATTTCTTGAGGGTAAAGGGTTCAACCATACTTAGTAAAGGTTAGGCAGATATCATAACTAATGGCATTATTTTCATATGCATCATATATGGACTGTAGATATTTCCTACAAATGTAAGCAAAGCTCCTCAGCCAATTTATCCACATGCAGACCCAGGATAGCTACAAGAACGCAATGACATCTCTATGTGTACGAATTCTGAGTACACATTTAAGGGCATCAGGTTGACGAAGGCTAGCCTACACTCATTGGCAGCAGCTCTCTAGGTTTTCAGACAAGATTTTTTCCTAGCCCTACCTGGAAATGCCAAGTATTAAACCTGGGATGTTTTGCATTCAAAACATGTGATCTACCACTAAGCCATTGCTTCCCTATAGTATAGTATATTGCGATTCCAGAATTTATTTGCAAATGTTATAGCAAGAGCACCGCAAACACTAATACCAAAAACATGGGTGCAACTATTACGTTTTATAATGGATGGAATCTTTTCTATTTTTCATATTGAAACTGTCCAAAACAGGACATTAGAGCAACACTTCTAAGAACACTAAATATAAAGAATGATGAGGCTAAAATAATATATGAACACTATTGCTTGCATTTCCAAATACAGTGGTGCCTCGCAAGACGAAATTAATTCGTTCCGCAAGTCTCTTCGTCTTGCGAGTTTTTCGTCTTGCGATGCACGGTTTCCCATAGGAATGCATTGAAAATCAATTAATGCGTTCCTAGGGAAACCGCCTTCAGACCAGATCCGGGGACAGTCTGTCCCCGGACCTCTTCTGAAGGCTGGGGGGGGGGACAAGGGCTTTTCTTCCCACCCCCAGCATTTTAAAAACCCCCGGGACAGCGGAGGACTTCTCCGCTGTCCGGGGCGATTTAAAAGCCCCTGGGAAGGCAAGCAGGGGGGACAAAGACTTTCGCCCCCTGCCTGCCTTCAGAAGGTGTTCCCGCCCCCAGCCCCGCTTCGGAACAGCGTTCCGAAGTGGGGCGGCTGGGGCAGCTGTTCCCGCCCTCCCTCCCCACTTCGGAACAGCGTTCCGAAGTGGGGCGGCTGGGGCAGCTGTTCCCGCCCCCCCTCCCCGCTTCGGAACAGCGTTCCGAAGTGGGGCGGCTGGGGCAGATGTTCCCGCCCCCCCTCCCCGCTTCGGAACAGCGTTCCGAAGTGGGGCGGCTGGGGCAGCTGTTCCCGCCCCCCTCCCCGCTTCGGAACAGCGTTCCGAAGTGGGGCGGCTGGGGCAGCTGTTCCCGCCCCCCTCCCCGCTTCGGAACAGCGTTCCGAAGGGGGGCGGCTGGGGCAGCTGTTCCCGCCCCCCCTCCCCGCTTCGGAACAGCGTTCCGAAGTGGGGCGGCTGGGGCAGGTGTTCCCGCCCCCCCTCCCCGCTTCGGAACAGCGTTCCGAAGTGGGGCGGCTGGGGCAGATTTTCCCGCCCCCCCCTCCCCGCTTCGGAACAGCGTTCCGAAGTGGGGCGGCTGGGGCAGCTGTTCCCGCCCCCCGCTTCGGAACAGCGTTTTAAAATGCTGGGGGTCGGCAGCGAAGCGTTCGCTGCCGACCCCCAGCATTTTAAAATCTCCCCGGGACAGAGAAGTCTCTGCTGTCCCGGGGAGATTTTAAAATGCTGGGGGTCGGCAGCCCCCCAGCATTTTAAAATCTCCCCGGGACACGGGGAGATTTTAAAATGCTCCCGACTTCTCTGCTGTCCCGGGGAGATTTTAAAATGCTGGGGGTCGGCAGCGAACGCTTCGCTCCCGCCCGCCAGCATTTTAAGATCGCCCGGGGCAGGCGGGGGGGAAGGCAGGCGGGGGGGAGCAAAGACTTTTGCCCCCCGCCGGCCTTCAGAAGAGGTCCTCTTCTGAAGGCCGGCTGTGGGCGAAAGTCTTTGCTCCCGACCGCCAGCATTTCCCTATGGGCTTTCGTCTTGCGATGCAAGCCCATAGGGAAATTCGTCTTGCGAAGCGCCTCCAAAACAGAAAACCCTTTCGTCTTGCGGGTTTTCCGTCTTGCGAGGCATTCGTCTTGCGGGGTACCACTGTACACAAGATGGAGGGGCAAAAGTAGTTCTCACTAATTAGTTATTACTAAGGACATTGCGATGGGAATCTCAGCTTGCAGCCCTAGGCCCACTTACCTTGGAGATATCCCATTGAATACAACAGGTCATCTGAGTGAACATGCATAGGGTTACACAGCATGTCGCTTCTGAGACTGACATACTGACTTTCCAACTTATCTGTCTGACAGCTGGCAATTGTTGCTATAACCCTTCCCCAGTAGAGGAAGTGGTTAATTTAACTGTCTCCAGGAACCATCAGCTAATCAGATGGGATTTTGGGGGGGAAAAACCCTCATCTGGTGATTCTTTTTCCCTGGCCAATTCTCAGGTAGGCTTTAAATTTTAAAAATTACCTCTTTCCAGGAGCTCTCAGCTATTCAGAAGAGATTTTTCAAAGCATTAATGTGGTATTTCTCTTTCCTCTCCATGTCCCCAGGTGGACTTTAAACCTGGAAAATGTATCTAGACCTTCGTACAGATGGTTGAGCTTTGTGTAAAAATCAAGGGCAAACTTAAGTACCCATCCGAATGTGAAAAGAGGGACTTTTAACTTCTATAAAACAAGGGATTGTTTTAGAAGGTCAGCACATAAATTTTTTGTTCCTGTTTTATTTTATCTTGACAGGGTTGGAGAAGTTGGTGGTTAGGAGCATGGGTGAATATTAAAGGTTAGTATTTTTCTTCTGATGAATTTCATGGATTGTAAGAAGAGAATAGATTTCTTAGGAAATGGAACACAATTAAATACCTCTTATGCAGCCACTTTGTCTTATTCAAATAGTACATTGTGTAGGGCCCTGCATGCTCTTTATATTAAATCTAGTGTAGTGTTTCTGCTTGTCCTTTGAAGTCTTAATATGGCATTTCTCTTTTCTCTACGCTTCCCCAGATGGACTTTAAACTGGGAAAATGCATCTTGGGCTCCAATCCATGAACTCTACTAGGACAAGTTTTTACTTCTCAGCCTTTGCTCCCATTCTGGAAAAAAAATATGAAAATTAGTGGCCTGCCTCAAAAGGCTGCTGTGAGAATGCACAAGTTAAGTTTGAAAGTCCCAGCTATGTCAAGTGTCTCTTCACCGGATGAGAAAATAGCAGTGGAAATTCTTTTTTCATCTTCTAAAGCTCAGCTGCTGCCTCCCATTTGCTTTGTTTTGTCCCACATACAGGAAGCAACAGCTGAAATGCATAAAGGCAAGGCACTGCCATATCCTCAGCTGCTGTTCAGACTAGGTGGGAGGGAACTCATGGTCACAGCTTGGGGAGTGGGAGGGGAAGTAGCTGAGGTATATAATGAAAGAGGGGGTTTTGCCCATGGACTCTTCAAGTGGGAAACTCTTGGAGACTGTGAAGACCCTGCTTTGAATCTTCACCCTGGAGTTGCACTGTCAGTTTCCTGCTAAAACAGGATTCCTCTTGCCAATCAATAGGGTTTATATACCCAGATACCCAGAGTGCTGGTTCTGAGGGATTTGAACAGTCACACTAAAGCCATTAACTCTGGGACAGCTCAGGACTTCATGGCTGGTTTGACGCCTGTGGGTCTGTCCCAGCGTATCATTGGCCCAGTGTTTTGCATTTACTGAGAATTGCATAATAATAATAATAATAATAATAATTTATTATTTATACCCCGCCCATCTGGCTGGGCCTCCCCAGCCACTCTGGGCGGCTTCCATAAAAACCAAAAATACAATAAAATATCACATGTTAAAAACTTCCCTGAACAGGGCTGCCTTAAGATGTCTCCTGAATGTCAGATAGTTGTTTATCACTTTGACATCTGCTGGAAGGGCGTTCCACAGGGCGGGCGCCACTACCGAGAAGGCCCTCTGCCTGGTTCCCTGTAGCTTTGCTTCTCGTAATGAGGGAACCGCCAGAAGGCCCTCGGCGCTGGACCTCAGCGTCCGGGCAGAATGATGGGGGGGGGAGACGCTCCTTCAGGTATACTGGACCGAGGCCGTTTAGGGCTTTAAAGGTCAGCACCAACACTTTGAATTGTGCTCGGAAACGTACTGGGAGCCAATGCAGGTCTTTCAAGACCGGTGTTATATGGTCTCGGCGGCCGCTCCCAGTCACCAGTCTAGCTGCCGCATTCTGGATTAGTTGTAGTTTCCGAGTCACCTTCAAAGGTAGCCCCACGTAGAGTGCATTGCAGTAGTCCAAGCGGGAGATAACCAGAGCATGCACCACTCTGGCGAGACAGTCCGCAGGCAGATAGGGTCTCAGCCTACGTACCAGATGGAGCTGGTAAACAGCTGCCCTGGACACAGATTTGACCTGCGCCTCCATGGACAGCTGTGAGTCCAAAATGACTCCCAGGCTGCGCACCTGGTCCTTCAGGGGCACAGTTACCCCATTCAGGACCAGGGAATCCTCCACACCTGCCCGCCTCCTGTCCCCCAAAAACAGTACTTCTGTCTTGTCAGGATTCAACCTCAATCTGTTAGCCGCCATCCATCCTCCAACCGCCTCCAGACACTCACACAGGACCTTCACCGCCTTCACTGGTTCTGATTTAAAAGAGAGGTAGAGCTGGGTATCATCCGCATACTGATGAACACCCAGCCCAAACCTCCTGATGATCTCTCCCAGCGGCCGCATGTAGATGTTGAAAAGCATGGGGGAGAGGACAGAACCCTGAGGCACCCCACAAGTGCAAATGCAAAAACAATTGCAAAAACAATTGCATTGTTTTATTATTTTTGTAAACAGCTTTCAGGCTTTTTTTTAAAAAAAACCAATGGTGTATATGTTTTATGAAATAAATAAAAATATAAGACTCAGGTTAAACCCCCCTTTTGTACTGCCTATTGTTGGCCGCCTATTCATTTCTGAGTGTAATTCAAATTGCTGATTTTTACCTATTAAGTCTTAAATGACTTGGGAACAGGCTACTTGAAGAATCACTTTCTTCCATATAATCCTGCCCAAGAATGGATATTATCTTCAGGGGCCCTTTTTACTGTCCCTTCATATGGTGTGAGACGGCCTTTTCTGTGGTGAACCCCTGGGAGATGTGCATGGCTCCTTCAATGCTTCTCCTTTGGAGGCATTTCCTGTTTAATCAGGCTTTTATGCCTTCCTAGTTACTTGGGCTGCTGTGAGTTACATTGCTTTCTGTAATTTTTAAAATGTTTTATAATGTTTTTCTTGTATGCCACTCTGATCTGCTTTAGGAAGAAGAGTGGGATAGAAATGCACTTAAATAAATAAACAAACACGTTCCTTGCATTGTGGGGTTGCATGTTCTACAAGCATGTAAATTGGGCTGCATATGAGGTGACAGCTGTAGTGATTAGCATGCTTAATATCCAGCCTGGAAGAAATGCACCCAGATGTGATGTTTTTTGCCATATGGCTTTCTCCTGAATTTTTATAGAAAGTGACTTCTTAACAACAACAACAACAACAACAACAACAACAACAACAACAACAACAACAACAACAACAACATTTTTATCATTTATACCCCACCCATCTGGCTGTGTTTCCCCAGCCAGCTTACAGTACATAACTGGCAGCTTACAGCACATAAAAATGGTAAAACATTAGAATACTAAAAACACGATAAAATATCAAACATTAAAAACTTCCCTGAACAGGGCTGCCTTCAGATATCTTCTAAAAGTCGGATAGTTGTTTATTTCCTTGACATTTGATGGGAGGGAGTTCCACAGGATGGCCGCCACTACCGAGAAGGCCCTCTGCCTGGTTCCCTGTAACCTCACTTCTCGTAGGGAGGGAACCGCCAGGAGGCCCTTGGAGCTGGACCTCAGTGTCCCAGCTGAACAATGGGGGTGGAGACACGCCTTCAGGTATACTGGGCCAAGGCTGTTTAGAGCTTCAAAGGTCAGCCCCAACATTTTGAATCATGCTCAGAAACGTACTGGGAGCCAATGTAGGTCTTTCAGGACCGGTGTTATATGGTATTGGTGGCCACTCCCAGTCACCAGTCTAGCTGCCACATTCTGGATTAATTGCAGTTTCCGGGTCACCTTCAAAGGTAGCTCCACATAGAGCGCATTGCAGTAGTCCAAGCAGGAGATAACCAGAGCATGCACCACTCTGGCAAGACAGTCCAGGGGCAGGTAGGGTCTCAGCCTGTGTACCAGATGAAGCTGGTAAACAGCTGCCCTGGATACATACCGGTAATTAACCTGTGCCTCCATGGACAGCTATGAGTCCAAAATGACTCCCAGGCTGCAGGCCTGGTCCTTCAGGGGCACAGGTACCCCATTCAGGACCAGGGAGTCCGACACACCTGCCTGTCCCGTCTCCCCAAACAATACTTCTGTCTTGCCAGGATTCATCCTCAATCCTCCAACCACCTCCAGACACTCACATAGGACATTCACCACCTTCACTGGTTCTGATTTAAGATAGATGTAGAGCTGGTATAAGGGAATAATTTAGTTTTGGGGATTTCTGCACAAGTCCCTATTTTTATCATGGACAAATGAAGGCAGAACTTCTACCAAAATATGCTTACTTGATAGCATTTTTGAAACTTGCTAATCATAGTGATAGCTGGCATTTGTTCATTCATTGATTTGGTGGCTGCTTACTCACCGAGAGAAGAAGAAGAAGAGTTTGGATTTGATATCCCGCATTATCACTACCCGAAGGAGTCTCAAAGCGGCTAACATTCTCCTTTCACTTCCTCCCCCACAACAAACACTCCGTGAGGTGAGTGGGGCTGAGAGTCTTCAAAGAAGTGTGACTAGCCCAAGATCACCCAGCAGCTGCATGTGGAGGAGCGGAGACGCGAACCCGGTTCCCCAGATTACAAGTCTACCGCTCTTAACCACTACACCACACTGGCACAGAGCCATTTCAAATTAGCTGAAATGGGTTATACAGAAAGCATTTGTTTAAAAATGAATAAATAAGAAAACATTTATGTGCATGCAACCCAGATGTTGAGATCATGCATGATGATTACACAAAAATACATTTCACTTGGTACCATCTTCCCAATAATGTACACCACATGTACACATAGGAAAAGAAGTATGCACATGATTCTCGCATGCGGTAGACCCACATGGGTTACTCTTTTCTGTCCCTATTATATGCCACAACAGAAATATGAACAGGCCTGAAAATGCTAGGCTGCTAGAAATCAAAAAAGATCTAGAAATATGGTCAAATTTGAAATTGTCAATGTTAGGCCGAATTGCTGTGATTAAAATGAATGTATTGCCTAGAATGTTATTTTTGTTCCAGACCTTGCAGATTCTGGATAAGATGGAATGTTTTAAGAGGTGGCAGAAAGATATCTCGAAATTTGTCTGGCAGGGCAAAAAGCCCAGAATCAAATTTAAGATATTGACAGATGCTAAAGAAAGAGGGGGTTTTGCCCTGCCGGACCTGAAACTGTACTATGAGGCAGCAGCATTTTGCTGGCTGAAAGAATGGATGCTCCTCGAAAATACAGACATCTTAGATCTGGAAGGTTTCAATAATGCTTTCGGTTGGCATGCATATCTATGGTATGATAAAGTCAATAGTGCCTTTAAGAATCACATTGTTAGAAAAGCATTGTTTAATGTTTGGATAAGATACAAAGATCTGTTGGAAAACAAAACCCCTAGATGGGTCTCACCAGTGGAGGCCAAGGCAGTGAAGAAACTCAATATGGAGGTCGGATGGCCGAAGTATTGGGAAATCTTGGAACAAGATGGAGATAAGTTCAAATTGCAAAGTTATGAGAAACTGAAGCACAAGGTACAAAATTGGTTTCAATACCATCAAATAATGGAATTTTTCAAACAGGACAGGAAAATTGGCTTCCAGATGGAAAAATCAAAATTAGAAACCGAATTGTTAGAACCTAGTACTAAGAATTTATCTAGAATGTATAACTTGTTGCTGAAATGGAATACACAGGATGAAACAGTCAAATCAGCTATGATTAAGTGGGCACAGGATGTCGGTCACAACATCATGTCAGATGACTGGGAATGGTTATGGAACACCGGTATCAAATTTACGGCGTGTAATGCCTTAAAGGAAAATATTATGAAAATGGTATACAGGTGGTACATGACCCCAGTCAAACTGGCAAAAATTTATCATCTGCCCGATAACAAATGTTGGAAATGTAAAGAGACTGAAGGTACCTTCTATCACCTTTGGTGGACATGCCCGAAGATTAAGGCTTTCTGGGAAATGATCTATAATGAAATGAAAAAGGTACTTAAATGTACTTTTCCTAAAAAACCAGAGGCCTTTCTCTTGGGCATTGTCGGCCAATTGGTGCCAAAGAGGGACAGAACTTTTTTTATGTACGCTACAACAGCAGCAAGAATACTCATCGCAAAATATTGGAAGACACAAGATCTACCCACTCTGGAAGAATGGCAGATGAAAGTGATGGACTATATGACATTGGCCGAGATGACAGGCAGAATCCGTGACCAAGGAAAAGAGACGGCGGAAGAAGAATGGAGAAAATTCAAAAGTTATCTTAAGGACTATTATAAACTTAATGAATGTTAGAGTGTTGTGGTTTTCAGGAACAAAGGGATACAGTGATATAAGGTCAGAATACAGAGATGACTAAGATGACAGAGGTTGGAAAGTAACAATTGGGAGTTGCTATAAAATTATGGACATTGGGATGCAGAAAGGGGGGGTATGGGGAAGTCCCAGAAAAGAGGTTTATGAAAATAAGTTATGAAATTATACGTGTATGTTTGTCTATTTAAGTGTTTGTTTGTTTTTTAAAATTCTGTAAAACTAATAAAAATTTATAAAAAAAAGAAAATGCTCGGCTGCTAAAGGTTCCTTGCTTTCCCACCTTAGTGCCTGGGGCAGGCATAGGCAAACTCCAGCCCTCCAGATGTTTGGGACTACAATTCCCATCACCCCTGACCACTGGTCCTGGTAGCTAGGGATGATGGGAATTGTAGTCCCAAACATCTGGAGGGCCGGAGTTTGCCTATGCCTGGTCTGGGGTATGAGGTCTAATTCCTGACACTTCGCATTTCTCCCTGGTGGAACCCATATCAATAGACTTGCTGTTTTTAATGGCAGTCTGATGTGTTGCTAGCTACTTAAAGGACTCAGGCCGCAGCCCCATGGTACAAATTTGCATGCGCACATGCTAATTTATAGGCACACATGCCTCTGTGAAATTAAGATCCTGGGTGACTCAACTGTCCTCTTAAGCAAAGTTTTAAAAAAGTGGGGGCGGGGAAGGAGATAGTTTAATTGGTAGAACATGAGGCTCTTAATCTCAGGTTCATGGCTTCAAGTCATATGTTGGGCAAAAGATTCCCAAATTGCAGGGGCTTGGACTACATAACCCATGTGCTTCCTTTCAACTCTACGTTTCTATGATTCAAAGAGAATCCAGCTTAACTACAGAAGACTAGGACTCAGCCGTCTGTGCCACTTACAACACCCCTGAGCACAGCTGTTTTCTCCCTTGTGCTTCTAGTGTTATTTTAAAAAGATAAAAGTTCAAGTGTGTGCATGTTTTTTAAAAAGGAAAGAAATGGTATAGATTTTAAAGACAAAGCCGAGCTGCTTTTAGCAAATCCCACTAAGACTGGATATATTAGAGGAAAGTTACAATGCGTGCTCATTCTATCATTTTTATCTACACACATTTTACAAAGGATGGGGCTGGGTGGTGAGGATTGTGTATGTTTACTTTCGACAGTCGAGAGGGGCACTAAGCTTTTGATTCCAATTTTAGGTCCCAGTCAACTGCCTCAGGCAGTACATATATACGATGGGAAAGAGCGCCTCTTCAAAAACATCCAGAAATTATTTTGATGTATCTTGCTTGACTAGACAGTTTGATTTCATCCTCGTGCCACTGGCAATTGCTGCTTCTTGATTCTGCCTCAGAATTCTAAATTACTGTACCTTAAGCAAACATTTTTTCTTTTACGTATCCAAGCTGCAGTGTGTAAAGTTTACCCACTTGGGAAAGAAGGAGGACAGAGGAATCCTAACTAGGGACCAGAAGGCAGCAGATGCTCCACCCCCTTCCAGAACTTTCTGTCTCCTGGGTAGGGTCCTTTTTGTGTCTTCCTTGCTGTGGAAGGGCTCGGACTGGCTTAGAATCCAGCAGATCCATGGCCCTCCCAGCTTTGCCCCCATGCCATTTTGTGGCCCTTCACTGTTGATAAAGCCACCCCTCATCACCCTTTCTGCAACAGGAGCCTCTGTGGTGGTGAAATCTCCCTGTTGACAGAGGCCTGTCGATGTGGATGACTGCTAAATCCTAACCACCTCCTGAGGCATAGATTAGGGTCTCTTGCAGCCTGAAAGAGATGAGAGGTAATGTTAGAATACTTGTAAGGAAAGCCTCCTGGAATTCTAACAGTGGGGAAAACCTTAGCAAGGCTGCTTAAGTAAGGGCTACAAAATCAGCAGTTCCTCCTTCTCATACCTGTTTGCAGGAGTAGAAAACTATCTGGATTTCACATCAGTCTCTAAACTCACATGTAGCATAAGACAGTCAAGGAACAACGCTCCTTGCAATACTTAGATTTGAAAGGGTCTGTACACCCACAAAATGCACATTGTGTTTATTAGGAAAACTGGTGATCTCTGGTAAAGACCCTCTCACCAGGCCTGACTTTCCACAAATGTGTTAATCTGGTGTTCTTCTGGGCTCCTTACTAAAATCTCTTTTTCTGAAGAATAGAATTTTCTGGTGTCAGATTTTCTTTCCTTCTCTTCCTGCCTTGGAGATTTTTCTTTTTTAAAAAAAAAAACACAGCAAAACAATGTATCATGCTGCTGGAATGTAAGCTACAGCGAAAGTCAGAATTTGGCTAAAGGTTAGTTTGTCTGAAAGAGCCTTGTGGTTTCATGTTCTCTAATACGGGCGAAGCACAACACAGGAGTAGCAAGGGGTGGCGTGTCCTGTTTGAGGTGAAACAGGAAGTGCTACCTTGACCTGATCTACCACTTCTGTTCCCGCCACCATACCTGTTGCTGCCAGCATTGCTTTTCCGCCTTCCCTGCTGTCTCGGCTTCAGGCAAAGAAGCAGTGCTGGAATTGGTGCTAATTCCAGTGAGATCTCACCAAAATCACACAGGATTTTATGTGCTGAAAAGATCTCATGCAATTTTGTAAGCAATTTCACCTGAATTCGGTACCAATGTTGGTGCTGATACTGGCATCGCTTCTGTGCCAACAGCAAGACACCCGTGGGGCTGTTGCTTTGTTGGCTTCTGCCACCTGAGGCAGCCACCTCAGTTTGCTTAATGGCAAAGCCGGCTCTGGCCTGTGCTAACATAAGGCAGAGTGAGGCAGCTGCTTCAGGTGGCAAATGGTGGGAACTGGACAGAACTGTGTGTGCCACCTGGCCTTCCCTGTGCCCCTTAAGCTAGCCTTCTACCCTCAGGTGAGGTGGAGGAAATGTTGAAGTAAGATTAAACAGCCAGTCTTGTCAGCTTTTGTACACAGACTGGGTGTACACAGACTTTGTGTCAGGTAACAACATTTACTGGGTTGGTCCTGAAGAGAAGGACAAATTGGGTTAAATGGGAAATATTCTCATAGAATCTATATCATCACCATTATTTTAATGATTTCCACTAGCCCCTTTTTATTTTGCATTAGCTCACTGTGCTACATCCATAACCCTACACACTGCAGAACATCCACAAGGGAACATTTTGGGTTCATTTCATCAGAATACACAGTAATTACAATCAATGTAAGTGATTGTTTTAATGGTGATCATGACAAGAAACTCCCCAGTATTTTCAGGAAAACCAGACTTTTTTTGTATCTATGAAGATTTAGCCCACCCTGTCTGCTGTCGCCACCACATAGTACAAATGGGCTGGTTCTTTCCCATCAGAATATAGGGCGAAGGCAGTGAGAGGAACATTCTGTTCTACTCCATTCTGTCCCAAGTGCTACCACTTTTGAAGGCTGTAAATACCTTAGCAGCGGAAGCTGAGGCACTCGCAGCTCCTTTTCATGCCAAATTTATTGGAGGAAAACATCTGCTATTAAACCGAAGAGGGAAGTTAAAGAAACACTGCTGAGTAAATTGGGAATTGAATCGCCAAGCAAAGCTTGACAGTGCTGGACCAGTCTCTTTAAAGGGGTGCTTGCCCTAAACATTTTAAAAACAGGGGCTGGGGGGAACATTTTATGAGAAAGTGGGGCACCTCTCCGCAATCTGTCCCCTGAACTCACTTTTCCCTTTGCTGACCTCTGACAGAAGAGGCTCTGGTTGGGAGAAGGGTGCTCTGACAGAGCTTCACAGTGGGCGGTTTTGGCCCTTCCATGTGGCAGAAATGAGCACATGAGCAGGATAGTGCAGTGTTCCTTTTTGGGATGCTGGGGGTAGAAGCATGCCTTTATGAGGCAGTCCTGCTTTGCCCTTTGCCTCTTCACCACCCAGAGTCTTTACCCAACCCCCAGAGCTCCTGTGTGAGCTGAAGTCAGACTTCCTCAAGCTGGGATAGCTTGATTCTTCTTGCACTTCGCATATTGAATCATTCCAGAAAATGTTGCTGGACCGATAGTCACAAACTTTGCTTGCAAGTCTAAGAGTTCTAGGGAAGCAACACAGGTGAAAAGTGTCACTTAACTTCCCAGTTGCCAAATCTTCTAATTATAATTGCCTCTCCATCTTAAAGGTACACAAAGCTGGTCAACAAGATTATTCAAATACCAGAATGGAAATATTGAATCTGCATATAACCTCAGTGCCTTAGTGCATTAAAGCCTAAAGTCTATGGTCCAGACAAAGCAAAGATGACCTATTCATATTTAACACCCTCCCCTCTGTGTGTGTTTGTGTGTGAATTGCAGGTGTCTATATGAGAATGTAAGTGTTTTGAATGAATGTTTTAGGGCATATGTTTCTGTTTTTAAATGTAAGTTGTTTGGAAACTTAGTTACCAGGCAACTAATAAATCTAAAGTAATTATTACTTCATGGGCTTCTTGCAGAAAGGCAAAAGGCTTCCCCCCCACAAGCTGAAGATGAGCTGATAAATGGACTGTACCATTTCAGTCTACAGGTGGGGCTTGTATGATTAAATGTTGCTCCACACAGTTCTGTATAGAAAACACAAGCATGTCAGGGAGAAGTCTAGATGTCTTCCAGACTCTGCCGTTTTCCACATGTGTTGATGATTTTGCATGGAGCCATGTGAGCCCTCAGCTGCGGTCTGAAGTGGTACAGCCACTAAACATATTTACCACTTCAAATGCTATTAGTGAGAAGTAAGGCTATGTGTAAGTTGGAAATGTCATAGGACTGACATGACTCTGAAGGTTCATTTGCATGCACTGACATCATCAGTATTAAAGGGATCCGGTATATTTTTCCTCAGTGGAGGCAAACACTTTTATAAAGTCCACACATCATGACCTTGCACAGCCTCCATTTCTTGGCCTAAATGGAAAGCTGTGCTAAAAGAGGCCAGTTGTGACAGCAAACTTTTCCTGTGTCTGTCTGTCTATCTATCTATCTATCTATCTATCTATCTATCTATCTATCTATCATCTATCTATTATCTAAATTACCAGAGAACAAAGACATTGATTGTTTCATTTTATATAAATATAATGGGAAGTCTGGTCACTAGTGATGAAAAGGCACATTTTTGGTGAATGTAAGACCAAGGTAAACAATACTGTTTGCTCTATTTGCATCAATGACTAAACTTTGCTTGGTGGTTAATTTGGAACAGCTGTGAAAGAAATTATTGCCCACCCCTTCTGTTTCTCCAGAAGAAACCCTCTAAGCCTTCGTCTTAAGTCAAGATGGTTTAAAGTTCAATAAGTTGTACTTGTTTTCCTTTTTGTATTGATTATACCCTTGCGTATATTTTGAGTACAATATAGTGCATTATCTATCTATCATCTATCTATCTATCTATCATCTATCTATCTATCTATCTATCTATCTATCTATCATCTATCATCTATCATCTATATCTATCTATCTATCTATCTATCTATCTATCTATCTATCATCTATCTGGGTCTTGTTGTTGTCTATGTACTGTTAATGTTTAATAGGCCAGAATCTCAATTTACTGTATATAAGTTAAAACAAAGGTCTAGCTAGTGGGTAAATTTTAACACGCACACCTCCCCCAACCTGCCAGCATACCTGTGCTTCCATTTTATTCAAATTTCAGCTTAGCCATCAGAATTTATCTGATAAACTGTGCAAAACAAGTTCACATACAAAGCGGTGTGTAAATGAATATATTTTTCACTATGTAATGTACCCCTCCAGTACTTTGGGGGGCTTTTATAGTATGTCAGGGGTGGGGAACCTCCCTTGATATGCAAGGAGCTCTAACTTGCCTGCAAGGCTATTTTACCTAAACTATGCCACCTGTCAATCAACTGATGTTATGGATGGGGGCAGGGTTCAATTCTACATCAGCAGCGGGATTTGACCCCCTACTCATTGGCTGATGAGACAATTGGAAAGAAATCTATTCTTCTCTCCTATTTTTTTAGGGGAGACTGCTTGCAAAAGAAATCATATTAGGCAAAATTAAATGCAATAATGTCCACAGAAATGCATACTAAAATGCTGACATTGATGAGCTTTTTATAAACACAAGCTGATGTGGTGATTTGAACTTAAGGCTGTAAAAGTGAGAAACTGAGAGAAACCAAAACTGACAGAAACATAAGAAGAGCTTGCTGGATCAGGCCAGTGACCTGTTTTGAATGAATGTCTCCACTGGCTGTTGTTATTCCTTATATATCTATATAACTCTTTTGTTTTATTCACTGTGTGACTATTGTTTTAAATAACTAAATAGGCTTATGAACCAAGGAGTGCATGCTAAAAACCCCAAAGATGCTTTTCTCTTCTTTTTAAAGAACACAATGTCTCCATCGATAACATTGCTATAGTTATTATGTTATAGAAAAGTAGCTCACGTAACAGAGGCTGGTACCACTCTTCATGCTACCAAAGACATGTTTTTTAAAGAAACATATAAAGCAATTTTTGCTCTGATGCTAAATTGCTTAGAAAAGTTTATCCTGTTTCTCTGAGCCTCAATAGAATAATAGTGCTTAAGGCCTCTTTGAAAAGCTTGTGTGCCTAATTTCCAAGGCAATTAAGATCCTCAGATGACAAGACGAAGTCATTTTTATTTTTTCTGCCTGCCTGCCTTAATTGTCTTGGGATTGATGTGAATAGAAAAGCAAAGTTTCTTTATCACATCACCGCATCCACCTTCCTATTTAATGTTCCAAACTTGGTATAATACATTGTTTGCACACCACATATATTTCTTTGCTACCGTGGGCAAAAATATTCTTTTTAAGACAAACAGATTCCTCCTTTCTTTTGCAAACTCCTGTGCCCCATAAAAATCTGCTCCAGGGTGTTTGGGGGGAACTTCTAAAATAGGTTGAGAGGGGACTGTGGAGGAATGGGGAATCAGTAAAATTGTTGCCCCTCCCCTTCTGCCAAAGGAGTTTCTGCTGGATTGGAGTCCCTTCCCTGAACCCTTGCATGCACAGTTCAATTTGAGATCTAAATCAATGGGATTTATTTCTGAGAAAAATATATTTAGGAGGAAGCTGAAAATGAACTCCAGTGTCTGGAAGACTAACTAATTAGGAGAGCAACCTATACACAGGAAGCTGGTATAAAGCAAGCCTAGTGTAGGTTTGGTGGCATAAGTACACCAAATCTGCTTACACTGGAGCAGGTCTACTTTTGGTCAAAGCCTGGCAAAAGGAAAACAAGCCTTTAAAAGATTGTTTGAGTTGCACTACATTTTTCATGGCTTCACCTAACAACAGCTTGCCAGATCAATGACTTAGCTGAAAGAACTCAAAATCCAGCCGCCTGGAACACCCCTTTTCATGGCTTATACTACCTTGAGATCCACTAGGTTTGGGTCGGTCCACTGGGTTCTGACTGAGCTGATATAAGCAAATTTTAAAAAATGTAGTATAAACACTAACAATTGGGAAACACTTGCCTGTGAGCACTCCAACTGGAGAACAGCCTTTACCAAAGGTGTCATGGGCTTTGAAGACACTCGAACTCAGGATGCAAGGGAGAAACATGCTAAGAGGAAGGCATGCTTGGCAAATCCACACCGTGATCAACTCCCAGAAACCAAGATCCCCACTGTGGAAGGACGTGTGGATCCAGAATTGCCCTCCACAGTCACGGTCTCATTGTTAAAACCGTGTTTATGGAAGACAATCTTACTTGGCTATGAGTGATCTCCAAAGAACAAGAAGAAAGATGGGAGATACTGTATGCTGGTGTTCCTCCTGCTGAGCAGAGAATGAGGTAGTTAAGGTAGCATAGCTTTGCTCGGTGCTATTTTTCTAGAAAATGAACTTCTCCCTTGTTTTCTTATAATGGCAATGGCGCCCATCTGAGAGGTGCCAGAGCTGAGCTCTGGCTGAAAAATGCTCTGACTTTGCTGTCACCAGGAACCTCTCTTCTCAGCTGAAGATCCACTGGATCCCAACCCTGCTCATCCCAGCTGAAATTTTCATAATATTGCTCCCTTAGAATCAGATGAGCATTTTTAAAAGTTAGAAATATAATTAATCAAGAAGTCACAAACTGAGACAGAAAGACATCTCACCAGAAGAAAGAGATGTTGAACTTCTGTGCAGACATTTGGAGATGGCAATAGATCCCATTAAAAATACCCAGCCCTATTCTTTGATGTCCTTTAATTTTTATGTTACTTATGTATTTAAAAGATTTATAAGCTGCCTTCTGAGATAAAACACTACTCTCACAAGATGGATTAAATCTAAAAACAAAAAACAAAACCCAGTAAAACATATTACAATTTTTTTAAAAAATATATACTTAAATGATAAATATATGAAACCAACTTAATATCATTTAAAACCAGCTAAGCATTAAAAACCTTAGAGCCATTTTAAAATCCTGTAGGACCACAATAGTGTTTATGAAAAAGCAGCCTGAATCAGATGAATCTTTAATGCCTGCTTAAAGGTCTGCAAGGAAGGAGCCATCCATGAATTCTCAAGAAGGTTGTGCAACCTTGGGACCATCACTGAAAAAGACACCTCTCTCTCTCTCTCTCTCTCTCTCTCTCTCTCCCTCTCCCTCTCCCTCTCCCTCTCCCTCTCCCTCTCCCTCTCCCTCCCTCCCTCAGCAACTTAGTTGATTGTGTTGATGGCTGTTGGGCATATAGGGAGGGCCTCAGAGATAGATCTTAAAGCATCGGCAGGCTGTTACAGGTGAAAGCAGTACTTTAGGTAATCTGGCCCTAAATAACTTCCCAAACCCTAGGACACTTCATACATTCCAGTTTTCTAAATCCAGCAGGGAGCCTCCTCTATGCAACAGACATGGTATTGAATATAATGACAGCAACAGTAGGAGCAAGTGCAGCTTTGGGGATAAGGCTAAATTTGTGGCCCTGAGTCTGCTTTGAACACGCTTATCCTCTATGTATAACATGTGAAGAAAGAGAAGAAGAAGAAGAAGAGTTTGGATTTGATATCCCGCCTTTCACTCCCCTTCAGGAGTCCCAAAGCGGCTAACATTCTCCTTTCCCTTCCTCCCCCACAACAAACACTCTGTGAGGTGAGTGGGGCTAAGAGACTTCACAGAAGTGTGACTGGCCCAAGGTCACCCAGCAGCTGTATGTGGAGGAGCGGAGACAAGAACCCGGTTTCCCAGATTACATGACTACCGCTCTTAACCACTACACCACACTGGCTCTCATTACTTAAAGAGTAAGAATTGTGCAAATGTCTCAAAATATTAATATTATATTTTCATCTAAGGAGATTTTTTTTGTTTTCTGCGCTAGTGAAAAGCATTTAAAAACACTTTATGAAATTATCATTGGCATGTCTCCTTCTTCTAAATGGTGGTTTAATGATGCCTTCTTCAGGGGCAGAGCCATACAATTATCTCCATAATCACTGCTGACCTTTTAAAATATTTTCCATGTCTACAGATCTAATATTTCATTTGTCAAACATGAAAGGTGGAATTCATTTTTTTTAATGAAGAAGGGTAGTGCAGCGCCTGCGTTGCAAATCTACAACCTACTTAAACCCACAAAAGCAGCAATTAAATGAATCCAAGAGGCACAAAGACCTGAAACAAGACCTTTACCCCAGAAAATAACAATCACAATGAGTGTAATTCTTAATCTTGAAGTGTTTACTCAAGATTGTATCATGGCCAGAGTCTGCTCTTTCCATTCTTGGCAAAGGGTGAGAGTTGACTGGCTCTGGAACAGGACAAAATCTGGGGAAGGTACCAAGAGATAATGCTAGCACATCCAAAGGCACAGGGACCAGTCAGAAGAATATTGGGTAACATATACATGCAATGTTTGGAAAGGACCACCTGGGGAAAGGTGGCGAATCTGTGCCTCTCCAGGAGTTTTGAAGGGCAGCAGATTCCTCAACTCAAGTAGACACTCCTAGAGTATAATTGTGTTGCGCTTGAACCATGTCCATGTTAGGCTTCCTCCCCCGTGGTAGTAAATAAGAAGAGATCAAATAAAATGAATGTCTTAACAGTTAGATTCTTTAATAATCACAGTGAGAGACAAAAGAACCCATCCAGCTAGAATGGCGGTGCTTCCAATTCAGGCTCACCCCCCCCCCATCCCTATTAATCTAAATCACTCCTACGTTTTGTAATCTGAGTTTGTACCCTCCACTTTCTGTTCTGAGACTTACTGAGCTCTTCTCAACCTTGGGGAAGGCGCTGGAGGAATGCTGTCCAAAGACCGTAAATAACCCTCTCTCTTCCAGTGTTTCTTCTCCTAGCTGTTCCCCATCCAGTATTTCCCAGCTTCTGCCTTCTGAACTATACCCCTCTGCAAACCACTGTTCCAAATCTATACTGTCCTTCTGCTCCTGGGAAGATTCAGGATCAGGATCGGGGGAGGGGTGGCTCCCACCATTCTTCCTCAGTGCAGCCCTCCTCAGCACGGTCCCTGACAGTCCACCAGGGTACAGAATACAAGATAGAGTGCTGCTATTACTTTGCAACATGTTGCATAGTTGAGAACATTAAGGTCTAGCAATCCAAGGAACACATCAGAGGAGGGTCAATCACCCCCTAGTAAAATTCATTTTAATCCATTTAAAAATGTTGATACATTTCAGCAGAACTTTCAGTCATGGCATGTTGGTACGCATGAGAATCAAGAGAGGATTACAAATCAGGAGGTCTAAGTAGCCAAAGTCTCCATGAAACAGAATCTAGAGAGTTGTACGAGGCGTGAGGCTTGTGGAAACATACTAACAAGCTATGGATTTATTAAGCCTAAATCGGGACAAAAGAAACATGCTGTCTCTCTTTCTGTCTCCTCAGAGAGAGAGTCAAAAGCAAAAGCTATACACAACAGAAGTTCCCAGCAAACTGTGCTGGAATGTAAACAGACATGTGACATGTAACAATCTCACACATCTGCAACTTAAGGTGGAATGGGATTTTCCAACAGTTACTACAAGTAACACACTGGGGAAGAAGGATTGTATCTCACCCTACACTCATCAGCTGATATTATCTAGCAGGAGTGCCAACTTGAATAAAATATTGTTGGGGGGGGCAGGTAAGCCCTGCCCTGATTAAATGATCACAAGTCGCAGCACACACACCATTTGAATGAATGGTAATGCCCTTCAACTTTTTCGGGGGGCCCCTCAGATATTTTATTTGAGCGCTGAAGTGACCTCGGCCCCTAGGAGTTGGCTTCTATGTTACCCAGTCATACCATCTGATTGACAGGTGGGCATGGTTGGGAGAAAATGGCCTTGTGGGCCAAGACTGGCTTGCAAGTCAGTCATTTCCCAGCCTGCAGTAGTCCAAATATAAGTAAAAGATCAGCATATCTTGTCCCCAAAAACTCACTCTTATACCAACAGGTGGTTTGCTTTACTGTAGGTAGTAATCCAACCTGGCAAAAGGTATTTGTTGATTAGGACATGGATGGAACAGTAATTTTACTCACTGCTATCTATGGCAAATGTGTGTTTTTATCTGTTATAGCCGCTGTTTGCAGCAAGTTCATTCAATAAAAGTGTACATTCATATTAAATAATGGAAAATACACATGATAGCTAAATTTCCGTTGTCCTTTGTTGGGATTATGGAGGAAGATTAATTAAAAGAGATTTTCCTGAGATTTTCCATGTGTTTCTGAATGTTACAAGTGGTTTGGAGATTGAAGCCCATGGTTTTTGGTGGTAGATGCCATCATACCACTGTAAAGATTAACATTTTGTTGTGGTTGTTATTCTTCTTATCCTGTGTATTTCAGTTTGGGACAGCCTGGTTGATGGTTTGTTAAATTGCTCATAATAAGGCTTCTTAAATGTGGACATATGCACCAATATTCTGACTGATTAAGAATGTAGTGAGTGGTCAGAAGATTTAGAGTTCCAAATTACCTATGTATCTAGAATTGGCTGATTCATTCAATGGTGGAATAATGTTCTGGTCTGGCAATTGCTTTATGAAGATACCTGATTTGTAAGAGGTAAGACATGATAGTTGGTTCACATTTCTGATTTACAACATAGCATTTCTTCTAAGTCATGCTGCTGATCTGAGAATCAGATCAGTCCTTTTATTTTGGGTATACATATTTAAATTATTAAGAAAATTGGCTGAGTTGCTTGTTTTCTGAATCATGGCTTTAGATATCTTAGATGAAAACTACATGGCCTTCCTGTTTCAAAACAGTTATCCCAAGGTTATGAATTTTTTCCTAATTTTGTGACTTTGAAACCTTTCTATTTTATTTTATTCTCTGTTTATGCTGTTTCAGAGATAATTTCATTGACTTTCCAGAATCTTCTTTTGCCAAATATCAAGGTTATCAATATATTAAAATGCACTGTACTTGTCCCATCAGCAAACTTTAAAAAAAAACTTTTGCTGATAACAGCAATATTTCTCAAATCTGTTAATACAGTGGAGAAAGGAATGAATATTGCCATAGATAGGACTGATTATTTTATGCAGAAACACAATCTCTGAAGTGTCTAGAAGTCACAAGCTGGAAAGTAGACTGACTGCATGTATTGTATTATATTGTTTTGTTTCTCTCTCTCTCATTTTTCTTCTGGTAAACTCTGGCAAAGGTGGTATACATAGAGTTAATAATTTAAAGTACCGGTATTTAGGATTGCATCCAAAGCAGTGTGAAGTCACTGGCCTGTTAGTGCAAGGATTTCCATTTGCACAATTGGATGCCCCCCTCTCCCTGTGTGCCCCCTAAATCTGTTCTATGGGTTGCCCCAACCCTCCAGAGCAGATTTGGGGAGGGCATGGGACACAGGGGGAAGAAAGTGGGGGATAACTTCCATCAATTGCACAAGCAAGTCCTTGCACTACAGGACACATTAGTTGAATATAACCCATATTTATATTTACATTTATATTTATGTTATTTATATTATTTATATTATTGTACAATACAATCATGTTTTAAGCACCTTCAAGTGTTAGGCAGTATATATTTTAGTTTTTGTTTAGTTTGTTTAGTTTTTATTTCATTTACATCCCACCTTGCCTGCAAGGAGATCCGGACGATGTCCTGTTTTATTCTCACAGAAACCCTGTGAGGTTGGTTTGGCTGAGAGAATGTGATTGGCCCAAGGCACTAGTCCATGCTGGCTAGATGCAATCCTCACTGCAGCCTTACAACGTAAAGTAGACATTGCACATGAGGGCAGTAAGAGTCTTAGAATCATCAGTAGTTACAGAAATCATCAGTAGGAATAGCAAGACTAAACAAAGTGAGGGAAGAAGAATATGTTTTGTTAGAAAAAAGCATGAGGAAAAATTAAATTTTAGGAGTCTGAAAGCAATATAGATGTCACACAAGGTGCAATTTTGCAGATAAAGTGGCTCATGCAAGGCCATACAGTGAACTCCATAGCTGGGCAAGGATCTGAGGCCAGGGACTCAGCTAGATTGGTAAAGAAAAAAGCCCAGCTTTTTCTAATCCATGTCCAGCACTCTGCCCACTAGGGTCTCAAACTATGACATGCAGTAGTGGTGATTTGTCCCACCTACCTTGAGTAATAGTACTAAGATAGTAATCAGGCTTGTTTTGATAAGCTGTAAGCTACATTTAAAAAAATAGGGCTGGTCAACTAATGCAAGAGAAGGAGAAGGAGAGCAGGTGCCGTGAGAACTGCCAGTTAAATTCTGTGTCCTTTATGGTGAGTTTGCTAGCAGCTCTAGGTGACCCTGCCAAATAGCAAGCATCTCGTGATTCTCCTGCAGGCATTCTTGTGTAGATTAGAAGCGGAATGTCACACAGTCAGCTGGGTTTTAGGCACGCCGGATGCCTGAGATGGGTCTTTCTTGGCAGCCAGCTGGAAACACCATTTCTATTGAAATATGCACCTCTGGCTCCCCTCTTTTATGAAGCCTTCGACTGCACATCTCAATCCTCACCCATAATATAAATGAAACGAATTCTTGGCGCTCTTACTTGCACGTATCCCTTATTAACCTTTTCTCTTCCTTCTCTTTGTTCTCTCTCACCCATGCCCTCTGAATTTAAATCACACACTGTATTTATGCTACTCCATAACATGCTGTGTGAACTGATGCTATATGGCTATATAATCCTTTCACACAACATGCCCTGTTCTTGCTCACCACACAGGGAGGGAAAAAGGAGGCAGGCAGGTTTTTCGGCCTCTCATAGAGGGAATGCTGTTGAAAGCAATGGAGGATAAACCTGGAGGTTTGAGCAAGAGAAAAAATATAATGGAGGGGAAACAATACAATGTGATGCTCATTTATGACCAGGAGTACCTGCATCATTCTGTTCAAATGTCTGTCAACCTGCTTCTTTACTACCACATATCCATGTACTAGATATACATCTTATTTGAAGCATGGAATAAGGCAGGGAGTGGGGAACATGTGGCTATGCCCAGTGGCGTAGCCTGGGTTGTCAGCACCTGGGGCAAGGCAAGTAATTTGCGCCCCCTAACCCGTGGATTTGCGCCCCTAACCCCCAGATGTTGCACCCGGTGCGGCCGGCCCCCCCTGCACCCCCATGCTACGCCACTGGCTATGCCAAGTCCCACCAACTGCAGCCAGCATGGCTTATGTTCCAGGTAAGTCCAAGAACATAAGCAGGGTCCACCAGTTTCCCATCCTTGGAATAAGGACCTTCTCCCTCAACTGTTTTGCTCCTACTTCTGTAGGAGACCTGTGGAAAAAAACACAGTTGCCTTATTTTTCATATGAACCTTTTTTTTTTAAAAAAAAATGAATTTAATGAGTAGCTTGACTAGGCAAAGGTTGCTCAACTTTTTACATCTAATGCTCACTAGAGAGCATTTTAAAACCACAGTCCTTGGCAAATCAGAAACTCAAAACATTCACAATAAGAACTCCAGTTAAAGACATGACTCATTAATGAGTAGTTCATATGGCGGAGAATCAAGGAATGTGTTCTCATTGTGTGGAACTACACTCCTTCAAGAGAAAACTATCCTTGCCAAGTTACTGACCCTATTTCCCCCCCCCCCCCTCAGTCTGTGTGATGTCAGACAGGCAGCACTTGTTTGTACCAGATTCCTGCTTTGGAGAATGAAAGCACTACCATTCCTTTGAAAAATGTAAAATATATGGTATGTAAGGTAAAGGACCCCTGGATGGTGAAGTCCAGTTAAAGGCAACTATGGGGTGTGGTGCTCATCTCACTTTTCAGGACAAGGGAGCCAGCGTTTGTCCACAGACAGCTTTCCGGGTCATGTGGCCAGCATGACTAAACCACTTCTGGCACAACGGACAGAAACCAGAGTGCATGGAAACGCCGTTTGTATGCAGAGCAACGGAGCATAGAAGCTGCCTCACAGAGTCAGACAAGTGGTACATCTATCTCAGTCTTGTCCACACTGACTGGCAGTGTCTCTCCAGGGTTTCAGGCAGGAGTTCTCCCTAGCCCTACCTGGAGATGCTGATGAATTAAAGATGGGACCTGCTGCCTGCAAAGGCAGTGCAAAACACTGAGCGATGGCTTTTCCCCGAGGAGGTGGAGAGGAAGATCTGTGGCTCTTTCGGTGTCTCTGGATTATAATGCTCAGCAGTCATGCTCATCGGCCATGCTGACTGGGGCTGATGGGAGCTGGAGTCTGATAATGTTTGAAGAGCCTACCGGCGCCCACTCTAAGGTGTCAGTGCTGTGGGCAACCACACCCAAGTCCCAAAGGTACACTTTCCAGTTCAGAATCTCTGAAGTCCATAGTCTGAGTGAGGCAATGCAGTGCTCCCTAGACCCTGCAAATACAGAAGGCCAGAGCATAATGCTTATACTAGCCAATCCCAAGGCTCTGTACTTTCTGCCAATCACAGGGACTAATGTTGCACATCCCTAGTCTCAAAGTGGGCTCTGAAACTTTATCATATATAGTCAATGGTAGCTCACTAGGCTAGCTCCTTGCTGTAGATCCTAAGGTTCCTAATTAAAATCCTAGAGTGCTTTATATGAGAGAAACAGTCTTATGGGGTTGGGATATAGACTTCTCCTGTAGCTCCTCTACTCCCAGCACTGGTTTGAACCAGCCACTGCAGAGGCACATAATTGCAGGGGAAGAAAAGATTAGTCGTATACTGATGAACCTCAAAGGATTGGTTTGGGTTCCATTGGAAGCACTGCCCCAAAGTTCAGGCCAGTTCTTTTTTTATATCTCTTTTGTGACTCCTTTAAACATTTACCTTGATTTCAGTCATACCGAGAGATTGACAGCATGGTGCAAAGCTTTAATAAGGCATATCTCTGTGGCTTCATGTGCTCTGCAGCTCACTTTGAAAGCGGGCACCACTGAATGTTTCTAATGGCCAGCTGAGTTAAACTGATGAGGCTACCAATGCCAGCTCGAGTTTGATGTAAGAATCCCGTACTGTTTAAACCAAAAATACCATGGAGCGGGGAGGGATTTGCAGTCATAGGCAACCTGTGCAGCAACCTGTGATATTATGACTCACTTCATTTGTCAGAAAAATGCATTGAATGCCATCTGGTTCAGGCACTTGGTTTTATCAGAGGCCACTGTGGAGCCGGCATGGGCAGGGGGCAGATGCAGCAGAAGTGGCAGACCCAGCCTCCAAGCAACCTGCCTCTACTGTTGCTGCCACTGTGGCAGCAGCCAATGCATTCCTTTGAGGCTGGGTCTGCTGTCCTATGGATCCTGCACCTCGCTGATGTCTATGCAACATGAAAATTCACTGTCCAATAAACTTTCATAATGATGATCATTTTGCTATGACATAACCAACCCTGCAATACTTGCAATATTTCCTTGAAGGCACTAGAGCCTATCTAGACAATATATGGTTGCTGGCAGAATATGCATAGGGGTCAGGATCACCCCTCTTCCATTTCTGTATGTCTCCCTACATATGTTCATTATAACATCTGTACAGAGACAACTCTGTTCATAAATTATGATGTGTTTGTTATGATCAGTAAGAGACACTGGGTTTCAGCTAAGTCATACGCTGAAATCTAAGTACTTGATTATATGAAATACATTGATTTCCATGTGTCTTTCCTGTGTTTGACTTAGCTGGATACAACCTAGGACCAGTTGGCAAGATCCTGAACTCCTTTGCACATCTTGAGTCAATGCACATATATCATCTGAAGCAAAGCAGCATAACATCAAATGGAGTCAGATGGAAAGTGAAGAATATCACCTTAGAATTTCACTGTGAATTCTTAGAATATAAGATGAACCTCTCATCTAAATCAGGCAATGGTTCCTTAGGAGCAATTCATTGGGGCAGGCAGGCAAATAAAATAAACACTTTCTGTTTTGGCAACAGCTGGAAGGAAAATATTTTTAAGGGGCTTGAGGCTTTGCTTCCCTGCGGCTTGGAGTCATTGTTAACTGGGTAATGAGAGTGTCAAATGTTATCAAACTATAATGTGAGTGAATACTGTTCTGACAGGTAGAAATGACTTTACTAGGAATCTGGCAGTGAAGACATTGACCTTTTTTAATGGACTGGCATAGCAAGTTCCAGCTCCAAATGGTGGTAGCTTTGTCAGCCATCCTTAGGTTGAATGGATCCCTAGATAACTGGCTGGTAGTAGAGGCAGATGCTTAATTTGTACCAAGCTCACCAGGGCTCAGAAGCTGTTCCCAGTGAATCACATCAAGACACCATAAAGTAGTATTAGGTGCCTTCTGAACACGTGCTGTGTTCTCCCTTTCATGGAGAAACCACAACCTTCCACCTCACTTTTGAGATTTGGAAGCAGGGCTTTGAGGTAAGATTGTCTCCTTGTTTTAAGGAAATAAACTACTGCACAGTTGCCTGCAACTAGGCTAGTAACAAATCCTCTCAGTGTTAGGGTGGCCACATACACCGGGGTTGACAACATGTCACCTGTAGGTGCAGTGGTACCTTTTAGGTCTTCCCCAGGTGCCCACAAATCTGTGAACCACTCCCACTCTTACTCACTGCCTCCTTGGTCTTAAGGTGGTATGGTTGGTTATCCTTTTCTCCCTTGAAAAGCACATACAGCTGAAGCTGAAGGAGGAAGTTGGATGCGTGATGCTGTTTCCCACTTCCTCTTTCAGCTTTTCATGGCTGAGATTAATTCTATCTCGTTTACCCAGGTCTCATAGAAAAGCAAAGTGTGCATGTGTGCCTGCTCTCTTTCTTTCTTGCAGGAGAATTGATCTGGAGGAAGAGAGAGGGAAATAACCAGAGGAGGTGGCACCCACAGTACTTGCTCAAAAGTGCTCACACGCCTAAAGAGGCTAGTGACACCTGAAATACACGTTGCCAAAAAGACCACAAATCCACCTAGACCCTGGACATTTTGGAGGATATACAGTGTTGCCAGACTGCCAGCAGAGTTGCTGTTGCTGCCAACCTCGCTCCTCCAAAAAGAGAGAGAGAGAGAGAGAGAGAGAGAGAGAGAGAGAGAGAGAGAGAGAGAACGAACCAACCCTGAGAAACTGCTGGAGAATTTCTCCTACACCTGGAGAAATGGTGAATTTAAAGAGGCCTTTTGTTCACAGTTCTTGGTGGGACACAGTGCTGCCAACTCAGTTTGCTCCCAGCAAAGCCATAAATAAAGCTTTCCAGGAACATGGTGGGCTGGCAGGGACCTCTGTGTGACAGGGATCTTTTACCACAATGTGACCACAAAAACATTACCTTGAAGTAGAAAATGATCATGTGTGAAGAATATGAAGATAACGTCTCCCCACCCCCCATTCTGCTTGCCTGCAAAAAGCATTTTTACTCTGGGTATTTTCAAAACAAAGTTTTAATTAACCTTATTTAAAATGATTGACAACGATTGCTTTTTCAGTCGGGGCCTTTGATGGACAACGCTGTCAAAAACAAACAAAAGGAATGAATTCAAACATCAGATTAACCCAGTGACTCACCACTGTACAGAATTTGTACTCCTAGGAAAAGGATACTGTGACTCCTTTCTTAACTCTTCTCGCTGTGTAGGCGTTTTTAGATCAGAACCAGATGTCAGATCTCATGAATGCTGCAATACCTAGGGAAAGCCTAAGGAGAACACGTCAAAAGGGAGGAGACCTTGGTGGGTCCCCCACAACCAAAAATGTAGGGGATGAAGGAAATGATGAGACACACTGAAGTATGAGTGTACATGCCTGGGTGGAGAAAATGAACCTGCGCATACTAAGCCGAATGTCTTCATGGAGCTGACACATGCTCAGATGTAGATGCATAGAACTATCTGCATTACTGGGAACACTAGTAGAGTTCTTGGTTGTATGGAGAATGCTCTGTGTAATTTTACTTCCCTGGAGTTACCCTGAAATGGACACTACTGTGGCAAAATGATACTTCTGAAGAATAAACTGAATACTACATCTTACACAACAGCTGAATTTTGGAAATTCCGAATTATATCACATATTCTGCTCTCTAAATATATTATTATGAGTTTGTGGGTAAGCAGTCGATGTATGCTAAGACCCTTCTAATTCCTGGATCCAGCAAGTGCTAAAATCTAAGGAAGGATTCAATTTGTTCAAAACAGCACAAAAAGTGTTATTTCTTGAGATTTAATCGATCGTAATTCCCAGTTTCTTCTTTTGACTCTATGCATTTCATCAAGGGTCTCCAACATGGTGCCCCATATGCACCACAGAGGCCTTCCCTGATGCCTACAGGGTCCCCACACCCCAAAATTAGACTTTTAAAAAGCATTCTGTTGTAGCCAATAGAATAGTTTGTGGTGTATGTGTGTGTGTTACTACAATTTCTCTGGTTTGCAGATGTGTCCATAATCCCCCAAAGTTGCCAATCTCTGCACTTTAACGACATCAGTTTACGAAAAATACCAAGTCTGTCACACAGAAACATATGCACAGATTTGTTTTTTTTTTTATCATTTGCCTTTTAAAAAGTCTCAACAGCATTATGATCCTTACTGGCTAGGGCCAAACCTTATTTTCAAAGGGCAGAGTGTCAGTCAACTTGTGACGGAATAAGACTTCAAAATAATGAGAAATAGGAGAAAACAGGAAATACCTTCTTCTGCAATGGAGCAAAATAAGCTTCGCATTACAATATGCTGACTGAATGCTACCACATATAAGCCTAGAGACAATGAGCAACATTTTCAAATTGCTTCACGAGCCACTTTTGTATTCACACTGTATACTCTAAATGGTAAATATCTGAGACAATATGCTGATAAAGTGGTCCCCAGGAGAGACATTTAATGAGTATACAACCCAGTGGTACAAAATATTTGACTGTTATTTTGCACCCGCTGTATGCAATCATACTATTTTACTGTATGGTTGTTAAAACGAGAGTGCCTCATTGCAGGAAGTGAATTCTCACAGGGTGGAATAGAAGAAGTGCAGAGGATACAGCTTATTTCAAATTCAGAAAAGTAAACTTCCTTGCCTGCCATGGATATGTGGAGTCTTTCAAAGGATGAGAACAATATAGGCACAGCAAAACCTATCTTTTCACTGAAATAAACAGGGAAGGAGTTCTATGACTGGACCTCTGAATCCAGGTATTAATACACAAGGTATTAATACACAACATTTGTCTTTATTCTCCAAAAGGGATGAGGAAAACAAAATTATTAAGACCGCCAAATTTCAACTACATCTATTTCAACTACAGGGTTGCCTGTATAAAGTTGCAGTATGTTGTTTCATGCAACCCTACCATTAAATCTGCATTCCTAGGAAAATGTGCTTTTATAACATTTGGATTTCTTTTCTTTTTTGTATAATAATGTTTTGCAACACCCACCGACACCCAGTTTATTCAAAAGCAGACCCAAAGGTTTAAGAGGCAATCCATTCTTTTCTAGGGAGGGGAGAATAATAATACATTAACTGTGCAATCCTCTGCATGTCTAATCAGAATTCTGTGCAATTGACCCCAAGTATAAATGCTAGCGAAACAAGAAAATGGTTCAGAGGAAGAAGAAAAAAGTTGGGGGACAAAATAGTTTCTCCTCTAATTACTAGGTCAACTTACCTTTCCCCCCTGAATTGTTGTTTTTATACAGCCCTAAAATTATAGTAATATGTTTGACTTTACCATTTTTGAGTAGAATACCTGCCCAACCAATATCATGGGACATGGGTATCGCTGTGGGTTAAACCACAGAGCCTAGGGCTTGCCAATCAGAAGGTCGGCAGTTCGAATCCCTGCGACGGGGTGAGCTCCCATTGCTTGGTTCCTGCTCCTGCCAACCTAGCAGTTCGAAAGCACGTCAAAGTGCAAGTAGATAAATAGGTACTGCTCTGGCGGGAAGGTAAACGGCGTTTCAGTGCGCTGCTCTGGTTCACCAGAAGCGCTTTAGTCATGCTGGCCACATGACCCGGAAGCTGTTTGCGGACAAACGCCAGCTCCCTTGGCCAGTAAAGCAAGATGAGTGCTGCAACCCCAGAGTCGTCTGTGACTGGACCTAATGGTCAGGTGTCTCTTTACCTTTTTAACTTCAAATACAGAACAGAATAAATTGTCTACTCACAGAAACAGTGACTCAATAATTAGTGATGAAATGCTGCAGCAGAGCAGAGTGTGATGGTAAAACTAACAAATTCATAATGTGTGTGTGTGTGTGTGTGTGTGTGTGTGTGTGTGTGTGTGTAGCAATAACAGCTTTGGAACAATGCAAACTAAACTATACTAATCTGCACTACAAGCTCCCTGTTCTACATTTTTACAAGCTTGACTGTTCTACATTTGGAGTCTATTGTTAATGAAGCTATACCATGAGAGCAGGCTTCCTCAACCTCGGCTCTCCAGATGTTTTGAGACTACAATTCCGATCATCCCTGACCACTGGTCCTGCTAGCTATGGATCATGAGAGTTGTAGGCCAAAAACATCTGGAGGGCTGAGGTTGAAGAAGCCTGGTGAAGAGTTTAAACCTCACCAAAGTGTTTTGCAGGCATGTTCCTAATAAAAAAAAGGCATCAAATAGAAAGCAGTAATGATATGCGTGCCCTTGATAAATAATTGTATGGTGATAGAACATGCTTGTAATGATGTGACTGGAATAGAGACTAGTTGATTTAGAAGTTACTGGAATAGAAATTATTCTGGGAACTCAAATGGATGTGGAAGTACTTTATAAATGTAAATATCAGTGTATGCATTTTATAGATACAAGGACAGAGATATCCCCCTAAGATCATTTTCTAATTCCAAAAACAGAGCCGAGAATAAAACGATGGTCTCTTAACTTCCCGCAGTGCCACATTATTTGCAGACAGATATCTATTGTGGTTTTGGTCATTTATTAATTAACATACACAAACATAATGTACCCAATAAGAGAATGGGAAACACTAAGAACGATTGTCCTGCTGGCATGATGCATTAAAGGCAAGATAGAGATGAAACAATTCAAAACATTTCAACATTTGGATTTTTACATCAAAATCTAATTTTGAAATTAGAATCAAAATTTATCATTTGGACCACTCTTTCATAGGAAACTGACCCACATGCCTCCTTTTTTTCCTTTTTTCCAAAAGCCTTTTATTAGGCCAGAATGTTAAAACCATTTATGTCACTGTGAATGTTTTATTAATTTTTACTATAATTCTGTAGAGCAGAATCATAGAATCATAGAGTTGGAATAGACCACAAGGGCCATCAAGTCCAACCCCCTGCCAAGCAGGAAATACCATCAGAGCACTCCTGACATATGGTTGTCAAGCCTCTGCTTAAAGACCTCCAAAGTAGGAGACTCCACCACACTCCTTGGCAGCAAATTCTACTGTCGAACAGCTCTTACTGTCAGGAAGTTCTTCCGAATGTTTAGGTGGAATCTTCTTTCTTATAGTTTGGATCCATTGCTCCGTGTCCGCTTCTCTGGAGCAGCAGAAAACAACCTTTCTCCCTCCTCTATATGACATCCTTTTATATATTTGAACATGGCTATCATGTCACCCCTTAACCTCCTCTTCTCCAGGCTAAACATGCCCAGCTCCCTTAGCTGTTCCTCATAAGGCATTGTTTCCAGGCCTTTGACCATTTTGGTTGCCCTCCTCTGGACACGTTCCAGTTTGTCAGTGTCCTTCTTGAACTGTGGTGCCCAGAACTGGACACAGTACTCCAGGTGAGGTCTGACCAGAGCAGAATACAGTGGCACTATTACTTCCCTTGATCTAGATGCTATACTCCTATTGATGCAGCCCAGAATTGCATTGGCTTTTTTAGCTGCCGTGTCACACTGTTGGCTCATGTCAAGTTTGTGGTCAAGTTGGCTCATGTCAAGTTTGTGGTCAAGTTTGAGTAGACCCACTGAAATGAATAAGTTAATTTCAGTGGGTCTACTCTGAGTAAAAGGTAGTTGAATACCACCCATTGTAAGCAATCATGCTATTTTACTTTTGTTTCAAACCTTACAAGGAAATAATACATCCATGGCAACATGGTAATTGAACACACTAACCCTAGATGCTGACATCACCATCTGCCCTGTTGCAAGGAATGGTAGGGGATGTTCTGTTCTATTAGTTACTTCTGTTTTGACATGGATAAGATCAATTCTGGTTTTAATCAGTAATGACTTTTATATTGATATTTGTTCCCTACTGTTTTTATTTGATAGCCATTATATATATATATATATATATATATATATATATATATATATATATATATATATAATATTGTAATAATAATAAATTTTATTATTTACTCAGGGCGGCTTCCAACACATAATAAAACATCAAACATTAATATCTTTTTACCATATTCTTCTATTATTTTCAAGTGTCCTCAAGCTTTTAAGGAAATGAGACCGCAATATCTAGTAAGAGACTCATTAAAGAAAATAAACAAAAGTTTTTAAAAAATATTGGGTCATATGCTCCTTGCTTGTTTAAACTGAACACAAACCAGAATGTGAAAAGCTACCCCCACCCCATCTTAAAGCCCTTTGGAAAATGATTGTGTTCAGACTTTGCTGAGCCTCCAGGATATAGTTCACTCCAATAACATTCAGTTTACCCGGTCACAGTTTTTCCTGCTGAGATATATTGTATTTCTATTTAAACTGCAGTCATTATTTTTTAAATTTGTATCTATTATGTATACAGTTTTAGTATATGCAACTTCTTTGCAAATCAATGTCCTCTTTTTGTCATTTTCTTTTCCTTTTCCGTTGTTACATTTCCCTTTGTGCAAATGGAGGCCCTTCTAGGAAAACTGAGGTCCAAGGCTGGGAATCTCAGGCGGGGAGAGAGCTGCTGTTTTTTGGTCCTGCTTACGGTCTTCCCAGAGGCATCTAGCTGGCCACTGTGAGAACAAGATGGACTAGATAGGCCTTTGACCAGATCGAGCAGCAATCTTACAACATTCAAATAAAAAAAGAAATTGCTCTGGTGCCTATTATTTAATAGCTACAGTCATACCTCAGGATAAATGTGCTTCAAGTTAAGTATTTTCGGGTTGCGCTCCGTGGCGACCTGGAAGTAACGGAGTGCGTTACTTCCGGGTTTCGTGGCGCACACATGTGCAGATGGTCAAAATGATGTCACGTGCATGAGTGGAAGCGGTAAAACGAGACCCGTAGACGTGGGTTGCATTTGCTTCAGGATGCGAATGGGGCTCCAGAACGGATCCCATTCGCATCCCGAGGTACCACTGTATTTTAAAATGTAAAAACAGTCTGTTGTCTTGCCTGCCTTTGAGACATTTTTGCCAGGGTTGTGTTTGTTTTACAAAATCATTTCATCTAAAAATCCAGGCTGCATGAGGGCAAAAAGAAAGTACAGTGGTACTTCAGGTTACATACGCTTCTGGTTACATACGCTTCAGGTTACATACGCTTCAGGTTACATACACTTCAGGTTACAGACTCCGCTAACCCAGAAATAGTGCTTCAAGTTAAAAACTTTGCTTCAGGATGAGAACAGAAATCAGGCTCCAGCAGCGCGGCAGAAGCAGGAGGCCCCATTAGCTAAAGTGGTGCTTCAGGTTAAGAACAGTTTCAGGTTGAGTATGGACCTCCGGAACAAATTAAGTACTTAACCTGAGGTACCACTGTACCCACCCAGTTGAGTTTTATTATTAGCCACTTTCCCAGTCCTATGACACTCTAAAATTTAAACTAGCTACTTCGCTGATGTCTTCCCCTGCAAAAGCTAAGATAATTTAGGATTCCCTCAGAGGCTATGTTTTTACCTCCAAGGCTATAGATTTCTTCATCCATCCATTCCTAGACTGCTGCACTTGGCAATATATCATAAGGGTGAATTGTAAGAATGAAGATAAATGTAATATACACTAGTAGAATTACTGGGGTAATCAGGGGACTAGTTCCTGAAGGCAGGCGTAATGCAGACTTCAGAGAAAAATTAGATGCCACCTTTGTGGGGCCTGGTGTAAAAGTTTCACGAGGCAGCAGCTTCTCCAAAAAGTAATCACAAAGGGGAAAAGGGCAATTATTGCCCAAACCAAATGAATTATCTGCTCCATGACATTGCCCCCTGAAAGTCTGATCCCATTCACGGGTGCATATATAGAGCAATTTCCTTCAGTGCAAAGGGGTTATATTACTACTTTTCAAGGGATTGTTAACAGCACATCTGCTGTACTCCATATTGTTCTGGGCTTCACACTCAGGAAAGAAATATCAAATGAGACTGAGAGAGGGCTCAGAAAAGGCCAAATGAAATGATACAATGCCCTCAGGTCTATGACCTGTGAAGGGGGGAAGTCCCACAGCTGCTCTCCAGGGTTTAGAAGACAGTGAAATGATTAAAATGGTTGGTACTCGTATTTGGTAGTCGTGGGAAGTGGCACAAATAAATAAATAAATTTTGGTAATAGTCGCCTTCTGGTAAATCTCCCAACACCCTCAGCAAACTTAGATCAGAGGCAATGACAGACCTGAGGGATTAAATCTGAATGATTCTGACAGGAATTTTGAGGAGGGGCTTCCACAACCCCAAGCCCTTTTCTTAACAGTCTACTTGGGGAGTCATGTGACCAATGGCTTTTCCGAATGACTTTTGCATGCAAAACTAAAATGATAAATACACGCTCAAATGGTCCACCTTCCGTTTAAAAGTGCCCTGAAGCATCTGGGCTGGATACACAGCTTACAAAATGTCCAATATAAGCACATCTGCTGAATAATTGCTTGTTTGCAGACAAAATGAATAATGAAAGCAAGCATGATGAGGCTGCTGAAGATGGGCCTAATTATGTGATTCCTTGTTATGTCTCTATTACGAAACTTTTTTTTTTTTTGCTTTTTCATATCCACATTTTTTTTTAATTCAATTTTTTTTGTAAAGTTCAGCTTAGTGTTATACTATCCTGCTCTCAAAAACGTTTTAACACAGAGCTGGGAAATGTGACCATGAGAGAATGTGACTGCGATATTGCAACAGCAGCCACACGCATCCTGGGCACTGTAGCCCTGTAAGGGTTAAACTACAGTTTCAAGATACTTTGGGTGAAACTATGTGCTTTAAATATGTTTTAAATGTATAGCATGGGTGTGACCAGCTTCACTGACTGCTGGCCCATTTATGGGCACACTTCAAAGTGCTGGTTATGAACCATGCTCAAAGGGGAAACTGCTCTTAGACAATCTGTTCTACTGTGCTCAATACTGCTGAGCTGTACTTAGAAGTTCTAGCAGAACTGGGCATTTCTCTCTCTCAGGCCCACGTGACCTATTGCTTCCCACACCACTACATGTTCATGTAGCTTATTATGCTGTAATGGAGCTTTCCCTTCCATCATTGCTATGCACAGCAGTGAGTCGCCTGGGATCATTGCATCAACAAGCCCCTCTTTCCATCTTGGGTCCCAGTAAGCTCTTGCAACTCACTCACCCATGACTTACACTTTGTCCTGAGATGAACTATATTCCTTGCTTGCTTCACAGGAATCTCTTGCTTGTCTGGACCGCCACCCTACTTTCAACACAAACTGTTCTCAGCAAACCCAGGCATGTCAGGGCAGCACTGGGGAGAGCATGGCCAGAGGTTGGCTCTAGCTTTGAGGGGTCCTGGGGAAAGTTCCCTGGGCAAAGTCCCTGATGAACTCATCTGGCTGAGACAGCAGGCTGAGTCACAGTGCTCTGACTTAGGCCCTTCTAAAGTCACACCTGCTTGCACTGGAGCCAGCTCCAGGGGGCTGTGGGTTCTTCGGCACCCACAATCATATATTTCTGGGGACTGCCCCACCCAAAAGTCAATGGGCAAAGTTGAAGCCCTTCGTTGCTGGCACCCATAATCTTCAGCATGAGATGGCACCTATGCTTGCTTCAGGCTAGGGCAGGCATAGGCAAACTCTGGCCCTCCAAATGTTTGGGACTACAATTCCCATCATCCCTAGCTAACAGGACCGGTGGTCAGGGATGATGGGAATTGTAGTCCCAAACATCTGGAGGGCCGGAGTCTGCCTATGCTTGGACTAGGGTGATGCACCACTTCCCCAAACCCATAACTGGACTAAGGATTCCACCAGCTGCAGTGCCATGCTCAGGCAGGTACAGTCCACCTTTATTTCCGGCTGACGGCTCTGAGTGAAGACTTCTCTACCCCAGGCTCCACCCCTCAGCTTGCTCCTGTTAGGGAAATTTCAAATTTCAGGATGACAGCAAGCTGGGGGGGGGGTGAGAGGCCGCCATGCCACAACCGCTGCCCACCTTTGGACCAGTTCAGCAGTCATTTCCCATACATGCCCCTTTAAAATCTGATCCTAAAAGAAATATCCTTAATCACCCTGGCTTCTTAAGAGATGCCTCCCACCTCCCCTCCTTGGAATTGTTTGTGATTTTGCTTTCATTTCTTGCTTATAAGAAATTCCCACCCATCTTGAACTCATTTCTCCTTGGATATTTCTAACCGTGTGATCCCATTCAGTAACCTTGTTGAAATCAGCAACAGTCCATTGTGCATGTTGATGCTCAGCTTTCCCTTTCCTCAGTATTATGAATCTCATGATGATTTGGTCACTTCCACCCAAGGTCCCCACTACTTTCACCCTATTGGTGAATATTGAGTCTAGGATAGTTAATCTTCCGGTCTCTTCTTTTACTTGCTAGAAGATGATGGTCAGCAAGGCAAGTCCAGAATTTCTTAGACCTTTCATTCTTTGCAGAAAGGTATCATTGAGGTCTTCTATGTACAGTATCTCCTCTCTGAAAGTCTGCTTACCACACATACTCAAACAGCAAAGATTTCATATATCTGCATGTGACTTTGGGTTCCTTTATGCTTGGAAGACTAGGACTTTTGTGAAATTTCTTCAGGGATCATTGGAGTAAGGAGTTACTTCCTAACACAACAAAACTGAGACTCAGACCTGGGCCATCGGTCCCAGAAGATGGCATGATATCACCTCCCAATGCTGGCTGGCTGATGATTAGGGCATATATGTTGAAGCATTCAGTGAATTTATATTCTTTTTCTTTTTAATAATTTTTATTAACAGGCCAATCACATCACTTTATCCATATCACATTAATTCCAAATTATACACCCAAATTTTAAATTTTGTTGGGGGTACCCATACATCAAGCTCCGCTCGAGTCCAAAACAGCATCACTTATCTTACTGCATTAATTAGACAGTTCTGTCCAGTTTGATCCGAATAGTCCTTTATTACTTCCTTTCTCTTCTTGCTGTTATCATAAATTCCTTTCTTTGCGATCTCTGATGATTTTCACAAGCAGGTTAAAAGCTGGCATTCTATGTGGATTTTGTACTCTTCCAAAAATCATATTGATCAGGGACAGCCTCTGTACGGACAGTGAATTCATATTCAACCTACATTGCCCCTCCCCGAAAGAGAGAGAGATAATTAACTTAGTTTGGAAAGCACCTGAACAAATGGTAACCTAAATCCATTCTCTGCACTGAATTCTGCACTTGCTTTGCATTTTACATCACTTCACCAGTCATGTGTAACATTTTATGTGACAGCAGCAAAATTGGTGCCACGGTTGTTAATTTCAAAAATCATATACACTAAAGGACAGAGGTGTACGTTCCCTTTACTTATTATTTTTTTAATAAAAAAGAAGCAAACACACCACACTCACATTATAAATGACCTCCCCAAACATACCTGCTTGGCTCACACAGTAAATACTGCCAGCTCAGCAAGTGCTTTTTGCAAAGCTGCTGCACAATGTTGTAATCTGATATATCAGCAATTCAGTATAGCTGCTGACACATCGCCTCCATTTTTGTTGTTGCTGCTCTTTGCACAGCATAAAAGTCTCAGGGACACCCACAAATGTGACAGCGTTGACATAAAAAACTGCATACTGAATACCCTGTCTGTTTAACCAAAGCACAGAGAGGGAGAGCTAATCATCTTAGTCTGGTCATTCCAAATCTTTTGCTGTACCGGGAAAAAGCTGAGAGACGGAACATGCATCTTTCCTATCCTTTCCAAGGGGGCTGCTTATTTTGTTGCATAAAACATATAGCTGGAAGGGCCAATTCGCCGGTTTAAATTATGCATTAGAGGAAAATGTTGACTCCATTCTAATTGTAGAATCAAATGTTTCTACAGCTCATAAAGGATTTTTTATTTGCACATAGTCAGGCTTTTCAACACTGCCTTCTTGTATGGCTTTAGAAAGATGTGTTTTACTAAATATATAAAAGTTCCTTACCTGCAGTTTTTAAAAGTTCATATTAGGCAGACATCTTCAAACCCAGACTTTTAACATCTGTGGAGGAAAGTGTTGCCAAAAAGATGCTCACTAGGTATTGCATTTTTATTTATTGTGACTTGCCCTGGGATCTTAGAGTGAAATCAAAACCACAACCATAATAATACTATAATAATGATGCCTGGCTATTGGTGGTGGCAGCTGGGGTTGATGGGAGTTGTAGTCCCCACATTTGTAGACATCATGTATTCAGTGGATATATGAGCAGAGTGTAGAATTACACCCACAGGCTCCCCCTCACCTTGGCTCACAATGACTAGGCAGATGCATGGAAGGTCCCTTTCTAACAAGTGCCAAGTGCCTGGCCACCAGGAAGCAAGGTCAGTGGGCATATTGGCATTAGGGGTGTGGCTAGTGGGCATAATTCCACTCCCTCCTCACATGAACATTGAATGCATGTGAGGGTTGGTATGAAGACCTCTGATATCTCACCTACTTGTTGCAGCTGAAAAAGAAATCTGGGTTTCATTCAGCACAGGATACAAACAATATGGCGCTACAGTGGTACCTCAGGTTAAGTACTTAATTCGTTCCGGAGGTCCGTACTTAACCTGAAACTGTTCTTAACCTGAAGCACCACTTTAGCTAATGGGGGCTCCTGCTGCCGCCGTGCCGCTGGAGCACGATTCCTGTTCTCATCCTGAAGCAAAGTTCTTAACTTGAAGCACTATTTCTGGGTTAGCGGAGTCTGTAACCTGAAGCATATGTAACCTGAAGCATATGTAACCTGAGGTAGCACTGTACTACAGTTGTACCTTGGTTTAAGAACAGCCTGGTTTAAGAACAATTCGGTTTACGAACTCCGGAAAACCAGAAATAGTGTCCCAGTTTGAGAACTTTACCTTGGTCTAAGAACGGAATCCGAACAGTGGAAGGGCACCAGCGGTGGGAGGCCTCATTAGGGAATGCGCGCCTCAGTTTAAGAACGGTTTTGGTTTAAGAACGGACTTCTGGAATGGATTAAGTTTGTAAACTGAGGTACCACTGTATAATGAAAGCTTTCTACAGAATAAGAACAGAACAAGAATAGAAAAACAGCAATCATACTTTTTGCACTAGGCTTGACAATGTTCAACTTTCAGGATAGAATGAGAGATGGAACATGAACAAGCAAGGTGTAGCCTTCTTCAGATGTTGCTGAACAACAACTTCCATAATCTTTTACCATTGGCTAAGCCAGTTGAGGGGACATGGGTAGAACTGTGGGTTAAACCACAGAGCCTAGGACTTGCCGATCAGAAGGTTGGCGGTTCGAATCCCCGTGATGGGGTGAGCTCCCGTTGCTCAGTCCCTGCTCCTGCCCACCTAGCAGTTTGAAAGCACATCAAAGTGCAAGTAGATAAATAGTAGATAAATAGCGTTTCCGTGCGCTGCTCTGGTTCGCCAGAAGCGGCTTAGTCATGCTGGCCACATGACCCGGAAACTGTATGGCGGCTCCCTCAGCCAATAAAGCGAGATGAGCGCCGCAACCCCAGAGTCAGCCACGACTGGACCTAATGGTCAGGGGTCCCTTTACCTTTACCTTTAAGCCAGTTGAGAATGATGGGAGTTGAGTTTCATTAATAACTGGGGACAAAGGTTGAAGAACCCCAAGGCAGATAATATTAAGCTAGATGGACCGATGTTCCCAGCTTCCTGTGTTAGGAAATTAGTGTAGGTTATCCTGTGTATTACAGCCTGTTGCTATACAGACAGCTCCTAGGTAACATGTTTTGGCAAAGCTTCAGTCTAACCCTTCTCAGAAGCACATAAATGGCATTTGCTGGCCAAGTTAGATATCATTAGTCACAAATGGAATGAATGAAAGGACAGTAGGAACTCGGAAATGACTTAGCGCAGCAAATTAGCTTTAGGAGTTCATGAAAGCAGCATAATATTGTTGCAGTTTTATTCTTGATCTCTGTACTTGCCTGTAATATGGCCAATTCATCAGCTGATGTGAAGCATTATAGCTTTCATGAAGCTTCATGCAGTTAGAGAGGATCTGCCCAAAGGAAAAGATTTATGAAAGAAATGGTGTAAGCCGTGCTCCCCGCCCCATAATGAAAAAAGCCATTGATCTTCCTTCAAGAACTGTCATTGTAAAAATTTATCAGAAGAAGAATAACCAGGAAATGCCATGCTTACACTTAACAGAATGGCTGCAGCCGCCCATTGGTTTTGCATAGGTTATAAACACTTTATGGCTACCTTAGTCCGCTTCCATAATTAAAAGCTTTTGCTGCAATGTTTTTATAGGCCAGACAGAGGCTTCTGAAGCTCAGTGCTCTCTAAAGCGATGTAATGCTGAGTTACAGTTTCCTACTATTAGAGTGTCGCTGAGAAAATGCAGATGCTAATGTTACACTCTCATTATTCACAGCCTGTGATACATTCCTCCTGACTTAAAGGCCTGCTTGAGTTCTGGCCCTCTGTAGAAAGCAAAACCCAGAAGAGACTGCTTGAAGGCACATTCTTATGACCTCAAATACCATCATTTTTCAAGCTTATCATAGCCATCCTTTTCCCAAAAGGTCAGAAGAGATATATGGCACACTCTCTGTAGAGTTTGTAGGCATGACGCAAGAGGGGCTGTATTTTCTGTGTTAAAAATCTACCATTGCATTCTATACTCAATTGGCTGTTCTTGTTATATATCTTGCTATATGTTTCAAAAGATATTTATGTCAGACCTTTTGCATCAGCTTCATACTGTGCTGGCAAGGCATTCAGGGCTGACTTCTTGTCCCTGCAAGACCCAGCTGCCACTTCAGCTGTTCGCTGTTATCAGCTGAATAAACAAAACATCAGCTACCACAGCTGATAATGAAACAAAGTGGTCATTACTTACAACAGCCCCACACTTGTGTTGCAGAAACCCTGTCCCCTGCTGTTTGTAGGCTTCCAAGTAGATGTTGTCTTACCACTGTCCAGGGAGCTGGCTTCAAGGGTCAGCCATGAAGGGCAATGGCCAGGGGCCCACACTGAAAATTGAGGTTAAAAAAAAAAGAGCTACATTTCCCACTCTGTTGAGTAGCATGCAAAATAAACTTCAGGACAATGGGGTTTGCTTAGGTTTTGAAGGTTCATGGGTTCACAGGTTAGCAAAAATAGAAATAAAGTGGACTGAACAAACCAGAAATAAACCATATTTTCTTTAAAAGAGGGCTGAGTGGGAATCCCTTTGAATATAGTAGCAGCTGTGCTGGATCAAGCCAAACATCCTCCTAGTTCAGGATCCTGCTTCCATCAGCTTCGGCTGGTGGCCCAGCTCTGTCCCTATCTAGACAGGGATAGCCTAGCTTCTGTCAACTATGCTCTGGTAACCTCTAGATTGGTGGGACTGCCTCTCAAGACTGTTTGGAAACTGCAGCTGGGGCAGAATTGAGTGGTCAGGTTGTTCACTGGGGCAAGACGGTTTGAGCATATAACACCAATCCTGGCCTGACTGCACTGGCTGCCAGTGAGTTTCCAGACCCAATTCAAAGTGCTGGTTTTGACCTATAAAGCTTTAAATGTCTCAGGACTGCAATAGCTCAAGGACTGCCTCTCTCCATATTCCCTAATCCAGACCCTGCAATAATAATCTGAGGCCCTTCTCCAGAAGCCTTCTCCACAAAAGGTCTAGAGAATGGCAACATAAGAAAGGGCCTTTTCTGTGGCGGCTTCCCATTTGTGTAATGCTCTCCCCTGGAAGGCTCATCTGTTGCCTTCGTTACAGATCTTTAGGCAGCAAATAAATATCCCAGCCAAGAATGGTGACAGCCTAGAAGTGTCCTAAATAAATCTGCAGTTATATTTCACTGCATCTCTGGTTAGATATCTACTGATTTTACATCATACATTTGTTATTTAATGGAAATCCTTGATTAGGAAACCAGCCTGTCCATGTCTGTCTGTCACATGCTGCTTCTGTGATTACCAAGAGTTAGCTTCTGATGAGCTAGAAATCAGTGACTGGATTCTATGTACCACTATTCTCTTTCTTGCTCCCCCCACCCCCATCCCTCCAGTTTCCAACACTTAGGCAAGTGGGATATATGAGGAAACAATGGCAAGTCTGTGGCCATGGAGCTGCTTGCAGGCTACACTGGGGGTGGTGGGGATGAGGGTGAATAACCTTAGAATGGTCCTCATGTAAAGCAAGTAATTGACTCAGGCTGTGTATACATCACCAGGTTAAAACACAGCTAGGTCATCCTTTTTCTCCATTAGGATCAAGGCTGTGTTGGGGACAAACACAGTATTTCACAAGAAATGATGGGATAGAAGCTAACTCCTAGGGGCCAAGGAGTTTTGCGTCCCTCTAATAAAATATTTGAGGGGGCTGGGCTCCCCAAAGCTGATGGTCATTGCTATTCAAATGGTGTGCATGCACTGTGCCATGTGTTCAATTATGCAGGATGGGGCGTACCTGGGCCCCCCAATATTTTATTCAAGTTGGCACCCCTGATAGATATGAATTATGGCTAATACTGTATATTCACCGCTTCCCAAACCAGTGGCATGGGAGTGCACTGGACGCAGGAAATGGGAGTGTGTATATAGCTTAAGGCTGCAAAGCTAACAACGTCTACTCAGAAATCTCATTGAATTTAGTGGGGCTTACTCCCAGGTAAGTGGAGTTGAAACCTATGACTGTAAAGAATAGCTAAATGGCCTCCCAGGTGACTCTACAACTCCCTGCTTTAAGTGCACTGCACTGGGCTACAGCTGCCCTTGAATGATTCATTCATTCAAAGGCTGCTTCTCACTTTACATTTGGCACTCACATACTGATGCATCTGTTGTATCAGCTGAAAATGGCACACGGAGATTTAAAATCAGAGCTTTGCTTGGCAAGATGCTGAAACAGAGATCCAGTCTCATTCTGCTAACCCCTTCTGCAATTTTACCATGAAAGAAAGGTGACCATTGGGAAAGTCTCTTCAAAGCAGCTGCCTAAATACCTTCTTCAGAGTTATCTTCATCCCATTCTTGTCTCACTCCATTCTTCAACATGTTTTGCGTCCTTTATTCTTCCTTTTTTTATTATTCTGTCCTCCTGCCTCCTCTCTGTATGCCCTGAGATAATGCCCTTGAATATTCTCTGAAGCGCTGCTCATGCATTACTCACATGTAGAGAGCACGTATGGCTTGAAACGGGAGCAAATTGACCATGGACACTTTTGTTATTGTTGTCGTTCATTAAATTTGTATACCTCCCTATACCCGCAGGTCTCAGGGATTGTTTGCAAAGGAACCCCAACGCACAAGCAGATGTTTGCCCAAAGGGACTTCACATGATTAGGACCCTTGGTTGCATGGGAATTGCAAACAACTGTGCTCAATCAGATGTTGGGGCTAGTTGTTGGCTATTTGCAGTTTAGTAGCGCTGCAGAGAGCTTGCTGGGGAGACCATGCATAACAAGGAACTCAAAATAACTTTTAAAAGGTTTTAATAACAAAAACAAAAACTCCTTTTACACTAACGATAACAACAAGCATGACCCACCCATCCCCCAGGGTAATGAGAGAGCTAGGTGCTGCTCTTTATATACTACATCCAATTGCTGACACAGCTTAATCAACACAACCTAGCAGCACCTGCTATGTTTCACAGCTGTAAGACTGGGTCTCGTTATTTGCCTGGCCCTTAAAGACATACACAACTTGTGAAACAATAATGAACCTTCACATTTTAAAGTGACCATTCAACAGTTGGGGCTAGTATGACACTAGGAGTGAATGAGAAGCCCAGTTCCACTCATAAGAACCCAAGAAGAGCCTGCTGGGATCAGGCCAATGAGCCATCTAGTCCAGCATCCTGTTCCCACCAGATGCCTGTGGGAAACCTGCAAGGAAGACCCTAGCACAAGAGCCCTATCCCGTCCTGTGGTTTCCAGAATCTGGTATTCAGAATTATTGCTGCCTCCAACTGTAGAGGCAGAGCTGAGCCATCATGGCTAATAGCTACCAATGGCCCTCTCCTCCATGAATTGGTCTAATCCTCTTTTAAGGCCATCTTGGTTCCATAGTACCTTCTTTTAGCTTTTAGCTTTCACTCCTACTTCCAACTGTGAATGCTCTACATGTAATAGCTGAGAAAGGACTTGAGCCTATCTTGAAAGCAATCTCAGGTACAGATACCAAAATATACCCATCTCCTCTAACAGTGGGACCAAAGAACATTTAGCTGCCCTCTTTTGGTCATATGCACTTCCATATAATCCAGTGAAAGAATACTGAACTAAAGAATCCCATTATTCTCAAAGACAAGGTTTTTATTGCTGCACACGGGTAACCTTTATGGGAACTGCATTATCATCTACTTAATCAGTCCTGATTTCCTATGAGAACAAACCTTTAGAAACATATAACTTTAATTAAAAATAAATAAGCTGATGGCCTGATAGATCTTCGGCAGACCTGTATAAAGCCTAGCCTGGGGGGGCAGGGGGCGGATTTGCCTTTGAGCTTTGCCATAACAACTATCTCTTTTGAGAGTCTTAATTACCTTCAGATATAGTATATTTGGGAAACAAAACCAAAGCCAGCTGATTCTTTTTTTAGAATTAAAAAAGCCTTTTAAAATATGACTTTGAGATACTCTTTCATTTGGGGTAGGCAACATCAAGAGACTGTGTCTTTGACATGCTGCTCTTTTTTATGAGTAAAAAAAGAAGAAAAAAGAATGTCAAGTGTTTTAGGACACACAGTTGAAACTTATTAGGGAAAGGACAATTTTAAGGCTGTGCTGGATTACCAAATGTTTTTCTGGAACAAGGATAGAGAGAGTTTTCTTTTTCTGTGGGCACATACCCACCAAGTGTCCCTATTTAGCTGGGACATTCATGGAGTTACAGAAGCAACCCCAGCTTCCAATTTCATCCGTGAATGTCCCATTTCCCCCCTCCAGCACCACAGCTTCCAAGCACGGGAGGGCGAGGAGCTGGCGCTTGTGCTTAACAGGGGAACCCTCCTCAAGTGGAAACATTCTGCATGGGGGAGGCATCTCCCCACTGGAACAGAGGCATTGGATGTGTGCGACACTCTTATTGGCCCTTCTCTGCAGAAGCCAAAGCCACTGCTGCTGTCATGGCGGCATGAGGTATGGTGGTGTGAGCAAGGAGGGAAGAGAGTAAGCAGGTGCCAGATAGGGACTATGGCAGGAGAGGCGGCCAGCTGACTCGAGTGTCTTTTGGTGCATGTGCTCCTTTGTGAGCCAGCTGACTCATACATAAGCATACCACAAAAAGCCACCTGTCCCGATTTTTTGCTGGAAAATATTGGAAGGTATGCATACCTAGCCCACATGTAAAGAGACCAACTTAAGACTTACTTGACGGAAAGCACCCCGGTGGGTCTCTTACCCACAATGAGATCTGCCATTGATGAAGGGCACCAAGCAGCTGCCCTTCTTTGCAAGAAGATCCACCGTGACAAATTTACTATGATTTGAAAGGGAAGACTAGAGTCTTTGCCACCAGTCAATATGCTTTCTGGGAGGAGGTATGTAGCCATTTCCCCATAAGCAACATGAATGAATACCACTTGCTTCCATCTCCAGTCACCTGCCTTAGTTGTCACCAAACTTCTTTACTTCAGAGGAAATATGACAAGCATGGTTTAGAACAGGCATAAGAAACCTGTGGCCATCCAGATATTGCTGGACATCAATTCCCATTAGCCCCAGACAAGGTCAATGGTTCTGGGGTTCTATGGGTCAGGAATGATGGGTTGTGTTCCAACAACCTCATATCCATGCCTCTGGTTTAGGAGAAATAGGTTAGAATTAGGTTGTCACAAAGGTCACAAATGTGCAGTTAAAAACAAACTAGAGCACCCAACTTTTACAAGGAGAGAGTTTGTGCATGATTGCGGATTGCACGATAAGATAATTGTAACTGCTTGTCCTTGCATTTGTCATGACAACTGAACAGTCCCTCTGGATGAACCTAAATAAGCCGTAATTAAAACTGGGCTGCTGGAAAGCTTTCCCCCCCTCTGAGATTACAGAGGAGAGTAAGTGTCAGGCCACACTCAAAGAACATGTCACCTCTAGATATTTTTAGAAAGGACCACAATGTCAGTTCTGAACAGCCACACATTTTGTGGTTTGCATTTCTCTCTATCTCTGGAGGCCCAGACACCAAATGCAGCCTAAAGGCACCACCCAGGGCGAGGGTGTGTGGGGATGCTTGCAAGAACTGCCATCTCCTGTTGTAGACAGATAGATGATAGATGATACATAGATAGATGATAGATAGATGATAGATAGATAGATAGATAGATGATAGATGTTTTGCAATATATTTATTTATTATATTAATATCACTCTTTTCCCCCAGGAGGCTCAGAACAGCTTATCTGAGGGAGTCTCCAAACTAAGAGACTAAGTAGGCAGAGATCCATTTCATTTCAACTATGCAACTGAGCCTTCAAACTCTGCTTGGTCTGACATTAGGACACTCAATGTAGCTGGTCAAATCCAAACTGCCATTGCTGTTTGTGTGTAAATGCAGATCTCTCCTGTTATTTAAGACTGTCTGGCACCTGAGTCTGGTCTGCTGCTCAATTCTTCTGCCTTGCCACACTCAGCTGCTGTGCAAGACTGGCAGCAATCTGTCTAAGCAGCCACTGCTCTGTTTGGTTTAAACAATTGGAAACTGCAACTAAATGTTGCTGTATATCCTTATCCCTGTTTAGGGTTCTGGCCAGTCATTTCATCCAAGTAGGGCATTCCACTTCCCATCATCCAGTTTTCCATTTTTCTTTTCTTTTCCTACTGACACTTGGCACTCTATGGCTACTGAAATGAATGGGACATATGGAAATGAATGGACTTGCTCTGATTCACTTAGAAATAGAAATAATGAATGTTTTAACAATGAAAATGAATATAGCAATTAAATTATTTCCCTCTTGCATGCCACTGATTCAAACCAGGCCAAAATGTTAGCAGAATTGGAAAAAAAATGAAGTTGATAAATGTGGTGTTGACATTTGTAACTGAAAATGATATAAAATGCAGATAGATGTTTCTTCCATGTAGCAAGGGCATGTCTCTTACAGAAACAGTATCTGCACAGAGCTTATCCTACTAAAGTGCCATAGACATTCATGGGTATATACAGACCCTTCCTCTGGGATTGTTAAAAAACAAACAGCCAAGTAAGAAACCACTAGCACTTTTATTTACCAAGATATGGGAGTGTGGGAGACCAGTCTTTTAAACACTGGCTTAACATTAAATATGGTTAAAATTAAGTTTAATAAAATTACTTCACAGACACTTGGACTATCTTGGGCTAACTTACAATGCCTTTTAAAATTGCTGGTTACAGGTCTGAGAGAAGGGGAAATGAAGAAAAATGGCCTCAACCTTTTTTTCTGCACTTGATAAGGCCATCTGCAAAAAGTAGGATGGGCTGTAGAAAAGCAATAGCTAAGAGTTTGCCTTGGTCAGAAATGTCAACGAGATTTTACACACACACACACACACACACACCCTTTCCTTCTAAGAAAAAGCCCAAATTGCTTCATATATCAAAAACTATACAGTTCTGGCATTCTTGCAGAACAGTTTGATATTGACACACACTGTTCTGCCCTCCTCCTTTGCAAACACACTGGGACTAAATGTTTTACAGATTAGAAGATTGGCAAAGACTAGATTCCAACAACAACAACAACAAAACCCTCCATTGTCTTGTGCCTCTATCTGCAAGGGTTCATTTCAAAGCAGCTATCAATCCTGTTCCTTTTTTTATTCCACCGGAAAGAAAATAAATTGAAAGTGCATCTGTTTGCAATCATGGATTTAAGAGCCTAAAAATAAATGCGTAAAAACCTCTTCTTAACCAACCTTGTTTATTGGTGCTCAGAACAAGGGGGGTTTGTTTCCTTTATAGTCAACTGAGTTTAAGCATATAATAATAATAAAAAGACATAGAATTTAGAAGTCTCAGTTGAGTGGTTTACCACATTAAAATATAACTTACAGTTTTAGTCTGCTGACCCAACTTTGTTGCTTTCTAATAATGCCGAGGGGGAATCAGAATGCATTTCTCCAATGCAATTCGGTTTCTATCAAGTGGGAATCTTTATTTAAATTGTAGTAGGGCTCTAGAGCATTTCATTAACCTGGAGGAGGTGAAAATCCACACATTCAGAAAAGGAGTAAGGAGCCAGTAGCCTTCCAGCTGTTGCTGGACCACAGAGTGGTGGGGAAGTCAGTCTCTGGGCAGCTGAGTTGCTTTTGCTTACTGGGAGGAAGAGGTGGAGGGGTGAGGCAGCAAGGATGGTGGCAGGGTGCAAACACACTGGCAGGAACACTGGCTTGACTCCACCAATGTGTTTGCACCATGCCAACTTCCCTGCTGCCCCACCATCCCATGAAGCAGCTGTCAGGAGGTCAGGCAAATGCTGCTGCTCCACCCCATTACTTCAGGTCCCACCACCCATTATCATTGCCCATGCTGGAAAGGAAAGATAGGGTGCATCAACATTTAGAGGACCACAGGTTCTCCATCCTTGATGTAGTCCTCCTGGGAAGAAGAGTTCATTCCCAGCATTCACTTTTACCAGGATTCCATGCTGCTATGTGCTGGTGGTGTACATGGTGAAAACTAATGATGTGGTTTTCTGATGCCGTATCACTGAAGGCTGTGGTGTGCTTCTTTAAATTTTTGAAAGCCCGTATTCCCCAGGTGGGCTCTTTGTTGTATTCCCTGCTTATTTCCTTAGAGTGCTACAGGAAACATAGCAAGTGGGTTGTGTTTACCTCTAGCTCTCCTGCGGCAGTCTTTCTCTGCTGGATCCCCAGACATAACACTCATCGATATGCAGAAATAGGGGGTGGGAGAAGCTGGAACTCAAATGTAAATAAAACCCAATTACAGCAGTTACAACAAATGCTTGTTAAAACAAATGCAGGTAAGAGAAATTGACTATGAAGAGCAATGAGCATATAATTAGCAGCTTGCGCAGCAACATATGCAGATTTACACACATTCCTCTAAATAGCTACAGCAAGCAGGGGGAAAAAGAAAGTGCTAAGAGGCTCACAATGTAAACACGCAGATGGTGTCTGTGTGTTCCATACATTGTGTATACAGAAACACAAATGCATTGTTAAGAGTCACACTGTTGTGTTACGCAAAGTGCAGAAATTGTTCTCCCCTTTTCTTTCTTTCTATGATTTGTATACTACTTAACCACACAGGTGTACAGGAGATTGAAAATGCACCACAAACGAACTATAAAATCAGACTTCAGTAGAAAGCCTGCGGGAATAAAGAAGTGTTGCATAAGCACAGGGAGGGGGCCTGTCTGGCCTTAATTGGAAAGGAGCTCCATAAAACTAGGACTATGAAATGGAACACGGCTCCTGATGGATATGAGTCACACATCCACTCCATTGGGGACCACTAACAGTGACTCCCTCAAAGACCTCAGTGATTAAGCAGGTATGTAAGGGATGAGGTAGTCCTTGAGGGGTCCTGGACCCAAGCTGTTAAGGGCCATTTAAATTAATGTAAGAAACTTGATCCTGGCCCAGTAGTGTACGAGCATCCAGTGCAAGCTTTTGAGTTATGCGCTGGCAATAGTCTAGGTATAGTGATTTGCACTATATCTTTAAATGAGACTTGGACCAGACATGTCTTCAAATAGAGGACTCCTTCCAATAAATATATCTTCTGGCCATCTTACTTTAGTCCCTTCCAATCTCAATTAGGATCAGGGGTGGTATGTGCTGTTTTGCCACTTGAGGCAAAATGGGCAGTGACACCCTGCTCTGCCACCACTGCCTGCCCTGCTCGCCCCGCCTCCTCTGGCACTGACTTTGAGTGAGATCTCTTGCACTTTGAAAGTTCTCACCCAAAATCATCACCGGTGCTAGCAGTGGAGCCAGCAAAGCTGGCAGGGCACCCAGAGGTGTGCTGCTTCAGGGGCTTTTGCTGCCTGAGCTGGTGGCCTCACTCCACCTAATGACTGGGCTGGCCCTGATTGGGATCATATGTAGAAGAGGGGAGGGGAGTTCAACTTCTCCTCCACATGATTTCCTTGATCAAATTCTCCACTGCAATTTCTCCCCGTTTTTCCAGTGTCCCCCACCGTTTCACAGCAGTGCTCTCCACATTTATGATTCTCAGCAGTTGCCTCCAACAATGGAGGCATAACTTAATCATCATGGTCAGTAGCTTATCCTCCATTGTTCTCAAAAGTGGTGTGCACGCTCAGTTCCAAGTGAACTTGCCCTTTCTTATTTATTTCCCACAGAACTGTAGAGTTGGAAGGGATCCTGAGGGTCATCTAGCCCAGCTTTGTCACCTTTCATAAAACCTCCTCTGTGTTCAAATGTTTGCAAGTTTATTTTCAGCCACCATTAGCTAATTCTAAGTGCTCTCACTCCCTCTCTTTCTCTGCATATGGGTGAGAGAGAAACTGAGAATGAGATTGCCTTTCCATGTTTGTAGAGTAATGAGATTCGATGTTTTCAACGTGGGATCATTTCTAAGTAGGGATGGCTGCATATGTTAGGAAATATATAACGGCGGCAGAAACAAATATTTGTAGGTGGTTAGGAGCTAGAGGATGAGCTGAAGGTGGCTGAAACATTTAAGAGTATTGTACTGAAGGAACAGAATATCATAAATGAAGGGCCATAGCTCAGTGATACAGCTTATACTTTCCATGCAAAAGCTCTTAGGTTCAACTCCCAGCAACTACAGGTAGGGCTGGGAAAGGCTCTGGTCTGAAACTCTGGAAAGGAGAGCTGCTTCCAATCAGCACAGCTTCATGGACCTGACTAAGTAGAAGGCATCTTCCTATGTAACATTATCCCTTTGCTGCATTCCGGATCTAGATCTCTGAATCTAGATATAGGATTTTTCTTTCACTGCTGCAAAAGAAAACCGCACCAAAAATCTTCCAGTTCTATTGATCATGTAACATTTTGATCATTCCACAGGTTGGTAAGCTGCCTTGCAAGGAGTTATTGGAAGAAATGGTGTCTATTAAAATAAAACAACAAAAATATGCATTCTAGACCTTCTACACAACACAGACGTATTGGAAGCTCAAGACGTCACCTTTTAATGCAGGGGTGGGCAAGCTTCCCTTCCTCCAGCCACTTGCCAGGGTGGGTGGGTGCTCTGGGGCTGGATTCTGGTGGCATGTCCGGCAGTAATGGTGCACATACATTCATTCAATACATACCTCTCACAAGTAAATACAGATCCCCCCCCCCACTCACAGAATACACACAGATTCACACACCTGTTCACGGACATCTAATCTCCCCCTCCACATATAAGACACAGACATTTTTTTAATATAATTTTTAAATAATTTTTCACAATCAGACAGTGTCTTTACATACCATAATAAACAAATACAATTAAAATAGAAAATAGAAAATAAAACATTTTCATACCATATTAAATCCATATTTTGGGATTCCTCCGATCCTTTGACTTCCCTCCATTCCTTCGCCCGGTTCTTTTATATTTTCTTATGTTGCACATGTCTACACTTTTCTTATCTTTAAATATTTCCAATTTCAAACATTGTCCTTAATATTGCAAGTGTTTTTTAAAACCCTGCTATTGTGTTAACTTCTTTACAATGCTTTTGTAAATATGCAATAAACATTTCCCATTCTTTTTTATATTTGCTGTCTTCTTGATTTATTAGTCTTCCAGTTAATTTAGCCATTTCAGCATATTCCATTAATTTACGTTGCCAATCTTCTTTAGTTGTGAAAAACACAGACATTTCTTTCTCACATGCTTTGGTTACCTGCAGACTGTCAGCATTTTGCTGGTGGGATTCAACTGCATACCAGAAATTATAGTTTACACAATTAAAGTGGATGCAACACACTCACTTCTTTTTTAAAAAAGCAAAAAACTTTTCACAGGAAAGTGTTGGGCAAAGGCACTAAAAGGTGTGGGATAAATGACTGATTGACAGGAAGACATATAACCTCTGTACAAGCACATTCGGATGAATGTTCACTGTGGTATAACCTCCCAACAAACAAACAGAACAAATGTTCAGTGAAGTGTGGGTGTCTTATAACCTCTGCATAAGCACTGTGCAAGCAAAACAGGATGATCTCTCAATAAACAGGTCATGGGGAGGAGCACTTTGAGTGCTATTTTGGCATAAAGTGCACCTTGAAAATGCATGAAATAAATAATAAAGAGTTGTTGTAATTATAGCAATGAGAGCGTTTTAAGAAGTGGTGCCAACATAGCTATTTCCATTTCAGATGTCTCCATGATGAAGTATGTTGCAAGCAGCTGTCACAACTGCAGCACTTCCCCACTTCTAATTGCCCCCCCCCATCACCTTGCCATCTCCTAGACCAGAAAAACTCGTATTTCCAGGACGAGAGCCTCAGCATTTCATTTTTAGTAACGGTGCTAATAAACTTGGATTAAGGCTGCATCAATTCATAGCCCTTTTCTCTGCTGGGATACCTCTGTCTTTGGAATACCTTCGCAAGGGAAGTTTGACTGGCAGTGACACTACAATCTTTTCAGCATGGGATCAAGACTTTTTTTTTATTAGCTTAAGCATTTGAAATTAGTTTCATGGCCTCTGTTTGCTTTGCAGTTTTATAAACTGATTCTTCACCATTTCGTTATTTTGTAGTTGTACGAAGAATGCTGTTGTTCTAATTATACTCCATTGTACAATGGTACCTCGGGTTAAGTACTTAATTCATTCCGGAGGTCTGTTCTTAACCTGAAACTGTTCTTAACCTGAAGCACCACTTTAGCTAATGGGGCCTTCTGCTGCTGCTGCACCGCCGCCGCTGCACAATTTCTGTTCTCATCCTGAAGCAAAGTTCTTAACCCGAGGTATTATTTCTGGGTTAGCAGAGTCTGTAACCTGAAGCGTATGTGACCTGAAGCATATGTAACCCAAGGTACCACTGTATTACTATCCTGGAATCTATTAGAACAGAGGACAGATTTGAAGCTATCTGAGAAATGCCATATCAAGCATCAAATGTGACTACCCAGCAAGGATGGGGTGTGTGGCTCTCCAGATATTGTTGAGATACAGTTACCATCATCCCTGGCCATTGGCCTTGCTGACTGAGGCTGATGGGAGCTGGAGTCATAGCTTCCTCATCCTTGGTGCCATTCTGCCCTCACCTTGCACTAAATTGAGCATGCTGCAAGTCTTACAGTGCATGGCAGTAGTTTAGAAGTGCACAAAAGAAGCAGACAAGGCTGGTCCAAAACATTTTGCTCCTTGATGTGAAGGATGAGAGGAATGGCTGCCTCACTCAAGGCATTCTTTCCCCTTGCACCACAATTTTTTTTAATCATTTAAATGTATTCTTCTTATGTTCAAAGGGGATAAAGTCAACTGTCGAACAGGCTGAACAATAACAGACCAAAGCAGTCTTGCAGTCCCTTATGAACATGTTCTGAAGTGGCATGTTCTAAGGTGCGGCAATAAGCTGATGCTTATTATTCCTAGCTATTAAAGGTAGACTAGGCACTTGAACTGGGCAGGATCATTTCCTATTAGATTTAATGGCATCAATGGGGATTAGTTGTGGGATGTATAATGTACCACTAATTTCAGCTAATGCTATTAGAACATGCTTTCTTACAGATATTCTGAATTCCATCTTCCATTTTCTCAGTGTTGCTTCATGTAGCTTCCTCCTCCTCCTCCTCCTTTAGCCTCTGCCAGTGATTGATTTAATGGTAATTCCCACCTCCTGGGCTTTTTTGGTAGTTTATTTAGGACTCAGCACAAGAAACTGCTTTATCCTTGCTGCCTAAATTCTTTCCAAGCCTAAATCTGTACCAAGTAAACACTCACCGGTGTACTGTAACTAACGGATCCTGTCAGTCAATATAGATTTCCTTCTGCTTACTAGTATTTGACATTTAACAGTTTAATTAAATTCACCCCAAGGAGGGAAATGCAACTGGAAGAGATTTATTTTCTCACTAAATAGAAATGTCAGTAACTGGAATAAGAACTCATTGCCAAGAACTAACAACCACTGCAGCTTCACAGTGCTAATGAAGCCTGAGAGACAGAGATTACAGTAGAGAGACAGGCCTTTACAGGAAAGCTATCAAATGGAACTGAAATATTAGAAATGGGAACATCAACACATTGATTAAGATGCTACCCAGAATCCTGGATTGGATTGGGGTCCCCATCCCTGCAAAAGTTGAACATAGAGTAGTACTTCCCTCCTATTTTTATTTTTTTAAAATAATTGTATACCTTGTTTGTCTGTGTTTCTCAAGTTGATCATTTTACACAGTTTTGTATGCATTATACTATTTTATGCATTGTGCCTTGCTGTTGTTTCGATTGATTATAGTTTAGTAATTATTTACTGTAATTGTTAAGACTGAATTTCTGTTTGATTATTAATTGCTGATATTTATTCTTATTGTGTACTGATATTTATTTTTATTATGTACTTTATATTCTAATGGATTATTGAATATTACTTTATTTGATATAAGTTATTTGACAGACATAACAATCCAATCCAATCCAAAAAAATAATAAACACATATTTTTTTTAATTATTATGATTTTTTAAAAATAATTGGGTTAGATTGCTTTACGGTGTGTGATCTTTGTTGTATATTTTGCTGTTTCTTCAGCTTGTAAACCTCCTTGGGTTTAGTAATATAGAAAGGCAGTACACAACTTAAAAATGAAATGAAAAGTTTTGTTTTGCCCTGGCTGGGCTCTACACTCATAGTGAAATGTGCTATGACTGTGATACAGCTTAATGGAGTGGCATAGTAGCAGATGTGACAGAGTCATATTCAGGCCAGGCAAAGACATATTGGGGCAAGACAAATCAGTACCCCGGACAGAGCACTGCCTGTGCCCCTTAAGGGTTGCTCCTTTGTTCTGCATCAACTGGTTGCAATATTGGGTAGGGGAGATGGGGGATGCCACAGGAATAGATCTTCTGAATCTCAGTGAGAGTTCTTATTCAAATCGCTGGCCAAGCTGCAGGAAGTGCTGGGTGTTGAATATAACACTTGCAACAGGTAAACTCATTTGCACAATAGAAAAATTGGGTCGGTCATTGGATCCATCACCATTTGACGGGCCAGGGATTGCCACAATTAGAAATGAGAGGTACCTCTCGTGCACTCACAGTGTGAGGGGACCCCATGGGAAAAGCTGGTGCCACCCCTACTACACGTTGTAGCCATGCCCCCACCAACTGTTTATTTGGCAAGCATGAGAAAGGGCTCTACATTTGGACTGATGTACATGCAGAGCATTCTCTGTGCAAGGAGTTTGGCCCAATCCTGAATGGCTTGGGCTTACCCCTCTCTATGCACAATGGTGCTTATTTGAACACCCTTAAGATGGCTATATTTGCAATGCCTAATAAAAGTTTGGCAAAGTAAGTACTAATATATGCCTTTTTAGCCTTACTAATTAGTATAAGCATGTTTGTACATATTACTTGGCTTACTTGTCTGGAGAAACTGCATTGCAAAATTCAGAGGAGTGCAGAATTTGTAAGATTTTGTGTTTGTTTTGGAAAGTGTGAATCAGGTAGATTCACCCTTAAATGTGAGGTGAATAAAATTTCTCCCAATTTCAACACCATTAGAAACACACAGTGCTTGCTGGTTCACTAGTAAAGGAACATTCGCAAAAGGGAAAATCTCAGGACTCTGGAATGTCACCCTCCTGAACAGAAAGTGAGTCATTGGCATTAATATTAGTACTATTAATGAGCAAGTCTGCAAAACTGAAAGCACAACATATTTCCATTCAGCATAGCACAGTGTTTGGTGAAATCAGCTCGCCCAATTTATTTTGTTTGTGGGGTGTGTGTGTTTGTTTGTTTGTTCTTGGGTGCTCTTAACTGTACACATTAATTGCTGGATTGAGAGACCATGATCAGAGACTTTGACTTTCTTTCTTTTTTTTGATGAATTTTTTTTATTAGTTTTTACACATATTTTCCAGCATAACATCCTTTTAAGCATCATTTTGAATTTTTTTGGCTATCACCGCCTGAGACTTCCTTCAACCTCAACTGATGGTTTTCTAAAGTTTTTCTAATTGTGCATTTTGTTGACTTTCACAAAGCCTACGGACAAATTGAAAATAAATAAAAGTACTATCCACAGCGATCTACAGCATTCCTTTGACAAGTGGTACCCTCCCTTGAAAAAACCTTTACCATACTTCCACTTGCTTTCCAGTATTATGAGCAGAATCTTCAATGCATCCCAGCCTCACAAGAATTAGAACCCCCCTCCCCCAACTAGTTTGCTGTATCATGTTCCACTGGCACAGGTATAGAAAAATCCAGCTTTCTTTCCATTTTATAATTATCAGGAAGATCAATGCCAGGATAAGTATTAGGGTGAATATATGTGCTCTCTTAATTTTGACAACCATTTTTGAAATTGTGTTTCTCAATGTTTTATAAATGTTGATCAATAGGAATGACCAAGCATAGTCTTCTGTTACATTTTCTTTATACAATTACTGTTTGTGTTTGAATGTGATTAAGGTCCAACTACTTTCTCCCGTGATAGTTGGTAATAAAATTCTATTTGCTATAGAACTCTGTATGACCACTTTAGCAGCCTCCCTTTCTACAGAATCCCATCTTACAGATATAAAGTCAAAGTCTTGGAGGAGTCCAAAATATGACATCCACATCAATCTCCCTGTCCTATAACACTATATTTCTTTCATCTAATCCTGGCTTGCCAAATCAGAGTAGATCAAAGACAGCCTTGATTCAGTAAGTCTCTGTATATGAACTTCCTGATCACCAACATGAAGTGTCGTTAGGTTCCTCATCATTTCCAATCCCTGTAGGCATTTTCTTCACATAAGGAACAGGAAGCAAGTTCCTTCTCTGATGACACAGCTTGTTCAAGTGCAACAAACTTTTCAAAGTTTTACGCGGGCTTCTGGGGCGAGAATGTGCACCCAACAGATACCCTCACATGCATGTTTGTCTTCCTTTCACTCCCTCTTCTCTCACATGCCAGAGCCCTATTCAGTTATTCTTCTCCATGTGGCCTCATCCTGTACAGCAGGTGTAGGGAGCCTTGGACCCTCCAGATGTTGCTGAACTACCGGTACATATCTCAGCAACCCTAGCAAGCGCGACCAGGTATGTTGGGAACTGTCATTCAGAAATATCTAAAGGGCCAAAGGTTCCTCAAACCTGGTGTAGAGGGAAAGTAGAGCCTGCTCCAACATTTCTGTCAATACATATGCAACTGGGGCAATCTTACAATGAAGAGGCACCAAATAATGTCATGGACAGGAAATGGATGCTGATCATTACTTAATGGCAGCACCATCTCAGTCATGTATCTGTCATGGTTTCTGATGTTAATATGCAGGGTTTTCCTTTGTCAATCTTTACCAGTCTTCTCATGCAGCACCCAGTTTTACCCGTTAGGAAAGTTAAGGAGCTCTTAGCAATGCATTGTACAGATGATGCAGCTACAAAGTGCATTAAAATATAGAATACACTGAAGATGACAGGCTAAGTGAGTTCATCAAATATGGCTATCCAGGAAGAGGGACTGTTCATAATAATATAGGAACCTGCCTTATACAGAGTTAAGACCATTTATTGACTCATATCGCTCACTACCATTTACACCGACCAGCACCAGCTCTCTAAGGTCTCACACTGGAGCTTTCCCCAATTGAACCAAGCTATTTATTATTATTTATTATTATTATTTACTAGTACCCCACCCATCTGACTGTGTTGCCCAGTCTTTGTCTAGTGGTCCACATGCTATTATGGAAGGATGTTGATGCAAAAGTAGCATAGTAAATTTCATTTGTATTAATTAGAAACTGGAAACACTTCACTGATTTCTTTATTTTTTAAAAAACCAACTTTTCTAAGACCCAAATATAGCACATCACCTCATCCGAAGCCAGACTTTGCTGCTCCTCAAGAATATTTGGGCTTTACTTTTTCTATAAATCACTTCTATGTTAAAAAATTCTAAACCTCAGAGGACAGTTTAGCTTTATAGTGTCAGCACTAATAAATCTGTAACCTTTCCCTATACTACTTGCTGCTCCTGGGGCTGATTTTAAGATGATGTGTTTAAGCAGAGTACTGGGATTTTAAAGGATCCAATGTAAATATGCAACTCTGCCAAATAAACTTCAACAATGCAAAATCTGAGGTGACACTGAAAAAATAACCACTGGCACTTTTTCAGCTAAAGAATAAAAGTAATTCATCTACCAAGATATTTGTTGAGGGTATTAATTTATATGTAACTCAAAATATTAAACTCAAGGAAGCAGACGAATAAAATGTTGGATGCTTATTATAATAGGAATTTATGTGCCAGAAGTCAGCATGTCATTTTGGTTAGAATCCTGGACTATGAGAATTAAACCACACAAATTTGAAGATGCTTTTATCTGCACCAACTCTGCTGAAGGCACCGAGAAGCTGCAATAAGCTGCAGAACAGCATCTTTAATATTATTACTAATTGTTATTGATAATACTAATATTAAATAAATGTTACACGATACATTTTTATTTGTACACAGCACTTAAGTTTTTTTGAGATAATGAAAGAGAAGATGTAAGAATAATGTATATTCTGTTTCGGGAAAGGCTGTTGCATGTTGCATATGCTTTGAATGCTGACGGTCCCAAACTCAATAACTGGCACCACCAGATAAGGCTGCGGAAAGATCCCTGCCTGAAATCTTGAGAGCTGCTGCCAGTCAATATTAACAAAGCTGACCTATATTGGATAATGGTCTGACTTGGTATAAGAGACAGCTTCCTATGTCAATGGCAACAACAACCACCATTTCACAAATAAAATTATGACTTCTACATCTTAAAGTTCAGTGGTTTTCAAACTTCCTACCTTCAAGGAACTATTTCCTCCTGGACTTTTAATTCTGAGGGACCCCTTTGAAAGATCTACCATGAAATCCCAATGTTCTGCAGATGATTCTGAGATGGGGCTGAGGGTACCCATTTCAGGTACTAGCAGAGCTTGTGGGCCCTCACTCTTAGCCTGAATTAACAGAGCATGTATCCTAGCACAGTGTTTCTCAGACAGTGGGCCTGGACCTACCCGTGAGCCTTGGGACACTGCTGTGCCTCCCCTGCTCCCTAGCCATGCCCTAGCCTTTTGGCTGGACTGATGCCGGCACAGGGGGAATGAGGAACAGACAGGCATTCTTCATTTAAAGATATGCCTATGCAGCAATGGCTATTCCACACCCAGATCGCTGCCATTTTAAGTACTCTGTAAATAAACCCCATTGATAATAAAATTGATCTCTGCTCAATATTAAGTCATACTGGCTTGGTTCCATTCACAGTAATCAAAGCACACTGATTTTGTGTGTGAGAGGCAGAAACAAGACTCAGGCTAACTAGTACACACAGAATACCCAATATTATTTTGGAGTAAATAAGCATATCCCCAGCTTTTTATAGTACTACATGCTATGATTAGTGGGTTCCTTACTCCTTATTTATTGACACAAAGGGTGTGAAAGCTAAACTAAAGTGAATATATATAAATCTGGTTCATTTTTTCTTCATCGGACACTTTGGAAACAATGTGGGTGGACAGAAGCTGGATTTGAGGTTTGAAACACATTTGGTGTGCAAGCTCTTAAATGCTTCTATATTTAATAAATCCGCTTGACAGACTGGGCAGTTAAGCATTGCAATCCTGTATGTGTTCACTCAGTTCCACTGGGTGCAATGAGATTTCCTCCCAGATAAGTGAGTATAGGATTGCAGCCTCATAGTGCAATCCATTCATGTTTCCCTCAAAGTAAGTCCATCCCTGTTCAATGGGGCTTACCCCGAGGAAAATGTAAATAGGATTGCAGTCTTAATTATCTCACTTTGCAGTGCCTATTAGGCACTGTACACCCATCAGTGCTCATCTAATCTAACAGCCCCGAATTATGCCCCATAACACCTGAGAGCTTGCAGTTCATTTTGTTCTCATTATATTTCTGCTGGTCTGCAATACTGTACTTTGTACAGTATATTGCTTTCCCAGCTACACCATTAGTTAATGTTCTGTTAAGCTTAATCACTGCAGTACAGAGATTTACCAATTAAATTGATAACCTTGAGGAGGTCATACATACATAAGACAAGAATGATACTCACTGATCCAACAAGGATGGTATGAAAACTGGTCTTTCTTCCTGGATCAAGAACCAAGAGCACAGATTGGTACCGGGTGGTGGGGAACTATGTGATTGGATTTCCATATTTAACAGCCTGAGATATGGGTTCAGATTTCAGGAAAATTCAAAATTTTCTCTGACAGAGCATCACACTAAGTCCTTCCATGTGGTGGAACACTGCAACTCTATATAGAAATAGAAAACACTTTTAATGGAAATTAATTCATAGTTTTCAATCAACAGTAGACACCAACGGGGGCAATTGCACACTAATTAAAAACAACCTCTCAGAATTGTTATTCATATTCATAGGTTTCTCTTTTGTTGTCATATGGAGACTGCAGATGCAATTTGACCTTGTCACGAATCTGCTTTGATAAACAGGTTTAGAAATGGACAAGATATCAAAACTTGGGAAATGTGAGAAAAAAGCTGAAATAAGGCATGAGTAAGAGAGGCAGGAGTGAGGGACACATCACATAAGGTTCATGGTGCAGGTTACAGTCTCTCTGCAAGCAGCCAAACTCACTGGCAGATCTAGGTTCATTCAAATACAAAACTTTGAAAATTTTAAAAGTTCCATTGGCATCAAACAGGAGTGCATTTAAGGGCTACCAAGGTAATCTACAATTTTAAATCATCAACTTTTCTTTTTTTAAAAATCATTAAACAATATCATAACAAGGTGATTAGGAACATGAAAAGGACACCTTTCAAACAGAGTGTGAAATTAATTAGATTTTAAAATTTTCCAATAGTTCTCTGGAACAAAGAAGGTTTAACAGCCAGCCTAAAACTAAAACATGAAACCAGCCTAGCCTTCCAAAGGATGCAAGTTCCATAGTCGTGTTGCCACTGCAAAAAAGGCCTGTGCCTCTCTTGATGATGGGACACGCAGAAGGTGATGGTCCTATTAGCCAGAGTCCTACCAAAGATCTGCATAGCATTCGGACTTCTGCATAGCCATCTTCCAATGCAGCAGAAGATGGAAGGTGGACACAGTTGGAAAGTGTGTGACCATCTTCCAGATGCTTGCTGGCAAGATCAGTCCCAGCTAGAAAGCAGGAATGCCCAGTGGTGGTATTAGTTTTGTTTTAATTTAATGAGAGAATTACCTTCAGGGTCTAAAGTTACCGAGTAGTCACAATTGCTGGGCAATAAAAGATTTTCTGTTCAGCAAAGTCATGCTTTAACAACAAGGTAGTCATGGAATCTGGATTTCGTAGAATTGTAGAGTTAGAAGAGACCATGAGAGCCATCTAGTCCAACCCACTGCAATGCAGGAATCTTTTGCCCAACGTGGGGCTTGAACCCACAGCCTTGAGATTAAGAGTCTCATGCTCTACTGGCTGAGCTATCCGGTGAGATTTGCATGCTTGGCTGTTCTGTGTCCTATCTCTGCCTTTGTCCTCTGATTCTGACTTGCTCTTTGGTCCAGACTTGTGACTTCAGGGCTGGCCTGCCCATAAGGTGCGCTAAGGCAGTGGGCAGTGAACCAGCAAGAGGTAGCGCTCTCAAATGCCAAGTTTAGTTATGAATTGACTATGCTCCACCTCCAACTTGTATAGAATATTGGGGGGTGTTCGCCAGCTGAGCCCCATCCAAGATAATCAATCACAAGATATGGCACATACTCATACCATTTGAATGGCAATGTCCACCAACTTTGGGGGAGCCTACCCCCTCAAATATTTTACAGGGGGCGAAGGGACCTCTGCCCCTAGGAGTTAGCTTCTATGACCTCCAGTTAGAGGCAGCAATGAATACCGCAGGAGGGGAGAATGCTCTTGTGCTTGATTTCTGCTTGAGGGTTTCTCACATGCATCTGGGTGGCCACCATGAGAACAGGAAGTTGGGCTAGATGGGCCATTGGCCGGATCCAGCAGGCTGTTCTTATGTCTTGGCAGCAGTCATTAAGTTGAGCTATATGAAGCTATGGTAGGCCACATTCTTTTAATCACTGAAATTTCTCTCCCATTTATCCTGAAAACTTGGTAACTCTCCACCTGACCTAATAAAAGGAAACCGACTGCAGCCTATAAGAGTATCTATTGATCTGTAGGAGCCAGCTTTGAACCAAACCATAAAAAGGAATAGCAAACAAAAGCCCACATCCCATTTCCTCACGCTGAAGAATTTTTATGCTGAAAAGATAATGCGAAACACTGGAAGTCTGCTTGAAACATTGCAGCAGGCTGTTTCATTTTTCTTTCAAACATGTGACACTCACATGGTAGGCAACTGGCTCAATAGCAGATGAAGCCTCCGGTTTGCATGAGAGGAGCTTTCAGTTCTATTTTGGGGCTCTTTCATGCCTTTGAAGCCCTCGTCGGCATTGAGGGTGGCTCAAAGTCACAAAATAGTAGTGGGAGCTCTGGGAGACACCAAACGTTCACCAAAGCTTTGAATTTGGTGCACTTGAATGCACTTGAATTACCCATTTTAACTCAGCATTCAAAAGAGATGCAGATACTACAGCACTAACTTTGCTGGGCTGAACTATTATCACAGATTTCTGAACTAAATTTTAATGTTAGTTTTTAAGCCTGGGGGGCTGTGTGTGTGTGTAATCCACTGGAAAGGGGGATGAGAAATAACATATTAAATCAGAACAAGGAAATAGCAAAAACAAAGCAAATGCCATAGCGTGAGTCATGTGAGTAAAGCAGACAGCAAATGGAGAAGTGTCAGCTTTTATGCCTTTGCACAATAACCGCACACTTACAGAGACTTCTATATCAGAATTTCCAGTGCCATTTTACTGGAAGCTCGGACTAAAATGACATATAAAAGTCAATCCGTTATTTGATCTCCATTTAGCTCATTGTTGATTTTAATGATTTTGAATATTTTTAAATATCTGGTTTCTAACTGTCTTTTACCAATAGTTTTAATATTTCACTTTTTGTAAACCATTATTGCAATCAAGCAGTATATAAATGACATTCAATGTAAACAAATGAATAAATAAACATTGACAAGAAGACAGGTAAGGCAGACATTGAATAAGTATGTGAATGGTCTTGGGTAATTTTTCTAGTAGATGGTCTGGATCATGGATAGGCAAACTAAGGCTTGGGGGGGGGATCTTGCCCAATCGCCTTCTAAATCCGGTCCATGGATGGTCTGGGAATCAGCGTGTTTTTACATGAGTAGAATGTGTGCTTTTATTTAAAATGCATCTCTGGTTTATTTGTGGGGCATAGGAATTTGTACATTCCCCCCCCCAAAAAAAATATTATCTGGCCCCCCACAAGGTCTGAGGGACAGTGGACCGGCCCCCTGCTGAAAAAGTTTGCTGATCCCTGCTCTGGGTTCTAGTTTTTTGCAGCATTGGGAAACAGAATTCAACTTCTCACAAAGCATGTAGCAAATACGATTTAAAGAAGGACAAAAGTCCTACTGGATTAGACAAAAGGCCTACCTAATCCTGTACCCTGTTGTGGAAAAGCCTACAAACTGGATTCGAAGGCAACTCAGGCGGTAGCTATCCAATAAATCATATTACAAACATGCTCTATAGATGCTGTGTCTTCCAGCCTTGCCTTGTTTCAGAAACTCTCAGCAAAATATCTTTCTATTCCAGAGATTTTGAAGGAAATGGTGCTGTCTCCAAGTAGTAGTTATATCTATAATCAGCAGATATCACATTTGATGCCATTCACCCATTCTGATGCCTCCAACTTTTAAAGTTTGTTCCATGACAGAATTAAGAAGTTTCACATGTCTCAATTTATCCATACATCTGAGTTTGGTTTTCCTTGAGCTCAGGTAGAGTTGTTGATAGTGGGCAGTATCCAACTAACTTGTTCTGTCAGCACAAGAATGTACACTTGTGCAATGGAACTCCTCTGCATCTCCCTGCCCCATGTATGCCACACCCTCCATAATCTTCTCCTGAGCGTTGCAGGAACCCCCAGAACAGATTTAGGCAGTGCTTTTGGGGGGACACAATGCAGGGGTATGAATACCCCTAAACATTTTGTGAATCTAATGGGAGAAGAAACTAAAATATTTTAAAAAATTAGTTTCTTCTCTAGCAAGGTAAATCGTCAGTTCAATTGAATAGCACGGTGAATTGGCAGTTCCATTGCTACCCCTCATTTCCTGTCACGGTGTTTCCTGAGTCTCAGAGGGAAACGAGCAAGTAATGTGTGAAGTAGGAGTTGGAATCTAGCATGGTGTTTGGTCAGTTTCGTTGTTACCACCTCCGATGGCGGCTTCATTTCCTTGAGTCAAAATGAGAGTAAGACTAAATTTTTATTTTTATTTTAGAAAAAAAGCACTGGATTTAGGGGTGCCTAAGGAGAGGAGAAGAACTATGGATGGAGGCTCGTAACATTATACAGGAAGCAGCAACTAAAACCATCCCAACGAAAAGGAAATGCAAGAAAGCAAAGTGGCTGTCCAACGAGGCCTTACAAATAGCGGGGGAGAGAAGGCAAGCAAAATGCGAGGGAGATAGTGAAAGATACAGGAAACTGAATGCAGATTTCCAAAAAATAGCAAGGAGAGACAAGAAGGCCTTCTTAAACGAGCAATGCAAAGAAATAGAGGAAAACAATAGAATGGGAAAAACCAGAGATCTGTTCAAGAAAATTGGAGATATGAAAGGAACATTTCGTACAAAGATTACCATAATAAAAGACAAAAGTGGAAAGGACCTAACAGAAGCAGAAGACATCAAGAAGAGGTGGCAAGAATACACAGAGGAACTATACCAGAAAGAAATGGATGTCTCGTATACCCCAGGTAGTGTGGTTGCTGACCTTGAGCCAGACATCCTGGAGAGTGAAGTCAAATGGGCCTTAGAAATCACTGCTAATAACAAGGCCAGTGGAAGTGATGATATTCCAGCTGAACTCTTTAAAATTTTAAAAGATGATGCTGTTAAGGTGCTACACTCAATATGCCAGCAAATTTGGAAAACTCAGCAGTGGCCAGAGGATTGGAGAAGATCAGTCTACATCCCAATCCCCAAGAAGGGCAGTGTCAAAGAATGCTCTAACTACCGCACAATTGCACTCATTTCACAAGCTAGCAAGGTTATGCTTAAAATTCTACAAGGCAGGCTTAAGCAGTATGTGGACCGAAAACTCCCAGATGTGCAAGCTGGATTTCGAAGGGGCAGAGGAACCAGAGACCAAATTGCAAACATGCGCTGGATTATGGAGAAAGCTAGAGAGTTCCAGAAAGACATCTACTTCCGCTTCATTGACTATGCAAAAGCCTTTGACTGTGTCGACCACAGCAAACTATGGCAAGTTCTTAAAGAAATGGGAGTGCCTGATCACCTCATCTGTCTCCTGAGAAATCTCTATGTGGGACAAGAAGCTACAGTTAGAACTGGATATGGAACAACTGATTGGTTCAAAATTGGGAAAGGAGTACGGCAAGGCTGTATATTGTCTCCCTGCTTATTTAACTTATATGCAGAATTCATCATGCGAAAGGCTGGGCTGGATGAATCCCAAGCCGGAATTAAGATCGCCGGAAGAACAACCTCAGATATGCAGATGATACAACCTTGATGGCAGAAACTGAGGAGGAATTAAAGAACCTTTTAGTGAGGGTGAAAGAGGAGAGCGCAAAATATGGTCTGAAGCTCAACATCAAAAAACGAAGATCATGGCCACAGGGCCCATCACCTCCTGGCAAATAGAAGGGAAAGAAATGGAGGGAGTGAGAGATTTTACTTTCTTGGGCTCCATGATCACTGCAGATGGTGACAGCAGCCACGAAATTAAAAGACGCCTGCTCCTTGGGAGAAAGGCGATGGCAAACCTAGACAGCATCTTAAAAAGCAGAGCCATCACCTTGCCAACAAAGGTCCGTATAGTTAAAGCCATGGTTTTCCCAGTAGTGATGTATGGAAGTGAGAGTTGGACCATAAAGAAGGCTGATCGCCAAAGAATTGATGCTTTTGAATTATGGTGCTGGAGGAGACTCTTGAGAGTCCCATGGACTGCAAGAAGATCAAACCTATCCATTCTGAAGGAAATCAGCCCTGAGTGCTCACTGGAAGGACAGATCGTGAAGCTGAGGCTCCAATACTTTGGCCACCTCATGAGAAGAGAAGACTCCCTGGAAAAGACCCTGATGTTGGGAAAGATGGAGGGCAGAAGGAGAAGGGGACGACAGAGGACGAGATGGTTGGACAGTGTTCTCGAAGCTACTAAAATGAGTTTGACCAAACTGCGGGAGGCAGTGGAAGACAGGAGTGCCTGGCGTGCTCTGGTCCATGGGGTCACGAAGAGTCGGACATGACTAAACGACTAAACAACAACAACAACAAGGGGAGGAGAGGGAGGAGGTTCTGAAACTGTACGTAATTCTTTGATTTAACAGGTTCCGTGAACACCACCCAGTATTTTTAAAATTACATCCATCACTGGAAACGTTAATACCAAATTAGACTATGGTCACATTCAGATTTGAAAATGTTTGAATCCACAATGGTTAAAAGCAGAGGTACTTACACAAGCCCTGTACACATTCAACCCTCTGTGTACTGGACCTGACCTTCCTGTGTTTCTTGAGAACCTCGATAAAGCACGGTCTTGGATCAAATTCTGCTTGTGTTCAAGTAAACATGAACAAAAGCCTCCTGCAGAGTTTCCCAGTTTAACATGGAATTGTCAGGGACTGAGTGGCTGGGGCCAATGTGCATAGGGACATTGGAGGTGGAGCATGCATTCGTGCCTCTCCTCCAACTTTTAACTTGCATGTGTTCAAGTGAATGCCTGAACACAGCTTCTATATACGGAGATAGCCAACCAGGGCAGTTCTTTAGCAGACTTCCTGATGTAACAGTTGCTGATGTACTGCTATCATTCTATTTCCAATATTATCCACTGCAAACATTGAAAGCTTAAGTGCCATTTATCAATTCACCATATTTACATTACTGCAATTGGAAATACCATGGTAGCTAAAAGCCAATAAAGCACCAATTTGCCATCACTTCTGTTCGAAGAAAGTGGCATGTACCAGGACCTTTTGCTGAAACAGCATCTTTGCTAGATCCTAGCATTTGAAATACGGATACTAATTCCAGTTTATATGCCATTATTAACCTTAAAAAAAAATTACACACAAATGGGATTGCCTACCCTTGTATAAACTCTGCTCATCACTTTAAGACCTTGAAAACAGCCGACAACAGACAACAGCAGCACTTCCTGCTTCATTGTCCTAATGCAGGAATATAACCTCCAACAACAAATGCCACTGGCAAAATGCCTTTATATATTTCTTAAATTCAGAATTTCAAGCACATCTAAAAAAAAAGAAAATAAAAACACCTTGCTGATTTTAGGCAGCTATTTAGGTGTTATTCTACACCTACAGCAACAAGCCAAGGACAATTCGTGAAATTTCCTCAATAAAAAATAGCTCATCATCCATTGAAACTGTTCGTGCTTGAAGAACAAAACAGTGATTGCAATAAACAAACAAACAAATAAACCCCAACTTGTTCTGAATGTCTGAGTTCATATCCAACTTTGGTAACTATATACCGTACTTAGGCATATTTATGCCACATTTTCTTCTACTGCAGAGCTACGCTTTTGTGCCCTGCCTGCAAGTAGACTTTTATCGCTTGCAGCTGCTTCCTGCTGAGACAAGACAACATCGCACTGTGTGGGAAAGGAGGAGAGTGGCTTAAACATACCTGCAGACATTTGGAAGCTATGTAAGGAGACATAAATTATATTCATATGAATAAGTTTCAGACATCTTTTCCATATGGGGATAGCTTGGGAATATGTTTAAAGCTGATGTGATTTTTCCTCCTCTCCCTAGGGTGTAACAGTTATTTAGATACCATGCATTCTCAGTCAAAAGCCGAGATAGATTAGAAGTATTTGGAAGAAATGGAAGGAAACAGTCCTCCTTGGAGTCTCATTGGAACACCCCTTCGGAGTGCTGCAGATTGAAAATGGATTGAAATGGCATCATCTGACCTAAAGCCATGCCCTAAGACTGTCTTAGTCAATATGGTGTCCTCAGGCTGTCAGTGGACTACACTCCCATCAGCCCCAGCCCAGGGCTGGATTAACAATTAAGCAAAATAAGCACGTGCTTAGGGCATCAAAGGAAGGCGGGCACCAAAGAAATTTTCCATTGCTGAATTTACCACAGACCATATGTGTCACGGACTGGCAGGATGCCAGGGAGGAGGAAGAGGAGGAGGCTCCCAGCGAGGAGTGCAGCTGGGACTGGGGCACACCTGGGCAAGCTGGGTATTGGGAAGGTACTCACAGGATGATAGAGGATGGCAAGGGGATGGAGGTCAGAGCAGCAGGACCCATCACCAGAGTCAGAGGGACCCCTGTCTCAACGAACACGGCAAGCTCTGGGGCATAGGGAGCAGTGGGAGTGGTGCTCCAGGAGGCTGAGACAGGCAAGGGCCCACAGCCCAGATCCCTAGCTGGCCAGGTGGGGCTCGCTAGCTCTGGGAGGTGGTGTGTGATTCCTCAGCTGGAGTAGGTTTGGAACAGGTGAGGGTCACCTGCCTCATCAAGCCCAGATGCTGCAGTCAGCATGCAAAGTCAAAAAGGGAAGCAGAGCTGAGATGCTGGGTCTGGTCACCTGCCCATGTTGGTGGACCTTGACTTGGGTGTTCTGGTACCTCTATGGGACTGTGCTTTGGGTTTGACCCTGAACTGTATCCTGACTGCGGGATTTCAGACTTGGTTACTTGGATTGACCCTCAGGCATTCCTAATTGCCAAATCCAAGCCTCTCAGCTCTAAATAATTTAAGTGGTGTTGTTTAGTCATTTAGTTGTGTCCAACTCTTCGTGACCCCATGAACCAGAGCACGCCAGGCACTTCTGTCTTCCACTGCCTCCTGCAGTTTAGTCAAGCTCATGTTGGTAGCTTTGAGAACACTGTCCAACCATCTCGTCCTCTGTCGTCCCCTTTTCCTTGTTCCCCCAATCTTTCCCCCAGGGTCTTTTCCAGCGAGTCTTCTCTTCTCATGATGTGGCCAAAGTATTGGAGCCTCAGCTTCAGGATCTGTCCTTCCAGTGAGCACTCAGGGCTGATTTCCTTCAGAATGGATAGGTTTGATCTTCTTGCAGTCCATGGAACTCTCAAGAGTCTCCTCCAGCACCATAATTCAAAAGCATCAATTCTTTGGCGATTAGCCTTCTTTATGTTCCAGCTCTCACTTCCATACATCACTACTGGAAAAAACATAGCTTTAACTATACGGACCTTTGTTGGCAAGGTGATGCCTCTGCTTTTTAAGATGCTGTTTAGGTTTGTTATTGCTTTACTCCCAAGAAGCAGGCGTGTCTTAATTTCGTGACTGCTGTCACCATCTGCAGTGATCATGGAGCCCAAGAAAGTCAAATCTCTCACTACCTCCATTTCTTCCCTTTCTATTTACCAGGAGGTGATGGGACCAGTGGCCATGATCTTAGTGTGTGTGTTTTTAGTGTGTGTGTGTTTTAGTTTTTTTAGTTTTTGTCCATGGAGTTTTCTTGGCAGGGATACTGGAGTGGCTTACCGGTTCCTGCTCCAGGTGGATCACATTTAGTCAAAATTCACCACTATGACCTGTCCATCTTGGGTGGCCTGCACGGCATAGCTCATAGCTTCTTATTCAAGTCCCTTTGCCACAACAAGGCAGTGATCCATGAAGGAGAAAGAATTTAAGTACGTAACCTGAATTTAAGGTACACGTTAAGTATTGACTCTCCTTAGGTACGTGAGGAATGCTGTGGTCCAGGACAAGGTAGAATGACACCATGCTTCAAATAACAGAGCTGGCAGGAATTCAGAACCTTATGACCATGATAAACCTAACTACTTGCACTTAAATTTTACCCATTGCAGAAAATATATGATTTTTTTAAAAAGATCATAGCCTCAACATTTATAGCAAGACTTATAATTATTTACACCTTAAGTAAGTGCAACTAAGTCAAGACATTAACATGTATTGGAGTGAATCCAAATGTACCCTTCTGTTCATCGATAACAGAAATAGTATAAATACAATTCATTAGCAGTCTTCAAATTTCACAGATTTGTGGATAATTGCTCTCAACATTTTGATATACAATTAATTTAATTTAAATCCAACACTTTCCTTAACCATATGTTGGGTTTATTTGCAGATTTCCAAAACTTTGGAAAAGTAATCCAACCTATGATCAATAATTTTGAACATTAAGAGTATTAAGAGAATTTAATAACCATAATTTTGAATCCAGATATCACCTTAAATATTTTATTTATATTATTTAGAATTATTTTTCCAAATCATCTGTGCCCATTTGCTTGAGTAACATATGGATAAAATCCTCCTTATAAGATTTGGATTTAACTCTCTCTTTAGGATTGAACCCAGTTTTTAAAAACTTTACCACTCATACATTAACAATTGAAACACTATACAGTGGCAACTCGGTTTTCGAATGTAATCTGTTCCAGAAGACTGTTCAGCTTCCAAAATGTTCGAAAACCGAGGTGCAAAGGGCCACCTGCAATTTCCTTTGAGGAAAATTGAAAAAAACTCAGCAGAAGCTATTCAACTTCCAAGGCACTTTCGAAAATGGAAACAATTACTTCTGGGTTTTCAGTGTTCGAAAAACGAAATGTTCAGATTCCGAGACGCTCGGAAACCGAGGTACCACTGTATTACTAATAGAAAAAGAAAAGGACAGTTTGCATTTCTTTCAAATGATCTCTCACTGTATAACAGGGAACTGTTATACATTCAGTGGTAGTTTAGTAGCAAGCAACTCTAGGCCTAGCAAACCTGTTGAAGTCATCAGGCTGGTTTGTGGCATGATGGCTGTCATGGTAGAGGAGGAAGGATGAGCTTTTTGCAAGATCTTGTGGGCGGAGGCGGATATCCATGCATCTTGCACAACCTAGTGGGATCTCAGGAGTGCTATCAATCTTTAGCAAGACCAGCTACCATCTCACCTGGCCTCCATCCACCTTTCTCTTTCCCAATCCTCCCTTCCTGGATCATGCATTGGTTTATCTGGTTGGAGAGGAATTTAATTCTCAACTTCAGTTGGCCCTGCATTGAGAGGTTTTCACATTTCTCTCAGGTTGTAGCAAGTTTCTTTCTCACAACCTGGGGGCAGCAGCATTTGGTTTGGTAGATGGATAAAGAGGGACCCACTCAAAAGAGGTTCTGAGAGGTGACCCTCATTCATAAGACCCTCATTCATAAGAGAGCAGTGAGCCTATAAGAATAAGAAGGTAAAAGCTTTGCTAGAATACCTTTTATGGTTACTACAGGAGTGCCACATGAGATAAGATCCTGTTTTGGACCTACAGAGAGTTGTCAAACAGTCTATATTAGCATGAACCATGCCACATATATCAGGTACACCAATGACATCTGTTCCAACCAACACTGGAATAGAATTTCATTTTCTTAGTCACTCAACCTTTTAACAAATCCCACATCGGGGGTGGGGGTGGGGATCCAGAATCAGGAAACAAACCACAAGGAAAGAAAGGAGGGCTAGAGACAAGATAACTACTTGAGGACAAAGCCCCAGTAAGATGGCTGTTAAGACAAATTCACAATTTGTTCCAAAGTGTGAGGGTCTTCATATGGGTATGGAAAGGCAAAACCCTGTGTCAAGTCAGCCATCTCAGCCAAGGGACCATATGTAGTTCTTTAAGAGAATTCAATCAGTTCATATTGATACATTTACCTGGGATTTAAGAGAGAACTGGGATTTGTTATACTGTATAAGGGGAATGAGAAAAGCCCAGTGGAGCTTGCTAGCATGTACATTACTTTTATCCTACATATGTATATGTGTGTATGTGTGTGTCAGTGGCAGAGCTTCATGCTCCAGCACTGGGGGGCGGAGAGCGGGTGGGGGCATGGCTGGTACGCGTCCCGGGGGGGGGGCGTGGTGCGCATCCCAGGAGTGTAGCACGCTGCCCGCAGGGGTGTGGCGTGATTCCCGGGAGTGTGGTGCGCAGCCCTCAGGGGCATGGTGCACATTCTGGGGGCATGGCACCCAGCGTGGGCAGGGGGGGCAGCCGTGATGGCACCTGTGGTGATCACACAGGGTCCCCAGACGTTTCACCGTCTATTGATCCCTGTGCCACTACTTTGTTTCTCGCTGCCACCACCCAGGCCCTACCTGGGACAATACTGAGTCCAGTCAGGGTTAAATTGGAACATAAACTTCTGTTTATTTATTGCAGTTTAACAAGCATGTGGTTTCATAAACGGTATCGGTCAATTATAATCATGGAGTGCCTATCCGGACCTATAACTTCCGCTACCTGCTCTCACTCACTAAACAACCTCTCAGATATTTACTTGTCTCCCTAGCTCCTAACTGTTCCTGACTCAGCTTATTTCACTACACTAACTCAACCTACCCACAGACTCTATCCCAATTCACTCCCACTCCAACCAACCACCCAACTCCCAACAAACTCCCCCCTTCGGCCCTCCCAGAGCTGGTTTTCTAGTGCCTCTGACTCCCCCCCCCCGGGTTCTGATTGGGTAACCTGTTAAACTATTTCACCTCCAGCACTCTTATATGTTAACGTCACAGCACCCCACCGGGATCGCGCTGCCGGGGGCAGTGCGCCCCCTCGCCCCCCCTTCCTCTGCCAGTGGTGTGTGTATCAATATCCTATCAGATCTTTTTCTGCTTCTGACATGAATTATTAGAGAACAGCACAAGGTAGCAGGAATGGGCTTTGAACCCAGGCAAACATGCTTCTATTGAACTTAGGTTGCTTAGTACAGAACGTAGAAACCACAAATATGCCAATAAGTTAGCAGGAATAAAGAAAAGCCCCCCTAAGGATGTGTATTTTTTTATACCTCTAGTGCAGCTTTAATCTCTTCTCTCAACAGACTATCTTCCATTGGAAACAAAAATCATTAGAATCAAATGAGATATGATCTATTCCCCCCTGCGTGCAAAAGCAAAAGCAAACAGAGACGTATTTGTACTTCAGGTGCCACAAGAAGCTTTGTTGTTTTAACTAACAATGTTACCCTCCCATCTTAGTTTATCACTTTCAGCTAGGACTTGTGTTTGTTTTAATACATTTTCCTTTAAGCCTTGAAGCAAAAAGAAAATCCCATGACTCCAATAAGAACAGAGACCTTCCTTCTACTCCCATTTTCCCTTGTGTTCCTGGCTCTTCATGAAGATTTATCTTCACTCTCTATTTCAGCTTCAAAAAAGATTAAGCTTTGATATAGATATTCAGAGAACATCTGTTGTCACGCTAGTAGGAACAATTTTACAAGGGTTCTCAATCCCTGGGCTTTATGGGGAGTGTGTGTTGCTGGTGGGGGGGATTACGGTATTTTTGTGCTTGCAATAACTTTCAAAATTCTAAGGCCACTGATTGTACTCAGAGCTAGAAGATATGCCTGAAAAATCTGAGATTCCACATTTAATGCTTTCTGAGAATTTCCTTTTTTCCTTTGTAAAACTAGTCTTAAATGAAAAACAAATATTTGTTTAGCAAGACAATTTCTTTGCTATCCCTTTGTCTACAAAGAAGTCACTGGGGAAAGGTATGTCTCACTTTTGCCAATACCAAATACTGGGGGGGGGGGGCAAAAACATGACAAGGCATCATTGCACTTTCTTCTGAAAAATCTGGCGTTCTTTCAGACACTGCCTGTTATTGGGATAAGGAAGTGATTGGGGCACAGGAAACTGTCTTTTACAGAGTCAGAATAACAGTCCATCCAGTTCGCTGACCAGAGTGGTTGGCAGCAGCTGCGCTGGATTTCAGACGAGTCTCTCAGCCTAACCTTGAGATACTTTAAATTGTATGCTTTAAGCATGCTTTGAATGGATGTTGAACATGCTGCCATAGGTGTTGATTGCTAGCAAACCAGAGGTACAATCACATATTTCCTTTTGCAGAGCACTCTGTTCTTCTGTACAAAGTTGTTTACTGCATACCCTCCAACATTTCGCTGATGTAAACAGGGACATCCTATTCCATTATTATTACATTTGTACCCTGCCTCTGGGTGACTCTGGGTGGCTTCCAACATATATAGAAACATAATAACACATCAAACATTAAAAACTATCCAATACCTTCAGATGCCTTCTAAAGGTTGTATAGTTACTTATCTCCTTGGCTCAAAGTTGCATAACTCTATACCCTCCAATATTTTTCAGATGAAAATAGGGATGTCCTAAGGAAAACCGGGACATTCCAGGATCAAATCAGAAACCGGGATGGCTTCTGTAAATCCGGGACTGTCCCTGGAAAATAGGGATACTTGGAGGGTCTGTTACCGTACAAAGGCAAAACATGGAGGTGGGGTGAGCTAGCACCCCGTTCTTCCTGCCGCTTCAAGTTGAGCTGTAGGAGACAGCATAATATGAACCCCTGCTCCATGTCTCCCTGAAACAGCAGATCCCTCCAGGCCACTTAAGCATCACTGGTTGTAAGTAGGTGGCAGCTGTGACTTGGCCCTGCCATGGGACCATCTGGAAGCATCATGTGTGCCCTTTGGCAATGGTAGGCTTCTCGACTGACAAGTCATCAATGTCAGTCTGAAGCAAATGCAGAACTTAAGTGTGTATGGTATCAATCCTAAAGCCACGCTTTTTGTCACATACATCTTGGTTTACAAACTGAAAGGCACTGCAGAGTAAACATTTTCTTGGAATATGTGCATTTTTTTCAACTGTAATCTCCAGTGTAGATCATCCAGCAATATTATCCACTTTTGTCTTAAAGAAGAAGAAAAGTGTTCCTGAAAGCTTTTGCATTGGAGTATTGCCAGGAAATATGTTACAATTGCAATGTGCATCTTGAATCAATAACCTGGAAGCTAACCTGGAAAAGCATTTTACAACTTGCCTTATCTTTCCTATATGTCTACGAAAATCTGTTCAGCGTGAATAGACTTTACTGACTTCCAGCTGTCAGAGCCACTGACTTCCTTCTCAGGATAGAACTGCCAGGTGCATTGGTCAATATTATTTGTTTTATCTGCATTCACTCAGTGAACGGCTTCCAGTTTGACCTAAGTCATGAGGCCAATGTCCTTGAAACTGGAACTAAACAGGGGGAATGAATATTGTTATTTTGTGAATTATTTTTTTATTGTTTATTTGCAGTTATATACCGCCCATTGAACAATAAATGCTCTGGGTAAGGTATAAAATGCTTTAACCTTAAAATATAAAAAATACTGTACGAATGGCCGAGCTATCCAACCCTCTTTGCTGGTGTGTGTGGTTGTATTGGGTAGAGGTGTCCCTTTGCCCAGCCAAGCTGGGCTCCGTTGACTGCCTGCCAGTCCCCTGTAGATCAGCACAGACTCGTAGATTCATAGAATCATAGACTTTGAAGGGACCACAAGAGTCATCTAGTCCAACCCCCTGCAATGCAGGAATCTTTTTCCCAATGTGGGGCTCAAATTCATGACCCTGAGATTAAGAGTCTCATGCTCTACCGACTGTGCTATACATTAGTATCATTTTACTAGAATGGAACTCCCCCTTCCACCAGCAGGTGAAAGTGTGGCCAGTGGAATCCAAAGCCATTAAATCTGGGCTTTTGTTGGAGGTGGGCTGGAACAGAACTGAGCCAGCCCAGGAGTCCATGGATCCCAAGATGGTCCTGCTTCTCTCATGTGATGATATTGGGTCCTGTTGCTGCACCAGTTTAGGCTGCCCCAGTCATATGCCTGTGCCCCTGACCTTTCACCCTGCATGCTATATACAGTAGGGCTGAAGATATGGCGATGACCTGTGATAGGGTTGCCATATGTCCTTGTTTCCAGGACACGTCCTCTTTTTCACTGGTATGTAAAATGAGAGTCATCAAAGCGATCCATAGTTAAAAGTAGAAGTTGGCAAATGTTTCCTCTTTTTTCCAAAATATGGCAACCCTACTAACAGTACATGGGGAGGCAGGGGAGAGAGGGAGAGTTAGGATTAGTCCCTTAAAAACTGTTAATAGAACATAATAATAAAAACCAGCAAAGAGAAAACCAAAGCACCCAATCACACTTACCGGTAAGTAGCTGGAATATATTCAATAATACGTTTAGCTCTTACACTTCCCACTTAGAATACAATTCTATAAAGATCAGGTCCAGATTAGGAAGGATGGGCAAAATGCTCTTTGGTTGTCCCACTCCTCTACTCATGGGCCCTGGTGGGCTTATTTGCTTGTGGTGGCAGCAGCCTCAGTAGTGGTCCTCTGAGTAGCACTGGGTGGGTTTGTCCAACCACTGTTTAAATTTCCCACAATGCCCTGGAATGACATGCAGGGAGAATTGTGGAGATTAAAATGGTGGCTAGAGCCAGTGCTGCTCAGAATGATGGGCTTGTGGGAAATGAAAGCGGCCCAGGGCAGGGCTCAGCAGAGGTCTCTGCTGGCACACTGGGATCTCTGCAGCTAACCAAGGGCATTGGGTGCTGACACCAACCCTGAATCATATGCATGTTTATTCAGCATTAAAATCCTACTAAATGTTATGGACCTTGTTCCCATGTAAATATGCAGCCTCGGGCTGTGACCTAAAGCATATTTAACTATTAGGTATTATGAAGAGGAGGCCACACAGCGGTACATAAACAACTGGCAACTTCATCTGACTGCAAGAGGCAGACAAAGAAAACCTCTGCAGCCAGCCAAACTGGCTGCTGGCAACTCTTGAGCTTGAAACTAAAAGCCTAGTGCCTGAGAGGTGAACTCAAGCATTTCCTGGTATGGGGAGCCAGGACGGCCAAGACACTGCACTTAACCATGAAGCAAATCCATGTGAACTTCTGAGCAAATGTATTCAGAGCTGGCTGCTAAGCCCATTTATAAAACACAACACGGCTGCTTAGGACCAACTGCTGCTCAGTAAAATCATCCTCCCACAGAGCAAGGCGCCTTCATCAGTGGCATGCTGTTCTGCAGATGGAATAGGGAAAGAGAGAAATAGCCTTCCCACATCAATTTGCCAGTAACCAATATTTAGCTTTTTATCAAACATTGGATTCCTTACGTGTCCTGCCCCAAGCCTTAGGGATGGCAAGCTATCACTTGCAATAAAAGCATGTAAACATGATCTTTGGACAATCACAAAACCCACAGCTATTTACAGCCAGCTGTCATCCAAGAAGCTCATAATCTCTCTCTGGGGTATTATGCTCTTTTTTTGAACCTCAAATGATTATCTCAAAGGTACAGGAGCCATCCCTGTGATCTTTGCTTGACAGGCAATGTTGTGTGGCATTACTCATAATAATATCATTTTATTTGCAAGCTGTGAACTTTGATAGTGTTTCCCATATACAAAAACACAAGAAGAGGTCTGATGGACCAGCATGAATGGCCATTAACTTCAACATAATAATATCTAAGAAGGCTCTCCTCTAGAAAAGTGCAGAGGGTCTGGCGAGGGTCAGGGATCATTCTAAACCTCTTGCTAGCTGGATTTGTGTGTGTGTGCAGTAAAATAAAGAGATGCATTTATGGTTAGGGGAAGCACTCCCCAACCAGCAGACAGTCATGCCAGTGAGTACAACTCAGGAGACTGCAAATAGTTCATGACTGAAAGATACATCCTTTGCCTCCTACTCCTAGGTAAACAACAGCCCTGTTTGGATTAGAAATACCATGAGGTTTCCCCTAAACTATTTCCAGCTATAATCCCACTCTTGTGACTTCGTTCTATACCGCAGAGTGATCCTTTGTGTGAGTCAAACTTGTAGAGCCTTTGGCAAATGCTAAATTGTTTACCATCTTTGTACATAGCAAGCCATGGATGTGGGCAGGGAGACCAGACACAAGAAATTTGCAGTTGTGGGGGGATAAGGGTTGGAAGAACTCAAAGGCAATGAGATTCCTTATTATACCTTGCCTTCACGTCTCCAGTTCCTTCTTTCTCACCCTGCCTCCCCATCTACTTTGCCTCACTATCTACTTTGCTGTCTCCCTGCCACAAGCAAACTGTCTATCATTAGATTTTGAGGTTTTGTATATGTCACTTTGTAAACTGCTATGTATACTAATGATGCTATATATTAAAATGTGAAGGAGGGAGGAATTTCTCAAGAATATGACATCTTCCAAAGCAATATAATTCATACGAGGGGTAGAAGAGTGCAAGAAAGATTTATTTCACATCCACACCCTATGTTTAAAGCACTCTTATATCACTTTAACAGTCAATTTCCCTCAGAAGCCTAGGAACTGTAGTTTGCTAAGGATGCTAAGAGTTCACAGAGCTACAGTTCCCAGTACCCTTAACAAACTACATATTCCAGGATTCTTTGGGCGGGAGAGGGGGGAGTCATGACTGTTAAAGTGATATAAGGGTGCTTTATATATGGTTAGTGTTATGTACTGAAGTTCTCACCCTGGGCCAGCAGGGGGATACTGTAGATAGTTTTCACTCAGGTCCACTTATGCAAATAAGGAATTGAAAGTGATGTTCAGTGATTGGATAGTTAAAGAAAATTGTTACTGTTGCGTTGTAGTGGAGCTCTATATAAGCAGGCTGGCTGAACCCTTCAGTTCAGTTCTGTTCTGGCCTGTGAATAAACAAGAGCTGTTTGAAGAATCGCTGTGTCGTCTGATATGTTCACCCACAACTTAACAGTTAGATACATGTTTATAGATCATATTTATATCAAGGCACACACAAATGAAAATCTAGTTGGCTTTGGGAACAACACTTGTACTATTACCAAAAAATGAGGTGTGTGTGTATAATAAGTACTACAATCACACTATAAGAATGAAAAACTACTGTGCCATAAACCCACATTTTCGCTAGGAAGCCAGTAGAGTCATGATTTATTTCTGTGCTTGATTTCCCTCCCCTTATTAATGCTGTCTCTGAATTTTCCTTTTCTTTTAATGCTGTCTCTGAATTGCAATGACATTGAATATTTCCCGAGGACAGCATGCAAATGCTCATGACTTCAGGACTCATTTCCTCCACTGTTAATATTTAGCAGCTGACATGACTTTTCTGGTTCAAGATAACTTGCTGAAACATTTCAGGGACTGATTTTATTCCGTTCCATGCTGTTTGGAAAATGCCTTTCTGCCCTGGCATCTGTCCTGGGATGTAGTGATAATACAGAGCAAAATGATTTCAGCACAGCTAAAACTGGCATGACCTGGATTTGCAAGAGGGGGAAATGTTTCAGCACCCCAAAGTTTTCTTTCCTTTGTAAAATTAGTGGCTTCGTCAGTGAACCAAGCTGCTACCATGAATACATATCAGCTACTGAAAAACAGGGCCAGTTTTTCTCCTTTTGCTTGAGTGTGTGCATATGCACACCCTGAACTCTACAAGTTACCCAGTGTGGGCATGGCAGACGGGTCCTCTCCTTTTCTGTCTGAATTAGCTTCCAGTTCAGTTCAGTACCATTCAAAGTGCTGGCTTGATTTCCATAGCTTTAAGGCATCTTTGCTGTCTAACACGCTAATACAAACATACCCTGAATTACAAGTAAGTCTTGTTTATGGCAGCAAAGGAATAGAGTGAGGAACTGTCTCATCTGCTTCCTTGCTCTGACTTTCTCCCATTACAGCCTGGGAAAGGTCATAGTTCAATCCCCAGCATCTCCACAGGTAGGACTGGGAGACAACCTTGGTCAGATTCAGTAGAAAGCATCTTTCCATCAGCGGCAGAGCATATGCCCATGCTGTCCAGGGCGGGCACGCTCCTGAGGGGTGCAGGGCACGGAGGGTGCCCTCCTATGTGCCACAGTTCAGGGTAGGAGAGGAGCGGGGAAGCTGCTGCTCATTCCCCTCTGGGCTGAGGAGGGCTGCTCTCTGCCGCCAGGTCAGAAGAGCTGCTGCCGCCGGGCGCAAGGTGTACCACCCACTGCCCTGCCATTTTGTCACCCCCTCAGTCATGACACCCGGGGCGGGCCGCACCCCCCTTCCACCTCTGCTTCCCATGTACAGTGGTACCTCGGGTTAAGAACTTAATTTGTTTTGGAGGTCCGTTCTTAACCTGAAACTGTTCTCAACCTGAGGTACCACTTTAGCTAATGGGGTCTCCCGCTGCCGCCGCGCCACCGTCATGCGATTTCTGTTCTCATCCTGAAGCAAAGTTCTTAACCTGAGGTACTATTTCTGGGTTAGCGGAGTCTGTAACCTGAAGCGTCTGTAACCCGAGGTACCACTGTACCTGTTTAGGAGACCAGCTGAATGCTGATTAAATCTGTCTGGAAGTTCCAACCTGGAATAAGTGTGTCAATGGTACCTTGTGAGTGTTCTGTAGTCTGGACTATCAAGTCACAACTACCAGCAGAGTGGGTTGTTTGCTTGTCATGAGAATAGTGTGAGATGGCTTCTGTTTTTCTTCCTCTGTATTGATCTGTATGATGAGACATTAGGAAGATTGGGAGGAAGATGGTGGCTCTCAGTATCCTGTGTCATTGCTATATGTGAATCAGTGTGTGACTGGTTCTTCTCTTGACTTCTGCTAGCTCTTGGGTCACCACAATTCAAGGGAGGAACAGTACATAAAAAAGGATTCTCTGTTGGTGACAAAAAGCGAGTCAGACTCAGTTTGAAGGAGCAGCTTACTTTTAGTCTAAACGAAACAAATTGGGATACATCATGCTGGCAGTGTTATAATACTTTAAAAGGATGTCAGAAAGAAGAGGCAAAGTGATTGTCCATCATATCCACTAAGCCTAGAATTGTGTATTTAAATAACAGGAGATCAGATTGCTGGCTTGAGAATGCATTTATGAAATCCCCCTTTCTTAGGGATTTCTTAGAAAAGACTGAACAGGCATTGGGTAGTGTTAGAAAATTTTAGACGTCTAATAGTCTTAGGAAGGGTCCTTCTCTTTAGCACAGGATCCAGGCTCTTTCAGCTGTGATTCTGGAGAACTTCACACATGGAGGTGCTAAGCTTCTAGGGTTAAATTATATTGCCATTAGGAATGCTTGAGAAATTAGATTGCTTTGAATTCTGATGCAGACTGACCTGATCTGGGCTTCCTAGGTGAATGTGTACATTGGAACATAATTATATTTCAGATTTCACACCTCTCAGCTCAAAACCATGTACCAAAATGATATTTTAAGATAAAATACTTTAGAAATGTGTACATGTTGTAAAATAAGTATGTAATAATGTACTTTGGTATAAAATATCAAAATACTTAAACCTGTTGTTTTGTGGATTTTGCTAAACAATACTTGCAGATTAATGCAATGCAGCAGACATATGATTGAACACATGGTAAATTGACACCGGCCAGAAATAGACTGATCTATCCAACCTTAATTAACATCAGTATTTGTGGAAGACCAGAGTTTATTCAAAAGAGTTTCCAAGGAGCAAAATCATCAATTACCTCTTCTCTCAGTTCAACATAGTCCTTCATATAACTCCAGGAATAAGACAGTGATATTAAAAGCAATTTAGGCAGGTGATGACTCCTGTTTTCCCTTAGTACACTGTTTGAAAAGGAAGGTAAGAGATTTGATGAAAACACTGCAGCCGTGAAAAGCTGAAACATAAGAAATTGCAATGAAACTGAAATCACAAGAAAGTGGGAAATGAATGGGAGGGACTTACGAAAGCAGGAAAAGAATAGCAAAAGGGGGAAGGAGATGGACTGAAACCATTTTTTTAATAGGAAAAAAAAATCTTCCTAGGCAAGACAAATGTCAAATGTTAAACCCCCCCTATAAATGTCTTAGGAAATGGATATTGATCATCATGTATGAGATAGGCAAGGGCCATTAATCAAAGAACAAATGAAAGAAGTGTTTTTCAGTCCTCTGAACGCAAGAATAGATCTGTATTGTTCTTCACTTGCTTTCTGGGCCATTTACACATAAGGGATCAAAGTAAAACTGTTTCCGTCTTACATCTCGCACTCGCCACTCCCTCCTCTGTTCCCACTCTTTAGATGCATGATGAAAGATTTTGAAAAAATAATAACCATTAAGAAACTAGCTACCTCTGCTGAACCAATAGTGATCTTTTCCTTGAGCAGAGCTGTCTGAGTCCACTTCCCTTTCCTTTAATGCTGTTAGACATACACCACTGGTGCCCCAAGCATGATATAATGAGAAAAGGAACAAGGAATCAGACTCCCCTCTCCCTCAACCTACCCGTTTTTACTTATCTCCATATTTCTGAGCTGCACCAGCTGCCTGGCACATTTTTTTTCCCCAGCTGGAAACCACCAGACTGTCTGACATTCATTGGATTTGGCAGATTAATAGAGGCAGATGCTCCTGGACATGTTGGACACTCATTCCTTTTGTTTCATTTCCTTTAATGTTGCAGAACATGGATAAGTGAGACAATGAATATTTTATTCATATACCTTTAAGGGCATTCCTATCCGCCTACAGCGATAGCTTTCAAAGAGTGAGGTACGTCTCCTGGGACCCAGTAGATCAAAGTTGGGGAACCTGGGGCCCTCAAGATGTGTTGCTCTGCAACTCCCATTAGCATAGCTGCCAACTTACAGATTTGAAAATAAGGGACCAGCAGCCTCGAAAATAAGGGATCATCAGCCAAAATAAGGGATTTTCCGAACACAGGTATGTTCAACTTCTGAGCCCCTTTGAGACAAAAGCAGAAAGCCCAGCCAGCAGCCAAATGAAGCCTCAAGCGGTGGTTCCCACAGCGCAGCAACCCGGCAAAGGGGATGCAGCAAGGGAAACCACCGTCACCTCTCCACTGGGAAGCGCTGAGCAAAGGCGAGTCCCCAGGCAACACGGCCGATTTGATTGGCACAAGGCATGCAAGCTCCACCCCCCAGTCATTCTTAGACTCCTTATTGGGTGAGCAATGCAGCCAAGCAACACAGTTGGAGCCTCACTCCTCCCTGGCCGGCAGGGAGGGAGGGAGAGGAGCTGCTTCCTTTGAAACCCAGGAAATTTAAGGGACATCATCAATAAGGGACAGCAGCGGGACACAGCACTGGGATAAGGGACTTTCCCGCCAAATATGGGACGCTTGATAGCTATGCCCATTAGCCATAGCCAGAATGGCAAATGGTCAAGGATGATCAGAGTTGTAGAGCAGGATCTGAAGGTCCACATCCCTGGTCTAGACAAATGCTAGAAGGGATGGGAGCTTCTTGACACACATATCTTTATCAAAAATCCTGGGAGAAAGAAGAGTATTTGCCTCGTGCCTAACAAAAATAGATAAAGGAAGAGCCAAGCATGCTTTCCTGGGAAGAGCATTCTAAGGTAAAGGTAAAGGACCCCTGGACGGTTAAGTCCAGTCAAAGGTGACTATGGGGTTGTGGCGCTCATCTTGCTTTCAGGCTGAGGGAACCGGTGTTTGTCCACAGGCAGCTTTCTGGGTCATGTGGCCAGCATGACTAAACCGCTTCTGGCGCAATGGGACACTGTAACAGAAACCAGAGTGCACGGAAACACAGTTTACCTTCCACCGCAGCAGTACCTATTTATCCATGTGCACTGGTCTGCTTTTGAACTGCTAGGTTGGCAGGAGCTGGGACAGAGCACTGGGAGCTCAATCGTCACAGGGATTTGAACCATCGACCTTCTGATTGGCAAGTGGCTTAGTGCTTTAGACCACAGTGCTACCCTCATCCCCTAACAGCATTCTACAGGCATATAATTCTACTAGCATTTTCTTAAGGCACACAGAGACAGCTGGATACTAAAATCATCTGGTAAGGTTACTTCTTTTTCTCCCATAGTGGTAGTAATATAAATTGTGGAATAGAAATCCTACACCATCCTAAGTAAAGGTGACTCACTGAATTTCTAATATGCTACATTCTTTTTACTGAATTGTGTTTGAGCATAGAACAAGAAATGTTGTGTAGCAGGAAATGTTCAAAAGTTAGTAAGAGTGAAGTCACTGTATGTGGATATTAGCTTGCACTAACCAATATAGTTTAAGCAGCAAAATATGTCTGAGTTTTCCCAGGCAAGTTGATGATCTCTGAAAGCATGAACCATATGTCTCATATTATACACAGGGAAGATGTAGGATGATGTCTCTGCTCTCAATTGCTGAAGCAATAGAGCCTCTAAGACTGTCACCCACACACACATTGAGTGGTATACCCAGGTCAGCGAGGCTCATTTGCATCTGATTGGCACCACAGATAAGCCACTTGGTGAATAAGAGTTTCTGATTCAGGGCCAGAGGTATACTTTTTGAACCAGAAATAAATCATTCATTCATTCATTCATTCATTCATTCATTCTTTATTTATTTATTTATTTATTTATTGCTTTTGCTTTTGCTGCTTAATGGCTGTACAGTAGTTCTGTGTGGGATATCAAACATTCCAGAGGAAAGGAATACTTGGATTAACATAGATGCATTAAGGAATTAAGACATGCATAAACCCACTATGTAGCTTTTGACAAGCCATTACCTTTCAGCCTCAGCCTCCATCTTCAATATTGGTATAATAATTCTGAATTATCTTACTGAAATTATTACAGAGATAGCATACACGAAGTACTCTGAATACTCTGAAATACTTAAACAAATGCTGTCTACAACTAATAGGGAAATACACACCCTTCTTCCAAAGTGAAGCAGGCTAGAGAACTTAGAATCTGAAGGCAGCCCTGTTTCGGGAAGTTTTAAATGTTTAATGCTATATTGTGTTTTTAATATTTGGTTGGATGCCGCCAGAGTGGCTGGGAAAACCCAGCCAGATGGGCGGGGTATAAATTATAAATTATTATTATATTTGAGATTAGCCACCCTGAGCCTGGTTTCGGCCGGGAGGGGAATACAAATAAAAGATTATTATTATTATTATTATTATTATTATTATTATTATTATTACTTAAGCCTAATTCTCCATTCTGCATTACAGAATGGAGAATTAGATTTAAGTATTCCAAATAATAATAATAATAATAATAATAATAATAATAATAATAATAGATAATACTAATTCATTGATAATGAAGCTCTCCTGCAAACAACCCAAGAGTAATTTTCTATTGATTGAAATTATCTTTAAAGGCTCCCTATTGTTCCACCTGTCTCTCCCAAGTTAAGAACCTAATTCTGAGCTTTATTTTCTGATTCTTCAAAGCAGCCAACCTTATTACCCATCTTACATCAACGTTTATCAAAGGCTTCAACTTGTTTTCAAACCTTTCATCAGTATCTCCATGGATAAGCTGCTTCTTCCTGCCCTTTGATGTGTTTTTTTCCCTCTCAAAGGCAATCTTCCAGAAAGCAATTAATTTTTCTATTCAGTTGCTTGACTAATGTTCAGTTTACCCTGCCTTGCTATGTGCACAACTGATCATATATGTGTGGTAGGTCTTGAACTCACATGCCCTTCTCCACTATGCCTAGGACCTCTTGTACAGGAGCCTTCATTGTTTAGGGCAGGTAAAAGGTAAAGGACCCCTGGACAGTTAAGTCCAGTCAAAGGTGACTATGGGGTTGCAGTGCTCATCTCGCTTTCAGGCCAAGGGAGCTGGTGTGCTTCTGAACTGCTAGTTTGGCAGGAGCTGAGACAGAGCAACGGGAGTTCACTCCGTTGTGGGGATTCGAACTGCTGACTTTCCAATCGGCAAGCCCAAGAGGCTCAGTGGTTTAGACCATAGCACCACCTGCGTCCCTTTGCAGGGCCAGGTACAGCCCACAACACATTTTGAATCCAGTCCACAGCCTCTCTTTCTTGGTTCTTGCCTTCCATGCCACACTTAGGAAGGGCAGAGGGAATGCTTCATTCAATCCAAGACCCTTGTGTCTAAACAATCAGGCCTTACTCATGTGGCCATTCTACCACTTTTTACAGCTCAAGTTACCATCTCCATGCCTGGACAGACGGTTAATGGGTTCTAAGGGCCTGCCTATCCCTCATCTCAAGGTGGATTGTGAACCTCTTGTGGCTCCTTTAACTCTACCTCATCCAAGAGGTGTTCTCCAACTACCACTGTTCCCTACCCTCCAACTTCTTGAGTCTCAAAACTGGAATGTGTGTCTTCCTGCCTATGCTCCCATGCAAGGTCACAGAGCCCCAGACATGTGCTTTTTCAGAGGTGTCTCATTTTCCCCCAGGAAATTTGCGGGGTACGCAATTCCACACTTTCTCTTCCCTAAATCCAGAGATTTCTTATGCTTTGAAGATCTGAATAGGAAAGTTGCACTGATTGCAGATGGCATATATATGGGTATTGCGAGAGGGCTGTTGCAAATTTCCTATATTTTTTTTGAAGGGAGGAATATGATTTAGCAAAATCAGAGTGCCTGCTGTTTGAATCTATTCAATGTTACATTGCAAAAAAAGGCAGAATATTAAGAGCAATCAAGTTGATAGCTTTTATTGTATCTTTCTGTACTATCTGTAGTAAAGCAGTATTTCCTCCTTTTATTGATTCTATCATCTGACAATTGGCACAAAATTACACCAACAGAGAATTTTAACATAAATATATTGATATACATGTGATTCAGGCTCTCATTAGCACAATGACATTCCTTTTCTCCTATTTGGTTTATTTTCAGCTGCTGTGAAATATTATTAGCACAGGTATGTCCTTGTTTTCAAACAAAGAGATTTGTTCCTTTGGTGTGCCTTGTTGTTGTTGTTTAGTCGTTTAATGTCCAATTCTTCATGACCCCATGGACTAGAGCACGCCTTGTTGTTAAATGGGCCCATTTCATTATTTCTAGCAAAGGTCACTCAAACAGTGATCCATGCGACGGTCACCTCCAGGCTTGACTACTGTAATTTGCTCTACGCGGGGTTGCCCTTGAAGCTGTTCCAGAAACTCCAGTGGGTACAGAATGCTGCAGCGAGGCTCCTCACGGGGTCTCTGCCATGGGAGCATATTCACCCAGTGCTTTTCCAGCTGCACTGGCTCCCGGTGGAGTACAGGGTCAGATTTAAGGTGCTGGTTTTGACCTTTAAAGCCCTTCACAGCCTAGGACCCTCATACCTACGGGACCGCCTCTCCCGGTATGCCCCACTGTCCATAAATAGCAACACCCTAGAGGTCCCGGGCCCTAAGGAAGTTAGATTAGCCTCAACCAGAGCCAGGGCTTTTTCAACACTGGCTCCGGCCTGGTGGAACGCTCTGTCTCATGAGACTTGGACCCTGCAGGATCTAATTTCTTTCCGCAGGGCCTGTAAGACAGAGCTGTTCCACCTGGCCTTTGGCTTGGACTCAATTTGATTCCCTCCCCCTCTTTCTTTTTCCTTTCTCCTCCTGTGATGAGGCTGCATTTTAATTGTTTTAATGTTGTATTGTAATCTTGTTTTTAAGTTGTATTCATTCAACTCGTTTTCATTATTGGTTGTTAGCCGCCCTGAGCCTGGCCATGGCTGGGGAGGGCGGGGTATAAATAAAATTTATTATTATTATTAAGTTGACTAGAGGGAGAGAGAGAGAGGCACTTCTGAGGACTAATTGTATGTAAGCTAAAATAAGAAATGGGGAAAGAGGAGGAAAAACCTGATGGGCACACATAACAACATGCAGCACCACATATAGGGTGGTGTGGATGGTTCCCCTCCACAGGGCGCCAAGCCAAGGGGGCGTAAAATTGAGAAGAACCATAATTAAGAAGATCCATTTGGGGACACCCAAATTTTGGTCTTCCACAGGGTGCCATATTATGAAAGATTACCAAAGTCTGCCCCTGACAACATGGGTGGAGCCTGTGACACGGGCTAACTCCACTGTCAGCCCTTCACGCAGCTAACATGTGAACAGGGATACCATTATCACTACATTTAAAGGCAGAAAAAAATGCAGGTTTAGATTATACTTAAAATACACTTGCCAAGTCAACTCATGATGTTGTATTATTTATCCCATCTCCCCAAAAGCTGTTTTGTGTCAAGAGAGAGCAAGTTTGCTCTTGTATTCCTATTGACAATAAGACCCCGTCATTTCTATTCACGGTTCATTGTGCTCCCCATGAGATTTCTGAAATATAAACACATCAATCAGAAACCATCTGCTAGCCCTTTAGTTTATTTTTATTTATTTATTTTTTAAACAAGACTTGCAAGTCTGATAGGAATGCGCACCTTAAAAAGACTTGGAAGATATTCTGCTGTCTGTCCACTGCATTGCACTGCCCATATGTCATTTCAATGGTTTCTTGAAGTAAATGTACATGGTGAGAGATTAAATTTACACAGATGCATACAAAAAGAGGGGGATTGTGTGTGTGTGTGTGTGTGTGTGTGTGTGTGTGTGTAATGAGCAATGAATTGTCAAGCTAAAGTTGACATAAAGGTATCTGATAAAAAATTGATCCTCAGTAGCAAACAAAAAGAGTCTTCAGTGTCAGGGATAAACTTCTTGGCACTCACTATTCTGACAAAGACATTGTGAGCTGTGTTGTCAACTTAATTAGTGTACTATTACTTGTTTGTGTGTCCCCATCTGCAAAATTTTATCTCTGAGGGGCAGCCATCATCAATCCCCTCCAGAGCTGTTTTCAGAACCATCCATTGTGGCTCTTCTGATTACCAACCATGGGGCATTTGTTTTCTCCTTTGGCACAGATGGGTAAGTGGGAAGGAGGGGGAGTTTCTGCCCCCCCTGTTTTGTGCATGGGTCATTAGGTCCACCCTTTAGCTATCATGCTATGCACAGGGCACAGATGCTTTTGTATTACTATGGGGTTTTTTGTTTTAGAAGACACTACATAAATTATTTATACTAAAAATTTGTCTCAGACCATCTGTAACGCTAGACTGAGTTTAAAGAGTAGGATTTTTTTACTCTTATTGAATTATAAGCATGTATCTTCTCAAAGTGGAGAATTCCACGAGGGGCTCTTCTGCGGAAGAAAGCAAGCATAATATAGCTACATCTGTCTGTCTGTCTGTCTGTCTTTTTCTTTTTCTTTCTTTCATTCTTTCTTTCCTATTTCTAAATGGCATCTTCATCCACACATGGCTTGCAGAACAGTGCATGTAAAAAAGCAAATATCCATGCAATTCTAAAAAGAAACAATAAAAGAAATCAAAACACAATATCTAAAGTAACAAAGGAAGAACTATTCAACCTGCCATACAATGGGTTTTATAAAAAAGATGGGGCAAATAACACCATTACATTTGGTGACGTGAAATAGTTCTGTCAAACGCAAACCACGACAAAGGTGATGTGCATCCTTAACTTCTTGGGCTTTGTGTAGTTGCAATAGTACAAAGGATAAGTGTGTTCAGTTCTTGTTGTTTGGGTTACAACAGGCTACAAACGCTCTTTTCATTTTATCTTGAGATGTATTCGTGCATTTTAAAATGTTGCATTCCATTTCACCACCATGCCTCTGCACTGTTAAAAGGATTGCCTTTTAAGTGAGTTGTGAGGTAACATTTTTCTTCAGAGAAAAAAATGTAATGAAAAATCCACATAGTTCTCCACAGAAAGCTCTGAGGGCCTGTTATGAGATTCTCGCAACAATTCATGAACAAATCTTGCAAAATCCAAATACGTGTTTCAATCCATCTGTTTTCTTCAATGTTCATTTCTCTTTGGAGTAAACATATTTCATTGGACCAAACATTTGTAAAAGTTTGAAGAGGGGAAAGAGGGGAAAGAAGGAAATAAATATCTATTGATGACTGGTGTGTTAGCAAAGTTTGTTCTATCAACTTTCAACCAAGATATCTCCTAAATGTGACTTTTACAGAGGGCTTTTTTTCAGCCTGAATTCACCAGAACCTCTTTGGTGCGTTCCAGCACCCTGTTCCTGGAGGCTGTGTGTCAGAGGCTGTGTGTGGATGGGTGAAGAAGAGAAACCTTTTTAGAAGAAGAAGAGTTTGGATTTGATATCCCACTTTATCACTACCTGAAGGAGTCTCAAAGAGGCTAACATTCTCCTTTCCCTTCCTCCCCCACAACAAACACTCTGTGAGGTGAGTGGGGCTGAGAGACTTCAGAGAAGTGTGACTGGCCCAAGGTCACCCAGCAGCTGCAGATGGAGGAGCGGAGACGCGAACCCGGTTCCCCAGATTACGAGTCCACCGCTCTTAACCACTTCACCACACTGGCTCTTAGAGGGCTAGCTCAACAAGTTCCATAAAAACCCTGCTTTTACAGAATACAAGCTGACAACTGTTTGCATTAAAAGGAAGTGTCTAATGTCAGTCTTTGAACTTCAGCCTGCTCCTGCTCCACCAGTGGCGGCCTTTGGGCACCCTGTGTGATGCCAAAAATTGGTCCCCTCCCTCCTCTTGCCTTCCTTGGGTCATTGTTGTTGCAGCATCCCCTGCAGTGCCCTCTTGTCTCAGTGCCTCTGTGGGCGAACCGGTCGCACTCCCCTGAAACTGCCTATGGCTTCATCTTCACAGCCACAAAAAAGTATAGGATGCTGATTAATTGTGTGGCCATTCAGGGCACACCGCCAGCAGTTTATGAAGCTCTTACAGGAAACTTATATCTTGGAAGATAGGTTCATGACATAGCCTTGGGAAACCTTGGGCTCATTCTGCACAGTAATTCTCATGTTCATAGAACTGACTATACGTGCATCCTGGATAAATGCATAGTAATAGGGAATGCTTCAGTCTGCTAACCTTTTATTTCAGGACTTCAAAGACCTGTGCAAGGACATCAGCTTCTCTTTTATATCTTGGTAAAGAGGAAGAAACATAATACAGTCTAGTTTCTTATTTAAATTTGTCCATTAAAAATGTGCCGTGTTTCCTTCCCTTTAGCTAAAGGATCAGATGGTTCTCTTCCGGCACTAGCTTAAAAAGAAAACTCAGGATTTAAAGCTCTTCAAAGGCATTGTCCTGGGTGTGAACTAAATGGAAAGGGAGCAGGGTCAGAATATTGAGGCTGAGTGAAGTATAATGGGTTTGAGGGTTGTTGTTTCAGTTTATATGGTCGGCATCCTTTTTGCATCTAATCAGTGTGTGGAATGAGCTGAAGAGAGGTTTGATTCTGTATCTTTGTACTATCAATCAAAAGATGCCCGATGCCCAATACTTTGTGTATTATCTTGGCAGAGATTTCATTTCACTAGATAACAAGCCATTAGCGCAACCTTACCGTGCAATTTGTCACACTTTGTGTGTGCGTGCATGTGCTTTATCTCACAGAGATCTCATCTTTCCCAGCCCGTTTCTAGCTGTAGTTCACAAACAGCGTGATAATGATGGAAATCACAAAAGGAGCAGCTAATGGCTGCAGCCGCTATTATGGACCTGATTTCCACACGCTCAGCAGGACCCGAAACATTAAAGCGAGCCTAGTTAAAGAGGTATGTTGCTGCAGCTGTGGTTGAAGATTTGGGCTGCTTATCTCTATCATCAATCCGGTCTCAAAACTCTGATCATGAGGTCTGCAGAGTGCACCTTGCAAGGAATTCAAATGTCTTTTAATTCCCAACAGAAATTCAGGGATGGTAATAAGAATCTCCTCTTTTTAAGAAAATAAAATAAAAAAACACACCCTTGATAAACAAAGATTGCCACTGCAATTCTGGTTCAGGCAGGCCCTGTTAGCAATGTAAGCAGACTTGGCTTCCATTATGTCAATGGAGAGAAAGGAACATCATTTACAATCTACATCTGTAATGCCTGGATGCTACGGGACTGAGGCTCAGTTTATATGCGTCTCTTTTAAAAATGTGTTCTAGGGATACATTTTTCAACTTTGCTGCAGTCCAGCCACGTGAAAGACTCTAGCATAGCTGTGGAGCACTTCCTTTGCTTGCAGGAAGTCTGTGGTTCAATCCCTGGTATGTCCCAAGCAGAGCTGAGGAAGCCTTATTCTTGAAACCACAGTCAGCTGGAGACAATGCACACTTAGATGGACAATAGGGTGAATTTGGTATACTGGACTTGGTATATACAATGGCTATCAAAGGCTACTAGCCATGTTGACTATGGGTAGATCTACACACAGGAAAAATGCCATAAATAAGTCAGAAATTAAATAGTTATAACAGAAGAAAAAAAACGCTATGTAAAAATCACATAGGGGTTTTTTTTGCTCTCTGGCGCCATCTGGTGTTGCATGTTTATAATGAATTCAAAATGCTGGGTGTCGTTTTTTTTACTAATATAGCTAAGTCCATAGCTGTGTCTCCACAGTTATCTGCAGTAATGCTTCTGAATATCATTTGCTGGAAAGCACAGGACAGGAGAGTGCACTTGGCTTGGGTTCCTGCTTGTGGCTTTTCTGCAGACATGTGGTTTGCCACTTTGAGTACAGGATACTGAGCTTGATAGGCCATTGGCCTGAACCAGCAGACTCCTTTTCTGTTCTTCTGTTCTTAATTACAGCAGTCTCTAAGTGGTATAGAAACTTAGTGCAATGAATATATATATATATATATATATATATATATATATATATATATATATGAGCTATGACTATAAAATCAGAATTCTGCTGGAATTAAAAAGCCTTTGGTTCAACAGGGAGCAGGCCTGTCTAACTTCAAATGGAAGGGAGTTCCACAAAACTGGGTCCACAATACTGAACACCTGACTCCTTCTGGATACAAATGACACATCTGAGCCATGGGGGTCTGCTAACAGTGACTCCCCCCCCCAAAAAAGAGCAGGGATACAAGGGATTAGCTGGTCCCTGAAGTATCCTGGGCCCAAGTTGTTCAGTGCCTTGTAAATTAATACAAAACCCTTGAATATGACACAGTAGCTTACGGGCAGCCAATGCGTGGCCATTAAACTTAGAAAAAGGCTCCTGTTGCCACCTCCTTCTCCCAAGCATGGATGACTACAAACACGCAACATTATGCCCCCATCTTCTTGACAATGAAAAAACATGTTTTCCTCATGTTCCAAAAGATATCTCAGCCCTCGGTTCAGATGCTGACGCTGTGCTTCTTCATATCCTCAGGAACTGATAAGCTACCTGAGTTGTTCACGACAACAATAATTCTCAAGGTCACGGGCAATGTGTTCTCTCACCTTGGCCTGCTTTCCTACTCAGCACTGTTTGACAGCTGCATGCCGGTGTATGCAGGGACAGGCTGAATTTCAAACACTTGGGCTGTAAACTGTAGTGGGATTTCAAGGACGTTTGCTGGTGGTGCTCACTTGTGCCTTTGAGCTCAGGACAAGAAAAAGTAGCTGAACACCAGTAACTTTTCTATTTTATGCTGTTGGAATATCTAATTACCCATTTCATTAAAATCTGATCTTCAGACTCTAAAGCCTCAGAAAAAGGCTCTGAAAATGCTGCAATCCCCAATTCTATTAGCGTTGGTCATGATGCAAAAAGAGACAAGCACCTGTTTTCTGGGTGCACCCAATTTTACTTTACCCTTTTAATATATATTTGCAGTGTATTCTTCTTAGAAGCATTTTGCCCAGCACTTTCCCCCTGCTGCGTGATGGTGGATGTTATCTTCCCCAGGCATCATTGTATCTTTGAGTATTTTACCCTTGGAGCAAAACACATTTTAAGTATAATCCTATACAAGTCTACTCACAGGAAAGGCCTGCAGTGTTCAATGGGACGTGATCCCAAGTAAATGAGCATCAAGCTGGACCAGTCCAGTGGCGTAGCGTGGGGGGTGCAGGGGGGGCCGGCCGCACCGGGCGCAACATCTGGGGGTTAGGGTTAGGGGGCGCAAATCCACGGGTTAGGGGGTGCAAATCCACGGGTTAGGGGGCGCAAATTACTTGCCTTGCCCCGGGTGCTGACAACCCACGCTACGCCACTGAGCTGGACCCCTAGTCACGATAGTTTTTGCAGCGTGGCTCTCTTTACACTGCTTTAAAACTACACGGCCCTTGGTAAAATGGTGCCTTCAGCACTATGAAGGAATGGTGCTATTTGGCCATTTTGTATTGGCTTTTACTCATATAATTGTTTTCTGTTGAGAGGCTGTTCTTGCTAGGGGGTCCAAAAGAAAAAGGCTCCACGGGTCCTTGCCTTGCCCTGCCATATTGAAAGAATGCATGAGGGACTAGCGCCATGCCTCCTAATGGTGTTAGTCCATGTGGTACCATGTTTTCCCTCTCACATTATTTCAGTGAAAGGTGTGTGTGTGTGTGTGTGTGTGTGTGTGCGCGCGTGTGTGTGTGTTATATACGGTCAGCTCAGAATATTTAATTTCATGGGAGAGGAGGAAAGAAACCTAGTTAATAAGGGAAACAGAGACTTAGCAAAACACTACCACCATTCAGATTTGCTAGGAGGTTGGGTAGTAAAATTGTCAAATGGAGAGTGAAAGAGATAGGTATCAGGAGAAAGAAGCCAGGACAGTTGAGTGTTGCAGAGAAACCAGACTCTAAGGACAAAAGAAGCTTAGCTGCAAGCAAGAAGGCTGTAAGATACACTGCCAATGGACTAGGGTGAGCTGGAGGAAATTGCTTTGTTGAGAGGGCTTGGCTACAGGGATCAGCAAACTTTTTCAGCAGGGGGCCATCTGCGACAGTCCGTGGGCCGGATTTAGAAGGCGAGTGGGCTGGATCCAGCCCCCACGCCTTAGTTTGCCCACCCATGGGAAGGCAAGTAAGGAAATGGTCTAGACAAAGTGGCTGGCTTTTTCCATGTTATTTTCATATACTAATTGCTCTTATGGTTAATGGCAAAAACCATTTTGAAACTTGTTTCCTCACCGGATAGATATTTACAATATAAATATATTTATGACTATAAATATATACAATATATACAATTTATTTATATACAATATAAATATATTTGTGACTATAAATATATTTTTCTTGTTGCTTTTCAAAACCTTTAGTTATAGACTAAATTTGTTCTTGGCTTAACCTAGGTCTGATGCTGTGATTTTCACTCCATGTTTGATGGCCTTAATACCCTACCAAGTAGGGTGAGTTGAGTGGACAGTAAGCAAGTCTGCATAAGAGAAACAAAGTTATGGATAAAAAGGTGTTCTAGTGGGCACCAGGAAAATAAAAATGTCCATTTGATGGCAGTTCTGAGGATTAAGTTAGTCAATTTGCTCCCCTTTTCTCCCGTTCACAGTGTAGAAGACAGCCCATATCATGAGGCATAAATATTCAGAACCAGAGACTTTTTATGTAATGCCGGAACTGAGAATACTGTATGATTGGATGTGAAACAAGTTTTAGCTGGAGTTTATTGTGGTGATACATGTTACTGTGTATTTAAGATTAACAGATCTTAAGAGCAAGCCTATTAGCTTTGTTGGCTAGAGAAGATGGATGTTGTACAGATGTATGTGTGTGTGCTTTATTAACAGAGTATCTGTTTTAAATTATTACACTGAACTTGGAACTTCATAGAGAAGACAACACATCTCTATTATCAGATTTCTACAGAAATCCACAGAAATTAAGTTCCTCTATGGGACTTCATCAATGCTCAGTTTATTCGGTTTATGGCTGAAGTCTAGGCCCTTTAGTTTAAGCAAACCATGGATCTGGCTGCAATGGTTTTGTTTATGGTGTGTTCTCATTCTCTATCATGATAATCTCAACCTGCAGCAATCAGGGCAGTTAATTTTTCATAGATTATTCTTAGCCATTCATTTTTAAAATGAGCCCTGGATGCAGGCTTCCCTTCACAAAAATTATTTCACACTGCGTCTTATCTTTGATCTTTTATTCAGCTGAGCTGGTAGGGTGCTTTCTTTTGAGTTCTAAAGCAATGCCTTTTTTGTTTTGTTCTTTGCTTCTGGGGACTTTGCTGTCGTTCTTTTGCAATTCTCTTCATTATCAGAAACTCTCTCTTATCCTTAAATTACTTGCATATCTGAAGTGTCTGAACACAAGTACAGCACTATGTGGTTATCATTCGCCATACCCCAGCTGCCAATATGTGAATAAATAGACTTTGTGAAATTAATTAAGTCCATAGACAACCTGAGAGGAGAAGTTACTTCAGAATATTCAGGTAGATGGTGGACCAAAAAAATGGGGCTAATTGAGCACTTTAAATAATATATGTGGTACAGTCTTTCGGAACTGTACCAGTGCAAAATGTAGGAGGGAAGCATGTTTCAGTGTTCCCAACATCAAAGTCTAATCTCATTAGTTATATGCTATTAGTGGCTCTAGATGGGATTCTTCACCCATCAAGTTCTAATAATATCAGGTGAACATGATGGTGGACATCCCTGGATGTGTGCATGAATCTCCCTTGCTTGACCAGAAGAAACAGCGTTCAACCAAGAAGAAACTAGTTTAAATTTTGTCCCTAATCATGGATTGCTTGCAAAAGGATTTTATTGCCACTAGCTCTCACAAGATCACACACCTTGTTTTATCGTTACCTACCCATTAGAAAACTGAGAAGATAGCATAATGCTGTCAGCAGGTTAACCTGCAGAAACCTCAGCTATACAAACCTTGTGTATATATAGCTTATATCAGCATCCCCCAACCTCTCCAGATATTTTGGGCCACAACTCTCATCAGCCCTGGCTAGCATGGCCAATAGTCAGGAGTGATGGGATATCTGAGAGGCACCAGGTTTGGGGAAGCTGGGGAGCTGGAAAATAGTTCAGTACAATATGGAAGATGCTACATCCTTTCCCCCCCCTAGCCAGTACCCATAATGCCTACAAGCCAAGTGGGATGGAGCCCAGCATATATCTGAACAAAGTAAATACATCCAGGAGACTCTCCTGTAGAGGCCAGATCTTAAGAAGCTTCTTGCTCAACAATAATTTACGTCTTTCTGAGTAAGCAGGGAGATTACTGTCAATGGCTTGCCCTTTTGTCTGCTCAGCTCTGTGCTACAGCCTCCAGTATCTGCTACAGGATGGCTGCCCACCTTGTTCCACCATATTTTTTCAGGTGATCCACCTTTGGGTAGATTCCACAGCTTATTTGTTTCAGCATGCCACCTGGCCATGGGATTAAATTTTTCCTCTGGCTGTGTGTGTTATCTTCTTCTCATTTATCCACCCCATCATTTGACATTGATTGTGGTCTATCTCACACGATGCACAAGAAGTTTACACTTCCATGTGTGATTTACCTGCATCACTGACATCCTTTTCAAATAGCTGCAGAATAGCTGGATATTCTGTGTACTTCCACCAGTCAATTCCTACTTGCTAAATAAATTTCCGTCCAGTGTATATCTTTACAAAACAAATCACTGAGTATTTTAACCTCCCCAACCCCACCGCCTTGTCTGTCTTAAAGGGGGGTGGGAATCAGCTTTCTTCTTTGAGTTCACACCTAAAACAAAAACAAAAAACCCCACAATTTGTTTAGAGAACAGACATCTGATCCAGCCTGGTGTATGGTAATGGTTTACTGGAGCTTTACAGTCTCATTTTTTACAATGAACAGAAACGAAGTGTCAGTTAAGTGCTATAAGGCAGCACAAAAATGACTTCAGGATGCTGGTGAATGATGGCCAAGGATATTAGCACATGCAGTATTTTCTCCCCAGGAGTACATGAAGTGACAGTGGCAGACAACATCTGAAATGCTAAAGGCACAATTCAAAGTTTGTCCTAAAACTATGTAGAATTGTCTGATGCACACAGCAAATAAACAGCTTGACCTTTCGCCTGACCCTCCCACTACAGAAGACCAGATACATTGGAGGGGGGAGCCCTATTTTATTATTATTTTATTATATCTTTGTGTTACAAATGTGATCAATTATGAAAATGAGACATTGCCATAGTCCACTCATGACCATATAAAAAGTGGTAGTCTGTCCTACCATAAAGAGAATTATTGCCACCTATTATGAGTGGGCTTGTTGGTTAGCTAAGCAAAGTGAGACTTCAGTTTTGATATCCAAATGCAGATGTCATTGCACTACACTGCATTACTCGTGGATGGGTATCCTGGGGTGAACTTTGGCAGCAAAAAACAAACCCCCTGAAAATTTCATGCAGCACAAATTCACATAGCCACCTGTTTTTCTAATCCATCCTATTTTCACTAAGTTAATTAATGGACTTCAGAGACTCCTGTGTATTAATTTCAGTGAGTTCACCCTGGGTAGAATTTGCATTGGATGCATTTGGTATTGCAAATTTGAGTACCAGCTAAACCCCACATCCATTTTCAAAGCAGGGTGATAATGTCAAGTTGAATAAATTTGGTGGGCATGTCAAATTATTTTACCCATCTCCCATTTTCAAGTGAGTCACAAAAATGTAACATTCTACACTGCAATATGGGCACTGGAAGATAATATACTCCACTGTTGAAATAATTGCCCTGGCTGCCAATTAGTTACTAGGCTGAGTACAAAGTGCTGGTTTCGGTGTATAAAGCCTTATACAGCTTGGGACCAGGATACCTGAAAGATCACCCCTTACATACCCAATCAATTACTGCTCTCTGCAAGTGAAGGCCTCCTGTAGATACCATCTTATCAGGAGTTCAGTTCCACATAAGAATTCACTATCCTTGAATATTAGACAGGCACTGTCTCTGTTGTCTCTTTGGAGTTTACTGAAGACTTCCAACTATTGTGCTGACTTTCAACAAGCCTTTTGAGATCTTGCCCAGTCTGCATTTGTACTGAAATTGTTTTGTAAAGATGTTTTATTGTTTGTTGTTTGCCATCCTGGTTCCTTTAGGAGGAAGGGGGGGGGGAGGAATATAAATTAAATAAATATGAATATATGTGTTTATAGTGCAAATCTCCATTTGAGCTTTAAACATCAGGTCAATCCTCTCTGCTTGTTTCCAGGCAGAGGAAGGAAGATACATAGTAACGTAACATATGCTTTAAAGATTTGAAAAAGCAAGATGAGTGTTGTTGGTGCTCTTCTTTTGGGTTTTAAATGCCAGCTTAACCCCACACACTCACCCAGAAAGGATGTCCATGACAAATAGTTTGACAGCTGTAAATGGGAAAAGAATCTATGAATTTTAGTAAACCACAAGCTAAACATGAATCAGCAGCATGGTGCAGTGACTAAGGCTTAGGTTGCATCAACAGATGTATAGGACAGGATTCAACCAAGCAGTGCAGGAGAGGGAGCCAGCATAACGAATCCTGCCAGAGCAATGGGGATGCAAATAGGGTGGGAAGGGTGAGAAGAAGAAATAATTTTAAATGGTAGCCGTTCGATCACATTGTGAATGTAAGGTTCGTTTGAATGTTTAAGAATCTGCATCTGCATGTAAAAAGGCGAAAGAAATGTATTTGCATTGGTCCTGTGCTAAAATGACATGGGCCAAATTTAGACCTGTCAGCCCTTTCGTGGGCAGTTTTGCACATAGCTAACTCTGGTGTGCCACAGGTATAAGTGCGGAACATCGACACCTAGCAACAAGACTTGACTTGTTTTTTGAGAATCAGAGGCTGAAAGAACAGCAACTTCCCCAAGGTTCCTTAGAGCATCATTTGAATTTCATGGCCCTGTTTAATTTGTGTCTTTGTGCATGTGGCATATTAGAACTTTTACTCTAGGAGGTCACAGGCATATATCATTTCCAGAATAGAATCGCAACAGTTGATGGTTTCAAATAACCAAGCTACAAGATCTGAGGCTTAGGGAAACCTCTGAAGAGCACAAGACTCCAAAATCATAAGACTTGGCAGGAAATGACATTTTCAGTGGGCACCCACCCAACTACTCCAGCTAATTAATGTTTAAATGTGACATTATTCAGTTATGTATTTTTCTCTCCATCCGTATTCCTTAGTGCAGAAAACCTGATTTTTAGAGGATTGCTATTTCCTGAAATGTGCCCCCCCCCCACTTCGCCTTCCCAGGAAACACAGGATGCATTCAAATCATAACATTACTTTTATAAGTGTTTCCAAGTCCTAGATTTCCTGTAGAATGTAATCGCTGAAACACTTGTCCTTGTTCTGCGCTCCCACACTCCTTGCTGAATGGAAGTAGGTAATTGCTTTTCATATTGCCTGGAGTAGCACCTGGTGCAATTATTGGTGAATGGTATGTGTGGCAGCTTTAGCTTCACCCATTGCCCTGCACCATGTGCAGAGAGCGGATATCTGTGGCATGGCTCTCCATTGTTGTTCTGCACTGGGAACTGGACAGCATAGGTGACAGAACTGAACGAGAACATTCTGTACAAAGGCAAACGTAAGTACAAGATGCTATACCGAGGCAAGTATCAGAACACAACACCAAAATGGAAGAAAAGCTCTGCCAGCACCGGAAGTAGCACACAGCCAACAAAGGCTGGCAGCCACTGATAGCTTTATCCTTTATGAAATTGTCTGGACCCATCCAGGTTGGGAGCCATCACATAGTGTAACAATGCACTGGTTAATAAGTGATTCATAGAATCATAGAATCATAGAATCATAGAATCATAGAATCATAGAATCATAGAATCATAGAATCATAGAGTTGGAAGAGACCACAAGGGCCATCGAGTCCAACCCCCTGCCAAGCAGGAAACACCATCAGAGCACTCCTGACATATGGTTGTCAAGCCTCTGCTTAAAGACCTCCAAAGTAGGAGACTCCACCACACTCCTTGGCAGCAAATTCCACTGTCGAACAGCTCTTACTGTCAGGAAGTTCTTCCTAATGTTTAGGTGGAATCTTCTTTCTTGTAGTTTGGCTCCATTGCTCCATGTCCGCTTCTCTGGAGCAGCAGAAAACAACCTTTCTCCCTCCTCTATGTGACATCCTATTATATATTTGAACATGGCTATCATATCACCCCTTAACCTCCTCTTCTCCAGGCTAAACATGCCCAGCTCCCTTAGCCGTTCCTCATAAGGCATCGTTTCCAGGCCTTTGACCATTTTGGTTGCCCTCCTCTGGACACGTTCCAGTTTGTCAGTGTCCTTCTTGAATTGTGGTGCCCAGAACTGGACACAGTACTCCAGGTGAGGTCTGACCATAGCAGAATACAGTGGCACTATTACTTCCCTTGATCTAGATGCTATACTCCTATTGATGAGGCCCAGAATTGCATTGGCTTTTTTAGCTGCCGCGTCACACTGTTGGCTGTCTGCCCCACTATTCAACTTCAATGGATGACCCTGGGTTCTAGCTTTTTGAGTGAGAAAGAGAGAGTCTCTAGACCATGAATACTTTAATAACTTATCTATCATATTCCTGGGGTTGCCATATTCAAAAAGTAAAAGCCAGGACACTCCAAAAGTTGTTAAGCTTTTTCAAGGTAGACCCCAAAGTTCTTGAGCTTTTCTTTCTTTCTTTCTTTTTTACAAAAATGCCTAAAAACTAGGGAATTCCAGAAGACATATGGCAGCCCTACATATTCCTATTTACTGGACTTTCTCTAAACTAAAAAGATGCCCCAACTCAGTAAAACTTCCCTCATAGAGGAATGGTTGAAGTTCCATTATCTGAAAATTGCCCTTTTCTGAAAACTGTACAGCTCTAAAATAGCTCTTTTTAAAGGTGCAGCAACCAGAACTATGCACAGTATTTCAAGTGTGGAGGAGACTAGTACATCCTTCTAGAGTGAGTCTTTACCACTCTCTTCAACAATCACTACAGTCATTAGTGAACTCCAGACCTGAGGAAATGTTGGATAATTTCTTCTCCCTTTGGATTAATTCATGGAAATACTCTCCACAGTTTCTCTGCCCACAAATAGGGTGGGAACTATTGAGAGGCCATTTGCACACAGCCCTACCACATCCTTCATTTTAAAATCAAATGTATCTCCCCAAGTTCTTCACGCTTTTTATGATGGAGGACCGCTGTAGCCACCCCCAATGACACGTTCTCAAGATGGAGGGGGAGGGAACAGCTGCAGTCGCCTGCGGTTCCTGCGCAATGTTTGCCATCTTGCCAAAGGTTGCAGGCAGCTTTACCTGCAGCAATTGCATGTTGATTGCCCTCTTAGAAGACAAAGTCCAGCAACTGGAGGAATGTGTAGCTATGCTCCAAAGAATTAGAGAGCTGGAGCTCTTCTTGGAAGCAACAGAGCACACCGTCTCCACCAAGGAGGAGACAGGGGACTCCCCTGAGAAAGAGGCTAGTTCACCAACACAGGAGCCAGATATATGGAGAAACGTGTATAGGAGGCCCAGGGTTCACTCTGATTGTTTAGAAATTCACAATCGCTTTGAGGTCCTCTCCCCTAGCATAGAAGACAAAGAGCAGACTCCATTTGAGGATCTCTCCCTCATTACAGTCGATCAGGTATATGAAGACGAGCAGCAAAGTCAGTCCTCAGGGAATGTGCAGGCGACCTTGGAAGGGACAGCTCACGGAAGAACCCCGACCAAACCTAAGAGGAGGCGTGTAGTGGTGATAGGGGATTCCCTACTGAGGGGAACAGAAGCAGTGATCTGTGGGCCTGACAAGATGTCTCGGGAAGTGTGCTGTCTCCCCGGGGCTAAGATCCAAGATGTAACTGAACAACTGCAAGGAATCATAAACCCCACTGACAAATACCCCTTCCTCTTGGTTCATGTGGGAACCAATGAGACTGCAAGCAATAGCCTCCAGAAGATCAAAAGAGACTACGAGGCTCTGGGCAGGAAATTGAAGAAATTAAATGCACAAATTGTCATCTCATCTGTCCTCCCAGTTGAACGACGTGGCCCAGGGAGAGAGGGAAAAGTAGTGGAAGTGAACAGCTGGCTTCGCAAATGGTGTAAACAGGAACGGTTTGGATTCTTAGATCACGGACTGCAGTTTCTTGAAGATGGACTTCTGGCAAGCGATGGGCTGCACCTCACAACGGTTGGGAGGAATGTTTTTGCCAAGAATCTCAGAAACCTCATCAGGAGGGCTTTAAATTGACTAATGTGGGGGAGGGAGACAGTGCTCCTGAAGGTAGGAGTCTATCAATTGATGAAGATGATCATCCAAATGTCATAGACCAAATGGAGCAAACAGCACGCAGACCTAGTGGTGGGAGGAAAAAATCCTTAAATAAGAGACACGGGGGAATGATTAATGGACTTCAATGTCTGTACACTAATGCACAAAGCATGGGAAATAAACAAGATGAGCTTGAGCTCTTGGTACAGCAAACTAAATATGACATAATAGGCATCACTGAAACCTGGTGGGATAAGTCCCATGATTGGAATGTAATAATGGGGGGATACAATCTATTTCAGAGAAACAGACCAGACAAGAAAGGAGGAGGAGTGGTGTTATATGTCAGGGATGTGTATACCTGTGAAGAGATCCAAGATTTAGAACCTCAAAGCCAAAGTGAGAGCATTTGGGTCAAAATTAAGGGAGAGAAGAATAACAGAGACCTCATTGTGGGAGTTTACTATAGATCCCCAAGCCAAACGGAGGACATAGATGATGCCTTCCTGGAACAGATGGCCAAGCATGCAAAAAGAAGGGAGATAGTAGTAATGGGGGACTTCAATTACCCGGATATTTGTTGGATGTCAAACTCAGCCAAGAGCATAAGGTCAAACAGATTCCTCACTGGCCTTGTAGACAACTTCATTGTCCAGAAAATGGGAGAAGCAACAAGAGGAACAGCCATTTTAGATCTGGTCCTAACCAGTGTTGATGACCTGGTTAGTGGGGTAGAAGTGGAAGGATCATTAGGCGCGAGTGATCATGCTCTTCTGAAGTTTACTATACAGCGGAAAGGAGTAGCCAAGCATACTAGGACTCAATTTCTTGACTTTAAGAAAGCCGACTTCATAAAACTTAGGGAAGTGCTGGGTGAGATCCCATGGACAGTAATACTAAAAGGAAAGGGAATTCATGATGGCTGGGAGTTTGTTAAGAGGGAGATAGTAAAAGCACAACGTCAGGCAATACCAATGAGACGGAAACATGGAAGGTGCCTAAAGAAGTGCCAGGGTGGCTATCTAAAGAACTTTTAACTGAGTTAAGATTAAAAAAGGATGTGTACAAAAAATGGAAAAGGGGGGAAACCACCAAAGAGGAATTCAAACAAATAGCCAGCACGTGTAGACACAAAGTCAGAAAAGCTAAAGCACAGAATGAACTCAGACTTGCTAGAGAGGTTAAAAGCAACAAAAAAGGCTTTTATGGGTATGTTCGTAGCAAAAGGAAGAACAAAGAAACAGTGGGGTCACTCAGAGGAGAAGATGGTGAAATGCAAACAGGGGACACAGAAAGGGCTGAACTCCTCAATGCCTTCTTTGCCTCAGTCTTCTCCGATAAAGAAAACAATGCCCGACCTGAAGAATTTGGAGCAAATGATTCAGCAAAGGAAACACAGCCCAGAATAACTAAGGAGATAGTACAAGAATACTTGGCTAGTTTAGATGTATTCAAGTCTCCAGGGCCAGATGAACTGCATCCAAGAGTATTAAAAGAACTGGCAGATGTGATCTCAGAACCACTGGCAGTCATCTTTGAGAATTCCTGGAGAACAGGTGAAGTCTCGGCAGACTGGAGGAGGGCAAATGTTGTCCCTATTTTCAAAAAGGGGAAAAGAGAGGACCCAAATAATTATCGCCCAGTCAGTCTGACATCAATACCAGGGAAGATTCTGGAGCAGATCATTAAGCAAACAGTCTGTGAGCACCTAGAAAGGAATGCTGTGATCACCAATAGTCAGCATGGATTTCTGAAAAATAAGTCATGTCAGACTAACCTGATCTCGTTTTTTGACAGAATTACAAGCCTGGTAGATGAAGGGAACGCAGTGGATGTAGCCTACCTTGATTTCAGCAAGGCATTTGACAAGGTGCCCCATGATATTCTTGTAAAGAAGCTGATAAAATGTGGTCTTGACTATGCTACCACTCAGTGGATTTGTAACTGGCTGACTGACCAAACCCAAAGGGTGCTCATCAATGGTTCCTCTTCATCCTGGAGAAGAGTGACTAGTGGGGTGCCACAGGGTTCTGTCTTGGGCCCAGTCTTATTCAACATCTTTATCAACGACTTGGATGATGGACTCAGGGGCATCCTGATCAAATTTGCAGATGACACCAAACTGGGAGGGGTGGCTAACACCCCAGAGGACAGGATCACACTTCAAAACGACCTTGACAGATTAGAGAACTGGGCAAAAACAAACAAGATGAATTTTAACAGGGAGAAATGTAAAGTATTGCACTTGGGCAAAAAAAATGAGAGGCACAAATACAAGATGGGTGACACCTGGCTTGAGAGCAGTACATGTGAAAAGGATCTAGGAGTCTTGGTTGACCACAAACTTGACATGAGTCAACAGTGTGACGCGGCAGCTAAAAAAGCCAATGCAATTCTGGGCTGCATCAATAGGAGTATAGCATCTAGATCAAGGGAAGTAATAGTGCCACTGTATTCTGCTCTGGTCAGACCTTACCTGGAGTACTGTGTCCAGTTCTGGGCACCACAGTTCAAGAAGGACACTGACAAACTGGAATGTGTCCAGAGGAGGGCAACCAAAATGGTCAAAGGCCTGGAAACAATGCCTTATGAGGAACGGCTAAGGGAGCTGGGCATGTTTAGCCTGGAGAAGAGGAGGTTAAGGGGTGATATGATAGCCATGTTCCAAATATATAAAAGGATGTCACATTGAGGAGGGAGAAAGGTTGTTTTCTGCTGCTCCAGAGAAGCGGACACGGAGCAATGGATCCAAACTACAAGAAAGAAGATTCCACCTAAACATTAGGAAGAACTTCCTGACAGTAAGAGCTGTTCAACAGTGGAATTTGCTGCCAAGGAGTGTGGTGGAGTCTCCTTCTTTGGAGGTCTTTAAGCAGAGGCTTGACAACCATATGTCAGGAGTGCTCTGATGGTGTTTCCTGCTTGGCAGGGGGTTGGACTCAATGGCCCTTGTGGTCTCTTCCAACTCTATGATTCTATGATTCTATGATTCTATGATTCTATGATTCTATGATTCTATGATTCTAAGTTTCTGAGTTACTTTATTTCATTGTTATGAGAACTTCCTCAGAGGAGTTAATTCAGAGGACTCACAATATTTCACTAAAAGGCCCACTTCAAAATGGGACCATGTTTCCTTCCTATCCTACATGTTTTGCTATTACCTCAGACTCCAGACTTCTTCAGATACTGAACGATAAGGTTCAAAACGGTAATTTCAACCAACAAATAAGAACTTGGAAGCTTAGGGAGTTAAGAGGGATTTTTTCATCTCAACGTGTTTCTCTGATCTAATTTTAGATAGCAGGAAATATGACAACTTTAGCCACTAATTAGAATTACGCATTGGAAATTATTTGTAGCAATCCCCCAAGCTTATTACAACAAAGAGACACTGATAACACTGCCAACGTAAACATGTCGGAGATAATTTGAGGGAGAGAACTATGAACACTGTGAAATGCTGTCTTGGGCAAATGTTTGAAACACATCAGACCACATGACCAGTTATTTTAGCAAATTCAATATTTCTTCAGCGACATTGAAAGAGCCAGATGTTTTTGTGGCTTGCCAGGTCTCTCTCTCTCTCTCTGTGTGTGTGTGTGTGTGTGCTTGTGTGTGTGTTTGCATGCTATAAGCTGCTAAAACTTTCTGAAGCATTATTTGAAGTAAGTTGATAATTAAATTTCAATTCTCATTTGTTCTTGGAACTAGCTCAACAAGCACTTGTGGTGCTACACTCTGCTGAATTCTGATTATATTCATTTGGGATTACAGACTAATTTGTGCTGAAAGATTTTGTTTGTTCTCGAAGAAAATGAAATACTGTTTCAAAATAATGACAAAGTGGCCTTGTACCCTGTGCTTCTTATTCACATGGGTTTTGAACTAAGGTGGAAATGGAATTCTAGGCCAGTATTTTCTGTCTACTGTAGTTGGTGACTTGGAGTCATTTAATCGGTTCACTGTGCTCCACAATGCTGCACAGTTACCAGTTACAAGGGCTGTTGCCTGTGGGCATCACCTCTCATCCACTTCTGTTGTTTGACTTTTTAATCTGCTCAGTTGTTGGAGTAATTATGCCTTGGAATGTTAAGGAATCTGGAATGTCAAGGGAAGGTTGGGTGGGTTAGTCCAGAGAATTGAACTCTGTGACTTACCAAGCCCATGCTTGTCTGAGACTTAACATGCTTTCTGTTCTTTCTGGGAACTGTAGACTGAAGATGGCCATGCAAGTTTCTGGCTTGACCTCTTTTGTGCCTTTAAATCTACATCATTACCAGGATAGCTGTCTCATTTACACGGGGCTACCACCCAATTTGTTCTGTTCAACCCAAGCAAATCTAAAGGGTAGGGGGCATAGGGACTGGATTTCATGAAGTCTAACCAGAATTGACCTGATCGGCACCTCCCAGATGTTACTATCTATTGGAATTTGCACGTTTCCAAATGTTGCCAAACTCAGACGGATGGGTGGGGTATCATCATCATCATCAGTGCATTTCTACACTCAAAAACTTGTTGAGATGCATTTAAAAGTGCATCCTGAGATAAAATAATTTGAGAGAAGATTTTAAACTATGTTTTTGAATGCATTTGAATGGAATTTTCATGCAGATTAAAATTAATACAAAATTAGCAGCCCTCTCCCATCAACCATGCCATGTCATTATATATACCACATCATTATATATAAACACAGCCCCAAAATGTCAGACTAAAAGTATAGGCAAAACCAGCCTTTATTTGACCCGGTTTGGCAACCTTCCATGCACATTTGCGTACTCACAGACACAGGCTGGGAGCCTCAATGGAGGCCCTCTGGAGGCTTCACCTGGGGCAAAAAACAAACTAACCAGTTAGCCCCCGCCCATAGCTAGGGCACTGCTAAAAGCCCCACTTTTTCTAGATGAGACCAATCCCTTCACTGAGATCCCAACTCTACCTCCAAAATAAAAGAGGGAGGAGCATGATGATCACATGGGGACTTCAGACAACCCTCCCTCCCTCAACTGAAAGGGACCCTCTAGAGACGCATATTCAGGACAAAAGAAGGACACCCCCATTCCTGGGTGTCTCTAGATAGCAAAGCACAACATTTTTGTTTCTAGATAGCACAGCATTCTACCATGATGGTGCTAAAGGCGGCACAATAGCCACCACACAGCAAAAGTCGTCTCAGGGCAGATGGTATTAGTTTGTCATTAGTCCCCAGAAGCTTATGAGTGACCACATGTGAAAGTGACATGAACTAGACATAGACTAATTTGTCCATCCCTAATGCTTTGCCTCTCTTATCTTTTGTGGTTTTCCCTGCTCTGTCGCTATAAGATGGCAGTTCTGACCTTCAGAGACTGAACAATGTAACACAGCTAACATTCTGTACCTGAGGCCTTGGGGATATGGAAAGAGGTATTCAGCCTGTGCACTACATCTGAACTCTGATAAAAGAACCAAAATGAAAGACGGCCAGCAGGACCTCCAAGTATCAGCTGACCCTGAACAAGAAAGGGAATACTGTGACAAGAGTTACTTGGAGGATGGAAGGAGGTTTACTGAGATCAGGTTAATCATTTGCTTATTCTACTCAGCTTGAACTTTCCAATCTCAAAGAAATGTTATTTAGAGTTATTTATTTTGCCATCCCACATGTAGCAGGTTGCAGATACACTGTGCAAAGCGAATGTGCTCTGCATCAGTGCAGAAATTTGGGGATGCTAAACTCTGCTCCTTTGGGGAATGGGTCATGCTGGAAACAGCCTGCAAGCCCATTCACTCGATCTCTTGTGATATGTCTGGGCAGGCTTTGCATCACACCACTGCAGGTACTAACTTGACAAGGCCACCTGTACAGCACAGCCAGTCCCAATTCTATCAGATAAAGATAGCAAAAGCAGGACAAAGAGGAGTCGACCAAAACGATGCAGAAGTTCTGGCTCCTGTACAACCTTTGAGCAAAACATGGATTTACGGAAGGTCGGCGGTTCGAATCCCCACGGTGAGGTGAGCTCCTGTTGCTCGGTCCCTGCTCCTGCCAACCTAGCATTTTGAAACCACGTCAAAGTGCAAGTAGATAAATAGGTACCACTCCAGAGGGAAGTTAAACGGCGTTTCTATGCACTACTCTGGTTTGCCAGAAGTGGCTTAGTCATGCTGGCCACATGACCCGGAAGCTGTACACCAACTCCCTTGGCCAATAAAGCGAGATGAGCACCACAACCCCAGAGTCATCTGCGACTGGACCTAACGGTCAGGGGTCCCTTTACCTTTATAAATGTCATAACACCTCTGGATTGGCTTTGGCAATGTTTTCCTGCACCCCCTTTCTCCCCTACCCCTGAAGGGTATAAGTCGCAGATAGAACAAGAGGAAGCAAGTAGATGCAGAGCCAGCCCAGAGAGTCACCTTAGTTCTCCTCCTCCTGTATATCTCTATGAGCTCAGCACAATTTAGGAAGATACTTTTACAAAGGAATGCTTGGCTGCTGCTCAAGATCAGGGCCTGAGCATTCCATTTGGTGCATCAGCGTGACTAATGTGATGCTATGTGACCAAACACAAACACCCCAATGATGTGCTGTCATCCCAGCAGAGCTTTGTGCTTTCACAGTCCTTGGGATCTGAAAGGCAGCTGTTAAGCACCACAGCCTGTGGAGAATGATAAGCTTAAAGCCCTCATTTATTACAATCTCCATTGAAATCAGTTCTGTCCCTAGTGTAGTGCCCGGGCCATGCTGCTGCATTTTCTGAGCTGCCAGATAGGAAACTTGGCAAATGCAAAATCCCTCCTCCATTAAGATCCTTATCAGGATCACACATTTGAAAGATGAGGCACAGACAATTTGCGAGCTACACACATTTTGTGCCGAGCACTCAGAAGCAGCAGGAGCTTAGAAAACTGCTGTTGCCAAGGGACTTTGGGCCAAAAAAAGTAAATGACTTGACTTGAGAGAATCCTTAAGAAAGTCCTTGAATCACTTTAAAATTGTGGTGCCTGTCTAAGCAATCTAAGCACAAAGTATTACAGTCTTTGGAGCACAAAATCAAAAGATAATGGATATATTTAAATGCTCTCTATAGATCTCCAGTGCTTATACTAATCCCAAGGATTTTTTTAAAAAAATATATAAAGAATTAGAATAGGGTATGCTCAAGGACTGATGCTGTTGAATTCTGCCTCTTAAGCAATTGAATTAATGTGGTTATACTTATACTTTAATAATAATTACCCATGGGTGTGTGATAGGAATTTTATGGTTTTAGATATATAGTAATGTTCATAACTGCACATACATAGATCAGCACAGGAACCATTTTGATTCCTAAACTGACCAAATCCTTTCTCTGCAAGGTTAAAAATGGAAAAGCCTCCCCATTGTCTCTTCCTTTAATCTGTGTTTGAATAAGGTGTGAGCCTGTGACCTGGCCCAGGAAATAAGTATTTTAGCACTACAAAAGAATGGCCAGGCTCCCCAGAAAATCCAATCAAGTTACCTGCTAGACAGGAGATAAACAAGGACAAGAGAAAAACAACATTTAAATTTCTGTGATGTAGGTGGGATGTATCTGAGGGGTGGTCTTAGGTTACACCCCTTCTGTGATGTATGCATAATGTTTCTGGGGGTGGTCCTGATCTAGAGAAGGGGAATTTCAAAAGTCTTTATAAGGCCTTGCAGGCCATTGTTCTGGGTCCTCTTCCTCTCCTGCGTGTGAGGGGGGTACCCTGTTGCAACAGATCAATAAAGATCAAGCTTACTAGCTGCTTTGCTTCTCAATATTCTCTGGTTGGCCTCTGTTATTTTCTCCTACCAATAGGGAACCTATGTAAGGACTCTATATGGGCTCTTGGATACCCCATAAGGGAAAAGGGCATCTTTTTATTTACAACAGATGGCGACCACGAAGGGACTTTTGGTTACCCGGATTCTGGAAACGAGGAAGGACTGGTTATCCAGCGCGCACCAGGCAGTTTGCCAGGAGGAATAACCAGTCTTCCATCGGTCCCAGGGTCTGGCAATAACTTGGAGTTCAGCGAGGCTAACCAGGGGAAGCAAAGCTTGATCAGGCCGGCCTTAAACAACCAGTCAAGAGATCCCGGGATCACCAGGACAGCGCTTGCGAAGTGAGTATGAGTAGGAAAAATGGGTAGTGGGGTGGGATTCTGCAAACCACAGCAAACCTATACTTCTCAAATCCTTACTTCTTTCCTCACTTTAACTCTTGAAAAAATTGCCTTCTACTCCTTTCTGTCCCCTCGATCTCAACACCAGCCTTAGCCCTTCGGAGTATGCCCAGGCAAAGGTTGTGTGTGATTTCTTCCACTTAACTCTGTATGCCAACCTATTCCTTCGGAGTTTTGCCCAGAAAGGTTGTGCAATTTCTTCTGCACTGAAAACTATAATTCCCAAAACTATAACTCCCAGGTGTAGCCGCACCTCTGCCATGGCGATCTTTGTTAGAGATGACCTGTGAGCGGAGAAAGCAAGGGCACCTGATTCCTTTCCTTCTTTGTCATTTCTGAGTCTCAATCTGGCATTGCAAGTGTGCAAGCGTTCAGTAGGGACTCTGAGTTAGATTGTAAAAGGCAGGGAGGTTGCTGTGAGTTGTAGAATAGAGATTAAGTGAGGTATCCCCAGGTTTTTCCCCTCGGAGATTTGTCCAGGTATCCCCAGGTTTTTTCCCTTGGATCCCCAAGTTTTCCCCTCGGAGATTTGTCCAGGTTTCCCCAAGTTTTCCCCTTGGATCCCCAGGTTTTTCCCCTCGGAGATTTGTCCAGGTATCCCCAGGTTTTTTTTCCCTTGGATCCCCAAGTTTTCCCCTCGGAGATTTGTCCAGGTTTCCCCAAGTTTTCCCCTCTGATCCCCAGGTTTTTCCCATCGGAGATTTGTCCAGGTATCCCCAAGGTTTTTTTTTGTCCAGGTTTCCCCTTTTCCGGACCCTTCGGAGTTTTGCCCAGGTCCAAAACCCTTTTAATTGAAAATGGGTGCACCTCAGTCAAAAGAAAAATAGTCCCCAGACCCCTGGCGTGAAAGAAGCCCAGTTGGTGCTTACTTCCCGCCTGGACTCTGACAGTCCCCTTCAATTTGTGTTTAAGAAACGTTTTTCCTGTGTTTAAATTGTACTTAGGTAACATCCAGCAGCTGCTTATCTTAAATGTGCCATCTAAAATAAAAATGCAAGCTTGCTCCAAATTCTAAATCTAAGGAAGCCATGTTGAGCCTTATCAATCTTAAAGCAAGACAAAATGGAGAATGGAGTGTGCAAATGTTTGTTATTTGAGAGAGGCTCTAAAAGAGTTTTCCTCCCAAGTGGTAAAATCCTGTATACGTGCTACTTGTGTTCTGAAAGGGGAATTACCCCACCTCCTTCCTCTAGTTTAAGTGAGGAGGGCGATTTAAGTCTAATGGTAAATGTTTTGTTGTAACTTTTGAGTTTGCAAGTATACCTGTGTTCCAGTCTAAGTTAACCTAATGTTTCTGCTGCAAAAGCCTAGTTGAGCCAACTGCTCTCTCAAGCTAAGATGCAGTGTATGTATTTCATTAAGCATATGCCTATGAAAGTATGGTGTTCCTTCTAAGAAAAATATCTGAGTCCAGTTTTAACTTTGATCTGGTTGGACAGAAGAGTTATTGTAAGGCTCCTGGTATCAGTCTCTATAAGACGTCCTGGCCTCTTTTCTTAGAAAATGCCCCCCCTTGTTTCATTCTGTCTCTTTCAGGGTTTTTTCCCCTTCTCCTTCTTATTCTGTGCCAGGTAAATTTACTCCCGAGTAAGCTTCCTTTAAAGGAAACTGCAAAAGGGGGGGGGCATAGATTAGGCTTACTATTCCTCTGCAAGTTCAGGAAAAATTGTTCACTCTTGTATTCCTTTTAAATCAAATCTATGGCTGTTTAAACTATGCTTTATAAGAGATCCTCTCCCTATCTTAGGAAAAATGTTCACTTCAGTCTTTAAAGATAATTTATCTAGGAACTTTCACTCTTTAGTCTAAGGAAGTAAACTCTCACTCAAACTAGCTTCAAGATCTGCTAAAAGAATTGGGTACTTTTATTTTCCTCTTCCTTAGTACATGATAGGCGCATGGCGTGTGGTCTCTTCCCCAGTTGTGTCTGTGTACATAAGTATGTGTGTGTCTCTCTGGTAGTACAAATCTTGCTATGAACCCTGTATTTTAGGGTTGGACTAGATGACCCCAGGTCCCTTTCAACTTTCCCAATTTGTGGCTGATGAGTTGAAATCCAGCCCAGATTGCTCTTTGTTTTTAAAGGTGAGAGGTGAATGTGTGTGTTTCTGGTAGTACAAATCTTGCTGCGAAATCTTGCTGTGAACCCTATATTTTGGAGGGTTGGACTAGATGACCCCAGGGTCCCTTTCAACTCTCCCAATTTGTGGCTGTGTGGAAGACCATGTGTCTGCAAGCATTGGAGGGTAATTCTTAAATTCTGGTGTGGTAATGGAGTTGAAATTCAGCCTAGCTTTGCTTTTTAGTTTTAAAAGGTGAGAGGTAAAAGCCATGATGTTTTGAAGCACAACTGGTAATATCAAGCATTTGAGTGATTACAGTATTTATCATTTTGTCTACTATTTTTTTTTAATCAAACTTAAAAGTCAATTCAAAGTTTAAGCACATACAAATGAATAATCAAGTACAATTAGCCTTGGCCATTCCTGTAAATTAAGGCGCAGAAAATAATAATATTAATAATAATGATAATAATTTTTTGTCTGCAAATGGTAAGGCTGAAATGGCTGAGAATGTTAAAAAAAATAATAATAATAATAATAATCCTATGAATTCTAACTCTGGCCATTTTTACTCATAAATAAGAGAGCGGTTGATTGTTCCGCGAATGGCCAGAGGGATATTAGCCCTTTCCTGTACATAAAGGAAGCAGTCTCAGTTTGCTTGGGCTGAAATTGCTAGCTTTGGTGAATACTTAAATTGCTGAGTTTCTCTTTTTGGTTCAAAATCAAACCCTGTTTTCAAAATCTACTCCTTACCCTTCCTTTCCCTTATTCAAATGGTAATTTAGCCAAAGGATGCAACATTTTCAATAGTATAAAAGGTTTGCTGAGGCATGAACTCTGCACATGCACAGAGGATAGATCAGCTTACAAAAGAGAGAGAGAGAGAAAGGAGGGGGGAGAGAGAAGGTTTGGAGAGCCTGAAACCTATACAAATTTCCTTATGTAAAATTTGGAACCATTGAGGGAAATCACCCTTAATGTCTTGCCCCAGGGTCTAACAAAAGGTTCGCCTCCCAATGGAATTTAAATTTTATAAGTTTTTGTTTTTTTTGTGTGTGTTTTTTTTGGTGTGTGTGTGTGTGTATGCCTATGCATTTTAGGAACAGCACTTCCTGACAGACCTCTCACATGAAATAATTTTCCCTTTTAACAGAGTGTCCTTTCTTTTCTCCCACAGCACAAATGATAATGAGGGGATGCAAACAGTGATTTAAATACTCTATAAAAAGTAATTGCATTTGTTTCTCTTTTGTCTTTCTTCCCTAAAAGCCAAACAGCAACTTTCTTTCTGTTCTGTGAAACAAGTCTGAATCCCTGCTGTATTAGTGACCTCTATCTCTTTGTGCCTTTGACATTTTTTTTTTAAGTTACAAATAATCTGTTTTCATTTATTTAATCAGTTTCTCCATGATGTCTATGAAGTTAATCGAAGCACAACCAAACATTGTTTGTGGAATGGTACTTGTTTACCTTTGGCCTGAGCATTTCTTACTAATTCTGTCATTTTGGCTAGTGCAAGGTACCTGCACAACTTAAAAATTGCCATTCATTTTTATTGGTATTAACTCATTTCCCAGTATTCCGCTATTAACATTACAGCTGATGTCACATCAAGAAACACTTTTATTTTCATTTGGGATGTTAGAATGCCAAAACAGATTACTTCAGGTTACTTATTAATTGTGTGTCTTAGCATTTATTTATTTTTGGTTCCTCATAGCTCATTTTGTGTGTTTGTGTTTTACTTTGGGGACATGTTCATCACATGTTGAAAGTCAGTCTCATGAAGTTCTTTTATTGGATAGCACATGGTGAATTTTAAGTTTTCCCCATTGTTTTCCCATTTTTTTTCCAGTCCAGTAGTAATATGTGTGGTTTTGATAATATCTTTGTACTATTTAATAATAGTTATTTTCTGAATCTGATGTCTTTGTGTCAAGTCTGTTTTCATCTAACTGGTAATCTAATTTTTTGCTTTCTTTTGTATTTTTTAACCTTTGTATTTTTTTTCAGTCTAGTAGTAATCTGCGTGGTTTTGATAATATATTTAATAATAGGTCTTTTCTGAATCTGATGTCTTTGTGTCAAGTCCATTTTCATCTAACTGGTAATCTAATTTTTTGCTTTCTTTTTATTTTTTAACCTTTGTATTTTTACAGTTCTCTTTCTATACATGTGGAGTAATTTTTTATTTTATAATATGAAAAGAACAACAACAACAAAAATTAAGTGAAGGAAAGCAAACAAACTTAGCAGATAATAACAGTAATTACATGGAAATGTGATAATGAATAAAATGTTTAATCCACTAAGATTGTTATTATTTGCAGCTTCCCATGGAAACTGGAAGACATCCTTTTTGCCTTTTGCCCCTTTCTTGTCTAACTGTGTTTAAGTCTCCCCCAAAACCCTGCCCCCTTACAGGATATCACTTCTACAGATGTGCAATGATGAAAAGCAGCAACAACTCCTCAACTCACAAGACCTCCAACACCAGAGTTTTCAAAGTGCCCACAGTTATCTCTTTCAAAGGCTATAGACTGACGGGGGGGGGGCTGACAAAGGGGGGAGGAGTTGAATTGCAAGGACATTTTTTTCACTTGAACCTCAAGCCTCTGCTCCAGGATTCAAAAGATACATACGTAAAAGATCACAATTGTGTCAAGATATGCAACAGATATTTAATTATTTTGTTTTGTATTATGTGTTATTATGTAAGAATGTTGAAATGTGTCTGACAGTGTGAATTCCACAAAGGGGGGCAATTTATTGTGCGTAACTGTTTTTATATTTAATGTCTTATTGCTTACACACCAATGGAGAATTCTCATGCATTTTATACTTTCTAATAGCTCACACTATTGTGTAGTCCAATGTTTAGATCAATTTATAACCACATTGTTCCACCTGGCACTCTGCCAACTTTCCCTATCCATTTTAATATGTGTTAAACCTCTTTTTGCCAATGACAAACTTCTGGATCCATAAAACACCAGGTACATGAAGGTGGATATGCTTTGGTTTAGCAGGAATGATTCCTTATAGACTTAAATTGACTTATTTGGACAACTGCCCTTGTTAAGAATGGTTTTCTTTTAACAGATTGGTTTGAAGACTTGAGAACCATGGGGCAAGATAAATTCAAATTGGACTCAGTTTGAATTGGGCAAGTGTATCCAGGCTGCAATTAGCTTTTTGGTCCTTTAAGTGCAAGTGAGCAACTTCTCATGAGCCCAAGACCACAGCCTATAATAAAATCCCATAGCTAAAGGCCAAGGCGAAGACCTCTCCCTCACGAGATGCCCAAAACCTGTGCCAGCTATGGTGAATGCCAGGCGACATGGTTAAATGAAAGCCCTGAGGGGATTCAACAGACAGGATGTGTTGCTGTAGCACTATGTCAGTGTGAGACCACAGAAGAGCTACCTTGACACCTGAGAACACAAAAATGGCGGGGGGGGAAGCAAACTGCACTTTTCAGTCATTAGTGGACCTTACCTTCCTGCTAGGTGTAAAGCATAGAACACTATTGAGTAAATGGTCTCTCCCAAAGTGTTAGAATGCCACAAGTAATTTAGTAGCAAAACGCAACATGTGTTATATACAAAGACATCCATCTACAACATACGATGTTATTATTTGTGGGGCAAAAATTTTTAAGAAAAATTCTAGCCCCAAAGGGGGGAATATTGTGATAGGAATTTTATGGTTTTAGATATATAGTAATGTTCATAACTGCACATACATAGATCAGCACAGGAACCATTTTGATTCCTAAACTGACCAAATCCTTTCTCTGCAAGGTTAAAAATGGAAAAGCCTCCCCATTGTCTCTTCCTTTAATCTGTGTTTGAATAAGGTGTGAGCCTGTGACCTGGCCCAGGAAATAAGTATTTTAGCACTACAAAAGAATGGCCAGGCTCCCCAGAAAATCCAATCAAGTTACCTGCTAGACAGGAGATAAACAAGGACAAGAGAAAAACAACATTTAAATTTCTGTGATGTAGGTGGGATGTATCTGAGGGGTGGTCTTAGGTTACACCCCTTCTGTGATGTATGCATAATGTTTCTGGGGGTGGTCCTGATCTAGAGAAGGGGAATTTCAAAAGTCTTTATAAGGCCTTGCAGGCCATTGTTCTGGGTCCTCTTCCTCTCCTGCGTGTGAGGGGGGTACCCTGTTGCAACAGATCAATAAAGATCAAGCTTACTAGCTGCTTTGCTTCTCAATATTCTCTGGTTGGCCTCTGTTATTTTCTCCTACCAATAGGGAACCTATGTAAGGACTCTATATGGGCTCTTGGATACCCCATAAGGGAAAAGGGCATCTTTTTATTTACAACAGGTGATAAGGAAAACTTTAAAGTCTATTAATATGCACACACACAGTTATATATACACACACATCCAGGTCCTGCTATCTGAACACAATGCATTCTCAGGAAATTCTGTATTAGGCAAGTGTTTGCATAATGAGTCAGCAACTTCCATTGATTCCAATGGGAAGATTTCTAATGCGTTCCTAAGGAATGTTGACCGTTAAATGTGTATGGTGTCACCTCAGGCAAATCCTGATTCTGGAAGGGAACTAGATGGAGAAAATCTTTTGAGGGGAAACCATTGCCATACCAGCTTGTCCTGCTCCATACTTCTGTGTGTGGTTTGGCTAGCTGTGGAGAAAAGTCCCAAGTTTGTGCAAAGGGACATAGGAAGCTGTCTTATACTGAGTCAGACCATCAGACAATCTAGCTCAGTATGGTCTATGCTGACTGGCATCACTCCAAGGTTTCAGAGAGGGAGTCACTCCCAGCCCTACATAGAAATGCCAGGAACTGAACCTGGGACTTTCTGATGTAAAGGCCTCGGTCCTGTATACCTGAAGGAGCGTCTCCACCCCCATCATCCAGCCCGGACACTGAGATCCAGCACCAAGGGCCTTCTGGCAGTTCCCCCGCTGCGAGAAGTGAGGTTACAGGGAACCAGGCAGAGGGCCTTCTTGGTAGTGGCACCTGCCCTGTGGAACACCCTCCCAGCAGATGTCAAGGCAATAAACAACTATTTTACTTTTAAAAGACACCTGTTTAGCGAAGTTTTTAATGTCTATGCTGTATTATTGCTGATATTTGGTTGGAAGCTGCCCAGAATGGTTGGGGATCCCCAGTCAGATCGGCGGAGTATAAATAAATAATTATGATGATGATGAAGAAGAAGAAGAAGAAGAAGAAGAAGAAGAAGAAGAAGAAGAAGAAGAAGAAGAAGAAGATGCTCTGTCACTGAGCTATGGCCCATCTCCATAAGAATGCATTTTAAAAAATAAACTCCATGTTTACCTTCCTGGTAAGCAGGGGCAGTTAGAACATATGTGCTGGAATCAGATTTGCCTTCGAATTTATTGGAACTATTTTAAAGAGAAAACAGCAAGAGAATTTTAACTGCCCTTTTGTGCCTGTCCTAGTTTAATATTTGTTGGCATGGGTTGATATCAGGACTTTTCAGACGGAACTCTCCGGAACTCAGTTCCGGCACTTCTCAGGTGGGCGACATTGCCATTGTAAGAGAACAAGGGATGTGTTCCTGGTGAGTTCTGGTACCTCTTTTTCTAGAAAAATAGCACTGGTTGATATTACACAATCCTGATGCTTCCCCTCAATTTCTGGACAAAATGAAAGCAGCTTTGTCCTTCGTGCTGAAAACAGAGGTAGAGAGATGTGAGGAGTTAAGTAACAGGGTCAGATTTTTTAAAAAAGAAAGCCGCTGGGTCTGACAGTCTGCATTTCTCATCCTGACATGCTAAGGCAAGACATCACCAGCTGCAGGGCCAGAGAGTCGTAGATGCCTCTTTGATTCAAAGTTCAAGGCTCTCATGCCATATACATCTACCTGAGAAAACAACGGTGTAATACAGAAACTGCCACAATGTACTGAAGGGGTTTTTTCCTTTCAGGAGATACATACATTTGGAAATGCATTTTTAAGTCTCAGTGGAATTATTTCTGTTGACAAAACAGGGCTGATGTGTTGAAGTGAAGCACTGATAAGAGTACTAGAAAACACTTTGCTTGCCCTTATCTCAAGCTATTTGTGAACCTGCCAAACTGGAAAGTGTTCAAGTTTTCTGTCTCTCTCCCTCTTTCTTCCTCTACTTAAGTTATACAAATTTGCTATTACAACACAGAATAGCTAGTGGAGTTTAAAAGACAGCAACAGCTTTTGACAATAAACATTAATGCAACACAGCTTTCACCATTTTGAAATGTCCATCTGGCCCTGCCTGCATAGTTGTGCTGACTGCGGTATGGTGGGAGTTGAGCCCTGTCATCTAGACAGCATTAAGTTGGCAAAGGCTGCTAGCTGGAGCTGTTGTCCAAAGCAATTGGAGAACCCTAGGTTGGCGAAGGCCAGTGTACTATGCTTTCTTTTTAGAGGACAAGCAATTTGTATTGTTCTTCCACTGACCTTGCTCTGATGCTATCAGAGATGGTACTTAAGGGCAGATCATCCAATTTAGTGGCTGATTCAAATGTCAGCAGCTCAGCTTTGTCTTTCAAAGCAGCCATATGCTTATTATGTCAACTTCATTTCATATGCAAAGCGACTTGCAATCTCTACCCGGTTTGACCTCACATACCGTTAATGCCATATAAATGTTAAATAGCAATAATTCCAGCAGTAGTGCTGTAATTAGCAGAAATGCCTCGCCCAGGCATCCAAGGAGTCGTTCACACCTTTCACTGGGATTTTAAACCAAGTAAAACTCTTTAAGAACTAGAATTCAGGAGCTCTCCAACCCCCCCCCCCCCCGCACATGGGCCAAAAATAACACTATTTTATTCATTTGTTTATCATTTTTGTAAAAGTATGGGAATTTGCTACTGTGACTAAGCTAACTCACTATTTGAGAAGCAAATAAAGGAAACAAAGCTCACATTTTAAATGACTTGATTCATAAATTTAATTTTGCGTTACATCACGGGATGGAACCCAAACATATGGATAACCGTATTTTGATATTTGATTCAGGTAGGTAGCAGTGTTGGTCTGATTCAGTGAAAGTAACCCATTCCGGTACTTTCGGGTTTGCCATGGACATTCGCTGGAACGGACACTAGACGAGGTGGATGTTTGCGGAGGTATTACTGTGTAAGCTTTCGTGTGCATGCATGCTTCTTCAGATTGTTATCTGAAGAAGTGTGCATGCACACAAAAGCTTGTACCCAGAACAAACGTAGTTGGTCTCTAAGGTGCTACTGGACAATTTTATTAATTTATTAATTTATTTCATATTTTGATATATTCAGGGTTGAGACTCTTTATTATCAGTATATTTTTTATTATGATTGATTATAAATGAGTAATTATATGGAAATAGCATGATCTATCATGATCAGATATAAGAGATGGTAGTATATCCTCAAGTTTGTTACATTGTGTATAAAAAAGAATTTTCTCACTTTGTTTGCATTTAGAAATACTGTACACAGCTTTGTGTGGTAACAAAACACACATCTTTCCTTCATCCGAACATAGAAATGCCACCAACCTGCGAAGAGAAGCAAATGAAGACATCTGCTGTAGCTCACTTAAACAACACAGCTATACATTGTCCTTCCAGCAATTAGAATTTCAAGTTGAGTATAAAACTATTCCTGCCTGTTAATATTTCACAAGATTATCCGGCTGATTTGATTTATTACAGCAGTGCTAGAACTTTTACACTCAGTTATCATGTCTCGTAATGAACTGTAGAGTTCATTTCTGCACAGACTAGCAACTAATTAGAGAGACCTCCTCTTGAACCAGATATATTAATGCAAAGTTGTGTTGTTAATGGGTTCCAGATGGTAGGACGGCTGTGGGATTGAGTTCTGAGAGCACTCTGATTTTCTGGATCAAATTGGATGTGATGGGTATCAAAAGGATACTTTACCTCTGCTGCACAATTGTGATAGGTGAATCAGATTGTTTTAGATTGCCAGAGTGCTACAATATTTATCTGCTAAAAAAATAATAATTATAGCTTCTAAAAACTTCTTCTATAGTGCTCAGTGCTGTGGTGTAGATTTGGTAGGTTGTGGGTGAAATAATTGGTACCCATTCCCCTTCCAGCCTCTTCTGCTGTTTCGTTTCATAGAAAAGCCTGATGTTATTATCTCATTGAGTGCTTTCTGTGGCTTGCTTTAATTCATTTCCTGCCAATGTCACTGAATAGTATAAATTGCACTGTAGCTAGAGGTTCCCCATGAAGAGTATTTCAAGTGCTTTCGAGAATTTGATGCGGCTGAACACAATCCATATTTTACAGCCTTCCCCGTACTTGGTGCTCTCTAGATGTTTCGGACTACAACACCCATCAATCCCAGTCAGCATGGCCAGTGGTTGGGAATGGAAGCTGTAGTCTTCCTCAGGGTGGAGAGGACCTCAGGGTGGAGAGATCTGGTGTATTACCTTACATGATATGGGTGGTATACAAAGCCCCTGCTTGAACATTGCAAGAACAGATCTCAGTGGTGGCAATGTAAGGAACGGACAAGCAGCAACATGGATAACCACCAGGTGTGTGTGTGTGTGTGTGTTTATATGCTTATTTCCATTCCAGTGCCCAACAAAGAGGTGATGTTCCGGAAGGGAAAGGAACCACATAAACATAGTTGCTGCTTAAATACTAAGATAGTATGTAAAAATGACCCTTCAGGCCTGAGTTAAGATAGCACCCTGGGTGCAATCTTTCTCTGACATTAAACTCTCATCCTTTCTTACTTTGGGCTGTTTGGAAAATCTGCTCATGTAACTTTCTTCTGATAAGACCTTTACACGTGACATCTCTAAGTCAAATGCATGGGCTCCCTGCTTTTTCCAGCAGAGAAGCTGGGTGATTTAGTGAATGGCTGAGTAGGTGACCGAGTTACTGATTGGCTGAAAGTATGACTGAGAGACTAACTGGCAGACTGAGTGACCATGTGACTGGCTGAGTGAAGGAGAAAATGACTGGCTTCGTTACTGAGGGAGTATTAAATATTTATTTTTTCCCCACTACCTTTTTGCCGCACAACACTTTCACCATCTATGATAAAAAAACCTTTTCTTTTTGACACTTCTAGCATACGTTTGGGCAATTTCTATTTGTTTTGATGGTCATTTCTAGGCTTATATACCATTTGTCATGATTTTTTGAACATTTCTTCTCGTAGCCATACTGAATAAAAAGTTTCTTCCAGATTGTTATTGAGATATTTGCATCAAATGTAAAGTTCCCAGAGTTCCACTCCCCACTAGGATTTTTATTCAAATACTATGCTCCGTTTCACCATACATCTCTCTATATGTCTGAATTAAAAGATGGACAGACATTAAAAGGTATTACCTGTAAGAGATGTCAGAGAAGAACAACAGATGGAATCATGCCTGAAAGAGTATGGTTAGGAGGTGGGGCAGGGAGCCATCTGCAATAACTCACAGAGACTCCATTTTGATAGGTAAGTACTTTGAGCCCCAAGTAATATGTCTGAATTGTGCAGTATTTAATCTTTAGTTTTCTCCCCATCTAGCTTGTGTGATTCATATGATCACATGAGAGAGCTAGAAAATATGAAGCAAAATTGTATTGGATGCTTAGTAACAAGCCAGCCCACAAGGAGAACCAAATCATGGAGTCCTTGAAATTTGGCACATAACTTAATTAATGTGCAATGTCCCTGAAAAATTGTCTGATTCTATTAATAGAAAAATCTTATCTCAAAGGAATAAACAATCACTTAGCCAAAGCTATTTCCACCCCCCCCCGCCCCAAATCTGGTTCTCTGTTCTGATAACAAAGGCCAAGTTGTAAAGAAAGTGTTGTTTACTGAAATGAGACAGTAATATATTCACTGAAATCCAGTCTTCAGTGGAAAACTCTAAATACAAAAGTAATTAACATCAATCATAATGAACAATGGAAGTGTGTGTTATCAGCAAGTGATAGCAGAGGCTGCAATAATTCACGACAGTTCAGTCTTTATAAAGCCTTAGATGCAGTATCACACATCCTTGTTGCCTGCTCTGACGTTACATTTCTTTCTGCTGTTAGCCAATCTTGAAGCTTCATAGAAGATGATTACCTCATAAGGTTTTGCTAGCTACTGTGAGGCAACAAGAACATAGGTACCTGTCACCTGCTAGTTTGGAGTTCTTATGGGAGGTACCTGTCTGGACGTTAAATGGAGGCACACCTGAGTTACCATATCTTGCTGTATAGCTATTACCTAGTGTAAAATGGAAATATGGTTTTCCCTTGTCTCCCACCTGGAGATGTTGCTAAATGGTCACACTCTAGTACTTTTGTTCTCCCAGCCCTCACCACTTTCCTCCCCTGCCCCCCTTGGCTAAGAAGCATACAAAAAGTGTTGAGGAGCGCTCAGATCTTCTCTGATATTTGCTGATCGCTCGGCCATCATGAGTACTTGGGGAACAGTGGGGCAGATCAATGCACTTTCCCCTGTTTCCTTAGCACTCATGGAAACTTCCCTAAATGTTCCCAGTTCAGGTGCTGCTGTGACCACAATCCATGTTCTCAGATGGCTGTAGGTTCGAGCCTCGCATTGAGCAAAAGATTCCTGCATTGCAGGGGGCTGGATTAGATGAGCCTCGTGGTCCCTTCCAACTTGATAATTGTACTATTCTTTGGCTCCTGAAGGTTACAAGCAGCTCTGTTTTTCATTTTGCTGCTGCCAACATTACCGTTGTGCCACAGGCAAATTTGGTAGTATTATTGTTATTATTTTTATATCACCCTTCATCCATGGTTCACAGGGCAGTTTACAATGCAAAATACTGGTGGCACTATTGATAACCATAATAGAACACTTGTGAAGGACTGATCTCTCTCTCTTTCTCTGAACCGATGCCATTTTTTTATTATTTGCTAAGGAAATGGGGAGAGGGAGGAATGTAATATCAGCTGAGACTGAGACATTTTCTTAAGACTTTAATACACAAAATCAGAATTAGGGAAAGAGGGCCTTGATCTCCTGTTTAAACTGAGCATTTATAAAAGTTTGATGGGGAAAGATGACTCTCATGCTTTTTGTAATGCAAAATAAGAAGATGAAAGTGCTGTCAGCTTTGTTGGAAAACTTCAGCACCTAACTTAAAAAAACAACATGAGTGCAAATGGCATTCAGAGTATCAACAGTTTGTGGTGTTTAACTGAAAATAAGACTTCGGTATATAACCATAGCCATCTCCTTTAATTTCAAATTCTTCTTCAGAGTCAGCAGTTGCCAGTTGTTGATAAAACACCTTGTAAGAGGAAATCTGCATTATGTCTCTGAAGACGGAGATAAAGGTGATGAGTTATATATATTTTTGCAGATACATAAATTGAAACACCACATTCAAGTCTGACAAAGTCATAAAGATGCCTGATGTTAAAACTCAGATGATATCATAGGCATGCTCAATATACTCTCATATGGACAGCACATTGAGATCTTCCAGGATTATTGGGAAGCAAATTGCCACCTATCAGGAAGATGCTGTGAGTGTTGATGTGATAGCTGTGAAGTTTGCAAAATGTTTGCGATTTAGTAACTGTCACTGTTCAAAGTCTATTCCCTTCCAAATTTCTTGCCATTGGAACTACCTTTTATAAAATAATTACTCTATTTCTTTCATTATGGCCAGATTGTGATTAATGAATAGGCATGCATTTAAAGATTTGCTATAGTTTGTTATGATTTGTACAACAGTTTTAATGGAAAAATCAATAAACTATCCATAGAGGAGACAGGATATGCGATGATGCAGAAATCTGTCAGATATAATTCTACTTTAGAGTACCGCAGGAATGCATTTCTCTCATGTTCATATTTGGGTGGTAGGAAAGAATTTCCCCCTGAAAGCTAAAAACTGGTGTTTCAGAGAGATGAGTTCATGTTGCTCTACCTCTCCAGCACTTCACACCAGAAAAAGCATTTTTGTTGGATGACTCTTAAATGGAGACCTAAGGTTTGTGGTGGGAGGTTAAGTTTTCAAAGAATCAAAAATGGTGTCAAAGCTGCAGCCAATCATAGATCTAAATACATTAATAATGGAAGAAATCTTCTGCCACCTGAATACTGGTGAATGTTATACCATGGCTTCAGGTTGCCTATTGGTAACCAGCCTTCCTTCTGCAGTGCCTATCCCAATAGGCAGGAGGAGAACAGAGAAGGGTCCCCTGAAAGTTCTCTGAACAGATGGTGTGCATTTCTCAGAGGGATAAAATGTTCGTGACATTTTAGCTCAGCCGTAGCTTGGAATCAATGTTTTTTGGTCACTTTACAATGCCTGGGAACATTCTTTAAATAGTTTCTAAAATGATTTCCTCTTTTGAAGAAAGGAAGACCAAAGCAGCACATTTGCCTTTTATTTTTAATAACATAATAAGTTGTTCTTTCTCTGCTTTTTCAGTGTTTTAAGTAAGAAATTGTATTATGGAAGTGAACTAAATTAGTGAGCTTAGGTAATGTCTTACTATTTTGTATTAATTCTAATGACAGTTCCATTCCTGAAATTTGCAGCAGCATTGTATTAACTTTTCAAATATGCCAGTTTTTCTTCTTCCTGTAATTCCCCCAAATTATACCCTTTCAGTCATAAAATGGTGCCTGGGCTTTGTATTTCGAATGAACTTTTAAGTTACATCTTTATCAACTTTAAACTACTTCATTCTTTTCTCTTTTTGATTGTGTGGTATGTACTGAATTCACAGATGAAGTTGGGATTGGTAAGTGTAAGTGACCTTAGAGAACATTTATCTGCCTAAATTTACTCATTTGCACCCTCCCCAGTCCCTGTCTATGAGCCCTCAGTGAAGATACCTGGTTTTCCCCTTTCTGCTCTTGGACAGTGAACAGTGCTCTTGGACAGTGAAATAACAATTAAAAAAGCACTTGCAGTGCCAATGGAAAGGAAGCCAGGAATGCGTAACAGAACTTCCAGTCACTATCACTCAGTATCTCATCTAAGGCAAAAGTTTTGCTTATGGCTCCTTTCTCTCTGTTGCCCTTGCACCGTGAAAGACCTGAGCCCTGGAAAGATATGAGTAAGGAGCACATAGCCAGACAATCATCAACCCAATTGCCAGCAATCAGAGGGAAGGAGTTAGGATGAAAGGTAATGAGAACATCCACAATGACCTAATAAGAATTGAGGTTGTGGGGAGTACATGCTCTCAGAGTGCATTAGAAGCAGCTCTAATGTAATTACATTTTATTATTTGATGTAAGATGCCTTGGGGTTCCCTCTGGATTGAAAAATGGGATAGAAATTAATAAGTCTAACATATAAATCAAGTTTAATTTAGTTATTCATTGGACCATGCTGAAAGGAGCCTATGCAACATGGTGGATTACATATGTTAAGCAGCAGAAAGGAAGGTAGGGTGGCCACATGTCCTATTTTATAGTCCTCTGTTTGAAGGGGACAGTCCTTGTTTGAAGAAGTTCTCTATCTGAAGAGCTGGTCCATGCCCAGTATAAAAATAAAGAACCATAAGAAGGGAGAGGAGGGGAACTGAAGTAGCCCAACAATGGTTAGCAACTGAAAAGCAAGATGAGCAAGCACACAAGAGTCTGCCCCACTATGATGAGATATATTATATTCCTAGTCAAATTGCAGTCATTATTTCTAAATTTGAATCTTATGCATCAGTGGTGTGGGGCATGACCACTATGAGCATCAGTGGTGTGGGCAGGAATAGCTCCCACTGCTTTGTGATCCCCCAAATGTTCTTTCATCATGTCAGGTGGGACATCTGAACCCCTTTCGTATCTGAGAGATGTTCTGTCAAACACATTGTCTCCTCTCCTCCTGATGCTCCCATCTCCTTCTTTTCATGAACCGAGTGTTGAAGCAAAACCAAGAAGGAACAATCTGAACATGTGAACAATGCAAAAAAAAAAAGACTCACTAGCATATGCCTGACAGACAGTCCTGAACAGCTGTCTTTGGCCACTAGGCCTGAGCTTCCCCACCCCAACCTATTGAGTGGATGTGGATAAGATTTCAGCCTTCAAATCTCTCTTCACTTTGAATTCTACAGTAGTGTTTGTTCTCAAGGTGGTGGGTTAAGCAGAGTCAGCACAATTTTTTAACATGAAAGAAATTAGTGGAATTGGAGTGGACTTGAAGCACCACTAAATTACACTGAGGGACATGCTTTCCATTAAATGGCATACTTTCACCACCACTCCAGCAAGAGCATTATATTTTCCAAAACTTACTTTATGGTTGTGCTTATCTAGATGCATTACTTCTTTGGGCTTCTTTGTGCCAGGCTGAGAATGAGGATCAATTATCCCATTCTTACGTGAGGTGATCAATATGAGGAGTTGGCTGGTTCCCAGTTTTGTGCTGCGAAACACATTCTTGTTTCGTACTGAACCACAACAATCATTCACTTATACATAAATACACACACCTCATGGCACAATAAGCAATGCCCATTCCAATCAATGAAGAAAACTTTATAATAGAACAATGATACAAATTCCCACCAAAAAGCCAAACCAGCAGATAGGAATGATGTGATGCCAAACACAGAAACTCATTTATACATCAGATCTAAAGCAATCTTGGAAAGTTACAAACCAACCAGGCACCATGAAACAGCAGAGGCAATACAGGCAGTGACCATTTCATGTGGGGGTTCCATTCCCAGCCCCTGTGCATGTCAGCGGAGCTCATATAAGCATGCCCTGCTCCATTAAGCCACGCCTCACCCCATTACACCCCCATTCTACCCTCGTGTTTTGCCTTCTTCCAGGTCCAAAGGATGCATCCACTATGCTTTAGACATACGTGGAATTCTGTCAATTGATCTGGTTGTTCCATCTCAAAAGGTTGCCAAACAGCTGCAAAAAGGTATAGAAAGTGGCAACCAAAATACTCTGATGAATGCAGGAGTCCCCTATTAAGTCCCAGGAACCAGTTGGGCTGTTAGAAAAAGCAGCTGAAAGATTGGTGGAGGTTTTTGGGTTTTTTTGCTAATAAATGCATTAGTTGCAGTGTGCAGATGTGACTAGATTGGATGAACAGCTCTCAGGGATCAATTAGATATAAATGGGACTGCCTAAGAACAGAGGGACAGGCCAGGTAATCCTCCAAGACGTATTTCAGACCCAACAAATGATTCTCTGTCCTTGTCCTTTTATATAGCCTTTCTTACAAAGAAAAAAAAAACACCCCACCTCCCTCTGGCTCTCTAATTGCTTTTGTCACTGTTCTTTGAACCTTTCTCCAAATTGCTAATAACTTTCAGGTGATGAGGATGCCAGGAGCCGAATGTGCTTGTAGCAAGAGCTGTGTTTTGCATTTAGCATGCAGGAGCTGCATTAACTTAACCCATCATCCAGGGACAAAGAACAGAGACCTTTGCAGTTCAGGTATTTTAGATCTTGAAACCTGGATGTGGGAGAAATACAGTGGTGAGCCCCATCCACGATTCCATTAGCAAACCTGGCTTGCTTTGCTGGAGGAAAGCTCTCTGGCTCTGGCAAAGCAGAAACCTGCACTTTGCAGTCTGATAAGGCTGCCAGTGAAAGCGAGTGCGGAGGGGAAACACTCCTATCTGCTTAAAACCAGGATCATCTCTCTCTCTCTTTTTTTTTTACATGATGTTAATGAGAATGTGGCGTGATTGATCTGCTGAGATAACATGGAAGCTAAACCACCAACCCACTGGCCTAGTCCATTTATACTGCAATAAAAATAACGTCAGCAAAACTGAAAAAGTGCACAATCTCTCTCCTTCCAGTTCTTTTGCATTAAAATGCTAGCCCCTTCCTTCCGACAATTGAAGCATTTGTTTTGTCTCTCCATTTCCCCAAAAAATCATTTGAAAAATTAACAGACATTTTGCTGATTATACACCGGCCAAGAAGTTCACAAAAGGCATCCCTTGGAAGGATGGATTCAAAGTCAGCTTCACACACTGTTTGGTTTACTTGTGCTGCTAGGGTACAGTTTACATTTTCCTTTAGCACCAGTTAGGCTGCAATCCTGTACTCACTTACATGAGAGTCCCACTGAAGGAAGGAAGATACATTTTTATTTCTTTATTATTTACTGCAGGTATATCCCAATTTTCCACTAGAAAATGCCCTTTATAGATTTTTGTTTTGACATTGCTGGTGGCAGTTCAGATAACAGATTTACCAATAACACCATACACCAAGGTATTATTACACCAAGCTGAATGCAACCCACCAGCCACGCAGAGTGGTGTGCCAGACCCTCAATGCCTCACATACAGTTTTTCAAGTCACAGCAGAACCATTTGACTCCAACTGTGCTACTTTATAGGACTGGTGGACTATGATTGGTTTGGTTTGTCAACTGGAATAAAATTCGAATTATGTAATCCAGCCCACTTCCAACCTGCTGATAATTTGCAGCTATGATTCAATCACAATAAATCAAATTTAAGTTGTGCAATTTAATTGGATCTAGCACACTTGCACCACAAATCCATTTTGGAAAAAATATGTGGTAGGTAAAGTATTGGAAAGTCTGGGAAAACAGTGATGTCATATAATCTCTGCACAAAAAAAGAGAGAATAAACAGACATCATATAATCACTACACAAATTTTGTGCAAATGAATCAGGATGAATGCTCAATAAACAGGTTTGTCTAAAAGAGCCCCAAGTGTATTTTTATGCATCATTATCATCTAGCTTTATGAAACAACGTAGGAGTTTTATAGGACTGAATAAAGGCATTCTGGATGGGAAATTACAATTTTGGTTTAACTCCTACATTAAAAAACCAAGTTAAGTTGAATACAAATATGTAGATGCTGGGACATTTAATGATGTCTAGGATATTTAATGGATATTGTACATGAGCTGAGTTTTAACAGGGGTGTTCAAGGAAATAATCTGGTGTGCGCATTTGCTACATCTCTTTGAAACACACAACTGCCTTCCTGCCCAGTGGGATTCCAAATTTCCCATTTAAAGACCCCACTGGCCTTTAAAACACTTATCTCCAACACCATGGCTTGACTACAGAGAGAATAATTGCTTCTTCAGAGAGATGCTGACCTTTCGTTTAAAAGAAAGTTATTGCCATATTTTATTTTATTTTATTGCTTCTCATATTCACAATATTCTAAAGACACACAACTAAAATTTGACTAGTTCCTGTCCCACTCTGTGTAGGGTTGGTTTTTTTTATTAAAAAAAACCAGTTTTGATTTGCTTCTCCTCTTCCTCCTTTTAATGCCATCTCTTCCTTTTCAAGAATCCGGTTGCTCCTTCCTGTTTCTACCTGTGTGCTTGATCTGACATCCTCCCTTCAACCCCACTCAGTTTCCATCTGCCCATCTCTCCTGCCTCTTAAATCTTCCTAAGCACAGTCTATCTCATCCCTAATTAACCTTTCAGTTTCCTTCAAGGTTCTACACAGCTTATACATATTCTGTAGCTCTTACCCTCCAGGAAAGTCAGGGATAATCAATGTGATGATATTCTGGACTACAACTCGCATCATCACTGAGCATGGGCCATGCTGGCTGGAGCTGATGGGTTTTTAAAATCCAGAACATCTGGAGGGCTCTGGAGGGTTAACCAATTAGAGCATCTGCAAATGTTTCGTGAATCTGACAACAGTTCTGGGCTCTGTGCAGCAACAACTAGTCTTTACCTTGGGCCAAATACTCCTAACATTGTATGCCCAAAGTGTTTATTTTGTTTGAACTAATAAGTATGGACAGAAAGAAATCTGTGCTGTGTTAATTTTTTCCTCCCTGTGAAAAAATATGATTTTATTATTATTTCAATTGTTTTGGGCCCAAGGCTGAAGAGGACATCTTAACTCCCATCTCACTGACACTGATGACTAGGATCATAGTTCAGAAGCAAGCATAGCACATGCAGCAGTGAGATCCTGACTCAGTCACTGATATCTCCCACAAAAAGATTTGAGCCAGAAGAGTTGGGATAAGCTTCTTCCTGACAACTTGAAAAGCTGCTGTCAAACTGGATAACAAAATTAATAATAATAATAATAATAATAATAATAATAATAATAATAATAATAATAATAATTTATTATTATTTATTATTATTTATACCCCACCCATCTAGCTGGGTTTCCCCAGCCACTCTGGGCGGCTTCCAACTGAATATTAAAAACAGTACAGCATCAAACATTAAAAACTTCCTAAAATGGGCTAGATTGTCTGACTGAGAATAAGACAGCACCTCACTCTTGCAGGAAGGCTTCAGTACATGGTCAGCTGAAACATGGGTCGACTCGCATAACAACATGATGCTTAAGTCTGGTCATGTGATCTGGGTCCGCAAGACTAACTTGAATGAACACCACCCAGTTTCTGTGATGAAAGGTGGCATTATCTTGCTGACATCACAAGTAGGTAAACTGAAATAAAATGTTTCAGACTGAGGTACTAATAATGTAAAGCAAGGATAGGGAACCTGTGGTCACCCCAAAGTTGTTGGATGCCAACTCTTGTCACCTCTGAGCCAGCATGGCCAGACGTCAGGGACAGTGGGAGTTGGAGCCCAATATCATCTGAAAGGTCACACGTTCCCTATCCATAGTATAGAGAATTCCCAATAAGAAATCTCATGAAAAAGTAAAGGATCCACCAATCTAACACTCTCCATTTTAATATGCAGATTATATTTGAAGTCTGGTAGTATCTGCTGAATCTCGATCTTACTTCAAAGAAACTTATTCTAGAATCTTGCCCAACAACGTGCCACAGGCACTTACATATAATTGGCCTGTTTTAATTGGTCAGTTGTTCTTTCCCAGCGGCTGTGGTAAGTCCACTCACCTTTTTCGGTGGGCAATATTGTGACCAGACACCCGGGCCCCTGCAGTGAACCGGCATGAGGGTGGGGAGTTGACACCCCCCTCATGACATCCAGGCTGCATTGCCAGCACTGGGCAGGGCCATGCCCAGTGTGGCCCCGCTGGCCAATCAGCATTGGTAGGAGGCGTGGCTGCAGGAAATTTAAATGTGGCACGGCCAGGGGATCCTTCTCTCTTGCCCTTTTGCCGGATCTCCCAAAGCACCCACCCTCTTTTTTATGCTTTGCGGTGACATGACCTTGCTATGGACAACTGTTGGCCACCATATAGTTGGGGCCATGTAATAATTTTTTCCACTTGGCAAATTGGCACCAGCCATTTGGTTTTTGCCTACCTTGTAGTAATCGTCACAACTTTGGGAGGTTAGGCATTGGGTAAGCCATTGTTTGGATGGAGGGGAGGTTGTAGCCTCCACCTGCCCCTCTTCATTAAGGGTATCGTGTTATAAGGGATCCTGTCCAATGTCCGGACGTGGGCCATGCCACAATCCTACAGGGACCCCTTGGGGTGCCCCTATGCCTACCCTCTGTAATAATAATAATAATAATAATAATAATAAATTTTATTTATATCCCGCCCTCCCCAGCCAAGCCGGGCTCAGGGCGGCTAACAACAATCAAATAAACAATCAAATAATAACACATTCTAAAGATATTTCATTATAAAAATTAGTTTATTAGTTAAAATCAAATTGATGGCAACCGATTAAACAAAATTCTGTGCAGGTTGCCAGCGGAGGGAGTCAGGCTGTGCCCTGACCAAAGGCCTGGCGGAACAGCTCTGTCTTGCAGGCCCTGCGGAAAGATGTCAGGTCCCGCAGGGCCCTAGTCTCTTGTGACAGAGCGTTCCACCAGGTTGGAGCCGCAACCTATATAAAGGTAAAGGTAAAGGTACCCCTGCCCATACGGGCCAGTCGTGACCGACTCTGGGGTTGCGTGCTCATCTCGCTTAAGAGGCCGGGAGCCAGCGCTGTCCGAAGACACTTCCGGGTCACGTGGCCAGCGTGACGAAGCTGCTCTGGTGAGCCAGCACCAGCGCCGCACACGGAAACGCCATTTACCTTCCCGCCATAAAGCAGTACCTATTTATCTACTTGCATTTAGGGGTGCTTTTGAACTGCTAGGTGGGCAGGAGCTGGGACCGAACGACGGGAGCTCACCCCGCCGCGGGGATACAAGCCGCCGACCATACGATCGGCAAGTCCTAGGCACTGACGTTTTACCCACAGCGCCACCCGCATCCCTTGGTGTAACCAGTATAGCTGTGGCCTATTTGAACCCACAAACCTAAATACTCGTGTCCATGTGTTTATTAACCACTAGGGAACGGAGGGTCATGGGACCTTGGCATGCAAGTACATCTCTGTGTCTTTCACTGGAGGGGGTGGGTTCTTGCACTTGTAAAAAGATGTCAAAGTATATGGGAAAGGTCATGCATAAGAACTTTGATTTGTAGACAGTTGCTGTCACCCTTAAAGCTTCTGCTACACCAGTAATTTTGCTATTTCATATTGTTTTGATGATTGACTTCCTGTACTTATATCATTTGTTTGTGTGAATATGCTGTTCAGGATTTTGGGAGCTATGGGCCAAAAGCAGTATATAAACAAATTATAACGGAAGGACTAATAGTTTGATTCAATATAAGGCAGCTTCCTATGTTCCTAAATGTGTATCGTTTACGCTGTGATCTGCAATAAAATAAAATAAAAACAGGCTTTCGGCAATTCTGAGTTAAGTAACAACTTCAGCTCCATTCATTTTTGGACCAGAAGAGATAACTCCCGTTGTCATCGATGCATTTTGTCCAAATAAAGTCTGGGAGTCATGTCTTTGTGAATTATTAAGACATGCATACAAAACACCACAAATTACTTCTGAGAATCTTCTTCCCAGACAACCATCAACGCAAATGAATTTTCTGAATATCTAGACTCATCATTTGTTTTCCATTGCTCACTAGGGACTTAGACAAAACAACACTCCATTCCTTTTCTGTTCTGTCATCATAATATAGTTTTTCTTATGGTACCTCATCTTTATTGACCGTAAATCTCACCAACCACATTTGATAAACCAGTAAAGCCTTTAAGGAACAATTGCTAGCTGAACGGTTCTTTGGTACGTAGATACTGGCTCTGATTTAAATGTAACTCGGGGAGTGCAGAGTCCCATATGCAAACATCACATTGAAGCTGGATCACCTGATCCTGAACACATAGTGGTAATATGGCAGGGATTTGAGGCTTAGGTCAGCACCACTCTGATACTACATTTAATACATGAGTCAGCATCCTAGTTTGGTTATGATGCCAGGCAATGTGCAGGAGCGTTGTGGTTAGGCTTCTGATGGACAGAACATTCTGTCAACTTCCTGTAGACCCTTAGCCAGTCATGGCTGGGTCTGGGGTAGAAAGTATCCAATCAGGAGGATGAAAAAAGGTTACTTTTAAGAGTTTACCTGCCCGATAGGACCTGGCTAGGTAAGTAGTTAGGGGGCTTTGGCATTTGTCTGGTAGGACAAACCTGGTAAATCCCTCAGATGGAAAGAAAGTTCTTAGAAAATGGCTAGAGTTGTTTTATAAGCAGGGTGAAATGGCTAGCCTTTCTGGGGAGCAACAGATTTCATATAGTCCCTTTTGAAGAGACTCCTAAGTTCTCATTTAAACTAAAAGTGTTTATGTATTTTGCCTATGAGTTTAAAAATATTTGTAAAAAAACAAAACAAAAACAGCTTCATTTTCAATGTGCCTCAGCTTCAATTTATACCCAGAACTGGGAATAATTTGACTTACAGTGGTACCTTGGGTTAAGTACTTAATTCGTTCTGGAGGTCCGTTCTTAACCTGAAACTGTTCTTAACCTGAAGCACCACTTTAGCTAATGGGGCCTCCCGCTGCTGCCGCACCACCAGAGCATGATTTCTGTTCTCATCCTGAAGCAAAGTTCTCATCATGAGGTACTATTTCTGGGTTAGCATGGTCTGTAACCTGAAGCGTATGTAACCTGAAGCATATGTAACCCGAGGTACCACTGTATTACCCCCAACATGACGAGTCCTTGCTGCAGATTCATACACTACCAGTCACAGAGAGTCCCTGAATTCTTAGCTGATTTACACAGGAAGGGACCAAGGATGTAGTTTCAGTCATGTTGCCTAAGTCTCATTTTCACTAATAGAGTTTGTTACAATGCCTGCTTGGGATTTATTTTAAATTTGGCCTTACTGCACCACAAACTCCCCATTCAGCAATCTTTCAGGAAATGTATATAGGAAGGAGACGACCATGTCCACCCACTGAAAATGAGGGCAATGCTTCCTGAATGCCATTTCATTTTGCTCTCCGTGATGAAAGTGTTTAGGAGAACCTGTTTGGCTATAACAGCGTCTGGTACAGAATACCAATCCCTGATTGGTTGGCTGCAATTGCCCAGGCAACTATGTCCAGAAAGTAGAAAACCCAGTAATCAGGAAAGCAGCAGCAGCAGGGAAGGAAAAGAGTTTTGAGATGAGGTGATTTGACTCATAACTAGAGGGTTGGAGAAAATGTTTTTACTCTCAAAAGCTCCAATGCTTCCAAAATCAAAATGCTTAAATATTCAGCACAGCTAGACTAATCTGATGCATTTCATTTATGATATATTTTACTACAGGTTTTTTGTGCCTTCCTTGGATCATAGCTAATCCCAATTCTTATATAAAGCAGGAGGGCAACTTTCCTATGCCATTAACCCCAATATGTCACACCTGTCTACCGTCTAAGTATGACATTCTGAACAATTCTAGCTCTTGAAAGAGAATATTGCACTCAGCATTCAACACTGCAGCATTAGCACCACAAAAAGTTGATCCAATGTGCTGTATTCTCCAGACTCAGAAATCGAGAAATTTATGAAACAGCTTCATGGAATGGCCCAAATGCATATTTAAGGACAGAATTTTCATCACAGTATGAGCCAAATGGCTCTCTCCCAATTTTTACAGGCTCTCTTTTAATAGTGTACAGAGTAGATTCAGGGATAGAAATAAAGAAAGTGCCCAGGCTGCATTATATCAAATAGATAGCTAGTCAAGAAAGAAATTTGCTAATGTAGGGAAGCAAAAATTTGCATTTCTTTCTGTTCCCCTCAAATATTCAATGTGATATACAGTTTGAAGGCATAATTGTGCAAGTGAGAGATTCTGAAATGGTTTTTGTGGTTTTTTTTTTCATTTTCTGCTAATATACTCATGTAGAGAACTATTAACCATATGAGAACAGGGGAGGGGAGAAGCAATACAGAGTCCAGGAGAAAAGTAGGGCTACAAAACCACATGGTGGATTTGAATCAAACTTTGCTATTTTGAAAATGGTTGTCAAAATCCGCTTTTTAAAAAACTGTATAAAACCAGAAAAATGAACTGAGGAAGGGGGGAAAGTTATGTAGGTTGTATACACACTATACATTTAAAATGTGCCTAATGCTTCTGTTGCTCTAAGGATCCTTCTCACACTTCCAGTGTCAGTGTGAAGTGGTGAACACAGTTTCTTGAAGCTCAAACTTATAAAAACTTACATGTACTCAACACTGTTGCAAAAAGAGACTGGTTGTCTTGGTAACTATATCAATTGAACATGCCCAGGCATCAGCACCCGACCTGAAGGAATTGGTGACAACATTTGCAAAGGAAAAGGAACGCAAAGTGAGATTTTGATGTGCATGAAATTGAAACCTTTAAGAGACTTAATATTTAACATCATAATTCACAAGATTATTCAAAATGATGTGTGTGCTAAAACTCTTTTGTACTTAAGATAAAGATGGTTGCATTACTTATTATTGCAATTTAAAATAAATCTAGCAGTTTCAAGTTTTGTGCCTTTCTCTTTTTCTACAAGATATTTTTTTGAAAATTGTAATTAGCATTTAGTGGGGCATGAGTTGCAAATAGTTAGCCTTGCCTAGGGCACAGAATAGGCTGGCACCAGCACTGCATGTATGCAGCCAAAGTTAAGCTCCAGGTTAACAGCTCCCACCCCCACTTTGAATTCAAGGGCATTAAAAAAAAAAGTGTAGGTTTCATTTTTATATTATGGATATGTTTTTGAGCTTGTAAAGGTGGTTCTTAATGTAGAAACATCCATTGTAAATGCAGGTGGTCACCCCTACTTCCCCAGATAGTTTATTCAAATACTCCAATGGACATGTGTTGTTTAAATTGTTTGGCGTGAGCCAGATTGCATAGGTCCCCTTAAGAAAGGCCTGGGATATGGCGTGATGAGCTGCATTAGGAAGTAGGAACTGGCAAAGATGGAGCAGAAGCACCTTCGGCATGCAGAGATCCCACTGCAAACACCCACTCGACAGCTTATGCGTTTCCCAAGGATCCCAACCCTTTTGGGTCCCAGGGAGATGCATTGTGGAGGTAGTAGGGATGGAGGAGAAATCCACTTCAGTTTAAAGGTGAACCTACCAAGTTTGCGCTTTCCCCAAAACAGGCAAACTGAAAAATAGCTGTGAAATTTGCACTTCTCTGAATTTTGCAATGCGTGCTCCAGCCAAATGATGGGCTGGGGATTTAGGTGAGGCATGATAACTTTGAGTGGTATAACCATTCACCACCAGGAAGAAGAAGAAGAAGAAGAAGAAGAAGAAGAAGAAGAAGAAGAAGAGGAGGAGGAGGAGGAGGAGGAGGAGGAGGAGGAGGAGGAGGAGGAGGAGGAAGGCGTTTCTTGGCTTTACTTTTTATTTTTACTGTGCTTTAGATGCAGAACTCTCTTAAGATCACAATGCCAGTGTTGTTTGTTTTCTGAGTGAAATTGTACATCCCTGTGCTGTTGAGAGATGCAGAAAACAGCCTAAGAGAATTGTGGCATTAAGCAAACAGTGAATGTAAACATCTTGGTGCAGCCAGATTTATAACACCGGCAAACAAACTAAAAGGAAGCAAATGTAACTTAGCTACTTGTCTCCCAGAAAACTTAACTTGCAAAGAAAGAACATTTTGTTATCAAGAAGTGAAACATCCAGACTGTCCTCAGGTTATTATTCTGAAAAGGGAGAAGAAGAAAGAATACCCGGTACGCATTAGATTTGAACAGCAAGATCTTAAAAACTGAATTATGTGTTTTGAATGTATTAGATAACAATGTACAAGGGATTTGAATGCATCTATCCACAACAATAGAAAAGCCAGTATGGTGTAGTGGTTAGAGTGTTGGACTAGGACCTGGGAGGTAAAGGGACCCCTGACCATTAGGTCCAGTCGTGACCAACTCTAGGGTTGCGATGCTCATCTCGCTTTATTGGCCGAGGGAGCCGGCGTACAGCTTCCAAATCATGTGGCCAGCATGAATAAGTCACTTCTGGCGAACCAGAGCAGCGCACGGAAACGCCGTTTACCTTCCCGCCGGAGCGGTACCTATTTATCTATTTGCACTTTGATGTGCTTTCGAACTGCTAGGTTGGCAGGAGCAGGGACCAAGCAACGGGAGCTCACCCCGTTGTGGGGATTCGAACCGGCGACCTTCTGATCGGCAAGTTCTAGGGCCTGTGGTTTAACACACAGCGCCACCCGCGTCCCTTAGGACCTGGGAGACTAAGGCTCAAATCCCAACTCAACCATGAAACTGAAGGGGTGACCTTGGGCCCTTTACCATATCCCAGTCTAACCTAGCCTTGTTGTGAGGCTAAAGCATGGAGAGAGAGAGAGGACTGTGTACACCACCTTAATAACAGTAATACCACAACAGTAATAAATCTGCACAAATGCAAAATGTTTAAACAATTAAAAGGTATCATCATCACCCAATATATGCCATCACTTCCTGCCTTTTCATAGCCAGCTGAGTGTAAATTAAGGAGATCTCAAGAAGGCTGCAAAACCTACCAAGCCAAGTACAGCCCAGCAGCCACTATTGGATGTCCCATAGGATATGAGTAAGCCTTCTGGTTTTTTTATTGCCTGCCCAAGACTCCACAAATGTGAGGGGTGGGGATTTGTTGAGAACCTGACAGGCTGTAGTGAATGTCTCTTTGGCTTTTGTTGGGTTAAAAGTTACGGAGAGCTGAGCTGGAGAATGACCATATTTCTGATTATATTCTGAAAGTATCGAATGAAACACAGTTCTTATAAAACAAGCCACTTCCTCACCTCCCTAAATACCTTAATGGATACTAGTAATTTATGTTATATGCTTCATTAGAGCTGCCTGTCATACTTCTTTTTATTTCTCTAATTTTATTCCATTTTATGTTCCATTTATGAATCCATTCCCATTTCAGTTAATAGTAGCTGGCCTTGCTTTTCAGCTTAGCCTGGTGTGCTGCTGAATAAAGACCTTGATTCCCCCCCCCAGGTATTTTTTAAGGAAGCACGGCTACAGATTGTTCTCCCCCACACATTCTGCTATGGGCACTGTTGAAATAGGTTTCTCAGTGAAGTACTTCAAGTCTGTGAAAAACTATCATGCCAACTGAGCCAGTGTTAGAAATAGGAATGGATTGACCCATTAAGGTCTGATCCATCACAGCTCAGCCTGGGGAAGGGACAAAGTATCCCCTATCTCTTCTGAAATTCCACCCTGGATTCTTAATGGAAAATCTTTTTTTAAAAAAAAAATCTGCACAGAAACACACAATTGTGTGTGTGGTTTTAAGTACTTATGAGGAAGTCCAAGGGCTGCAATGCTACCTCTGTTCTTCAAAGAACAAAACCTTTTTATATTTTAACAATCAGACATTCAGCTAGCACACAGGGTTCCTTGCTGCTGTGCACTTTGTATAAAAATACAGCATGGCATTCCAATGCTCTCAGATGTTATTGTGCAGAACAACAACATGGCTGCCTCCTTGTAAGCACTAGGGACAGCCATGTTGCTTTTCTAAGCAGTACTGCCACTTATATAATGCTGACAGAAATGAACCCATAGCCTTTATAGGTTTAAGACCCAAACCAATTAGCTACCAAACATCTGGTGAAAGATCATCAGCAGGAATGTGACTGCTCACAATATGTCATTGTAGCAAATAGTTCAGGGACATGGGTGGTGCTGTGGGTTAAACCACAGAGCCTAGGACTTGCCGATCAGAAGGTCAGCAGTTCGAATCCTCGCAACGGGGTGAACTCCTGTTGCTCGGTCCCTGCTTCTGCCAACCTAGCAGTTCGAAAGCATGTCAAAGTGCAAGTAGATAAATAGGTACTGCTCTGGCGGGAAGGTAAACAGCATTTCTGTGTGCTGCTCTGGTTTTGTTTTTTTAAAAATAATATTTATTGCTTTTACAACAATTTAAACACTACCAAAAAAAAAACCCCAAAGAAAAAACAATACATTACACTACAAAGACACTACCTTACACTAAAACATTAAACTAACAAGACAAAACAAAAACAATTTAAAAGCACATCAACAAAGAAAAAAAAGAAAAAATAAATAAATTTCAATGTCTTATCTTTCTTTCACATATTTCCACGACCTCCTCACACCTCCCTTTTTGTATTCCACTTCTATTAATTATTTCAGCAATTCCTTTCCATCCTCCCCTGTTTCCTATCCTATAATTATCTTAACACATTTCAACCTTATTTTTCTTTTAATACTCTATTAATCTATTTGTACTTAATTCCTTATAACATTTCTACTAAAGCCATATCACTTCATTCCAACATTCTTCTAGCATTCCTTAATTTAACAATATTTCTGTAAATAGTCTTTAAACTTTTTCCAATCTTCTTCCACCGCCTCTTTTCCCTGGTCTCGGATTCTGCCAGTCATTTCCACCAATTCCATGTAGTCCATCAACTTCATCTGCCATTCTTCCCTGGTGGGTAAATCATGTGTCTTCCAATACTTCGCGATGAGTATTCTTGCTGCTGTTGTTGCATACATAAAAAAAGTTCTATCCTTCTTTAGCACCAATTGGCCGACCATGCCCAGGAGAAAGGCCTCTGGTTTCTTAAGGAAGGTATATTTAAATACCTTTTTCATTTCATTATAAATCATCTCCCAGAATGTCTTAATCCTTGGGCACGTCCACCAAAGGTGAAAGAATGTACCTTCAGTCTCATTACATTTCCAACATTTATTATCGGGCAAATGGTAAATTTTTTCAAGCTTAACTGGTGTCATGTACCAACTATAAATCATTTTCATTAAATTTTCTCTTAGGGCATTACATGCCGTAAATTTCATACCTGTGGTCCATAACCGTTCCCAGTCAGCCATCATTATGTTATGTCCAACATCTTGTGCCCATTTAATCATAGCTGATTTCACCGTTTCATCCTGAGTGTTCCATTTCAACAGCAAGTTATACATTCTTGACAAATTCTTGGTTTTTGGATCTAACAATTCTGTTTCCAATTTTGATTTTTCCACCTGGAAACCAACTTTTTTGTCCAATTTGTATGCCTCCGTTATTTGATAATAATGGAGCCAATCGCGCACTTTGTTTTTCAGTTTTTCAAAGCTCTGCAATTTTATTCTATCTCCATCTTGCACCAGAATTTCCCAATATTTTGGCCATTTGGCCTCCATATTGAGTTTTTTCTGTGCCTTCGCTTCCATTGGTGACAACCATGTGTGCTGCTCTGGTTTAGTCATGCTGGCCACATGACCTGGAAGCTGTACACCAGCTCCCTTGGCCAATAAAGTGAGATGAGCGCCGCAACCCCAGAGTCGGTCACGTTTGGACCTAATGGTCAGGGGTCCCTTTACCTTTTACTTTTTAGTTAATAGTTCACCATGAACAGGCAAGTCTCAGTGACTTCGCTCCTACCTGCTAGAGTGAGGTGAAAACAAACCATGGTATCTGGCTTACCATTGTGTACAAACCAAGAATTGTGGTTTGTTTTCCTCAAGAACAATCCTTGGGAGAGATTGTTGGTGGTATTCAACTAACATCCCATTGGCACAAGGCTTTCCGCTTGCTCTAAATGCTGGTGGCAAAAACATGAGTCCAATGTCAGGCATTTTCAGAGAAGTATGCTGCAACATTCCAAAATGCATACCCACCACCACCACCACCACACCATCTCTGAGACTTAGTCCTAAGAAGTGGTGGTTACCTATGAAGAAAGCACTTCTTGGCAGCTGCCAATGAGTGGCAACCAGAGTGCAGGAGGGGACTTCCCTCTTGTGACCAGAAGGCATAGCATTGATGGTAGTTGGAGAGGTAGGCTTGATATGCACTGGGCTGCACAGTTCTGATGCTGCACTTGGAGCGAAGAGCAGTGAGATCATTGGCATATAGTCCTATGGCATGGCGGCAGCCTACATTCCTCTGCCGCCATCAAATTCTACTCAGTGAAAATGATAGGGCTCCTCTTCACCTGCCTTGGTTGCCCCTCTTCAACCACTCCCTCTTTAGGCACCCCCTGCCTGCATCACCACTGGCTCCACGTATAGGTTCTTGCCCTTACATTGCATTTAAATGGTTTAAGCTGCTGTCTTTTATGCTGATTTCATGTGACATTTTTTGATGGGCTTCCTTTGCTTTATTATTCCAGACTGCATTTTCTCTTTTATCAAATATGTAAACCACCCCGACAACTTGGTTGCATGGCCAGCCTCTGAATGTAGTACAGAAATAAATTCTATTCTGCTCCTACCTATTTGGACAAAACCAATGTTGCTGGTGACTGTCAATTGTTCACATTCCCTCCCAGGGCTTTCTGCCAACCTTAATTGCCAAAGAAAGCAAGTGGTACAGAAATTATTACTGGTCACTATTCCCTTTTACTTCCACAATAACAAAAGTTGCATATGCAAATACAGCTTCTCTCTTGAAAAATAGTTTCCAAATAAAATATACCCTAGTTACATCTTTTCTTTAGAGGTCATATCCATGGACTATGTAAATGATGCCCATAAATCCTATTATTTTTCCCATGTGGAGACATCTGTGCTTGATGAGATTTCGAGTAGAGTCTGCACAGAGAGAGGCTGGTGGATTGGCTGATTCCCTGCCAGGACACTCCTGCGCGACTTTCCTCTCTCTTTGCTGTTGTGAATTGCACACAGGGATTTGAAGTCCGTGAATGCAGAGCAGATAGGCAAGGGCTTATACTGCAGGGAGTTATCTACAGTAATCATATGCAGTGGAAAGCAAAGCATTAGTAGATAAATGCCCTCCTGGTGTCTCCTCTCCATTGCTGAGTGCTGAAATTTTTAAAAAATATGTTTTCCCCAGAATGTACAGCTATTAAAAGGCACATTAAAGCTGTAACTTTAGTACAATATATCTGTGGGTGATTTGCTGCTATAGGTGCTATCCCCACACCTCCTGACCACTGTTTGTTCCAGGGGTTGGCAAGGCTTACAGGGCATGGGCTGGATCACTCCCATGGAGATTCTCCGTGGGCCGGGCCGGCGCAGAGCGAAGCCGGAAATCACATCTGCACATGTCCACGGTGCCAGAAATCACACCTGCACAGAAGTGATTTCCGGCGTCTGGGCATGTGCAGAAGTGATTGCTGGAGCCGCGGAAGAGAGTCCCCGCGCCAGTTTAGTGCAGCACATGTGGACTCACCAAGTGGGTGGCTCAGTTCAGGGGCAGCTTATCGGCCGGTTAAGTGACCCTCATGGGCTGCTTCTGGCCCATGGGCCTTAGGTTGCCAACCTCTGGCTTGTTCCTTATTAATTGTTGTTGTTGTTGCTGCTGCTACTGTTGTTTATTAAATTTATATCCCACCCTTCATCCAAAGATCACTGTTCCTGAGAACCAGTGCAGTGTTGGACTAGGACCTAGGATACCAGGGTTCAAATCCCCACTTGGCCATGAAGCTCATTTGGCAAATTCTCCCGTGGAAAGGCTGATTTATGGAGCAACTGGTCTGGGAAAATTAATGAGCAGACGCTTAGACTTTATTTCATTGGAACTGTCGAAATGGTGCCTGCCGTTTGAACAGGACTTTTAGATCAGCGTGCAAAGTCCACACAGAAACATAATAAGGCCTGTTTCAACTCGCCTGTGGAACCAACTCAGAGGTTATTAAGAAGAAAAACGATAACAAGAAGATTGAAAGATGGGATTTGTGAATATTAAAGCAGCAGAAATATGAGATGATTGGACCCTTACTGAACTCGAAGCATGGGTACCCCCAACAAAAATTTAAAATCCGGCAAAATATTTGGATTTTATGATATGTATTGGTATAATTCAGAATAATTAATGTGATATGATTGGACTGTTAAATGGAATTTAATTTAAAAAATCAAAAAAAGAAGAAGCTCATTGCTTTGGGATGGTCACTGCTTCACAGCCTAACCCATCTCACAGGGTTGTTGTGAGGATTAAATGAAGAGAGATAGAGCGATGTACCATGTTTCACTAAGGCTCAAGGATGTGGACAAGGAGACCACTTGTGGTCTGGACCCTTGCCCCTCTTGGCTGATAAAAAAACTAGCAGGGTGGTGCCAAGGGGCTGGGCCAGGGAGGTGATTAATGTCTGCTTGCTAGAGGGGGTGGCAAAACCACTCCTCAGGAAACCCTCCCTGGATATGGAAAATCTAATTACTTGCTGGCCAGTTCCTAATCTCTTCTTGGGCAATGTTGTAGTCTCATTGCTGAGCAACAATGTGCAGAGCTCCATGGAGTGGGAGGGGAGCCAACCAGAAGAGGTGTATTTACTTGGAGGCAGAGTCAGCATCCAAAGTCAGGCCCAGTCCTAGGGTCAGGCGAACAGCAATCCACATGGTTAGATGGTCCAGGGGTCAGGGAATCTGATGATCATGGAGTCAAGGGTAAAGACGAGCAGGTAGCAATATGGTAAGGCCAGGAACTACTAGCATTGTTACTTAGCATTTGACTGCTGCTGGAAGCTCTGCTTAAGAAGGCTGAAGCCAGCTGGTTCTCATCAGCGCCTTCTCCTCTGTGTCCTTGAAGCTGATCAGCTATAGGTGGATTCACTCCCCCTTGAGGCTGCTGTTCAGCAGGCAAAGCTGACTCCTGGCCCATGACAGACAAGGTTCTTGAGCAGATGGTCACAGACCAGATCCAGGAGCGCTTGGAGGATACTGATTTTCTAGATCCATTTCAATTGAGGTTTTGGCTTACATGATGTTATTGCAGAGGGAAAGTGGCAGATGAGGGCCTCAGGGGGGAAATGTGAATGAAAAAATGACCATTTTGCAAGAAATAATATCAAAAAGGAGATATGGTTTTTGGTAGTGTCAAGAAAGTCATGAAAACAATGGAAACAACAACGAATATTTTAGCATGTTGTAGACTAGCAAATGTATAGTGGGCAAATCTTTCAAAGGCTAGAGTCCGCTTTTGGTATTAAATATTTGTTAGTCATAAATGGGCTTGTTTTTGGTGCAAGAGACCAACACGAATCATAGAATCATAGAATCATAGAATCATAGAGTTGGAAGAGACCACAAGGGCCATCGAGTCCAACCCCCTGCCAAGCAGGAAACACCATCAGAGCACTCCTGACATATGGTTGTCAAGCCTCTGCTTAAAGACCTCCAAAGTAGGAGACTCCACCACACTCCTTGGCAGCAAATTCCACTGTCGAACAGCTCTTACTGTCAGGAAGTTCTTCCTAATGTTTAGGTGGAATCTTCTTTCTTGTAGTTTGGATCCATTGCTCCGTGTCCGCTTCTCTGGAGCAGCAGAAAACAACCTTTCTCCCTCCTCTATGTGACATCCTTTTATATATTTGAACATGGCTATCATATCACCCCTTAACCTCCTCTTCTCCAGGCTAAACATGCCCAGCTCCCTTAGCCGTTCCTCATAAGGCATCGTTTCCAGGCCTTTGACCATTTTGGTTGCCCTCCTCTGGACACGTTCCAGTTTGTCAGTGTCCTTCTTGAATTGTGGTGCCCAGAACTGGACACAGTACTCCAGGTGAGGTCTGACCATAGCAGAATACAGTGGCACTATTACTTCCCTTGATCTAGATGCTATACTCCTATTGATGAGGCCCAGAATTGCATTGGCTTTTTTAGCTGCCGCGTCACACTGTTGGCTCATGTCAAGTTTGTGGTCAACCAAGACTCCTAGATCCTTTTCACATGTACTGCTCTCAAGCCAGGTGTCACCCATCTTGTATTTGTGCCTCTCATTTTTTTTGCCCAAGTGCAATACTTTACATTTCTCCCTGTTAAAATTCATCTTGTTTGTTTTGGCCCAGTTTTCTAATCTGTCAAGGTCGTTTTGAAGTGTGATCCTGTCCTCTGGGGTGTTAGCCACCCCTCCCAGTTTGGTGTCATCTGCAAATTTGATCAGGATGCCCTTGAGTCCATCATCCAAGTCGTTGATAAAGATGTTGAAAAAGACCGGGCCCAAGACAGAACCCTGTGGCACCCCACTAGTCACTCTTCTCCAGGATGACGAGGAACCATTGATGAGCACCCTTTGGGTTCGGTCAGTCAGCCAGTTACAAATCCACTGAGTGGTAGCATAGTCAAGACCGCATTTTACCAGCTTCTTTACAAGAATATCATGGGGCACCTTGTCAAATGCCTTGCTGAAATCAAGGTAGGCTATATCCACTGAGTTCCCTTCATCTACCAGGCTTGTAATTCTGTCAAAAAACGAGATCAGGTTAGTCTGACATGACTTATTTTTCAGAAATCCATGCTGACTATTGGTGATCACAGCATTCCTTTCTAGGTGCTCCCCTGAAAGTTGGGGAATCCCCTGAAAGTCAGGGGAGTACTCCCCTGAAAGTTGTTACCATGAACACGAGAGCAGTTTTGGCTCTGCATGGTGTTTTTTGAGCAATTTCAGAGTATGCATGTTTATTATTCAATTGTCTTTAGAGTGAGATCTAAGCACAGGCAAATTTGTCAATGTGTTTGCTATTACACTAAGCTATCATTTCTTTGATAATACGCTGAGCTCTTCTGACAATCTGGGAGTGGGAAACCAGAAGTGGCTTCTGGGAGCTGAAGACTTTGAAAAGCTAGTATTTATCTTCTTACTTCAGTAGAACAGAGGCTTTTTTATTTTTTTATTTGGTAAATCCATCCTGTGTTTTCATGGTTGGGCACATGAGAACCAGGCTCTTGATTTCCTTTAGCACAAAATCCTATTTCAATTTCTAAAGTTGCATGGAAGGGGGAAAGTGTATGACATACGAAAATACAACGCCCAAGGCCTCTACTACCTGAATATCTGAAGTCAGTTTTGATAGGTATAAGGCAGAAATGCCTGTAAAATTCCTGAAGCTTAATCAAGCTTTGAATAGTGCAAGATTGCCTGTATTTGCTACATTTGGTGGGAGGGAGTATCCTGTTAAGAACAAAGGAGTTGATTTACAAAGATTGTGGGCAGAGCACAATGACTGTTTGACTGTGCCTTGTGCTTCCTACCTGGCTCTTGAAACATTTCCTCATTTGCCACCAACTGGACTTTACACAGTATTATTTTTGTTGCAACTGCACATCACCCCCACCATCAATAACATTTGGTATGCGCTGGTAACCAGCAATCTCACTTCATGTTTGTGCACACAACTTGAAGCAATTTCCATCTATGTTCTTAGCACATCTGTCTTCAGAAAGCTCCAAAATAACAGTTTTATTTTGGTCTGATTGATTAGAAGTGTCTGGTCTTCTGTATCAAAGCTGTGGCATTATAAATCACAGCTTTTCATTTTTGAGGAATAAAAAAATATATAAAATAAATGGATCTCACATTGCGCCTGAATCTGAATTATTATGCTTCTTAAAACCCATGAAGAGCAATAACTTAAAAATAGGAGAGGCTATTAAAATCAAATAACTAAAGGAGCAGTGCCCTGTCTTTTAAAAGAATATTTTCTGTTACTTAATGTGCAACTGATGTTTAGCCAAAAAATGTTGTGTAAGATGTAGATTTTGCAGTAACAAATGTAAAACATGGGGTAAGGTTTTTTTTAAAAAAATATACATCAAGGCACAATTAAAGATAAAATCCTTTTTTTACTGCAGAAGTATAACTGGGTAGCTGGGAAGATGCAAATGTCAATAATCAGTCAAACTGGTAAATGTAATTAAGTAGTCAACTATTCATATTATCCAGCATATGCATTGTGTGAAACACCCAATTTCTCTAAGCAGTGGGAAATTCTATTGCTTCACAGATTTCTCTTGGAGGAGAGAATATGAAAGACCCAAGCTCTTATCCAACTGGTTGCATTTAAGGTGTTTACATGTGACTAACTGTGCAAAAAATTGGGTTGGGTGATGCAAATCTGATTGCTCATTAAAATGTGCATTTAGCTTAAAGCAATGAGGTGTGGGTGGACTACTATATACACAATCAGATGGACATCACTGTATAGCAAATTTGGCAGAGGGACATCAAGAAGGTTCTGCCTAAAGATCTTTACATACGGACAGGCTGCTGTAGGAAGAGCTGCTCCTTCAATCTTTACATTAGGGGTGGAGAACCTCAGGCTTGAGGGCAGGATGTGGCCCTCTGCATAAGTTTCAAAAGCCATTTCTGGCATGTCATGAGGGTTATTGCTTTAAAACTACAAGTCCAAAACCACTTTGGAGACTCGTTTTCTAGATCTGTAGCTCCTGTCACCTCAGTTGATAACATTTTCCACAATTGTCCGCTTGCTTCCTAATCATACCCCGAAGCCCATCGCCACAGCAATAAACAAAATAAAAACAGAAAATGATTTTCTTAGAAGCGCTGAATGAGAAATAGGTTGAAATTCTCTGAATTCGTACACTAGCTTTGAAACTTCGTCACAGAACACGTTTGCCGTTTAAGGAAAAGATATTGTTAAGTCTGATGGTGCCCAGGGAAATAGCAAATGCAAATTGGCAAGGAGCTTAGAGAGGACTAAACGGGTGTATATAATCTAAATATCTTACCTTTCAAATGATCTGACACTGGAAAGAACAGACTGATGTATTTTGCTAGTGGTTTTGTCATTTACAATTATTCTGTTAAATTCAGAGGGATAATTACATGTTGCATGGACTCGTTTTCTATTTTAATTACTTGTTGCCAGGAAAGATTTCTTAATTAAGATGCTGTTTTTACACTCGAACCTTCCTAAGATTAACCCCTGCTCCTTTGATAATTCTTAGCACAATTATCACAGATGGGAGAGGGGCTGTTTGTAGATAAATTGCATTAGCAGGGATATATAGAAAAAGGGACAACCAGGCAAACCAGCAACAGAACCCATTTCTGTAAATTCAGATACTACGTAATGAACGTACACACAGCAACACAGAGAAAGTTGCCTTATACTGAGTCAGGGCAGTCCAACTGAGTCCAACTAAGCCAGTATGGCTGACACTGACCATTGCCAGCTCTACCTAGAGATGATAATAATAATAATAAAATAACAATTTATTATTTATCCCCCGCCCATCTGGACGGGTTTCCCCAACCACTCTGGGCAGCTCCCAACAGAATATTAAAAACACGATAAAAGATCAAACATTAATAACTTCCCTAAACAGGGCTGCCTTCAGATGTCTTCTAAAAGTCAGCTAGTTGTTGATTTTCTCAACATCTGATGGGAGGGCGTTCCACAGGCCAGGCGCCACCACCGAGAAGGCCCTCTGCCTGGTTCCCTGTAATCTCACAACTCGCAGTGAGGGAACCGCCAGAAGGCCTTTGGTGCTGGACCTCAGTGTCTAGGCTGAATGATGGAGGTACAGATGCTCCTTCAGGTATACAGGACCAAGGCCATTTAGGGCTTTAAAGGTCAGCACCAACACTTTGAATTGTGCTCGGAAACGTACCGGGAGCCAATGTAGGTCTTTCAAGACCAGTGTTGTATGGTCTCAGTGGCCACTCCAGGAGTGAAACTGGAACCATTTTCATGCATATCCTCTGCTCTGTCACTGAACAATGTTCCTTCCCCACATCCCATGAGGAAGGAAGGAGTACTAATTCCTCCTACCACACTATGATAGTGGAAAAGAACAGAAGGAAAGAAGAGCTAGGAAGCAAACATCTCTTAATGGCTTAGATTCCCAAGGAAATGAAGCTATGTTTTCTACTCATATATAGACTCAATGACACGTGTTTTAAAATTTAAATTATGGATGACAATGCCAGACCACTTGCACAATGGACTTCCATTTGTGTGGTGGGACTGATTCTCCTCATCCCCTGTGCACCTCCACATTCTGCTTTGGATGGTGGACAGATGTTGGGGGCAAGGGGGGCTGTAGGGAGGAAGAAAGGAAAGAGAGATGTTTTTGTGTCTCTTGGTATGATGTTAGATATCGCTTTACGTATTTACCGAGAATGAAATGGTTATCTACTACAGTGGTACCTCGGGTTACATACGCTTCAGGTTACAGACTCTGCTAACCCAGAAATAGTGCCCCGGGTTAAGAACTTTGCTTCAGGATGAGAAAAGAAATCGTGCTCTGGCAGTGCGGTGGCAGTGGGAGGCTCCATTAGCTAAAGTGGTGCTTCAGGTTAAGAACAATTTCAGGTTAAGAATGGACCTCCGGAACGAATTAAGTACGTAACCAGAGGTACCACTGTATATGTTTTGGGAAGTGGTTCGTTTCTCTCTTTGCTGAATATTTGGACACCTTTTTTGGACATCATAAGCAAATTTTGCACAATCATTCCTGAGAACGAGGAGCAGGTTTTTGTTTATACCTGGGCGCCATTGGACACCATTTTGAACCAAGATGGCAGCCTGAAGCTTTCAAAATTGCACAGATTCTCTTACTTTGATAGAATTCTGAGCAACGCTGGGTACCAGGCTGCTAGGAGGGAATAACACACAATAGCATACAAAAATAAACTAAGTGATGCATTGTAGGAAAAATACAGAACCTGGGTGCTTGCTCAATCAGCTGAGCAGCCTGCCCTCTCAGACCCCAGACTTTCGTTGGCCTGTTGTGCATGCATGCGAGCAAGTGGGCAGGTGGTTGTTGGTAGTGAATATGACAACAGGGGCCCCATGGGAAGTCCTTCCTGAACCGCTTGTTTGTCCCCTCGTTTGCTTGTTCTGCAGCCATGCAAACTGCAGTGTGACAACTTTTTTCTTACTATAAAGTAATATATTATAAGTTAAGATTTTAAGATAACTAATTTTAAAATAGTGAACCACTTTAAATGTCTGAAGAGATGCATAAGCAACCAAGGCAGAAGCTTAAGAGAATTCATCTAATTTACCTATCTAAATTGACATACAATATCACTTATAAATGAACACAAGCATAATATTTGCTCAGTGCCTAACTCTCTTTGCATTCGCCCATTAGGAGCTTGTTCAGCTGAGAGTGAGATATGGCGAGAAATACCGTTTTGTCCTCCTGGAATAAGATGTTGTCTGTGCTTGTACTTTTTAATGATAGTCCACAAAAGGAGACCAACAGTGGCAGAACAGTATACAAAGCTATCGACAGAAAGCTGAGATATGTCAGGTATTAACCCTATATCCCATCATTCCTCCCAAAGCATGCCAGCATGGCAGTTACCAGCCAGCCTTTCAGTGAGTGTGTGAAATGTTTCCAAGCTTGTACCAGTCTATAAACTTAAAGGGTCTCTAAATCATAGCCAAGAAGATCAATTCAGTTGCAACTCTGTACATGCCCTGAGACCCTCTCTGTGTGAGAGAGACATAGACTAGCTCCAAGAAGCAAGCATGTCAACAGTGCCTTTTTAGAAAAACAAAAGCTAGGTATCATTTACTAAAGGAATTCTCAGAGGTGCCTGCTAAGAATCCTCCCAGGAGTGACTGCTATAGAAGAGAATTTCCCCACAATGACGGATATTATGATTGTATTTGCTTAATGAAACCCCCAGAGCTCTGTGCCATATCTAATGCAGGTAATGCCTCTAATTCACTATTAGTTATCCCTTGTGAGCATTGGATCCATCCAGAAACTATATTCTGCCTTAATTAAAGTAAGCACTCTTGTTTGCATTTCCTGAGAAATCCAAGTCTGCCTCTTTCAGCAAGTCTAGGGCACCTTAATGAGAAATAATCAGATTGGCTAAGATGTCCGAGTGACTTTGCTGCAATTCTGTAAAGGTGAAGGTAAAGGGACCCCTGACCATTAGGTCCAGTCGTGGCCGACTCTGGGGTTGCAGCGCTCATCTTGCTTTATTGGCCGAGGGAGCCGACGTACAGCTTCCGGGTCATGTGGCCAGCATGACTAAGCCGAACCAGAGCAGCGCACAGAAACGCCGTTTACCTTCCCGCCGGAGCGGTACCTATTTATCTACCTGCACTTTGACATTCTTTTGAACTGCTAGGCAAGTCCTAGGCTCTGTGGTTTAACCCACAGCGCCACCCACATCCTTTGCTGCAATTCTGTAGCAGGATACATAAATTACATGATTGATGATGTTACTGTACACGTTATCTGACTACCTGTGCCCCTTAGTTATGTAATGTTACCCTTGCCCATCCTGGAAACTCTTTATAAATTCAGGTTGCCACCCAGAAGGTTGTTCTTTGTTTCTCATCTCTCATTTTCCTCCAACTTTCTTATTTCATGGTTCTTACTCAGTTGTAGTTCTCACCTGATTCAAACTCTATCTGCATGCAAACTGAAGACTCCAACCCACATTGGGGGCTGACCTGCCTGCCATATATCCAGCCCATAACAATAGCCAGCAGTAGTGGTTTAAGCCATAGTGCGTATAAGATTTCTGCAGCTCCCATTAGCATTATCCAAGCACATTAATTTAAGTAGTACCAGTCAGAAGCCTGTTTCTGCACCACACACAACTCTGTATGCTGTATGGTAATTTTTTACCTACTTCAGCCTATACGTGGATACATTGAATAGTCTGGCCAAATCACACTACTTGAGACTCGGCTATACAGCTGGAAATAAAACGTTTTAAATGTGTTATAAAGTGCAAAATACAAATGTGACACTAGATGGCGATAGTGAGCTATGTGAAATTCAATGTATTTTTCAAAACGTTTTTTACAAAAGCATTTTCACAGCGGTTTTTTTATATACCGTATTTTTCGCCCCATAAGACGCACTTTTTCCCCTCCAAAAATGAAGGGGAAATCGGGGTGCGTCTTATGGGGCGAATGCCTGCAAGCCTCGCGCGCCCGGCAGGAGGTCCCACCGGGTGCGCGAGGCTTGGGGCAGCAGCCTGTCGCCCGAAGCACGGGCAGCCCTCTGGAGGGCTTCCCCTGCTTCGGGCGAGTGTCTGCAAGCCTCGCGCACCCGGCAGGAGGTCCCACCGGGTGCGCGAGTCTTGGGGCGGCAGCCTGTCGCCCGAAGCACGGGGAGCCCTCCGGAGGGCTCCCCCTGCTTCGGGTGAGTGTCTGCAAGCCTCGCACACCCGGCAGGAGGTCCCACCGGGTGCACGAGGCTTGGGGCAGCAGCCTGTCGCCCGAAGCAGGGGGAGCCCTCCGGAGGGCTCCCCCTGCTTCGGGCGAGTGTCTGCAAGCCTCGCGCACCCGGCAGGAGGTCCCACCGGGTGCGCGAGCCTTGGGGCGGCAGCCTGTCGCCCGAAGCACGGGGAGCCCTCCGGAGGGCTTCCCCTGCTTCGGGCGAGTGTCAGCAAGCCTCGCGCTCCCGGCAGGAGGTCCCACCGGGTGCGCGAGGCTTGGGGCGGCAGCCTGTCGCCCGAAGCACGGGGAGCCCTCGGGAGGGCTCCCCCTGCTTCGGGCGAGAGTCTGCAAGCCTCGCGCACCCGGCAGGAGGTCCCACCGGGTGCGCGAGGCTTGGGGCGGCAGCCTGTGCTTCGGGCTCCCCGTGCTTTGGGCTCCCCGTGCTTCGGACTGCTTGCGCGCACGCAGAAGCTTGGGGCGCGCTGAGCTCGGCACGCCCCAAGCTTCTGGTGTAGCGCAGGGGTCCGCTAGCCCTGGGAGAGCCCCGCGGCTCTCCCAGGGCTAGCGGACTGCTTGCGCGCACCTAGAAGCTTGGGGCGCGCTGAGCTCAGCACGCTCCAAGCTCCTGGTGTAGCGCAGCGATCCGCTAGCCCTGGGAGAGCCCCGCGGCTCTCCCAGGGCTAGCGGACTGCTTGCCGGCACGCAGAAGCTTGGGGCGCGCTGACCTCAGCTCGCCCCAAGCTTCTGGATTAGCGCAGGGGTCCGCTAGCCCTGGGAGAGGCGCCCGGCTCTCCCACGCTAGCGGAGACCTTGCCGGCACGCAGAAGCTTGGGGCGCGCTGAGCTCCGCACGCCCCAAGCTCCTGGTGTAGCGCAGCACACCTGGGGGGGAAATAAATTTTTTTTCCTTTATTTCCCCCCCAAAAAACTAGGTGCGTCTTATGGGCCGGTGCGTCTTATGGGGCGAAAAATACGGTATGTGTGTAGATTCCGCCTTGGTCTATTGCATGATGCCACTGTAGCTACAATCCTCTCTGTATGCCACTCCATACATATATATTTGTGTTTAGGATTCCAGGAACCATTAGTACAAAGAATTATCAATAAAGCGCAGCCATGTTCAGATACAATAAAGCTCTGGCTACCACATGCTGAGTAGAAACAGAAGGGTAGGAATAAAAGTAATTCCAAACTGCCACTCCTGGACTTTCTGATTGATTCATTGAATTAGATGAACCATTGGTCTGATCCTGTTCTTCTGCCCTTAAGCCCAACTTTATCCAAAATAGATAGAAACCTGAATTCACTGTACTTTGCTTTTCTAAACAACATTTCTTCCATCTTGAGCAAAGGTTATTTAGAGTTCTTGCGTGTCGTCCAAACAATATGAACTACTAAAATGCTGCTGTGGGGATCCAGCTATAATAGCGTTGGATAACAGGTACCTAAAAGGTGGAACAGTGTAGCGGTGTCTGCAATGAGAGAGGCAACTGTGCCTTTGTGAATGAAACAAACTCCCCTTGTGCCTTTCATCATAGCTCGGTCCGCATTTCTAGACTGTCTCTTACAAAATTGCTTCATGTTCTTTCTATTAGTGGAGAAATCCTCGCAGGTGCCAAAAGGAAAGAAAGAAAGATGTGCTATTAGATTGTACGAGAACTGAAGCCAGGATGTATCTAATGGCAGAGTTTCAGTGGCAAAGAACATTTTGTGCCAAAAAGGGAATATAACAGCAGGAACTAACAGCACCAGATATCAGTATGTTTGCCAATGTGCACTGCTAATGAAAGGATCTACTTACTGATGCACAAAGGATTTCTTGCCAGGAATTTGGGAGATGTTTCAAATTATAATTTTGAAAAAGATGGTAGTATCAATTCAGAAAATGTCGGGATTCTAATTTGGTGTAGCTTGGCTCTTCTTCTTCTTCTTCTTCTTCTCCTTCTCCTTCTCCTTCTCCTTCTTCTCTCTTTCGTTTAGTTATTTAGTTATATGATTGCCATTATTATCAGAGATGATGCAACCCCACGACTGAAGCATTTCAGTTAGAGCATCTTAATGCAGGAACACTAAATGAAATGTGCGTGCTCCTACTCCAGTCAGAAGGGTTCAGAACGTAAGAAGTACGCTCTTGGATCACACCAAAGGCCCATCTCGTTCAGCACTCTGTTCTCACAGTGACCAACCCATGGGAAGCTTGCAAGCACAACCACTCTCTCCCTGCCTGTGATTCCCAGCAACTGCCTCTGACAGTGCAGGTGGAACACAGCCATCATGGCTAGTAGCCTTATTCTCCATGAATATATCTAATATTTATCTAATAAATGGCTCAAGACCACAATACCTCAAGGGCCGCCTCTTTCCATATAAACCTACTCAGACCCTGAGATCATCTTCTAATAATAATAGTAATAATAATAATAAATTTTATTTATATCCCGCCCTCCCCAGCCGAAGCCGGGCTCAGGGCGGCTAACAACAATAAAACAGTACAAAAGTACAACACAAACAACACTCTAAAATCATTTATTATAAAATTAATTCAAATCAAGCCACTGGCAACCATTGGGCCAGAGCTCCGAGAAGTTTGCCGAGGGAGGGAGTCAGGCTGTGCCCTGGCCAAAGGCCTGGTGGAACAGCTCTGTCTTGCAGGCCCTGCGGAAAGATGTCAAGTCCCACAGGGCCCTAGTCTCTTGTGACAGAGTGTTCCACCAGATCGGAGCCACAGCCGAAAAAGCCCTGGCTCTAGTTGAGGCCCTTCTTCGTGTGCCTCCTCCTTGAGAGGTCCAGAGGGTGGCAACTGCCTTCTCTGCAGCGGCTCCCCATCTGTGGAATGCTCTCCCAGGGAAGTTCTCCTGGCACCTTCACCTTTATGCGCCAGGCAAAAACGTTCCTTTTTAACCAGGCCTTTGGTTGATCTGATTTACATCCTGTGCCCTTCAAAAAAAAATTGTGTGTGTGGCGGGGCTATTGGATTGTTGTTTATATTTTTATTAGGTATTTTGTGGTTTTATATCTTGATTTTATTCTGTGAACTCCCCTGAGACCCCCAGGTATAAGGCAGTATATTAATAATAATAATAATAATAATAATAATAATAATAATAATAATAATAATAATAATAATATTCTTTTAAAGCCATCCACATTGGTGGCTATCTCTACCACTTGCAGGAGGGAAGATAAAATTCCAGCTTTGCTCACACATCATGCCAGTATGTAATGATAGGAAGACAGTTTACCATGAATTCATTCCCACAAAAGGATAATTCATAGTAAATTTTCTTTAGAAGCATTACAAGACATGAGTTTTAGGAAACGGCTCTTAGCAACTTGTATGATATGAAGAACGTTACCACCTAAAGCAATCACACACACATACATTTAGCATATTGCGTGTTTTAACCCCCTCCATTCAACAACCTTTAGCCCATGAGGTTTATCCTCTAGTCAGTATGTTTAGGATGGCAGCCTAAAGCTGAAAAAGTGGGGTTTACATCCAGGCAAACTTGTACAGGTTTGGCCTACGGTAGCAATTCTAAGTTCTAGGTGTGAATTCACTGATTCAGGTAGGTAGCCATGTTGGTCTGGGTATAAGCTTTTATGTGCATGCACACTTCTTCAGATACACAGAATGCACAGTGTGAATTCACTGTTACTCTTGAATGAACATACTTATTGACCATGTTGCATGGATGGACAGAGTTCTTTTCCCCCTGGCCTCTCATTACTTCAGTCAGATGCTTCCTAGCACCAGATGCCATCACTGATTTCAATGATGTCTGGAAATGCTCTTCTGCCTTAATGTAAAGACAAGAAAGTCTAGCTTTGACTAACCACCAGCCTTTATTGCACAGGTTCCAACTAGAAACAACTACAAGCATTGGCTGTGATCTACATTCCCCCCCACAAATGTCTTTGCTAGAGTTAGGATGAACCAGAATTTATTTTTAATGTATTTCGGTATGTTTTTGTGGTGCTGTACATAACCCTTTCAACATGGCATATGTATGTTAAGTGCAAAAGTCTGTAAAATGGCACCTATGTGTTAAGGGTCCTTTGGCAAAATGTTGTACTGAGTATGCATGTGTCATGGGCACAGGGCCAGTGGTGCATTCCCCATCCCCTTTGTCCAAACATTTAGTGTATATGTGAAGAAAGGGCTTCCTTAGGCAGCATCTGCATTTACCACAAATCTTCTCTATGGCATTGCGAGAGGGAATCAGGAATCTACCGGGGGGTAAGCATATCTTACCTTAAGCATAACACACAGACCCCCGGACAGAACTAAATGCCAGAATAAATGCTGAAAGCAGCATACAAAAGCCTTCAGTGAGTCTTTAAACTTCTCTGCTGCTCAGACACGAGTGCGACATAAAAAACAGCCCTCCTTTTCAGGCAGCAGCCACCTGGAACAGCTATAAAATATCAGCAAGCTGACAAGCATTTCCTTGCAATCAATTTCCTGAAAATGGCAGCCAGCCCTAACCATAGATCTTGTTGAGTATTTAATATGCAATCTCCTTAAGGTATTATTCAGACTACATTTTCTGCTTCTGAGTATGTTTTTAGACATCCTCAGGAGTCTTATCAGGTGTCTCTGAGTTTTGAGGGTGCAGATCAATCAGTAATGTTAATGACACAGTCAGCAAAGAGATACAGAGACATTTTTACAGCAAAAGGTACTGTGGAAAAGGATAAGGCTTCTGACACTGATTGTGACAAATAAGTTGTGATACCACTTCAAGAAGTGAGGCTATAATGGAAAATAAAGATCTGATAGTGAATTCTGTGGCATAATAATATCTAATCCAGGATTTCTTAACCAGGAGATGGCCTACTAAGATTCTATCCAATGCACTCCTTGGGAGCAAGCTCCACTGAATGCAATGAGACTTACTTCCAAGTAAAAGAGAATAGGATAAGGCTGGCCAACTGTTGTATTAAACCTCTGACGAAACCTGAACAAGAACAGGCTGTTGGGGTAAATCACAAACATAAGCAGTAGTATCTGACTATGGTCAGTGGGTCCTCATTGCAAGACTCCAATGAACTCAACTGATTTGTAGCCACAGTGGGTCATCAAAAAGCTGAAAACCTGCTGGCAATACTCATATGGTTAAAGTTTATTTTATTATATTACATTTATATCCTGTGTTTCTTCAGCCAAGGAGAAAGATGGCATACATGTGGTTCTTTTGTGGCCACCCATCTAGGGCTGGATCTAGACCCATCAAAGAAGCATTTCAATTAAACACCTTGCAATCTTTGTATGAGAAATCGGGTTAGCAAAAACAGAACTCCACAGCGCCATCTTGTTGTCATGGTGTCAGAATGCATAAACAGCGCATATAAAGCGGTTTTTCTTTGACAACGTAGCTGAGTCCTAGGTACTGACCTGATCCAAACCTGCTTAGTTTTAGTCATTTTGGTGCTGTTGATTTAGGCAGCAGTTTGGACCCTGTGAAAAAGTTAAGTTGCTCATCCAGGTGGCTGTTTTCTCCGCTGTGTGGACAGGTGCTGCGGTAGATGAAAAGAGCCACCAACATTTTGTGGTGTCACCGGGTTGGGGGGGGAGGTGCAGCTGTATTCATAGCAATGGCTGCTGCTGTCTCTACCATCCAGTCAGTTCACCCCAACGTTTCTCTACATGTGCACAACCTTGAGGAAGAAAAAGCATCTGGCGACATAAATGAGCCAGTTACCTAGCCCAGAATACTGAGCTAGCAAGATTGTTAGTTTCACACAAAATGGCAATTCTTAGGCCATATGCCTCCTGAAGGGATATCAAATTAGCCCATAAAAGATCAACCATCTGGGACAGGAAATCCTTTTTGTGTACTGTCAGAGTGCAGTGTCAGACTATGGCTCTGACTGCATTGTGACTAAGCAGTGGAACTGATTTTCAAAGAGACAGCAAAACTGAAAATGGATGGCCAGGATTCAAACTGGGTGTCAGCTTTTGTTTTGTTTTGTTTTTTGAAATGCATAATTTTCTGATATGGGAAAATATGTTTGATGAATTAATTGAGCTCTTTTTTCTTGTTATTTAATGCCCACAACTAGATCTCAGTTTTACTCATTAATCTAATTTATTTAACTCAATTTTCTTTTGCTGGTTTTTTTCTTTTTGCTCCCTCTGTGGACTGTGTGATTTGAATATTCAACATAGTCTGGGAACAGCCAGTTAAGTGAGCTGCTTCTGAGTGCTCACAGCAGGGTGCCTTTTTTCTCCCTAATTGCTTGATCATCACTCTTATAACTAAACTTTGGATTTCTCCACAGAGAGAGAAGAGCAATTTAAAGAATAAAAGAGGAGGCGGAAGGAGGTGTCTTTGAAAACTCTAAAAACTTTTTGAAAGGCTAGACAAGGTGCCAGATATATGGAGAAACGTGACTTAAAGAAGTAGGATGCCCAGGGTTCGCTCTGATTGTTTAGAAATACACAATCGCTTTGAAGTCCTCTCCCCTAGCATGGAAGACGAAGAACAGACTCCATTTGAGGATCTCTCCCTCATTACAGTCAATCAGGTATATGAAGACGAGCAGCAAAGTCAGTCCTCAGGGAATGTGCAGGCGACCTTGGAACGGACAGCTCACGGAAGAACCCCGACCAAACCTAAGAGGAGGCGTGTACTGGTGATAGGGGATTCCCTACTGAGGGGAACAGAAGCAGTGATCTGTGGGCCTGACAAGATGTCTCGGGAGGTGTGCTGTCTCCCTGGGGCTAAGATCCAAGATGTAACTGAACGACTGCAAGGAATCATAAAACCCACTGGCAAATACCCCTTCCTCTTGGTTCATGTGGGAACCAATGACACTGCAAGCAATAGCCTCCAGAAGATCAAAAGAGACTACGAGGCTCTCGGCAGGAAATTGAAGCAATTAAATGCACAAATTGTCATCTCATCTGTCCTCCCAGTTGAACGACGTGGCCCAGGGAGAGAGGGAAAAATAGTGGAAGTGAACAGCTGGCTTCGCAAATGGTGTAAACAGCAACGGTTTGGATTCTTAGACCACGGACTGCAGTTTCTTGAAGATGGACTTCTGGCAAGCGATGGGTTGCACCTCACAACGGTTGGGAGGAATGTTTTTGCCAAAAATCTCAGAAACCTCATCAGGAGGGCTTTAAACTGACTAATGTGGGGGAGGGAGACAGTGCTCCTGAAGGTAGGAGTCTATCAATTGATGAAGATGATCATCCAAATGTCATAGACCAAATGGAGCAAACAGCACGCAGACCTAGTGGTGGGAGGAAAAAATCCTTAAATAAGAGACACGGGGGAATGATTAATGGACTTCAATGTCTGTACACTAATGCGCAAAGCATGGGAAATAAACAAGATGAGCTTGAGCTCTTGGTACAGCAAACTAAATATGACATAATAGGCATCACTGAAACCTGGTGGGGTAAGTCCCACGATTGGAATGTAATAATGGAGGGATACAATCTATTTCAGAGAAACAGACCAGACAAGAAAGGAGGAGGAGTGGCGTTATATGTCAGGGATGTGTATACCTGTGAAGAGATCCAAGATTTAGAACCTCAAAGCCAAAGTGAGAGCATTTGGGTCAAAATTAAGGGAGAGAAGAATAACAGAGACCTCATTGTGGGAGTTTACTATAGATCCCCAAGCCAAACGGAGGACATAGATGATGCCTTCCTAGAACAGATGGCCAAGCATGCAAAAGGAAGGGAGATAGTAGTAATGGGGAACTTCAATTATCCGGATATTTGTTGGATGTCAAACTCAGCCAAGAGCATAAGGTCAAACAGATTCCTCACTGGCCTTGCAGACAACTTCATTGTCCAGAAAGTGGGAGAAGCAACAAGAGGATCAGCCATTTTAGATCTGGTCCTAACCAATGTTGATGACCTGGTTAGTGGGGTAGAAGTGGAAGGATCATTAGGCGTGAGTGATCATGCTCTTCTGAAGTTTACTATACAGTGGAAAGGAGCAGCCAAGCATACTAGGACTCAATTTCTTGACTTTAAGAAAGCCGACTTCATAAAACTTAGGGAAGTGCTGGGTGAGATCCCATGGACAGTAATACTAAAAGGAAAGGGAGTTCATGATGGCTGGGAGTTTGTTAAGAGGGAGATAGTAAAAGCACAACTTCAGGCAATACCAATGAGATGGAAACATGGAAGGTGCCTAAAGAAGCCAGGGTGGCTATCTAAAGAACTTTTAACTGAGTTAAGATTAAAAAAGGATGTGTACAAAAAATGGAAAAGGGGGGAAACCACCAAAGAGGAATTCAAACAAATAGCCAGCACATGTAGACACAAAGTCAGAAAAGCTAAAGCACAGAATGAACTCAGGCTTGCTAGAGAGGTTAAAAGCAACAAAAAAGGCTTTTATGGGTATGTTCGTAGCAAAAGGAAGAATAAAGAAACAGTGGGGTCACTCAGAGGAGAAGATGGTGAAATGCAAACAGGGGACACAGAAAGGGCTGAACTCCTCAATGCCTTCTTTGCCTCAGTCTTCTGCGATAAAGAAAACAATGCCTGACCTGAAGAATTTGGAGCAAATGATTCAGCAGAGGAAACACAGCCCAGAATAACTAAGGAGATAGTACAAGAATACTTGGCTAGTTTAGATGTATTCAAGTCTCCAGGGCCAGATGAACTGCATCCAAGAGTATTAAAAGAACTGGCAGATGTGATCTCAGAACCACTGGCAGTCATCTTTGAGAATTCCTGGAGAACAGGCGAAGTCCCGGCAGACTGGAGGAGGGCAAATGTTGTCCCTATTTTCAAAAAGGGGGAAAGAGAGGACCCAAATAATTATCGTCCAGTCAGTCTGACATCAATACCAGGGAAGATTCTGGAGCAGATCATTAAGAAACAGTCTGGATTTCTGAAAAATAAGTCATGTCAGACTAACCTGATCTCGTTTTTTGACAGAATTACAAGCCTGGTAGATGAAGGCAACGCAGTGGATGTAGCCTACCTTGATTTCAGCAAGGCATTCGACAAGGTGCCCCATGATATTCTTGTAAAGAAGCTGGTAAAATGCAGTCTTGACTATGCTACCACTCAGTGGATTTGTAACTGGCTGACTGACCGAACCCAAAGGGTGCTCATCAATGCTTCCTCTTCATCCTGGAGAAGAGTGACTAGTGGGGTGCCATAGGGTTCTGTCTTGGGCCCGGTATTATTCAACATCTTTATCAACGACTTGGATGATGGACTCAAGGGCATCCTGATCAAATTTGCAGATGACACCAAACTGGGAGGGGTGGCTAACACCCCAGAGGACAGGATCACACTTCAAAACGACCTTGACAGATTAGAGAACTGGGCCAAAACAAACAAGATGAACTTTAACAGGGAGAAATGTAAAGTAACGGCAAAAAAAATGAGAGGCACAAATACAAGATGGGTGACACCTGGCTTGAGAGCAGTACATGTGAAAAGGATCTAGGAGTCTTGGTTGACCACAAACTTGACATGAGCCAACAGTGTGATGCGGCAGCTAAAAAAGCCAATGCAATTCTGGGCTGCATCAATAGGAGTATAGCATCTAGATCAAGGGAAGTAATAGTGCCACTGTATTCTGCTCTGGTCAGACCTCACCTGGAGTACTGTGTCCAGTTCTGGGCACCACAGTTCAAGAAGGACACTGACAAACTGGAACGTGTCCAGAGGAGGGCAACCAAAATGGTCAAAGGCCTGGAAACGATGCCTTATGAGGAACAGCTAAGGGAGCTGGGCATGTTTAGCCTGGAGAAGAGGAGGTTAAGGGGTGATATGATAGCCATGTTCAAATATATAAAAGGATGTCATATAGAGGAGGGAGAAAGGTTGTTTTCTGCTGCTCCAGAGAAGCGGACACGGAGCAATGGATCCAAACTACAAGAAAGAAGATTCCACCTAAACATTAGGAAGAACTTCCTGACAGTAAGAGCTGTTCAACAGTGGAATTTGCTGCCAAGGAATGTGGTGGAGTCTCCTACTTTGGAGGTCTTTAAGCAGAGGCTTGACAACCATATGTCAGGAGTGCTCTGATGGTGTTTCCTGCTTGGCAGGGGGTTGGACTCGATGGCCCTTGTGGTCTCTTCCAACTCTATGATTCTATGATATATGACAGGTGACTGACCAACCTCTGTATAAAAACCTGCAAGGAAGGAGAGTCCACCACTTCTCATGGGAATCTGTTCCGCTGTTGAACAGTTATTCCTGTTTAGTCAGAATCTCCTTTCTTGTAACTTGAATTTGGTTCAGGTCCTAGTCTCTGGAACAGGAGATGAATAGAAATAAGCAACCAGTATTTATTTTGGAGCATTCTTTCTTTTTACTGCATTAGCCACAAGATTATTCTCCTTCTCACAGTTCATCTATGAACAGTGGAAGAAGAGACTGCCAATAACATTTTTACTGTCTTATAAATATGGATTCAATTGCTTATTATGATGGCAGTGATAAAGAGGATGGAAACATTTTAAAATTCTGTAGCACACTGTCCAATTACTACACAAAAGCAGCCAAGATACATGGCTACTCCCAATTCAATTTACAAAATGAAATCAATGTCAATCGTGTACAAGGAGCGCTCTAGTGGATCGTGATTCACATCAGAAAAGAGGCTACCAGAAATCTGTGAAACTGCAAGCACAGAAGTTAATTATTCCTGAATTGTTGACAGAATGTGCCTATCTCTGGCATATCTTTAGTCAACTAAGAAGATGTGTTTAACATTGGGTGTGACAAACATAAATAAGAGACAGCTACAAATGCTAAGAGAAATAACTTAATTAATTTTCTTTAATTATACAAAAGTTCAGATTAATGTATAAGGGTATCTAAACATGCACAGTAATACACAGAAGTGAAAAAAGTAAAACAACATTGCCTGCTCTAACATAAAATATCAAATTAATACTAATTTGTATTAACATATCATATTCAAAAATTGAAATGGATTGCTTGCCTCTTCTTCCCTTTGGCAAATTACTGTACAGTGGTACCTTGGGTTACATACGCTTCAGGTTACATACACTTCAGGTTACAGACCCAGAAATATTGCTTCAGGTTAAGAACTTTGCTTCAGGATGAGAACAGAAATTGTGCTCCAGTGGTGTGGCAGCAGCAGGAGGCCCCATTAGCTAAAGTGGTGCTTCAGGTTAAGAACAGTTTCAGGTTAAGAATGGCCCTCCGGAATGAATTAAGTACTTAACCCGAGGTACCACTGTACTGTTGAAATGGTGACGAGATCGCACTGGCCTATTTATTCTGAATGTTTGTATGTGATGCCAATAAAGGTTTGATGATGATGATGATGATGATGATGATGGTATTCAAAAATGCATAAATGAAAAGGTACATGGATATAAAAAAGGTTAGTAAATTATAGGGTTCTTCATAAAATATATGACTGACTATTTCTTGAATCACGACGTACCAGTACACAACAACACTCCATTCTTTATTAATTAAATTGTTAGATTGTCAGTATTGTATTACATAGGGCACTTGGCTTGTGTGGTACTGTATCTCTCTCATCCAGGAAGATGATACTGGGGTGGTCCAATAACCTGATGTATGCCGTCATTTAATTTGTTGTTGTTTCAGTTTTCCATGTGTCCTTCACTGTCAGGTTGCAGGGAGGGCTACGAAACAATTTAAAATTCAATATTTAAAGCAAATTACAGTCCTAGGAATAGGGTGGGTGCAGAAAACATATATCTCAGGTGTCAAATGACAAGTGAAATTGAGGTACGTCTTCAGCATATGATGGAATCTTTATAGTGATGGTGCCAAATGAACTACTGTGGTGAAGAATTCCATAATCGGGTAGAATGCTCTTTCCTGGGCCTTCCCACCAAACTTCTGAAGGTGGTGAAACAACCAAGACAGCCCCTCTCTACTTATCCTAGCACCCAAGAGGATCCTGTAGGGAAGGAGTCTTTCAGATATTTGGGGCCTAAACCACTTTAAACACTAAAATGAGCACCTTGAATTAGGTCCAGAAACAAACTGGTAAATCGTGTCCTCCATCGTGGAGAGCACATGTTGTGGTGAGATCATCTAAACTGCCTCCCTGTTGTGGGGCGGGACCATTTGGATAGCCAGAGCTCCCTATTGGCTACCCTTTGGTTGCTGTGAGAGAAATTTGGCTTGTTGGGATGTCTATTGGCTACCAAGGGGCTATTTAAGCTGCTGCACGTTGCTGGGAGCTTTTTCTTTCCTGCAATGTGCATCGGATCACCCGCCCTCCTTCCCTATATTTAGGGCTGTTCTTTTGGCCTTGCTATGCCTGTCTAGGGGTCATCTGTTTTCGGAACAAGGGCCTGGTAGGAATTTTGCCGTTTGGTTGATCGGCTGGTGCCACTTGGTTTTTGCCTACCGTGTAGCAAATCGTCACAACTTTGTTAGGCTGGCGGTTAGGCATTGGTTCTGTTTTGCGGAGCGGAAGTGGTTGGCTGTGCCTGCCCCTCCATTGCTGCTGCTAGGGAATTCCATTAAAGGAATCCAGGAACTCGCTTTGCTTTTTCCGATCCCCTTTCAGGGGTTAGGGCCACACCAGAGTCCCTGGGAGCATATGGGGTGAACTAGAGCCTGCACTCAACTCTGTGCTTCCCCAGTATGTTTTCCCTTACTGACCTCTGGTGGGGTCCACTTGTCAGTCCTGTCCTGCCACGGTGCAGGGTCAGGTAGTCAGGAACCAATGCCTAGGCAACCACTCACATGCTGTAATTCAATAAAGTTGTGGCCAAAATTAATGCCAAAAACCTTAAACTAAAATTCTGTGTCTATTGTGTATTTATTGGGGGGTGGTTTTGGGAGTCATCACACGCAATCAATTAAATCACACCAGCCACAGGAGCCTGGAGGGAGAAATGGTGTTTGTTACCTATGTGAGTCTGCCATCACTGGACAGGCATGGAGTTTAGCCACAGAGGAGCAACAACTATTAAATCTGTAGAGATTCTCATTCTTTCACCCACATGCCTAATACAGTTTAATGTTCCACTATTCACGTAGCAATATGGAAAGTTGTATATAGGTATATTTTGGGTACTCAGATAAACACTCTGCAACAGATTTGGTGGTTATTACTCACTGACTTATCATTTTAAAACAGCTATTTGAATTGGCCTGAAGTGAAATCACACAACGTAACGTTTTCTCTGAGAGCTATGTTGTTTTGGACTAGGTCCAACATGAGTTGTATAAAGAATTCACTCACACCTGTGCATTACAAAGCAACAATGTTGTGTTTAATATGCATCACACCTCTGGCATCTGCATGAAGCAAAGCCAGAAATCAGAGGAGCTACTCAATCACTCCTCTGAAAATGGCCTACGACTCTACGACTCTTTCTCTGCTACTGTTTCTAAAGTACTACATAAAGTCTGCAAACAGAAATTTCACATTAAATCCAGGCTTGTCAGCTGCGTGCAGGCAGAGCCAGTTGGATTCCTCTGTCTCCTCCATCCTATTACTTGCATCAAATTACTGGATCTAAAAAGATGATATACATATCCAGGTGAGCCTCTTTAATACCTTGTTTGCTGCTGCTGCTTTTTCTTGCCAGTTCTCTTCTTGAATTGCATGCCTGTGCAAGCTGCAAAAACTCACCATTTATAAAGGTTTCCTCAAAAGCATCATTCTAGAATTGTTTAAAACAAGGAGCAATGGTTGGACTCGATGGCCCTTGTGGTCTCTTCCAACTCTATGATTCTATGATTCTATGATTCAATTGCAATTCTCAATCTTGTTAGGAATCCCTCACCCAGTGCTGACCCACCCATGAAGCAAGGCAAGGTGACAGTTTGAGGCAGCAGGATCCACCAGGCAGGGGTGGAGAAAGGGGTGTGTGGCAGGGGCGGGCCACCCCGGGTGTCACCACTGAGGGGGGTGACAAAATGCCGGGCGGCACTCACCGCAGGGCCTGCAGCTTGCCCGAGCCACGCATCTCTCCTGGGAGTGACACAGTGGCTTGGGTGTCTGCAGGCTCCACGCTGCCCCAAACTGTCCACCATAGGACAGCTGAGTGGAAGGAGGCAGGCAGACTCCTTGGAGGCCACGTGGAGCATCCTGCCCCAGCTTGCCCCGCCCTGCAGTTGGCTGGCCCTGCCCCCGTGGGTGGCTAGCCCCACCCCCATGGGCAGCTGGGCGCAGGGCACGCCGCCCAGGCACCAGATTGGCTTGTTCCGCTTCTGCCACAGAGCAGTGGATCCTGATGTGGATGTTTCTTTCGCGCCTTGTTTCTGATTTAGATCTCCCCTCACCTCTTCCTCCCTGGTGAGGAGGAGAGTGACATTTTGGGATCCGCCTCAGGTGCCAGAATGTCTCAAGCCAGCCCTGCCCTCAACCTAATTTCCCAAGTAATCCAACAGACTGCCTTGATGACCAAGTTTTGCTGTCACAATTTTAAAATGAAAAGGGGACGGAGGAGGCCATTGATCACAAACGGTGAATGTACTTTCAGAAGCATGCAGTTTTATAATACACACATATGCTTAGGAATCTGATCCACAGCAGGTGGCCACCAGCTCCGTTCAGTAATGCATTCAGGTAATTTCAGAGCTCTTTACTTACTTAATAATGTTGTAAGCCAGCCCATCTGCATTTGGGAATACACACATGGGGCCCTGGACCTCTGTTCCTAAGTCATACCCTGACAGCACCACTATAGCTGCACCTGATGGTGAACCTTGAATATGGAATAAATCCAGCTGAGAATATGAGAAGGAGAATATGAAAAGAAAGGTTGCATCCAATGAAGTTGTCCTATTCACACAGGACTCCGGTTGCACAAACAGAACCTTCCCCCGCCCCCTTTCCTCTTCCCACATGTCTCTGATAAATCTTCTCTGAAGGCTTGGAAGAACCCTGAGAACATATGTGGGGAGGCACATGAGGGCAGGAGAGAGTGGGGAAGTTCCATGGAGCAAGTGGAAGTCGTTGCACAAATAGGAAGACTTTGTGGGATACACCCTTTAAAGTACGGGGTGGTTAAACGCCTAGGCAAAATGAAAGCGCTTCAGCAACAAGGCTGGGTTTGGGTTTCACAAGGTGAACAAATGAAATATAATTCAGTGCTAACAAGGAGGGAGGAAAATCTATGCAGAGGCTCTAGAAATGGAAGGACTAAGCTAAATTCTGGCTGGTAGAAGAGCTTAGTATTTATTTTCAGGTGGCCAGAAGCTACATCAGGGGCAGAGTTTGGTCTTTCAAATTTCAATGGTGCCTTGTGCGAGGCCAAAATTCGGCAGCCGTCTACCTCTTGCCTTCTGTTCTGCTCAATTCACTACTTCATAGTTGTGACACCTTGCAGTACCTCCTAGGCTTGCTGCCCAGTGTGGTGGAACTGGTTGCATTACCCTAAATCTGCCTCTGGCTACATGGTTCCTTTCTAAAAGGATTAGTGTGGAAATTCATGTTCTCAAGTGTTTTATGTTATCCAGGGGCCTAATTCTGAGTCACCTCAGGCACCTCAGGAATTCTACCTAGACACTTTGCTTTGAAATGTGAATGAGAACCATTCAGATGTTCAGGCCCATCTGGGTCTTGAGTCAGCTCACTTTTGAAAAGAAAGATACAGAAGAAGTACAACAGAGTGAGAAACATTCTCAAGCAGGAACTAATTTAATCCCCTGGCAGTGATATATAATTTCCCAATTACAAAGATGCTATAAATGATGCCAAGAAGGGTTTAAAGTATTACTCATTTCACCTACCTCAGGGCATAAAAACTAATCCTGGGTCTCAATAGATGCATCAGCCAAAGGATAAGGTTATACTGCAGGCACTGGATACTAAACCGAAAACTATTTGGGGGTGGGGTGGGGATTACAAAAAAAAAAGGAAGCTCATAATATATACATGCAGCCTGATCCTATGTTTGCTTGCTCAGAAATAAACCCAAATTACTTACTGCAAGAAAATTTACTGCTTAATACTCCCAGGATTGCAGTTTTAAGGTCTAGACTTACAGTATGCACCTCTATACAAAACTGATTTTAAAAATGCTTGAATAACAAGTGCAGGTGAGATTTGGTAGACTAAAAAAAAATCCCATTCTTCCCCACCCCAAACAATCAAAGGCCTCACCAGGCCTCAATCACCAGTATTTCTGAACAAAAAAAAAGTGAATAGAATTCAGTATAATTCTACTATATAATTCATGACAGCATTAGTCGAATGTATTTGAGAATTGCCTGCAAAAGGCAAAATGTAAGTCACCAGTAATATTAGTAATGGTGATGATATTAATAAAGGTATACTATATCTTTGCAGGCGAGGACAAGATTAATTAGAAGCTGAATGGCCTTTTAAAAGGAGATTATGTGAAGAAGTGAGCGGAGGAATTCATAACCTTGTGGTTATGTCATAGGATGCTATAGTTTGTTAATAAGAAAAGAAATGTTAGCCTCCAGGGTGATTCAGTGCCTTTGAAGAAATAGTCTGAATTGAAGGTCATTCTGATTAGTTACCGGCACATGTGTTTTGATTAGCCACCTCCTCAACCATATGCCGTTGCCCTTTTCTTAATTCTATGCATTGGCTTCATGACTAATGGTGAGTAAGGGTTATGGTGATATTGTGCCATGAGCTTCTACTCTGATAAGTCACTGAGAATGCAAGGTACACATTCCTCAAGGAATTTGAATCTCGAAATTTCGCATCCTTTCCCCTCGCGTTGACTGGAAAGCAAATATAAGGCATCCATTTCGAAATATGAAGCTTTGCCCCATGATGTGTCTATAGATTCCTAGAAATAGGGATTATTACTCTCAGAAGTCTCCTACCATTTCGCCACAGCCCAGTGTTAGGCACTGAAACAGGAGAGGATGGTGAATTTGCTATAACATGGTAGCTTTTAGATTTGTTTGGATTTTGCAGTCACATAAAAGTGAGCTGAAGTTTCAAGATGAAAGCAGGCATTGTACATCAACATCTGGGGCAGAAACCTAGCAGGCATTAGTTATTAGGTTTATATGGAAATACCATGGCAATGCGTAATTTGTTGATCTAAGCAATTTTGGAATGTTCAAAAACTGCCCATAGCAGAGTTTGTTTTTAGTTCAGACCTAAGTCACAAGTAGGCAGGGCAGAGAAATGTACACAAAGCTTGTGTAATATGAAGTCATTGCACATGAGATCATTTCACTGCCTATACATGTGCCCACGATTAAAGAAAGAACCTGAATTCTTTGAATTGAGATACTTGTTCTTTCATGTTCCTTGTAAGGCTCTGACTGTGTCCTATGTATTACTCATAATCTACACGAACCCAAATTTCTGTGCAGATTTTAACTGAAGCCCTTCATCCTTACTTGTTACAGCACACTTTAGCATTTGACCCTGCTTATAGATGTGTTAACTTTTGATATATTTTTTAAGATACGTATTTTTAAAATGCTACAATCGTTTTACCTTTGGACTCTTCCAAGAATGAGAGAAACTCTTTTTAGGTAGATTTCAAGTTAATTTAACACGTGCTGGGAGAGGGAATGAGAATGAGCACACTTGCTCTGCACCACCATTCCTCTCACCATCCTCCATAATTTGGATGGTGACTATATCAAGTGGCGCTGTGGTCTAAAAGACTGGTCTTTTGGGGCTTGTCGATCAGAAGGTCAGAGGTTGGAATCCCCGCGATGCAGTCAACTCCCATTGCTCTGTCCCAGCTCCTGCCAACCTAGCAGTTCAAAAGCACACCAGTGCAAGTAGATAAATAGGTAGCAGGAAGGTAAACAGCATTTCCGTGCATTCTGGCTTCCGTCACGGTTTCCCGTTGCGCCACAAGCAGTTTAGTCATGCTGGCCACATGTCTGTGGACAAACGCTTGCTCCCTCAGCCTGAAAGCGAGATGAGCGCCATGAGGAGATTTCACCCCTCCCATATCCAAGAATCTGCTGATGAGTCTGGTGATTTTCCAGAGAGGAGGGGCGGTGTTCTGCTCGCTACTTATTCCGCTCCAGCCTAACATCAGTCAGTCAGTCAGTGTCGGAGAGAGAGAGAGACTGAGTGTTAGAGATCGTGTGTATAGATAAGGTTGCTGCTAAGAGCAGCTGTAGACACTCAGTGCAGTTCAGCATTATTGCTTAGACCTCATTAAGCTCTGTATATAGTTGTGTATTATAGTTGTAGATAGAATAAAGAAGATATTCTACAGAGCTGCTCTCCGAGTCGTTTATATGCTCTGCTAGACTCTGCTATACTCTGCTGTGCGACGACTGTCTTCTTGTGGAAGTGAATCCGGTGCTCACAACTCTAAGCTGTGAGTCCACAGCACTTTGACCTGTTCCTGTGAGGAAGGTGGTCTCTGGAAGTGCTACCCAGCTCGCCTAGCCCAGTCAGGGCTGAAGTGTATGAGACCAGTTGGTGGCACTGGCTCAAGGGCGATGCTGACATGCCACACCTCATAGTCGCCTTTGACTGGACTTAACTGTCCAGGGGTCCTTTACCTTTTTGCTTTTATCAAGTGGGAAACCTTCTGTACTCATGAAAGCTTGTGAAATATTTCAGAAACCTGGAAAATTGGGGCTTGTAAATGTACAGGAAATGTACATGAATAGAACAGGACCCCACACTTCAAGCAGACACTCTCCAACTCTTGAAAGACAACTTGGTTCCTAAGGCTTGAACAGCAGCTATGCACTATTAATGATATGGCTGGAAGGACCCTAGGACAGTGGCCTTCAGTAAGTCACTACTAATTATTCTATATTGCAGAGGTTTGTATAGATGATCCTTGGGGTTCTGCCCAACTCTACAGTTCTGTGCTTTTACCCTGATCTACTTCACAGTGATGTTGTGAGGATAAAGGTGATCCCAGTTTCTGAGCTCTGAGAAGAAAAGGTGAGCTACTAATGTACAAACAGAAAATTTGTGTTTATTTGTGTTTTTACAAAGTGCCAGATTTTTATTATGTAATGGCATACCTGAATGCGTTTATCCTTGGGACCATTTTTTCACTATACACCATCTTTTCTTCCAGAGCGGGGGGGGGGGGGGAGAGTTCCAGTGTCTAACATAATTAAAACACGAAGAAAAGAGAGCTGAAAATACGTTAACAGCAATTTCTAGTCAAGGTGAAAATCCATTTCATCCAAGGATGTAAAGGAGCAGCATTTCAAGAAGTTAATTTATACAATGAGTGAATTAATGTGCTTGACATTATGTGTAAGAGCTACTGCAGAGCTCATAAAAGGTTTCAGAATGACAGCCCCAGAGAGTGAAGCTTTTCTAGTAGGAAAGGTGTTGCTTTGGCAATGTAACTGTAGTTCAGGGTTTTCTACCTTCCACACCAGTCCTTGAGGGCTAATGTTCTCCACTAAGACTATACCCCAACCTCAGCATCCATTCTGTTTCAAAGATGTGACCAGGCTAGTACTCAGGCTGTGTAAATACTATGCCAGGCATAGGCAAACTTGGCCCTCCAGATGTTTTCGGACTACAACTCCCATGATCCCTAGCTAACAGGACCAGTGGTCAGGGATGATGGGAACTGTAGTCCCAAAAGACCTGGAGGGCTGAGTTTGCCTATGCCTATACTATGCCTTTAAAACACATTCTTCCCATCAAAAAATTCCAGGCACATAGATTGTTGGGATTTATGGGAATTGTGATTATGTGAGTGGTACACTACATGCCCAGAAGTCTTTGAGGGAAAGAATGTGCTTTCAAGTTGCAGTGTATACAGAGCCTCAGCTCAGCTGCGATGTGGACACCTGCTTCAGAGTGGTTGTGGTCACTTCTAGCTAATGAGAATCCAAGAGAGACTGTGAGTAACCTTTCAGACTTCTCTGACATATATCATTAGGAAATTTGTAAAAAAAGGGGGGGGGAGGTAAATTGGGATTATTTTGCAAAGCCAAGAATATTTCCACAAGATGACTCACAGATCTTAGATGGACCGACTCCTTTTATATACATTCCTGCTCTTATTCAAAGGCAAGCAACTGTTTGCTTTCTTGCATATTTGAAGCTGTAAAATGAAATATATGGGAAGGCAAGACAGAATGAGATAGTTTTATTATTATAGGTGCCATACAGAGGGTGTCTACAACTTAAAATAGTTATGATCAATCAAGTAAAGACTATAATTCAGCAAAGCAATACGTACAGCAGTACATGTACAAAGCTAATGATACAATAATATATATATATATTCAGTAGTACATATACAGCGTTATGATATTTTTGGATGAATCTATATCTATCTATCTATCTATCTATCTATCTATCTATCTATCTATCTATCTATCTATCTTTTTATGCACACACGCACATTATGAATCCATAGTCATTTAATATATGGCTCCAAATCCAGCTAGGGATCTATGTATGAAGAAGCAGCCTTGTGGTGGCTCTTGAGATGCAGATTTACATCCTATTTACATCATCATGTTCCAGTGGGCCCCATACTCTATTGTGCAAATGAGTCTTTTGATCCAGATGGGGGACTTTCATCTCCATATGGGACCTGCAGTCAGTCACTGGGCACATGGTCACTTGTATACGGTTTGAACAGCATGGGGCCATGTCAGTTAGCACAGAAATAATAAGACCATAAGATCAACTTGCTGGATCAGGCCAATAGCCCATCTAGTCCAGCATCCTCTACTCACAATGGCCAACCTGTGGGAAGCCTGCAAGGAGGACATGAACATAACAGCACTCTGCCCACCTGCAATCCCAGGCGAATGGCATTCAGAGATATACTACCTATGACATTGTCTGATCCTCTTGTAAAGCCATCCAAGTTGGTGGACATCACTGCCTCCCAAAGGAGTGAGTTCTCTAATTTAACTATGTGTTGCATGAAGAAGAACATTGTTCAACCTGTCCTGAATCTTCCCTCATTTAATTTCATTGGATGCCAATGAGTTCTAGTGTTATGAGAGGGAGAAATGCTTCTCTCTATGCACTTTCTCCATGCCAAGCATAAGTTTATAAACTTCGCTCATGTCACCTCTTACTCACTTATTCTTTAAACTAAAAAGGCCCAAATGCTTATATGGGAGTTGCTGCATCCGCTTTATTATTTTAGTTGTCTTTTCTGAACCTTTTCCGACTGTAAAAAACAAAGATAAAGGTAAAGGACCCCGACAGTTAAGTCCAGTCACATACGACTCTAGCGTTGCGGTGCTCATCTCGCTTTACAGGCCGAGGGAGCCGGTGTTTGTCCGCAGGGAGTTTTTCTGGATCATGTGGCCAGCATGACTAAGCTGCTTCTGCCGGAGCGGTACCTATTTATCTACTTGCACTTTTTTGCAATATCCTTTTGAGATGAGGCGACCAGAACAATACAGAATTCCAAATGTGGTCATGCCATTATGATATTGGCAGTTCTATTTTCAATTCCTTCCCTAATGACCCCTAGCATGGAATTTGCATGTTTTGAAGCTGCTGCACACTAGGTTAACACCTTCATAGAGCTATGGCCCCAAGGTCTCATTCCTGGTCAGTTACTGTCAGTTCAGACCCCGTGAGCATATACTGTATGTGAAATTAATATTTTTTGCATCACTCTACACTTGTTTACATTGTTTGCTTCTGCCATTTTCCCACTCACTGGAGCTCTTCACAATCCCTTTTTGTTTTAATGACCTTGAACAATTTAGTATCATCAATGATACTAATTATGTGGCCACCACACTGCTCACCCCTATTCCCTAGATCGTTTCTGAACAAGTTAGAAAGCACAGGTCTCCAAAGTGATCCTTAGGGGACTCCACTTTCTTAAAATCACTCCATTTTAAGAACTGTCCATTTATGGTACCTACTCTCTGCTTCCCACTATTCCTGATCCACAAGAGGATCAATCTTCTTATCCAATTCCTGATCTACAAGAGGATCAATCTTCTTATTCCATGACTCCTAAGATTACTCAGAGGTTTTTGGTGAGGTGTCTAAGTAACAAAACTGAAATTGAACTAAATGTGACAACAGTGCTTAGCTACTAAAACCCTTTCCAAACGTTTTGCCTAAATCATTTTAAAATATGAATGTTCTGGCTGTATTGGATCTCTCTGCTATGGTCAATATTTGTGTGACAAAGCTGGGCAAAAGTCAGAAAAAAGTTCTCCTTAGCTCACACTGAAATGAACAGGAACTGGGCAAAAGGACTAACTTCCTGGTTGATTGATCTTTCTAACTTTTTGTGCTGCCTCAGACGGAAACAAATATTCTTTTGGCGATGGTCCCAAGTCAATGTGTGTAGGACCGAGGTGCCAGTAAATGCACACATGCCAAACACCAGCTGCTCCTCTGAATTTTACTGTGACAGATCCCTTTCGTCCCTAGTTCACTAAGGACAAAGAATAATTCTCCACTGCTTCCCCTCCTGCCCAGTCGGTGTAGTGAGGGCTCCCTCTCCTGTTTCACAGCAGTGGAAACAAGCTGGATGCCTAAAGTCCACTTCAGGTGCCTTTTGAAACATGCACCAGCATGTTATGCTTCAGTCAACCACTTCAGATGCAATCCTATATTCAGTTACCAAGGAGTAAGTGCTATGAGGATGGGAAAATTTTTCAATCTTGGTTTCTCATTTTTCCATTCTTAAGTCCTCCTCATTTCAACATCAGTTTTCAATTTATTCTTAGAAAATGTCCTCCTGAAAATTCAGCAGCATTTTTCTATGCAACTTTTCTATGCACATTTTTCGATGCAACTTGGCCTAGTATATACATTTTTGCATATCATTTTTCCTTTATGCTATATTCACTAATATGTGCACTTGACTCCTAGAATTCACATTCAATGCAAACTTTACCCAAGAATAGGCATTTTTGTACACATTACATAACTAGAGAATTGCATTGCAAAATTGGGAGGAGTGAATTCCAATGGATGTGCTTCGGTATGCATATTGTTTCCGAAAGTGCAAATTAGGTAGGTTTGCCTATAAATGCAAATTAAATTGAATATTGCTCCCATCCCTATATTGAACTCAGTGAGGCTTACTTCTGAGTAAATATGTATAGGTTTGCATTGTTAGTCTTTCAAAGCTGCTTTTAAAGCTCATTTCCTTTTTCACACAAACTCTCCCAGAATTTGAACAGGTTAGGCCACTGGTCCTGGAAAAAAGCTTACTTTTCAATTCCTCTCAGCTCAATTTAAGTAAATCCTGCTAACATCACACGGTCAGTTCTCAATAATATCACATTTTCTTAGAAAGTAAATTGAAAGTAAATGGCAAACAATTTAACTCTGGAGATCCAACAGCAGGCAGTGGATAATCGACCAATGAGATACCGTATTTTTTGCCCCATAAGACGCACTTTTTCCCCTCCAAAAATGAAGGGGAAATCGGGGTGCGTCTTATGGGGCGAATGCCTGCAAGCCTCGCGCGCCCGGCAGGAGGTCCGACCGGGTGCGCGAGGCTTGGGGCGGCAGCCTGTCGCCCGAAGCACGGGGAGCCCTCTGGAGGGCTCCCCCTGCTTCGGGCGAGTGTCTGCAAGCCTCGCGCACCCGGCAGGAGGTCCCACCGGGTGCGCGAGGCTTGGGGCGGCAGCGGACTGCTTGCGCGCACCGAGAAGCTTGGGGCGGGCTGAGCTCAGCTGGCCCCAAGCTTCTCGGTGCGCGCAAGCAGTCCGCTGCCGCCCCAAGCCTCGCGCACCCAGCGGGACCTCCTGCCGGGTGCGGGAGGCTTGGGGCGGCAGCGGACTGCTTGCCGGCACGCAGAAGCTTGGGGCGCGCTGACCTCAGCTTGCCCCAAGCTTCTGGATTAGCGCAGCGCACCTGGGGGGGAAATAATTTTTTTTCCTTTATTTCCCCCCCCTAAAATCTAGGTGCGTCTTATGGGCCGGTGCGTCTTATGGGGCGAAAAATACGGTAAATGGACCAGACATGACTTGCTATTAGGCATTTTCCTGGGCTTCAATGTATATCTTTCTGGTGATTTCTGTTCAGGGTGAAGCAATGCCTAGTATGGTGTAGTGGTTAGAGTGTAAGACTAGAACCTGGGAGGTCTGGGTTCAAATCCCTGCTCTGCCATGAAACTCCCAAGGCTGACTTGGGCCAGTCACTGCCTCTCAGTCTCACCTACCTCACAGAGTTGTTGAAAGGATAAAATGGGGAGGAAGACAACCATGAATGGCAGCGTGAGTTCTATGGAGGAAAGGTGGAATATAAATGTAATAAATAAACAAACAAACTGATAATTTATTCCCTTTTGCTTTGCAATCCTCAGCTTCTTTGTGAGGAAAGGTACGGCATAAATTTAATCAAGCAGTCAAGTAGTCTATTCTTATTATCTGCCTTGTTACTGTAATTTCTCCCCATTTTATTCCTTCCTGTGAACTTTCTCCCTTATCAACTCATTTTCTTTTTTTAAAAAAATGATATTTATTAAGTTTTCAAAGGAAAAAAATTACATAAATAAAAAATAGAAGAAAAAACAAAAAGAAAAAAAGAAAAAAGTACAAAATAGAGGGGAAAAAAACATTTAAAAAGAAAACACATCAATCTTTCCATGTCATATATTCATATCCTTGCTTCTGTGACCTCCTCACACACACCTTTTGTATTCCAATTCAATTAGTTAATTCAGCAATTTCTTTCCCTCTTTGTTTTTATCTTAATCCTTTAACTTAATATAATATAACTTTGAGTTCTCACCTGTTAATAATCCATTTTTCATACACCTAAAACATTGCTGCTTAAACCACTTAACTTCATTCTGACATCATTCTAACATTCATTAATTTTGCAATATTTCTGTAAATAGTCTTTGAATTTCTTCCAATCTTCTTCCACCAACTCTTCTCCCTGGTCTCGGATTCTGCCAGTCATATCCGCCAATTCCATGTAGTCCATCACCTTCATCTGCCATTCTTCCAGGGTGGGTAGATCTTGCGTCTTCCAATACTTTGCAATAAGTATTCTTGCTGCTATTGTGGCATACATAAAGAAAGTTCTGTCCTTCTTTGGCACCATTTGGCCAACTATGCCCAGGAGAAAGGCCTCTGGTTTCTTCAGAAAGGTACCGTATTTTTTGCACCATAACACTCACTTTTTTCCTCCTAGAAAGTAAGGGGAAATGTCTGTGCGTGTTATGGAGGGAATGCCTACGGGTGGCATGCCTATGGATTTTCCTCCTCTAAAAACTACGTGTGTGTTATTTACAATTAATTTAGCCGTTTGTTCTGAATAAATTGCACTTATACCGTTTTCAAAGCCTTGGCCTACCCCCATCCCCTGTAGGTTCTTCTTCATAAAACTCCAAGAAATATTGTCAAAGGCTTTCTCCGCGTCCACAAATATCAAAACTGCCTTAGTGTTTATGTTCACTTGTAATTTTTCTAAAATGTTGATTATATTTCTCACATTGTCAGACAAATGTCTACTGGGGAGAAAGCCTACTTGGTCTTTATGGATCTCTTCCATTAACACCTTTTTTAGTCTTTTAGCCAAAATGTCTGCAAAAAATTTGTAATCCGCATTGAGCAATGATATGGGGCGGTAGTTCTTAAGCTGCGTCTTTTCAGTCTCTGCTTTCGGTACAAGTGTAATATACGCTTCTTTCCATGACTCTGGTGCCCTTTTCCCACCCATTATTTCGTTACAGACTTCCTTCAGAGGTTGTACTAACCATTCTTTTAAGGATCTATAATATTTAGAGGTTAGTCCGTCCGGTCCTGGAGATTTGCCTAGTTGCATATTCTGAATGGCACCTTCTATCTCCTGTTCAGTTATTTTATAGTTCAGCATTAGTTTATTTTCCTGAGAGATTTTTTGTAATCCATTTGTTTTCAAAAATCGATCTAAATCAATTTCTTTCTGTGGTCCTTGTGTATATAATTGTTTAAAATACCTCTGGAAACAGTTTCTAATCTCAGCTGGGTTCTGTATGTCCCTTCCTTCCACTTCTAAGTTTGTAACCGTATTTAATTTTTGTCTTTTTTTCATTTGCCAAGCCAACAATTTCCCACATTTATTAGCCGACTCAAATGTCTTTTGTCTCATTTGTTTAATTTTCCATTCTATCTCCTGATTCATCATTTTCATGTATTGTACTTGATGTAACTTTATTTCTCTCAAAATCTCTTGCGACTTTGGTTTTGTTCTCAATTTCTTTTCACTTTCTTTTATTTTCTCCAATATCTTATCCTTCTTCTCATTTTGGATTCTCTTCTTTAATACGTTCCTTATCAACTCATTTTCTGACACAGGAGCCCGTTTGCCTTTTCATCTACATTTGTAGGGGGAATATTTCTCTTCCTTAAAAAAACACACACCACAAATCTGCCCTCCTGCCTATCTCAGCTATTATCTCCACAACATCTGCTGCCTTTGCTTGCCCTCTTCCCAACTTGCCCTCTCTTTCCTACCTGCTTTTCTTTCTTTTGAGCCACATTTGTTACAACTTCCCTGGAGCAAGAGTATCAGCAGGAGCACCCAGAGCCAAACATTGAAAAGTTGTCCTATTACTCAACTCTGCCCAGTAGCTGTTTCAAGCCTCATGGCTCCACTTTCAGACTCCTCAGTGACCTTTCTATAGGTCATGCACTGGCACAGATGACTATACAACTGATTATATTCAGAAGAATGTATTGCGTCCTTTGGAATCGTGTGGCTTATCTTGTTATGACAATCTCTCAAGGCATATGTGAACTCTTAACCATAAAGCGTCTGACGGGGTTCTTCCTACAATGTAATGCTAAGGGAAACAGTGAAAGATCAAAAGTCGGAAATTCCATCTCTGCCTCTTTATCACTGCTTATAATCTTGTCATTTCATCACAACTTAGGGCCAGAACATCATTGTGAATATTGCTACAAGATGCGGGATGGGGGTCGGGGAGGAGTGGATGGGAGAGAGGAAGAAATGCTATGACCAAGATCAAATACCGGAATAAATCACTATGTCCTACGACATTTGCAATTTGTATAGTACAATGGAAAGGTGGGATAGAAGTTTTCAATAATAATAATAATAATAATTTAATGACTATGTGGGAATAACAACAACAATATTTATACCCCACTCATCTGGCTTGGTTTCCCCAACCACTCTGGGCAGCTCCCAACAGAATAAAAAAAACTACTATAAAACATTAAACATTAAAAACTTCCCTAAACAGGGCTGCCTTCAGATGTCTTCTAAAAGTCAGATAGTTGTTCATTTCCTTGACATCTGATGGGAGGGCGTTCCACAGGGTGGGCACCACTACTGAGAAGGCCCTCTGCTTGGTTCCCTGTAACCTCACTTCTCGCAGGCAGGGAACTGCCAGAAGGCCCTCGGAGCTGGACCTCAGTGTCCAGGCTGAACAAGGTATACTGGGCCTAGGCACTCAGCTCTAACGATGATTCTGCAATGACTGTTGAGGCTACAGACCTGTATGGGTGAACATGAAATCCACATCTATCCACAGCACACAGTTAAAGCACATACAATGAACATTTAAAGCACACAACTTCCCCCAAAGAATCAAGGGATCTGTAGTTTGTTAAGGGTGCTCTATGGGGGGGGGACTACAGTTCCCAGAACTCTCTAGGGAAAGCTATGTACTTTAAATATGCATTGGATGTGCCTTGAATGTATGGCACCCAGTGCTACTGAAGAATGTAGCATGCAGCATTGCATGTGCAAGACTGTGATTGTTCACTCAGAGGTGGGCCCCAGTGTTTTCACTCAGGCTAATTCCTGCGTAAGTGTGCATAAAAGTGCAGTCTGAGTGTAAATTTGTATGCACAAAGCTCATTCACTACTTTAAAAGCCTGAGACTGTAATCTTATACTGGCATACTTGAGAAGAAGCCCCATTGAACTCAATGAGACTTACTTTTGGGCAGGCATGTACAGGATTGCAGTGTCAGCCAATAGAGCTGGGAAACATCCCTGCTTTGGACATCAGAGAGGTGCTATCAGAACAGAAATTCAGGGATAATTGAACCCACGATCTGACTCCACGTAAGACACATCCATCTGATAAACCATGACGACTGCCTTATTTTTAAAATCATGCAGCTAGTCAAAGTGCATATAATATTGCATATCCCAGAAAGGATAGGGAAATTTTATATATTGCTATAGGTCTAGAATGAGGATATTTCTAAAATCATTATTTTGCATCTCGTGAAAAGCAGGTAAAGGAAAGGAGGATTTTCCATAGCAATGCCTTTGTATTTTAAAAAAGACCAACACTTTAACTACACATCTGTTTTTAAAACCCTTGAAGGCAATAATAATAATAATAATAATTAAATAAATAGTGGACACTGTGGAGTTTTAATGGGGATTTATTTCAATTTTTCAAATCCCTGTAGCAACTGCATTACTGGGTTGAAGGTGACACATAAAGTGACATTTATTAGCACATACAGTGAACGCAATGCTAAGGATCTCTTTTATAAGAAACTTCTGTATTCAGGAAACAGGTTAAAGTGTCCCTGAAGCTTAACAGTGCAATTTTGCCTGACCTTTGCAAGTCTTTTCTGCTGAGATAGTGACATTTGCTGGTCCCTTAAGAAATGACTTACAGAAGGAAACATTCAAAAATAGGGGCAAAAAGGAGGGTGGAAAGATCCTGTTCCTCTGAAACATATAAAAAGCAGCTTCTGATTACACATAGATTCAAAAAGCCATTAATCCACAGGTATATCACATGTGCAAATGCATGTTTGAAGGAGAGAAACAGCCCGTTTTAAAATAAGGGGTTTGAACCAGTTAAAGATTTGAAGACCCATTGTAACACACTTTACAACCATGATGATCCTATAAGTATAATGAAGCAAGATATGGTAGTATGTATAAAAAATGGTTATGGAGCATGATTTGCGATTTCCTCCCTTACAACCAGGGGTTCCCCAAACATTAGAAGCCTTCTAAGATTATATATATGTCATATATATTTATATGCATTTCATATATTATCATTCCACCCGTTGCTCAAATTTCAAATCCTGCCTGTGATTTCATTTGGTTATGATATTTCTTTCAAATAATCCAAGAGTGCTTCTTAAAGACCCATGAATTAACTAATTTCAGGGAACAGAAACATCTGTAAATACTGGGCAATTAGGAAGGGGCGGGACATGGGGAACTGGAGGAACTGAAGACAGAAGCAGCAGCAGCAAAACCAAAAATGTCGAGCATTTACCTGTTGGGATAGCACTGTATAGCAAATAGACCCCGAGTGCCTTTGCTCTCTGTTGGTGAAGGCAGGCTATGTTTGTCTTCAAAGTTTGTTCGGAAAAGAGACCAGTCTACTCATCAAAAAGGAAGCTCTTCTTCCCCACCCTGTATCAGTTGTGACCTCTGCAAAAGACTTAAGAGTGGAAGAGCAAGTCTTCTCTGGCACATGGAAGCACAGCCAAGGCTTTGGCACTTTGCCGTCTGGCCCAAAGCTAATGTGCAACAAGGGGATAAAACGGCAGCATCTTGGCTTATGTTTCTAAGAAGAAAACAAGGGCAGCTCTTGGACTCGACAGGCCAGTTTTTTCTTCTGGGCTATTTTTACTGCACTGGTAGAGGAACCAAGATAATAAAACTTGAGTATAAAACAGCAAGAGCCCGTCCCCCCCCCCCAAAAAAAGCCTTTTATTCCACATTAAAGGAATGCTTCTCTCTAGGTGGGATTCGGGTGGTGCTGTGGGTTAAACCACAGAGCCTAGGGCTTGCTGATCAGCAGGTCGGCAGTTTGAATCCCCGTGACGGGGTGAACTCCCATTGATTGGTCCCTGCTCCTGCCCACCTAGCAGTTTGAAAGCATGTCAAAGTGCAAGTAGAGAAATAGTTACCGCTCCGGCGGAAAGGTAAATGGCGTTTCCATGCGCTGCTCTGGTTTGCCAGAAGCGGCTTAGTCATGCTGGCCACCTAGCAGTTTGAAAGCATGTCAAAGTGCAAGTAGATAAATAGTTACCGCTCCGGCGGGAAGGTAAATGGCGTTTACATGCGCTGCTCTGGTTTGCCAGAAGCGGCTTAGTCATGCTGGCCACATGACCCGGAAACTGTACGCCGGCTCCCTCGGCCAATAAAGCGAGATGAGCACCATAACCCCAGAATCATCCACGACTGGACCTAATGGTCAGGGGTCCTTTTACCTTTACCTTACTCTCTAGGCAGAGTAAACGGCTTCAGGCCAGCATGTCCGCTCTATTTAGCTGTAACTGGGTTTATTGATTTTATTTATTAATTAAATTTATATCCCACCTTCCCACAAAGGAGCCCAGGGCAGCAAAAACACAAGCTAAAAACCAATAAGAATACCTAAAAGCAATACGGGTACTGATGCAATCTATAGTTTTCCTGTTGAAGGTCTGGCAGGAAAATGTGACTCTCCCAGAGCCAACTCTATGTTTGTGTGTGTGAGCTCTAGGCAAGAAACCTTGGTACCCTCAGTTGCCTCCCCTCCTCTACCCTGTGGGTCCCTGCAAATACAGGAAACCAGTTGGGTTGGGTTGGCCAAGCTGGCGTGTGCTCCTTTCCTGGCTACGAACTGTTTTTCCCTTTGCCCCAGCACTTGATGCTGTGGAAGGTGAAAATCAGTAAGTCAAATCAGTAATGATTAAGTGGGCACAGGATGTAGGTCATAACATGCAATTTGAGGACTGGATAAGATTTTGGAAAATGAATTTGAACTTTACCAATTGCATATTGTTGAAGGAGAATTACAGGAAAATGATGTACAGATGGTATATCACGCCAGTAAAATTGGCAAAAATGTATAAAACAAGAACAAAAGAACTGTCGGAGGTGTAAAGAAGGGGAAGGTACATTTTATCATATGTGGTGGGATTGCAAGATTATGTGATAACATAGTATTGTATATAAACAGCAGAATGTTTCATTTGATGCAAAACTAATGTTTAGTATTGATATCGTTTTGAAAATGGAAAATCAAAAAAAAATCTCTAACAAAATAAATAAATAAATAAATAAATAAATAAATAAATAAATGCTTAGTTCCTCAAGGCCCCAAAAAGTGCCAGCTGACTGTGTCAGGATTCGCACTATTGTCCGATAGAGAAACATGTGTGCTCCCGATAATGCACAGTGCGCACATGCAGACCTGGAGCAGATATACACATGCAACTTCCCTTCTTCAGACCCCAGTGACATGCACAAATACACAAAGCACGACTCACTCTTGTATCCTGTTTTCGTGTCTTAAATGAATGTGCAAAGGCTTTCTATAGTTCAGTCATAGGAACAATAATTTGCATATATAAAGAACAGAAGGATAAGAAAACTCAAAGGAGTTCAAAAATCCAATTCTCATTTTTCACATCCCAAAACAGAAATAGAAAATACGCCTGTCCTCTGAGCAGAAGTGCCAAATAAAGAAAAAGTTTGAACTGGGACCCATTCCTGTTTCACAATGTGGACAGAGCATGCTGCAGGTGATTGACAGGTCAGTACACTGGCAGTTTCCTCTGTGGATTCTGCACTGTTAATTTAGTAACACTGGCCTCAGAAACCTATTGAGATCTAGCTGTAAAGACCCCGTCTCAAACATGGAGCTGCCCCCTCAGTTATTAAGCTGTAGGAAATGTTTTCCTCTCCAGAGTAGTACTCTAAACTGGACCAACAGTTGCTATTGCTATTTTCTAAACATATCCCTATTGTTCAGTCTATGGTATTGTGTGTGGGATTTCTTTTTATCTCTCCCTTGGCATGCACTATATAATATTATCGGATGCTGGATTCAACTAGAATTCTAGAGGTTTCCTTATGGGAATATGTGCTTATCTATCTGTTTACAGATTTCAAGGATCCTTGGCTGTTAGACAAGATATGTCATGGCAGACTGCTAACCTTACATTTCAGTAGCTCATGTCAAAGTCTACAGAAAATTGAGCCATAGACACCATACCTGTTTTTGTTTCTGGCATTCTGGCTATGTTCAAAATAATATATTATTTTGCATAAAGACCTAAAACATTATCTCCCTCCACTTTTTAAAAAAGCTAAATATGAGCAGTGAATTAATTTATTGCTGAAGAAAACCTTAAGTTCTCAGGGAGGCAAGGAAATTGAATTGTTTTATGTGGGGCTACTGACTGGTTACAAGAGCTACATTTAAAAATAAATAAATGTAAGAATATTTATAGCCCACTCTTTGTTGCCAAGAAGGCATCCCAGAGTGGATTAGTCTTTAAAAAATAAATGTAATCACAATAAAACAATCAAATACGAAAGCCATAACATACTAACATATCTATCACCACAGTTTAAAGGCAGCAATAAATCTTTCATTCCTGAGTAAATAAATAGGCCTTTCGTTGGCACCGAAAATTCACAATGGGTGATGACAGCTTTATTGGGGAGGGAATTCCATGAACTGTTTTTAGATATCACTTGGCAATCTTTGGTGACCCATGGGTGCTGATTGCATTGAACTAGGACTGTACGCCATCTCCTGTATTACTGCTGTCAATAGAGCACCCCCAACAAATCTGAAAGAGCAGGTAAGTCTACATGGGAGCAGCTCCTCTGCTGTAACTGGTTGTAGGCTCTGTATGTCAGCTGCAAACACGCTGAACCTGCCTGCTGGCAAACAGGCAAGTAACTGTCTTACTTTTAACCTAGGCTGGCCCTTAATAGCACCAGCATCTGTAGCTTTCCCCAGCAGACTTACCACTGGTGGTAGACAGCCATGATCTGTAGTGGGCAGCTACAGGCCATCCACCACCATTTTAATTTTTTTCAACAGTGCCCTGATGTAGCATCACTCCATGACTAGGTAATTGGCCGGGTACAAGCTCGCGGACCTTTTTCACTAGATGGGGTGCATCATTCTGATGCAGGAAACAACGTGTGGCTGGAAGACTTTGTTTAGGCCTTCTTGATTGGCTGCAGAGGTAGGTGGGGTTGGCCAGCATGGTCCTCCCCTGTGGAAGAAATAGCATTGGGCAGGACTAGCATAGTAAAGGGGGCTCCCATAAGGGGTCTTGAGGAAAAGATTGGCCACAGCACACCCTGAGCTAAGGGTAGGACCCCTGCATGACTGGAATCTCTCTCCCCAATCACCCAGTGAGATCCTGAATGCTTGTCTTGCATCACACCAGGGCTCACATTGGGCAATTCCCATGGAGGCAGTTGGTGTGTTTCCCAACCCTTACAGAGGGCCATGCCATCAGCAAGGGCTGGTGGAATGAAGAACAGAAGCATTGCCCAACTTCCATGCCAACCCTGCTTTCTGCTATAGTCAATAAAGATTTGGCCTGAATTTTACCCAACCCTGTGTCCTGTCCTAGTTCTTTCACCACTGTCACAGGGCCATAAATTGTTTCTGGCAGAACCATAAGGCAACCACTAAGCAGTTTACATCATAGAATCATAGAATCATAGAGTTGGAAGAGACCACAAGGGCCATCGAGTCCAACCCCCTGCCAAGCAGGAAACACCATCAGAGCACTCCTGACATATGGTTGTCAAGCCTCTGCTTAAAGACCTCCAAAGAAGGAGACTCCACCACACTCCTTGGCAGCAAATTCCACTGTCGAACAGCTCTTACTGACAGGAATTTCTTCCTAATGTTTAGGTGGAATCTTCTTTCTTGTAGTTTGGATCCATTGCTCCGTGTCCGCTTCTCTGGAGCAGCAGAAAACAACCTTTCTCCCTCCTCTATGTGACATCCTTTTATATATTTGAACATGGCTATCATCAAGCTTGTTCTTTCTGGTGGTAAAAAAGTATATATATATTTGTCTGAAAGGGTGGAGGAAAGGCATACTTCATATCACGAGAGTCCACATGAGCACCAACCAGGCTGAGTGCAAATGAACAATGACTGGCAGGTCAAGCTTACGCATGATTCTGCCAAGGGATCTTTTTTTATGGTCTAAACCACAGCAACTACAATACATGAATGGTTTGCAGAAATCCCTGAAACCATAAACTTATGATTACTGCTGTAATTAACATTCATTTCTAGCCTGATTCCAGTTCACTGATAGATTGATACTACTTTAATCTAAACTTGTCTGAATCCGTCCACAGATTACTTTTGGAATAGGGAATCTTCTCCCAGCTTCAATGCATCTTTGGTTTAGTAAATCTTGATATCTTTCATCATGAGATATTTTACTTGCCTGGTTCTTTTTTCATGCATGATCCATATCCTGTCTGTAGACCCTAAGTCTCTTTACCTTGTCCATTTCAAATCTTTACCCACTTCAAGTACATAACTTTGGCTATCAACGGTTACAGCATCATGAACTGAAAAAATAAAGACAATCTTTCTCGGTCTTGAACTAAGCTTGTATTTACGTGAACCATTCAGTCTGCGCCACTGTGTATAACTGTTCACTTCTCTGGGGAACCTAAATGTACTCACGAATTGGCTTTTCAATTACAACTGTATGCAGGTAAATTATCTTGTTCTATAGAGGGTCGTTTTTTGTCAGCTGTCAGCTCCAATTATTTTGATTAGGCAGATAAGAAAACTCTGTGCGAAGCAATATATGTTTGCTTTTTTTATGAGCCCTAGAAGACTAGATTTGCTATGATAGCCAATTGTTCACAATAAACACTCTACATGTGTTGCCCTTCTTTTAGTGATTTAAATGTATTACAATCACTGTTTAACTATAGTGGTCACTGGAGTTGGGAAAAGAGACATATTTGGAGAAATCTTCAGCAGGGTTATGAATTCCCTGTTACTGTGAATTATAAAAATAGTGATTCTCTCTTTCTTCAAACCAGAACTGAGTACTTGCTTACTGAATACCTCCTTATTAACCCAGGCTTTGGATTGAATTTGTTGACATAAAAGCATAAGAAGAGTCTTGCTGGATCAGACCAAATAACCATTTAATCTAGCCAGGGGAATTTTCAGGGGATGCGAACCAGGTAACCCCCCATGCAAGGATCCCCATCCTGCCCTGCTGCCTCCAGGGGTCTCTGGACCCTGCAGCCCAGCCTGGCCTTGCCACTGCATCCCTGGCCCCTTAGCTGAATGGGCACCAGGCCAGTGGGGGACCAGGGATGTGCCCGCCAAGGGCCTCATCAACAGGGGCCAGGCTCCCCCTGCTGTGGGCAGGCATGGCCCCATGAGCCCTCCATGCCCCACACCGGCCTGGTGGTGTTGGCAGCAAGGGCTGGGCAGGCGTGGCTGGCTTTGTTCACCCTCTGCATCCCACCCTGCTCCCACCGAGTGTTTGTGCCCCAGACATTGACAAATGCCCCAACACCACTGAATCTGGCATCCTGTTCTCACACTGCCTGACCAGATGCCCATGGAAGAACCACAAGTACAAAGAGTACAAAGTGTAACAAACTTTACAATTAGTTACCCAAGTCTGTATGTGTTCTTGCTTGTGATAGATGGATGGTACAATTTTCATATTGTTCTTCGAGATATCATTATTAAGTATTATTATTACTATTTACCTGCCCTTTAAAATTGTATGCTCTCATTTCAAGCCTCAACACTCAACCTTATGCATCCTTTCCTTCCTGCAGATATGGCCTATGAGGAATATGGTTTTAATTGGAACATGGTAGTATGATTTCATTTCTTTGGAGGATATGAACAATCTCAGCTTGGCCCACCAATCGGCTCATTGCTATATTGATGCCTGGCAGAGTAATCCTAAAAAAAGAAAGCTGATGGAATGTAATCTGCCTTCAATTAAGCTGACATATATTGTCTCTATTCCAAACTCCATTCGGGAGTGGGGCTATCGCCAGCTGAGCTGGCCTAGGTCTGGGACAGGGAAAACAAGCCTTTAAAATAGAGATTGACTCATTCGTTCTGGGACTTCCGGGTTGGCGCCATCGCCGAATGGCGGACTCCCTCCAAGCTCCGGAGGGAGTCTGCTCGGCAGGGGCTGGGTCCTACTGCGCCGGCGACGCGGGGACCCTTAAAAACCACGGGCACGGAGCCCGTGGACATGGGTGACTCGGCTGGCACCATTAGCGCCCTCCCGACTCGTGAAGGAGCCTTTTTAAAGGCTTCGGATCGGGTGCCGGGGAGCGGCGTGGTGCTTTGAGTCCTCTGCTTTCCCTGCCGAGCGCAGCCGCATGCCATTCGACGGAGAGCGCTGACTTCTTCTATTGGAAATTCAGACTATTAACAACAACCCATGAGTAATTGGGAAACCGGGTTTAAAAGGAGGAAAAAAAAGGATTTTTTTCGGATTTGGCACGAGCGGGGGTGATCTAAAAAGGAAGTCAATCCCCCCCCCTATTGTAAACATTCTAAAACAAGGACTGGGTAACCAAGGTCGAAAGAGAAGTATACTCTTGACAAAAATCATTAATTCCACGATGGGAAATTATAAGAACTGTGCTGGAGGAGAAGAGTGGAGGGTGAGAAGGAAAATGCAACCCCCCCCTGGGAACCGGGGCGATTCGCAGAGCCTGGTGAAGAGAGACGGAGACTTTGACAGCTGTCAAAGTAGCTGTCAAAGCTGGAGAATATAAAGAGGACTTTGTTATGAGGACTTTGCTGGCTAATTTTGTTACAATTTGCTACAATATGGATATAAACTGTCGGAAAATAAGGAACAGCAATTTGACTTTTGGATTAGAGGATACAAAGTTATTACAATCCCCCTAGAGGGGTTCCGGGACATTACAAGAACGGTCGTAAGTGGAAAAATACTCCTGGATTCGCGTTATCTTCTGGGAAAGCTGCAAAACTGAAATGGTATTTTGTCTACAGAGGTGTTTACATTAAAGGAGACAATAGAATTCTCTATTGAAGAAAGGAAGGGACTGGACGTAAGTTTTTGTTCCTGAACAACAAACCTCTGTAGAGATACCAGATTTCTGAATTAGAACGTTTTAGCAGCTGAACAGGACAAGAAACCTGAGAAAGTGAGGAATAAGAAGAACAAAGGACTGACTACGACACGGAAAGAACAATGGGAGGAGTGGTAAAGATCAAGGAAATTAAAGGCCTCTGTTAGATTGGACGATTGAAGTTAAATATTATTAAAATTAATAAATTAGAAGAAAACCGGCAAGATGGAATTGGGGAGAAATTTGGCCATGACTTGAGACCTCCAGGCTGATAACATATAGATTGATGGACATGGGGAATTCAAACCGGGGGAGGGGGGAGAGATTTGGAATCCAAAGGCTGTGTAACCATCTTTTGAACCTTTTTATATCTTTTATTTTCTATTTCTTTATATAACCTACGTATGTCATTTTATTTTGATTGGATGTGTTTAAAAAAAAGGGAATTCATGGAAGGAACTGGGGTGGGTCTTGGGGAAAATCTTTATTCTTTTTGTTAATGATCTGGGATGGTGGTAAGATTTGTACAATTCAATTTGGATAGTGGGTTAAACAAACTAAGTTTCAAACTGGGAGTGAGAGCTTGTAGAACCAAATTAATGAAAGGGGAATACAGTTGGGAGGGGGAGGGGGGAGTCCCAGAAAGTAGGCAATGAAAGTAAGGTTCTAAGTATCTTTTTTTCTTTTTCTTTTTTCTTTGTATTTCTATATTTCTGGAAACTTTAATAAATATGATTTTAAAAAAAAAAGAGATTGACTTACACCACCTCTTTTTTCTGCTGGCATAAGTTCTGCCAAGTCACCATGTCATAGAATCGAGCATAAGTACCTTCTGCACAGTTCCACCCCTGCCACTCATTATGCCCAATTTTTCTGGGGTTCTACTGAAACTATCCACTGGTTTCATCTCAGCCAACCGAGCCTTGACTTATGTTGAAATTTCTCCTGCTGAGCAGAGATGTGGGGCTTATGCTGGCATAATGTAGCTGCACTTGAAACCAGCTGGCTGAGCCAGAGATCCATTGGATCCCAACTCCCTTAACCCCAACAGATTTTTGGTTTGGCTTGTTCTCTAATATAGATTGGTAAACTCTATAGAAACACGAATGACTTGTAGTTTTGTTAAAGTCAACCAAGTCAACCAATTGGCTCACTGGGCCGTTGATGTGGTTGGTATCTAAGATTGGTAGGAAAGCCCTCTAGAAATAGGAATGAACTGTCAGTTTGTTAAAGTTAAAAGGCAATCTCAGGAGCTACTCTTTTGGTTTCTGATTGCTTCTTTTAGTATATTTGTCACTATAGTGTAGGACAAGGTGCACAAACTGAGCACGGGAGATGGGCTGAAGATCACTTCTAGATCAATTGTCAGCTTACAAGACTGAGTAAAAGGTCTGGCCACTAGATTTTGTTTTTGTCACAGTATGTCTAAACTTCATCTCCCAGGTCTGTGACAACAAAAAGGTAAATCAACTGGAATGAATCATATTTCACTGCCTTTTAACACCATGGAAATTAATTCAATACTCATCATTATCTGGAGAGCATCTCCAGAGATCTCCATACGAATGTCACAGCAAATTTATTCAGCTCCTTGGAAAGATGACACCATGCTTGTAGCAGTCTCAATTCATATTAATAATAAGCTGGGTGTTATTTCACAAAACTGTTAGAACTTACATCTACAATTACTTTATATTGTGCCTGCTTCATAACCTTATTGAAGCTAGTAGGGCTGGCTCATTTAAGACATCTGCAGCACACCTTGTAGCAGCCCTCCTCAGGCCAACTTTGAGAGGTGAGTGGGGCAACTAACCCACCAGTAGCTTGATGCCATTATGATAATTAACAGGTGGATTGTCCCATCTACTTGTAAGAGTCTGTTGTCTTGTATTTCACACGCACCTGGCAGCCAGCTGGTTGTTAGGCACTTGGGAACCACAACACAAAAGACTTTGCTGCTCCACTAACACCGAGTGACTCACCAACCCTCTTTTAGACCATCTGATATTGTTAGAGGTATTCCAAGCAGCGTCTAAGTTATGTTTACAGAAAGTTACAGTATGGATCTTCCATGCCTATATGGAGGATCTATAATAATAATCACACATATATTAAAAATATTAGATTCTTACAACCTTGTAATACTGGAGAATGTGCACAAAGCCCATCCCATCCTGATCACCCAACATTTGTTGTTGTTGTTTAGATGGTTTCTGTTGCTCAAGGAGCTCCAAGTGTCTTTACAAAAACAAATACAATCCCACATTTCAGATATTCAGTTTAAAACCAAGGGTTTGGCTCAGTCTGGGCTGAGAAAAACTTGCAGGGAGTAGACAGCTGGCACTGCCAAGGAGGTGATCATTATTTTTTTTAATGATATTTATTAAAAGTTTAACAATTACAGAAAAAAGAAAAAGAAAACAACACAAAATTTAACAAGACATACATTACAATACATAAAAAGGAAACCATAAAAAACCATACAACAATATAACAAAGAAGAAGAATAACACTAAAAATCCAATATTCCATATCTTTATCTTTCATTTACTTGTTTCATCGACCTCCTCACACCTCCCTTTTTGTATTCTAGTTCAATTAATTGTTTCAGCAAATTCTTTCCATCTTTCTCAATTTTTGTTCTATAATTTATCTTAACAGTCTAACCTATTTATTAACTCAGCAAATCCTTTCCATCTTTAACTGTATTCTGTCATTAAATTACCTTAATTTATTTTAACCTTATCTTACCATAAAAAGCCTTAAAACTTAAAACTTAATACTTATTTATACATAACTCCTTATATCATTTCTACTAAAGCCAAGTAGTTTCATTCCAACATTTTTCCTAACACTCATTAATTTTACACTAATTCTCAAAATGAATTTTTAAAAACTTTCTTCCAATCTTCATCCAACGTCTCTTCTTCCTGGTCTTGGGTTCTGTCAGTCCTTTCTATCCATTCCATCTAGTCCATCAACCTGGTGATCTTCTGTCCGAGGCTCTTAAGTCTTTTCCATGTCCCTTCTGCAGATCTTCTTCTTGTTTATACCTGCACTTTACTTTGTCTTTTGCTGATCTTATTCTTAATTTCCTTCCTTTCTCATTGAGGAGTAGGTCTCGGGGAGACTCCAACCTAACCATGTCTCCATGCCCCCTCGGCAGGTCAGCCCATTCTCCACAGTCAGCATTGTAATCCAAAAAGTATTTATAGGCATGTTTCAAAGTCCCTCCAAAATTAAGAACCCCCACAACTCCAGACTCCCCCTGGCCCAAAACCATATCCCAAAAGCCAAGACATCCCTGCATAGGGGGGTCCATCCAACTTCCCATCTCCAAACCAAACAGTACTCCATCTCTCCAAATCTGGCTTTCTCCAGATTCAGTCGTCAAAGACAGCAGCTTATGTTCCGACAAGGCCTCGGGTCTCTCCATTTGTGTTACTTGAGGTTCAACAACAACCTCCTCCATTATCTTCTGCACTTGCCCTGTCAAAGCAGATTCCTGGGTTGGTTCCTGAGTGGTTTCTATATGAGTATCCACTGTTTGTCCAAAATTACCTGACTGCAACAGTCATCAAATCCATCTTCTCATGCAGCTGCTCCAACAAAGCACTTGTCTTGCAAAAAGCAAGCACCAAAATTTCTTCTAAGCACATTCTTATCCAAGGTCAAAGTCTGGTCTCACGATCCTTAATCTCCACAGCTGTGGAATTCCCCAGATCGACTCCAGCAACAGTTTAACAAGCTCCCTCTAGAGGAGACAATTTCTATTTGTATCCATCTTTTGAAAGCAGGTCCAGCAAGAAAAAAAAAATTACTTTCGTTTTTCAAATATTTTGTTTCTTTTAAATGCAAAAGGCAACATTGGAATCAATATGTTTCTCTTTTTTAACTATCTGTCAAAAGACGTTTCATTCACAGTCGATGAACTTCCCCAAAACGTCTGTCTCTGACACCCCGTTCCCAGGCTCGAGACGGTGGAAATTTATCTTTCTTTACTCTCTCTCCTGCAGGTTTAAACAATCTAAGATTCACCCCCTCTTCTCCTGCTTCCAAGAGGGGTTTTGGTAATTTTAACTGAAGGAAATTTAGTCCTTTAAATACAACTTTCCAGACTTTAGCTTGCAAAATTTTTGCTTCAGTCTATTTACAAAAGCGGAAGGCGGACTTCCTGTTTAGAACCTTCCCGCTTTGGTGCCAAATTAAAATGTTTCGTAGTCCAATTTTCCGTTCTACTCACGGGTAGTTGTTTAGAGTCCAATTGTCCACAGGAAAAAGTCAGCGCTCTCCGGCAACGGCTGTGCGGCTTCACTCTGTAAAAGTAGCAGTCGATTCAAAACACTGTGCCACTCACCCCACTTCGCTTTGGATCCCCTAAAAAGGGTTTCCCCGCGAGTAGGGAAGGCGCTCTTGGTGTCAGCCGAATCCCACGTTCCCAGGCTTCCTCCGCCTGAGATTTTTGAGGGGTCTCCGCCTTCGCTGCGGCGGGAAGACCCGATTTTCATGGAGCGGGTTCCTCTCGGTCAGAGGAACTCCGCCATTGCCAATGGCGCTAACCCGGAAGTCCGGCCAAGGAGGTGATCAATGCCTCCTTGCGAGAGGGGTGGTGGTCTCTGCCTGCTTAAAGGAAGGAGTGATAAGGCCACTCCTTAAGAAACCCTCCTTGGATTCTGAAAACCTTTGTAATTACCATTCAGTTACTAATTTCCACTTTCCCCAAAATCACACTGTGTTTTCTGGGCGCAATGTCTGAGGCATCTGCTGTATGAAACCTATATGTTGCGGTTCCCCACACAGTTTAAAATCCTAGGTGACCAGAGTTCTAAATCACAAGGGAAGCCTCCATTCGTAGAACAGGCTTCCCATTTCAGATGTTATGCCCCAACACAGCAACAGTGACAGCTGTGATGGGAACAGCTGCATGACTTTGGGATGGAGGTGAATATGCAGCCCCAAATGTATCAGTTTTGAACTTAAATAGATGGTGGCCCAAGGTCTGCGTGTACATTTTGATTCCTTCTGTTCAATGGACATTGACCCCTACAGACTGTATTTGCTTAGGCTTCAGCCGGTTTCTTATGGCTAATATCAGTGAACACAATGTGACTTGGGCAGTTCCTACCTCCCTGCTGCATGAAACAGGACATGGCTGCAAAAGTAACATTGCACACAACCCCAATCTCCAAGCGGTGTGAGATTCAGGGGTTCCGGGAATAAGGCGCAGCCATGATATACAGTTTATTTATACAACCTGAGCCTACAATGGAGGAGTTCGCAGCTTCAACACCCCAAGAGGGCCTTGTTTTCCCCACAGCTGCAGCTTTGCATACAAACAGAAATCAACCATTGCTCTGTCTCTCTCAGTTCGAAGTTTGCTGCTCTGCTTCTAGCTCACACTACTCTGCTCTCCATGCCCAACACTGACTTTGTCCTTCTAACTAACAGTGGGTTGAGGGAGGGGCCTCACCCATTTTCCATCTTGCACCCCCCATTCCCCCCCCCTTTAATGGCTCAACACTCAGGTGGTCACCTCATCAGGATGCTAGCCTGGCTCAGGGCTTTTTTTCCAGCCAGAAATCACCAGAATCAGTTCCAGCACTTCTCAAATGGGCACCATTGCCATTCTAAGAGAACAAGAGAGGCATTCATGGTGAGTTCCAGCAACTCTTTTGCCAGAAAAATAGCACTGGCCTGGCTGATATGGATCCAGAGGTTAGAAGTGTCTCGGCATACAGCCTACTCCTCCCAAAAAACTCACTCCTGATTTTGACTGTGACCTCCAGCACAAGCAGAGTCTCACAGGGTTAAAGGAAAGTACATTGAATTCACTTCAACCAAGTTAACCTTCCACAGAATATTAGGAGAGTTTAGGAGAGAAGCAGTGCATGCAAAAGGTGAAGAGTTCACAGAACAATCCTTATTTGAGAAACAGCCTTTCAGTACTAGGTAAGAGAATGCAGCACATAAATTACACATGTGCCAAACTACCTGAAAATAATTTGGATACCCAGTGAAGCAGAGTATTGTATCCAATGGTTCACTGCTGGGGCAGATCCATCTGCTTTTCATTTCACTTTTGTTTTTAAGCACAGTAAGAAAATCAGCAGCTCCCCTTTTGAACATCCATCTACTGTCCATGAATTCAGAGCTGTCAGAACAATCCAGGATAAATGCAGGACTAGGAATGTGTAGTTTGCTAATTTTTATTAAACTTCCTTTGTCTTCAAAAACTCTTCACTCTTATTCCCTGATGAGAAATCTCTAAACTCACCTTGATTTTTTTTGTTCTAGACAAACTTTTGTGACAACTCTACCAACGTGTATGCATGCAACAGTACATACATGATGAGGTTTGTGGTTGTTTTTGTGTGTGTATTTGTCGTAAATATAAAACTATCCATGTCAAACAGCAAACTGTTCTTTAAACTCTATCATGTTTAAATAGTGGTGTTAAGTTTGGCAGAAGGAGCTGCTGAAGGGGGGGGGGAAATATGGGGTATGTTTGAATATCTGGCTTCTGAAGACCTGTAACGTCAATCAATCAGTCAATCAGATGGACCCAAGACAGGTGAAGAGAGGAAGAAAAGGCAGAGATGACAATTGGTCCACCCACTGTACCCTGTCAGTGTTTAGCATTTATGAGTGACTGACCACCATAGTGCTTTGACTATAGAGGCTGAAATTCAACTCAGATTCAAGACAGTCCTAGCTTTTGTGACCTAAGGTGCAAAAACCCTCCAGTTACTCAGAACAGCTCCACTGGCAGCTGACTGTTAACTGGATGCAATGGTGGAAGGACCATCACCACAGAAACGGTTCTAAGGTGAGTTCTCCCCTGCCTCAGATAGGATTCATTACAACTTTAATAGAAAGGAACGGGGTGGGGTTGAGCCCCTGTCTTCAGGGAGTTTTGAGACTGTTGCTTCACAGCCAAGGTAACCAAAGAACTTCTTTGTACACTATGTCTCACAAAATTGGAAGCGTTATTATTTATGAGCATTTGGGGTCAGGCTGTCATGTTTCATCCATTTCATCAGCCTGAGATTTATACCCGGTCCACTTTAGCTCAGCAGTAGCTCGATAACACAGAATGACGGGGAAATGTTCTACCACACATAGTAGAGATTAGAGGCAAACAGCAAACTGTTTGCATGCCAGCCTTCTAAGCCAGTGGCATTTCAGAGGCTTGGCATTTCATCTGGCAGATGGGGTGACACGGAAGATTTTAAATTGAGGCAAGAAATGGCATTTAACCAGCCTCCAGCCCAGATTTGAAAGGTTTAATTTAGAGAGCCTGCATATAGAGCTGGTATGGCATTTCTGGGCAGAAGAACCAGAGAGCCATTATCAATCTCTCATGAACCCCCTTGAGTTGCTGATACATGAAGATATAGCTGAGGCTGAAATCGATTGCCTGCAAGCAAGAGCAAGTTCTGCTGTGCTGGAGATTGTGAAGGAGGCGCCTTACAATTCAGGCTGCATATAAATGCACACACACCACATTTAAAGCACATTCCAAGCACTTCTGATTTTTGTTGTTGAGATTCCTGGGGTTGCACTAGATGATCCATGGTGTCCCTTCCAACGCTACAATTTCTATTGACTCTATGACTTTCCCCAAAGAACCCAGTTTGTTGAAGGTGCTGGGAACAGCAGCTGTGTAAGGCGAAACTACAGTTCCCAAGATTCTTTAAGGGAAAGCAATGTGGTTTGAATGCATGGAGTATACAGACCCTCAGGATGCAGTCAGGTGTGGTGGTTATTGTGTTAGTGTTTCCATCTCAGCTTTGCATTCATTGCTGCATCATCAAACTGCAGCTTTTTATCGATATACTGCCTAAGTTTCGTTCACACCAAGTGGGCATTGTGTGACACAATAGCTGGTGTCCTAGGACATTGTCACCACCCTTTATGCTCACCCATGCCTCTGTTCCCCCATGGTTCACCCATGAAAATGGCAGGAAATAACTGTATGTCAGAATACTACCGCAGATTTAATCACATGAGCAGCAGTGGCACCATCCATTAATGTGGTGGGAAAAGTACAGCGCATAACTCCTAAGATTTTTTGGATTAATGGGGTTGCAAACAGATTTTTCCCCCTGAAAGCATTTAACACAGAAATCAGCACTAAACTTTTGTTAGCTTCCACCAGGTTTCCAAAAATGACTTTTACATCACGTGACGATCACTCAGTGTCAGTGAGGGTCTCTATGTTGCTCTTAAGACAGAAATATGGCAGACATGCTTCCACACCTCATTTTGATATATGATGAACATTGATTGTCTCTTTCAATGCATCTAGGCAAAAATACCTTTGTTCATGAACTCCACAAATACGTAAACTGAATATACCCTCTCTTTTTTTAGCCAAAAAACGACTCCTTTGCTTACATATTTTCTCCATTGGCTTTAATTAAGCTTACCCTAAGAGGCTTTTGGTGGTAGATAACCTTGTTAGTTTAAAGAAAAGCATACACACCAGGGATTGTTCTCTGTAGCTTGGCCATCATTTACAAAGCCTGGATTTAATATCTTTAAGCTTGTCTGTTTGGGGATTCGCTTTATGTAAACAGCATTTATATAAACTGCTCAGCAGATTAGAGAGGTAACTCTGTCGCTTTAATTTCAGTGTTGCTTTCCAGCTGTTTTGGTCAAGCTTCATGGCTGGATTTAGTGTATTCATGCAGCAAAATGAAAATACATCTCGTTGCTAAATCCGCTTCAGAGCAGTGAAGAATAGTAGTAAACAGGCCACTGAAAATCAAATGTAAATTTAAAAAGCTACCCCACTTGACACATAAAAACAAAAACATCTAACATACCAGAGAAAATGCAAAACAGAAATGTCATTCATGGTTCTGGTGGTTCTGCATTATTGTTTTGTTATTTTATTTGTAAAATACATTTCTTGATAGAAATGATAGGTCTCTATCAATCCATTTCAGCAACCATACGAGAACGGCAGAGGACACCCCAGGCAGATCTCCCCCACCCAAGATTTGCCAGATGTAGTTATAAGGGAGATTGTATCTGTTAAAATGAATTTTAGGAAGCTGGCTCAAGGTCAGCTGATATTATCTGCAAAATTGGAAAGGTGAGATGTATTTTTTTAGCAATGCATTTTGCACTCCTAGGCTAGAATCCCTACAACCAGTAAGGCAACGTTATATTTCTTGTAATTCCTCTCTCAAAGACTGCCATGGAAAACAGCCTTGTGACAAATTCTCTCCCATCTCTCTTGTCACTTATTCCATGCCTCAAGGCCATCCTCACACCAGCATCTGCACATCATTGGCCACAGCTAGAGGGAGTAAGGCAAGATATTGCTGCATTTGTTTTCATAATTAAAACCCTTGCTCATTTTTCTTACGCATTTGTTTAAATTTCATTTGTTTCATTATTCATTCATTTGCATTTTGATTTGTTTCATTACTTACATTCATTCTCTCCCTCCCTTCTATTTTGCCACCAGAACTGATTTTCACAATCCCTTCCTGACAGCCACTATTATTTTCTCATAATTATTCCCACTATTATTTGCCCAGGGCATTTGAAGGGGAAAGTGGCAGCCGCCCTCTCCACCAACCAGCAAGAATGCCCCAGAATAATGCAACATCTGGGACAGTCTCAGGAACTCAAATGCAAATTCCAGGAGTGGCCCCAGACCCTTTAGAAAAGCCATTGCTCAGTAGTAGAGCAATTGCCTTGCATGAGGAAGAGAAGAAAACGAAAAATGAATAACCCAGAGGGAAAGACTTTATAGACCAGGAATAGCCAACATGGTGCAAACTCCAGATATCGTTCAGCTCCCATCAGCCCCAGTCAGCATGGCCAATGGCCTGGAGATAATGGGAGTTGTTGTCCAGCCATTTTGGGAGGGCATAGGTTGGTTACCCTTGGTATAGGCTATTATAAATAATATAGAACCAAGAATATTTCATTAGCCTTGCATTCTGTGTCAAAGTCCACCTCCAATCCATGCACCTAAAAATGATGTTCCATAACTGTTGCAGAGGATAATGGAGTGTGCTGACCTTCTCCAGCATAATTCAGCAATGCTGCTTCTAAAAGAAGTGTGGAAATTAACCTGTTTTTAACCTGACCTGTTGTAACCTGCTCTGTTCTCAATTGCACTGTTACACTACGACCACTTAAGCCATGTGAAAAATGAGAAATTATTTCTCTGTTATTTAGAATTATTTAGCTCCATGTTGGGCAAAAGAATCCTGCATTGCAGGGGGGTTAGACACACTAGATAAGCCTTATGGTCCTTTCCAACTCTACAGTTCTATGATTCTGTGATTTCTTTGCACCTATATGCATTTCATCCTAAAGCTTAAGAGAAAAAGACTGCCATCTGCCAATCTAAAAATATTTTCTTTGTTTATGCTTGTGTGCCTGCTGAGTGACTTGGAAATGAACTACCTCTGCTCTCTGTAATCTGAGACTCTGCATGATCTAATCATCATTATTGTCATCATCATACCACAAAGGAAGAGAGTGAGAGAGAGAGAGAGAGGGCATGTGTGCATGTGTGTATGGGGGGTGTTAAAAGAAAAACTAATTCTAGTTTTCCTGGAACGTGTTGTGAACTCACGTTTCATCATGTCACATAAGGCAAATGATGGCACAATGTACCAGGCCGCATTACAAAGAGTCACCCACAAGGAAGAGAAAGCACACAGGGCATGCTTCAAAAGACATTTGGGGAGTTATATGATACACCTGGCCAGGGATGTGGAAAATCCGGTATATTCATGCTTAAAAGGATGCTCTTATACCATTATTTCCATTAGTTAAAGACAAATAGGGGGGAACCACATGATATGCTTATGATCTATTTTGTGCTTGGTGAACTGGTGGAACTGCTTACTTTTACACACACACACACAGAGAGAGAGAGAGAGAGAGAGAGAGAGAGAGAGAGAGAGAGAGAGAGAGAGAGAGAGAAGAGAGAGAGAGAGAGAGAGAGAGAGACTGAGACTAGATTGGGCAGCTGAGAGTGCAAAGTTCCAGGAAGAGAGAGAATACTGGGTCTGGCATTGCCTTTCTCCAACACCAGGCCAAGACTTCAATAAGTATCCCTTGGCAATGTGCCCTCAGTGATCCACACTGTATGGCACACTTTCTTCCTTATCATCTCCGTTGGAATCTGCTCTGGATCAAAATGAGTAGAATTCATGTCAGGGAACAACAGACCCTTTAAATGGGCTCACCAGCTCCATCACCAGCCTTTTCCTCTCCTCATAGGTGACTGTTTTCCCAGACTTCCCTCCCTCAGTTTTAGAGTCTCCCACTAAAGTGATGAGTTGCGGCTGGTTTTCAGCAGCAGAAGAGAATTATACTGTCATCCACAAGTGGCCTTTGGTTGAGAGGTTTTCACCTTTTTCTCAAGGGATAGTACATGACTCTTAGGCACTGTCCATCATAGCAATTCGCTACAACTTAGGTGGAAAGAATCAAAACATAGGGGGGCCCTCCTAAGGGGTCTTGAGAAGTCACAGAAGTTCCTGGCCTGATCTCAGGTGGGCTGGGCATGGTGCCACTCTTCTCATGGCAAGCGCAACACTGGGTCCCTGCTGTTCAGCTCCAACAGTGCTTGGATGGTGTTTCGAGCTTCAGATTGGAAGTCTTAGGGTCTAACAGATCCTGACCCAATTATATGTCAGCCCTGCCTTCCTCACTTCAAACAGCAGTTCTCAACCTGTGGGTCGCCAGATGTTGTTGGACTACAACTCCCATCATCCCTGAGCTCTGGCCTTGCTAGCTAGGGATGATAGGAGTTGTAGTCCAACAACATCTGGCGACCCACAGGTTGAGAAAGACTGCTTCAAATAGTAAAAGGTTGTGTCTGTTTTCACCCACAACAGTGTCCTGAGTTTCCTCTACCCTCCCCCAATTGACCTGGGAGGAGGCATCTGCAGTGCCCCTGCCATGCAATCAGCAGGTTGCTAGCTGGTCAGCAACCTTTGCTTGTATTTCTGTCTACAGATAGTTATCATAAGGGCAGAACTTCACCTTCCCCCTTCAATTTCCCACTGGAGATCAGCTTGACTAGCTGCCAGTCTGTACAGAAATGCGCTCTCTCTCTCTCTCTCTCTCTCTCTCTCTCTCTCTCTCTCTCTCTCTCTCTCAAAACAAAGCAAAACATCAAAAAACAAACCCACATAGTACCCCCTCTCAACCATGAAGAAAACGTTTCCTGTTGTACAGTTAAAGTAATGATTAACTTGGCCCTGCCTTGGTCAAGTCAAAATGTGTCCCTCTGTACTTTCATTAGCCAGGTTAAAGCTGGAGATAATAACGTTACCTTTTCTCTCAAGCAGGTTTGTGCTGCGTACAGAATGTGAGTTGTGCAAATCCTATAAATGCAAAACATAGAAGTCAAGACCCTAATTACAACAATGCTTTCAAACTCAGTGGCCTCTCCTGTGTGTTTTGATTAACTCAGCCACAGCAAAGCAATTCATCCTCTGTACATTGTAATTTATAGCTTAATTTACTTTGCTGCACTTTATTGGAGAAAAGCCTTCCCTTTATTCCTTGTTCACTTTATTTTTATTACTAATAGGTTTGTTTTCCTGAATTTTTGAGCAAGTCAACAGACACCTACAAGGAAAAAGAGAAGGAAAACCAGTTTCATTTTTTTGAAATCTGTTTAGTGGGAGGTAATTTCTGGTGCCAACCAACCATGTGTGGGACTGACGCTTTTTTTTTTAAGTCTAATTACACTTTAAGATAAGGATATTAATGCCATCAATCAGCACAGATAGCTTGCCATCACAGAAACTCAGCCCCTCAGCAACTCTCGCATGTAACATAATTGCGTAAATTAACATCTATAAAGAATGTATTATGCATCACACTCTGTCTCTAGCTTTTGGCATGTAATCACTTAGCGCATGAAAGTGAGTCTAACAAGCTTAAATCTCAGAGAGAAAGGAGCAAGGGATAAAGTTGGGAAAGTTTATTCTCCTTCATCTGCAGTCTCTGAAGCACAACAGACTTTGCATTTCTGACTTATGGAAAGGATAACTATTATAGTTGAAAGTTGTTCTCCCTACATATTCCTGATTGTTGCAAAAGTTTAAAAAATGGCAAGCCCCATTCTAAACTCTGTTTTTTGTTTTGTTTTTAAAGAGTTGTTTAGTGTAAATCACCAGCACCACCTAGAGTTTGCTCAGAATATGAGAAGCTGAAAACTGCTTTCAATATAACAGAGATCTGTTTGGAAGATGAATTCCATTTTACAGTTCCAAATCTAGCCATCTTAGCACACATAAATATAAAATATAATACTGTATATTGGCAACATGCAGGACATTTATTTCATATTTACCATTATATTGCTAATCTATTTGTATTAAATTATTTCTATCTAAGCCTATCTCCATAGATCTGTGTGTAGGCAGGCAAATCTTATAATAGCACACAGATTGTTAATCAAAGTCATCCAGGGGAAATCTTCTGCTTTCTACTCAAAGAAATCCCTGGTGAGTTGGAACTGAAGTGAGAGATGTGGTGGAAAATAACATAAAGGCAAACCCGGGCGGGTGTTTCTTATTGAGAGCGATGTGGTGTCACAGAGCGTAATAGTAGAGCTTAATCAAAATCAGCTTTTCCCCCCCCAGCCTGATGTTGCCCTGATGTTTTAGACCATAACTCTCACCATTGGTTGTGCTGCTGGGGCTGCTGGGCGTTGGAGTCCAACAACATTGGAAGGCACCAGATTTTGGAAGGCTGATTAAAATACCTGGATTTCAAAGAGCACACAATGGCCAGGGGCTAGAGTGGCGTAATTGACCAGCTAGTGTACAGAAGAAGAAGAGTTTGGATTTGATATCCAGCTTTATCACTACCCTAAGGAGTCTCAAAGCGGCTAACAATCTCCTTTTCCCTTCCTCCCCCACAACAAACACTCTGTGAAATGAGTGGGGCTGAGAGACTTCAGAGAAGTGTGACTAGCCCAAGGTCACCCAGCAGCTGCATGTGGAGGAGCGGGGACATGAACCCGGTTCACCAGATTACAAGTCCCCCACTCTTAACCAACGTCAAGGCAAGGTTGTAAGTTCAAGTCCACTCATTGTCCACAGCTTGCTGTCGGAGGCAGTCTGCCTCTGAATATCAGTTGCTGGAAATCACAAGTGAAGAGAGCTCTACTGCACTCAGATCCTGCATGTGGGATTCCCATAGGCATCTGGTTGGTCACTGTGAGACAGGATGCTGGACTCGATGGGCCTTTGACCTGATGCAGCAAGGCTCTTCTTATGTTAAGTATGGTACGATCACATCTTAAGTGTGAGATTTCAGCATTGCTCAGTTGAAGGCTGGCCAGCTGTAACTGCACAAATTAATCTAGAGTTTAGACTAGGTTTTCTTCTTTAATATGGTTTGGTATTCAGGACCAACCAAAAGCACTTTGAAATACTAAGCAAAAATCAAGATTTTAATTGTTCTTTGAAATTAATACTTCTAGCCATCGTGATTTTTATTATGGTATTAGCCCTGCTACAGCACTGCTGCTTTCTGTGAAAGGTGTTTCTCTTCATTTGTACTGAAGAGACAGGGGCTAAATGATCATACAGGGCCACCTATTCACTGTAGCAGCAATTTCAGCAAGGTTCTTATTCCTAGCACAGAGCAGTGAAAGTGAGAAGGAAGATATGGCAGCTGAGCACATGTTCAATTCTATGTGTCTGTCACACTGGCCAAAGGTAAACTGAAATGCAGCACATTAGCTCAGTGTGCCTATGGTAGAGGCATTCATGCATGGGAGAGAATCTACATTTTCCCTTAAACTAACTGTTATCCAGCACTTGATCATTTATTTCCAAAGCAGGCACAGCTAATGTGATGTCCTGCACATCGAGCTGATCTGTAACTCCCATCAGCCATGGCCAATTGTCATGCTGCCTAGCGCTGATGGAAGTTGCCGTTGACCAACTCTTGGCAGGCACCATGGTGGCCCATCCCTGTCCTAAACCCTTGAGCTTATTCTACCCTTTGAGACTCATTTTGTTGCCATATGGATGCTTTGTAAACATTTCCCTCTGACAATAGGCACAAAGGGAAAGGGGTTTTTTGCAAAGATTGTGACTCAAGTGTGACAAATACAGGGAAACAGCAGCAGAATAACCTTTAGAATCCCAAGGAAAATTGGAGGTAATGCAACAATTATAGGATGAAATGTCAGTTGGCTATTTAGGCCCACCCAACCTTTTCTTTGCGAAATATTGCTCACTTGATTTTCAAGGCAGAATGAAATATGGTATATGATTACTTGTTCTCATTATGAGATCCATACCGTTTCTTTTCAGAATCACATCCTAAAGCTTTGGAGAATGGAAGTAAGTCAATAAGAGTAATTTAAAAGGATGTCTCAGCAACGAACAAGGCATGATTTAAAAAAAAAAAATGACTAGATTGGAGAACCTTTTTTAGCCTGGGTGCAATCTTCCAATGGTGGGTGTAGCCAGGGTCAAAAGTGAGCAGCACAATATCTGTGATGCTCACTTTTGTTGGCTATATTACTTCCACTCAAAAGTCAGGTTTCTATGCATTCACATGAACACACCTCTCTCCATCCAGGTAGATAAGAGGCATTGTCACAGTTCCATTGTACTGTAAGACACATTGAACTGTGCATTAGTCAGACCACACCTGGAATACTGTGTCCAGTCATGGGCACCACAATATATTCTTACGGCTTAGTTTCTCCCAGAAATGCAAGATGACTCTGGCTGTTAATTATTTCAGATTTATTGCTAAAACAACAAACTAAGATGGAGCTCCTCTACTCATCGTCCTCCCCAGAAGATGGAGTTGCCCAGACTGAGCTCCTCTTCCTTCACCAGCACGGAAGCCCCCATCTTCTCTTCCGGTATCTTTCGCACGTCTCTGCCACTTTTGAAATCCTACAAGATTTGGCGGAGCGTATTTCCTGCATGCCAACGTCTTGCCCACTATCGTAGTTCTCCCACATCTGTCTGTCCCTTTGGTCAGAGCTCAGATTACAGCTGCTCTCCCCCTCCTCTCCGCTTTCTGCTGTTAACTGTCCTCTCCCTGTGCCTGCTTCTTCTCCTCCTGTCAGCATCTGAGCTTCGCTGACATTTATGAAGGATCTTGACAAGCTGGAACATATGCAGAGGAGGGCAACCAAGATGATAAACAGCCTCGAAACCAAGCCTTATGAGGAACAGTTGAGGGAGTTGGGTGTGTTTAGCCAAGACTAAGAGAAGATATTGTAGGCATCTTCAAATATTTAAAGGGCTGTCACATGGAGGAAGGAGCAAGCTTGTTTTCTCAGTTCTGGAGGTTAGGACCCAAACCAATGATTTCAAGTTACTAGAGATTCTGTCTATCAAGAGGAACTTTCTGATTGTAAGAGCTATGTGACAGTGGAACGGACCTTGGGATGTTGTGGAGTCTCCTTCCTTGGAGGTTTTAAAGCAGAGGTTGGGTGGCCATCTGTCAGGGATGATTGAGTTGAGATTCCTGCATTGCAGAGGGTTGGACTAGTTGACCCTTGAGATCCCTTCCAACTCTACAATTCTATGATTCCAGCCAAGCCAAACCACTCAAGAGGGTGTGTGGTCTTGGTAGGGCCAGAGAGAGGAGCGCAGAGGATTAACACACCTCCCTTGCACAACTGAGGTTTTCCCCTTGGTTAGGCCTGGCTCCCAGTGTTTCTCTGTCACCTCACAAGAACAGATAATTTAGCATAATAAGAACAGATATTCTATTTTGTATCTTATTCTGGTAGGAAATCAATACTTTCTTATAGCAAGCAGGTAGTAGGGAAGGAATTGGGGCTTGGAAAGTCCCTCGGTGTAGTTTCTATTATTATTATTATTATTATTATTATTATTATTATTATTATTATTATTATTATTATATTTATAACCTGCCCATCTGGCTGGGTTGCAATGAAAATATTTATGTCAAAAATAAATTCATAAAGTTTTTCATTCTCACAATTCTCTTCTCCCTTTTTTCCCATAAAGGCAGGCATTATCTTGCCTGGGAACCGTTTGAAACCATTTGCTCAATCAGTCTAAAGCACTGTAATCATCATTGTATTGGTTATTCCTTTGGACAGAATAATTCAGCTCCATATAGCTCAGGTGATTTTTACTGTTATGTGTGTGTCATCATATTCCAATCTCTTGACAGTGTATGCACTGTGTAAACACTGAATACAAATGGGGTCAATGCTCAGTTTTGTCAGTTACATCTAAAATTTCCTCTAAAACCCAAATAGTGTACTCTCTCCTATTTACAGTGCTCCTCTTTTACTGTACTGCAGTCATTTTCTTACCAGGTCATATTACCAAGCTATTACTTTCTTATTCTTGAAGCACCTATCACAGTCATTAATTCTCATGAAAAATACTGTCAAACATTTAATCTGCCACCACATTGTCGTTGTTGGCCAACTCTTCAACGAACACTATCAATTTGAGTCAACTTGAATTGACATTTCCCCTTATAATAAACTAATTGAGCACTTCCCACATCAAGATAATATTCACTTATATTCTGTCCTGCGCTTCACGCACTTCACTCATGTCTCACTGTCTGTCTATACTATATTTGCACTAAGGCCATCATTGTGCTGTTTTCACTGCCTGTTTCCTAAGATTCTAAAGGCAGGGGCAGGAGAAAGTGGAGGGGGCAGGAAGGAAAAAAGAAGGGACTTGTGTGTGTAGTAAATGACTTGGAGTGGAGTTAAGGGAAGACCTTGCTGGGAGAAAGAATGATCTCTCTCGCTCTCTCTGGCAATTTTAGTCCTTGTGTCAGAGGGGGAAGAGAAAGGAGGAATTGGAGAAGGGGAGGATGGAATTGAGTAGAAATAAAAGTGGCATTTGGAGGAAAAAGGAGGAAAAAGGAGGAATGTGGTGTTCATGTGTGTGCATACAGTGGTACCTCGGGTTAAGAACTTAATTCGTTCTGAAGGTCTGTTCTTAACCTGAAACTGTTCTTAACCTGAGGTACCACTTTAGCTAATGGGGCCTCCCACTGCCACCGTGCCGCCGCCACGCAATTTCTGTTCTTATCCTGAAGCAAAGTTATTAACCCGAGGTACTATTTCTGGGTTAGCAGAGTCTGTAACCTGAAGCGTCTGTAACCTGAAAGCTGAGCTACCATCGTATATGTGTGTGCAGTGCTTTCCCCCCTAAAAAAACATTTAGGGGTACTCTCACCATTTTATAGTTCAAATCGGGAGAAATAAATACAGTAAATGGACAAAAGTACAAAGATTCACAAAATGTTTAGGGGTATGTGTACCCTCGTGTCCCCGCAGAAAAAAAGCACTGTGTGTGTGTGTGTGTGTGTGTGTGTGTGTGTGTGTGTGTGTGTGTGTAAGAAAGAAAGAAAGAAAGAAAGAGTGCACACACACACAGGATTAAAGGATAGTTCAAAAATGCAAATAATAATTATCAACTGCTTGGTTCTTCTATAACTTTATTATATAACTTTATATAACTTTATTGTTATTGTATATGTTATGTATGCCAGCAGGGGGATACTGTAGATAGTTCAGGTCCACATATGCAGATAAGGGATTGGAAGTGACGTTTAGTGATTGGATAGTTACAGAAAATGGTTACTGTTGCGTTCTAGTAGAGCTCTATATAAGCAGGCTGCCTGAACCCTTCAATTCAGTTCTGTTCTGACCTGTGAATAAACAAGAGCTGTTTGAAGAATCGCTGTGATATATTCACCCACAACTTAACATTTATCTACTATTATTTACTGTAGATATCTATCAGGTGAGGCCAGGTTATGAGATATGGGGAAGAGCCAAGAGTCATGGAAAATATATGCGGTGTTATGACTCCCACATTCTTTGAAGAAGAAAAGAGAGGACAGAGCTGTAGGTTGGGTGATGCTGGCAGGGGCCAAGTAACATATGTCTTTCTGTTGGCAGAGGGGACAAGACTAGGACTGTTGGCAGTACAACATATGAAGAGACGTGGCTCCTTTCCTCACTAGGGTTTGCTCTGTCATTAGAACCAGGGCCACAGATACGCCGCCCCCCAATAGGACCTAAGACCCCCCACAATGTTCAGAATTCTGCTCTTTGAGGAACAGAGTTAAATTATTTGAAGACCAACATTAGAATAATATATAATGCTCATTGGTACGAAGCTGGCAATGATTTTAAAAAATCCTGATCCAGGGTAAATATGTGGTAGATTCACTCAAAACATTATGCACTTCATTCTGAAATATATCTAAATATTAAAATATAGAATCTCTCTTTGAAAGCAAGTCTTCCCTCTGAAGACCTACATATTATTTACCATATACTATGCCACTGAGGATCTTAAGTAACCATTTTCTATTCAGTGGTCACAGACTGTTGGGTTGTTTAGCTTCCTAAATGAAGTATTTCATTTTAATTTGAATAAACTGGTACATTGTCATTACTTACCACATGGTGGGCATAACGCTAACCCATAGTTTATCACGGCACAGATTAACCTAAGTGAGCCTGAGGCTTGCACATGTTCCGCTTCTACCAAAGTGTGTCTCCAAGAATGCGACCTGCATTTCTCTTGTGCATTGACCACAGTTTAGCATGCTGCTCGCACCAAATATACTTGGTTAATCTTAACGACATATTGTTGAAACATGCCAACTTCAAACTGTAGTGTGAGAAGCTGGCTGGTTTCAACAGACCATATCTAAAATGAATGCCATTATATAGTTCAGATGTAATGCTAAAACTGTTAATAAATTAAAATAGGGGCAAAAGCCTCCAATCCCTTCTTCATGGTTACACTGGAGGAAAAGGGAAGAAGAATAGTACATGAGCCCGAGATTCACTGTGGCTTGTTCTCATAATACTAAACCATAATCACTTAAACTAAACTAAATAGGTCACTTTTTGAAAAGACCTAGATTCTCCTTCCTCAAATCAAAGAGAGGGTAATCTTGATGGACCCAAAGCTCATGAAGGATCTCACAAGCCAGTGCTGGTAACCACTACTGCAGACAATTTTTGTGGTCTTTAGTTTTGATTGATTTGTGTGCATATACCAGAATAGCCTTGAGGATTTGAATATAGACGCTTATCAGATGACATGTTCAATTCAGCTGTGCCATTTCAACAGCATTTTGTTTATTCCATTCAAGAAGCTGCTTCTCTCCATTTTCTGCTTCACTCATCTTTCCCTATTATTTTATGCAGTGAAAAATCCTGGCAGCTCTCCATCAAAGTTGCCAGCGCTGCTGGAGAGACAGGGAGGATTTTTCCTGAGAACTTGTTTTGGAAACACTAAGCTAAAAATAACTGTGCATTTTTACTGATTGCTGGCATATTTCTGGAGGGTATATGTGTGCAAAGATCACAAGTAGTAGTGAATGTGTCATTGTCTGTCCTCCAGTAGGAAAAAAAATACTTTTAGATAAAGCCAACAAACATAAGAAATATGTATGTACCTGTGCTAAGTAGTTCTGAAAACAAAAGAATGATGGGAAACATTCAGATTGGAGAGAAGAGCAAATAAGGCAAGATTGGAGATCTGTCCTGCAGTCAAACAATTTGTGAGTTCCTTATCATTCATGCTCTTGGAAAAAAGAGACTATATTAGAGTACTTTCATGGGTAGCTCAGAAACTGGATTTTGTGCACCTCTACAATGCTATCACACCCACCTACGTTATCCATGACCACAAAGGCACTGTTTTCAAACTCATATTTTTTTCCTCCACCACCATCAGCATCACCTTTTCACTTGGCAGAGCCTGCACACCTGGAAGAAAAGGCCATAAAGAATGTCCATGGGATGATTTAAAATGCATTGCCAGATAGATGGGCATTTGTATTCAAATTTATAATTCTTCACAACATTCTCTCTCCCTGTTTCTTGAGAACACAACCCGCATTTGGATAAGTGTGACATCCACCTTGTTACTAAAGTGAGGGAAAGTTGGTCAGGTTACAATGGGCTGGATTTTATTTCTTTGGACTCTTGGAAGTGCAGTACCATGAAACTCAGAGGAGAAGATGGTGAAATGCAAACAGGGGACACAGAAAGGGCTGAACTCCTCAATGCCTTCTTTGCCTCAGTCTTCTCCGATAAAGAAAACAATGCCCGATCTGAAGAATTTGAAGCAAATGATTCAGCAAAGGAAACACAGCCCAGAATAACTAAGGAGATAGTACAAGAATACTTGGCTAGTTTAGATGTATTCAAGTCTCCAGGGCCAGATGAACTGCATCCAAGAGTATTAAAAGAACTGGCAGATGTGATCTCAGAACCACTGGCAGTCATCTTTGAGAATTCCTGGAGAACAGGCGAAGTCCCGGCAGACTGGAGGAGGGCAAATGTTGTCCCTATTTTCAAAAAGGGGAAAAGAGAGGACCCAAATAATTACCGCCCAGTCAGTCTGACATCAATACCAGGGAAGATTCTGGAGCAGATCATTAAGCAAACAGTCTGTGAGCACCTAGAAAGGAATGCTGTGATCACCAATAGTCAGCATGGATTTCTGAAAAATAAGTCATGTCAGACTAACCTGATCTCGTTTTTTGACAGAATTACAAGCCTGGTAGATGAAGGGAACACAGTGGATGTAGCCTACCTTGATTTCAGCAAGGCATTCGACAAGGTGCCCCATGATATTCTTGTAAAGAAGCTGGTAAAATGCGGTCTTGACTATGCTACCAGTCAGTGGATTTGTAACTGGCTGACTGACCGAACCCAAAGGGTGCTCATCAATGGTTGCTCTTCATCCTGGAGAAGAGTGACTAGTGGGGTGCCACAGGGTTCTGTCTTGGGCCCGGTCTTATTCAACATCTTTATCAACGACTTGGATGATGGACTCAAGGGCATCCTGATCAAATTTGCAGATGACACCAAACTGGGTGGCAGCTAAAAAAGCCAATGCAATTCTGGGCTGCATCAATAGGAGTATAGCATCTAGATCAAGGGAAGTAATAGTGTCACTGTATTCTGCTCTGGTCAGACCTCACCTGGAGTACTGTGTCCAGTTCTGGGCACCACAATTCAAGAAGGACACTGACAAACTGGAACGTGTCCAGAGGAGGGCAACCAAAATGGCCAAAGGCCTGGAAACGATGCCTTATGAGGAACGGCTAAGGCAGCTGGGCATGTTTAGCCTGGAGAAGAGGAGGTTAAGGGGTGATATGATAGCCATGTTCAAATATATAAAAGGATGTCACATAGAGGAGGGAGAAAGGTTGTTTTCTGCTGCTCCAGAGAAGCGGACACGGAGCAATGGATCCAAACTACAAGAAAGAAGATTCCACCTAAACATTAGGAAGAACTTCCTGACAGTAAGAGCTGTTCGACAGTGGAATTTGCTGCCAAGGAGTGTGGTGGAGTCTCCTACTTTGGAGGTCTTTAAGCAGAGGCTTGACAGCCATATGTCAGGAGTGCTCTGATGGTGTTTCCTGCTTGGCAGGGGTTTGGACTCTATGGTCCTTGTGGTCTTTTCCAACTCTATGATTCTATGAAACCAACTATTTCACCTATCTCCAGTTGAACTAGTTTCCAGACTCACAAAAGCATCATAACAGAGAGAACCTTTCTAGGGTGATTTTGTTTGGATGAAATTGACTGTTATTTATCAGATAGTCACTCATGAAGGACCCCTATGATACTGTGCTTTTATTTGACATTCCTGTACTCATTATAGGTAAGAGTTTAATGCAATATCTCACTGGCTAATCGTCTTCGTATTTTTTCCCTTCTGTAGTGTCACAGCCCATGAATGCAGCATCCAGACAATTACAATTTCATGATGCAATTTCAAAAGCTCTTCTAAACAAGAACAGGTTCCTATGTCCTGCAAAAATGACTTTCATTTAGCATATCTAGGCAATACTTGTGTGCTTGTACATGCTTAGACGGAGGTTTTGTACACTGTTTGCTGCAATGAGACTGGATGGCATGAAGAATTTGCAATCATTAACAAAACTAAGCACACCAAAGGAAGTGTTTTGTTATGTTACATCCCCTTTACAACAAAAGAAGATGAAAATGTCAAAGTTGACATCTTACTGTGTTGGTTCATGGTCAGAGGTTCACTGGGTCATATGAACAAAGAGCCTTCCTTTTGGGATCGTTACATTAGGGGACTACTGTTCTACCCCATGGGATTTGTCACCTGTGCTTCTTAACTTCTATGTCACATTGAATGGGGTGAAGGGCTTATTCACTGTTGCCACAAATAGGAATATTAGAAGTATGTGGTAATTACGGGAGCCAGTGCAATATTGTGATTGGAGTGTCAGACTAAGACCTAGGAGGTCAGGATTCAAATCCTCACTCAGCCATGAAGCTCACTGGGTAACCTTGGACCAGTTACTGCCTCTTAACCTAACCTACCTCACAGAGTTGTTGTGGTATTAAATGTGGAGGGGGAGAACCATGTATGAGCTCCTTGGAGAAAAGAGTGTGATATATATGCAATGAATAAATAAAAAGTATATTTCAGTTAGTCATTAGAAAAAGCTTCTTAATAATAAGAGCAGTTCAGCAATGGAATCAGTTATTGGGTAGAAGGCGATCGCTGAAGGGAGGCCTTCAAACAGAGCCATACGCTTTGTTGGAGTCAGTCAAAATCTGGATTTCCTGCACCTTGAGTTGAAAGGGTCCAGTGGCAGTCAATGTGCTACTCTCTAGATGTTGCTGGACTATAACACCCATCATCCTTGACTATTGGCCATGCTGGCCGGGGCTGATAGAAGTTTAGCAGTTTCTGGAGGGTACCACACTGGCTACCTCTGATTGACTCCAAGAGTTCGGCCTAGATTGTCTACAAGGTCCTCTCCAACTCTATTATTCTAATGCATCCCAGTCGTGCCGCAATCACAAAACCACTCAAAATGGCAAGGCATTGTTAAATTGAAACAGGATGCGTGTTAAAATGATAAACTGTGCTTCCTGCTAAACATTTACAAGCACAGAGTGTGTGTTTTGCATGCAAAGAGCCATAAATATTAGAGGAAATGTAATCTGATCCAATTAGCTAGAAATTCTGTTCCTGAACATCCTCTAAAAATTTGCTTTGATGGAGATGACTAATCAGTCAATGTTGTGTTATGTATGAACCCCACTCAATAAAACATCAGTGCAGGAGGTAAGTCAACAAGCAACATGCTTTCCTAAATCAAGGACAGAGCTTGTTTTTTCAGAGTTACAGTCCACGGCCAAAGAGTTAATAAGCATGCCGTTGCTGCATACCTATGGGTCCCTTAAACTATCACAGCATGTGGGATTTATCAAGCCCATAGCTCCGTTGGAATTTAGTGAGAAGATTAGCATGTCTGGCTCCCATTAGTGCTAATCGGAGGACTGCATGTAAATAGCTGGCAATCTGATCAGAGGATAAACTCCTTGGAGTGTGGAAAATAAGAAAACAATGAAATTCACGGTTCCCTCTGCTACCAGTGATGGAATTTCATCTGAATAGTCAATACACAATTATTTTTCCATCAATAATGCTTGTATATACAGAAACCTGCTAATTCCCTCCCCCCCCCCCCCGCCTTGTTATTTTTCTCTTCTACTGCTGCTATTCTCTTGCTTTTCTTCCTTGGCTCTGCAAGCAAAGAACAAGAAATGTTCTTGAGCAGAACTAGATGAGAACAGGATCCATATTTCATATATCTTTTGAAGTCCATGGTTCTAATGAAAGCCTTTTTGCTCTCATATGGCAGAACTGAGAACTGTAGAAAGAGTGGGCATATATTTAATACACAAGGGGCAGGATTCAGCTATTACTAAAACATAAAGATGGGTTATAGAATTCATTCTGTGTAATTCTTAGGTTTTCTACACAACAATGTGTTTAACCCTATGGATTTGGTTTCCACCCAGCCAAAACAACTGCAATCAACACATTAAGTTTTCACTTTAAAAAGAGGGTTTAAAATCCGAAGGTCTCATCAGTGTTTCTTAGAGATAGGCCTAGGGGCATGGGAAGCTGCTGTATACCAGGTCAGATGATTTGTCCATCTTACCCAGCATTGTCTGCTCAGACTGGCAACATCAGGCAGAAGCCCTCACCATTCTTTTAACAGGCTATGCCAAAGATTTAATTTTTCCCCCTTTGGCATTCAAAGCATGTGCTGTGGCACTCACATTCACCTTGCAGGCTGCCCACGGACATCTGGTTGGCCACTGTCAGAACAGAATGGGCCATTAGCTTGACCCAGCAGCCTCAATCTTAAGTTCTAAGTAAATATTTGCATTTTAAACTTGATAAATGAGGTCCAAAAAAACCCTCTCTCTTCTTCATCCAGAAATAATATTGTTATTCTACCCCTTGCCACACACATGATCAATAATAAATGTTAGCTGTAAATATTTGCTCAGTAGTGCTGTAATGCATTAATCTTGAGAACAATAGGAATTCATTGTGCAATACAGTATTTTTAAAATAAAACACACACACACACACACACACACACGAAAAATGAAAAGCAGTCACTGCTGTTATCTGCCAGAAGGGTCTATCTTTTGCTTGATTTGATTTTTTTATTCTTAAACCTTATCTGTATCTGCATTGCATGGTTTCCTTTGAAAATCTTGTTGTAAGATTTTCGTTGACTTTTCCATTCTACGGCATTATTGCTATGGGGAAGTCCTCTTTTTCTGGCAAGATTATCAGCACAGTCCATGAACAGCAGCTTCCAAATGATCGCTGGCACTGAGGAGATGGCTTTTCTCTTTCTTTTATTCCTCTGGCGGCAAAAATGGATATTTAATTCTTTGCACCTGTAGTCAATTACCCATTCAATACAACTTGCATTTTACAGTGATTAGTTGATTTGCCAATCTGAAAGGCAGCCGGGTTTACGATAGCCAGCTTGCACAACAGAAAAAAAGCAAAATCTTCCTAAAACAGATTATCTTCATTTTTAAAAACCAAAACCCAAAAACCTCAAATGGATCACTCTTGTTTCTAAATTAGGATTATCTCCCCACCCCCACCCCCACCCCACTTCCCAACTAAGCATTTATTTTGCTTCTACAAAGGAAGTCTTAGACAGATATTTTCAATTAAAGTCGCACCTTCCATTAAGCAGACTCAATGCTTTTAGGATTTTAGCAAGATAATAGCCTTCTTCTGACATTCTTCTCACCCACACGCAATTACCACAAGATGGAGGGTGAGGATGATCCCATTGTAGCTGGATGTTTGAAGCAATGAGGAATCTGCTTTAATTGAGTAGGCTCCCCATGCAGTTAAGGGTGGCACTGTGGTCTAAACCACAGAGCCTAGGGCTTGCTGATCGGAAGGTCAGCAGTTTGAATCCCCACAACAAGGTGACCTCCTGTTGTTCGGTCCCAGCTCCTGCCCACCTAGCAGTTTGAAAGCACGTCAAGTGCAAGTAGATAAATATGTACTGCTCTGGCAGGAAGGTAAACGGCATTTCTGTGCGCTGCTCTGGTTCACCAGAAGTCATGTTGGCCACATGACCCAGAAGCTGTCTGCAGACAAACACCGGCTCCCTCAGCCTATAGAGCGAGATGAGCGCCGCAACCCCAGAAGTCACCTGCGACTGGACCTAGGTCAGGGATTCCTTTACCTTTACCCCATGCAGTTAAGAAAGTAGATGGCAGGGAGGGGTTGCAGGAAAGGTGATAGGAACATGTCACCAATGGGCAAATGGGCTTGTCCTTGCTCTCCTCCTTTGCATAATGGTACTCAGATTTGTGAGGGAAGAGAATAAATGAATTAGACTAATAATAGCATCCCTTCTCCTAATGAAGGAGCAAATGTGCTTCAAGTACAGTAATAGTTTGGAAGTCAAACGGAATCCGTTCCGGAAGTCCATTCGACTTCCAAAGCATTCAAAAACCGAAGCTCCTGCAGCCAATCAGGAGCCGCGGAAGCCCCGTCAGATGCTTGGCTTCCAAAAGAACGTTTGAAAACCAGAAAAGTCACTTCCGGGTTTCGATCGTTCAGGAGCCAAAACATTCAAGAACTAGGCTGTTTGAAAACAAAGGTACAACTGTATTTTGATTTCCTGTTATTAGGGCACTATCTCTTGGAAATCCATTGGCACCACTTTCAGGGAGTTGTTAACCCCCTGGTTCATCAGTTAAGAACATTGCCGAAAGTTCTAGGAAGATGTTTACTGAATAAACTTTAGTTTTCTGAAAGAAGCACATACGAGGACTCCAACCTAAGCAAACCCTAGACACCACCAAGAAACACACACACACATCTCCACACTCCCATTTTAACTTTCCCTGGCAGTGCAAGTCCTGGCTTTTAAAAGTCACCTGGAACTATTTCCTCTTCTAATATAAACCCACCAAAATTGTTGAGCTTTTTCTGGGAAACCCCCCAAAATAATAATTTAAAGTTTTTGGAGCTGTTTTCGCTGCTTTTTCCATCTCGATGCCATACATTCCCCCCCCATGCCATTTTACACACAAAGACCAGGACATGTCAGGAATTTTCCTGACGTATGGCAAGCCTATTTCAGCACTGCACTTATTTCTTGCTTATGGAAGGTTATGGGATTACTTGCATCTGCTGGTCAGGGCCTGACCCTCAACAGGGGATAGACCATAAGGTTAGATGGTAACTTGGTCCATTCTTGATAAAGAATGGCCACACTCACTTCTGAAGCAAAAGATGTACCAGACTGGGAAAGCCTAGCTGCTCCTGGACACTTGATAGGGTGGGCCTTGCAGGCTACGCTTGCTGATGGAAAGAGATCTTTGGCAAGGAAAACAAAAATTGAATTATACGTCTGTAATACAGTGCCAAACATATAATGTGCCTGCATCTTAAATGAAATTATGCTTGCCTCTCAGCCACCAAAATCCTGGCAGAGGGGGAAATTAATAGCAGGGAGGAAAAATGGAAAGGTGAACTCTTTTGAAATGTACATTAATGAGGTCTAAGACCATGTAATTATTAATGCATGTTGGGAAGCTATCAGGATGGGGTGAAGAAATCAGTAGGGGAAGAAAACCTGGGAAATGATGACTAGGACTGCTCCTCTCCAAATTGTTATTTATTCATTGCATTTATAGCTCAGCTTTTTCTCCAAGGAAGTCAAGCTGGTGTACATGGTTCTCCCCTTCCTCATTTAATCCCCACAGCAACTCTGTGGTGCAGGTTAGGCTGAGAGGCAGTGACTGGCCCAGTAAGCTTCATTGCCAAGTGGGGATTTGTAATCTTAACTCCTAGGTTCTAGTCTGATACTTGAAGCACTGTGCCACACTGGCTTGAAATCTGGCATGTCCATTCTCCAACTCAGGGCCCCCCAAGATCAGTTTGGACACAAAGACAGGATATAAGTGGTAGTTGGCAGTTGCTAGCGACTCCCAGCTGGTTGCCCAGGAACATACAAAGACAAGGGAATGTTTCTTACCATCCACTTTTTATTCAATATTTACAGAGAGAGGCTATAGAACCCAGCCTCTTGGATAGTGGCATTGTCCCAAGTGCATCTCCACTCCCTGTCTCTCCCACTTCCTCATTCGTCATTCTCGCCATCTCTCCTATGGGTGCTGCTACATGTCCTCTGTCTTTGAGCTCTTTGCTCTCCAACTTTCAAGGCTCGCCGGGTTCTGGGAGGGGTGGTCTGAAATGCTTTCTAAAGACACTGTGTCCATTGACTATCGCCCCCCTAGTGCTTCCTCCTCCTCGCCCATTATTTCCCAACGTTCCCCCTCATCTGCCTCTGAGCTGTGACCTCCCTCAAACCCCTGCTGTAAATTTAAACCTCCTCCCTGGACGGGTCAAGCTGGAGAGGTGTTCTCCACCATTCCTCCTCTGTCCAGTCCCTGACAGTTGGTACTGGTTTACTCACTAGGCAAGAGCTCAAGACCACCTTCTTGGTACTTATGTCTGGTTTCACTTCACAGGCTTCATATTGTCTGGAAACTGTAAGAGCCAATGTTGTAAGCCTCTGTATTTTTCTATGCCTTAAGCTGACAGGTTCATCTTTGTTGTTTAGTGGTGTCCGACTCTTCGTGACCCCATGGACTAGAGCACGCCAGGCACTCCTGTCTTCCACTGCCTCCCGCAGTTTGGTCAAACTCATGCTGGTAGCTTTGAGAACACTGTCCAACCATTTCATCCTCTGTCGTCCCCTTCTCCTTATGCCCTCAATCTTTCCCAACATCAGGGTCTTTTTGAGGGAGTCTTCTCTTCTCTTCTTATGAGGTGGCCAAAGTATTGGAGCCTCAGCTTCAGGATCTGTCCTTCCAGTGAGCACTCAGGGCTGATTTCCATAAGAATGGATAGGTTTGATCTTCTTGCAGTCCATGGGACTCTCAAGAGTCTCCTCCAGCACCATAATTCAAAAGCATCAATTCTTTGGCGATCAGCCTTCTTTATGGTCCAGCTCTCACTTCCATACATCACTACTGGGAAAACCATAGGTTTAACTATACGGACCTTTGTTGGCAAGGTGATGTCTCTGCTTTTTAAGATGCTGTCTAGGTTTGTCATTGCTGACAGGTTCATCTACCTAGGTTCAAATCTCAAATTATATGGTACTTGGTCCAAGCCCCAGAATCCATGACACTTGTGTTTGGGCTATGGAACTATTTAGAGCTAAATGTAAAGCAGAGGCAACCCCAGGACTGAATGGGCTCTCTGTATATTGCCCTTTGGAAGGCTCCCTTCTATGCCAGTCAAGTCCTCCTCCTCCCATGGGAATTGTGGGTTTAATGGGTAGTGACAGCACTCAACTTTGGTGCTAAGCAGTTGTCATTTAAATATCCCACAATGCCCCTCCCTGAACTGTACTCCATGTAACGTGGGAAAATTTAAATGTCAGCTGCTCGGTGATGGGTCCTCGTGGACTTCAGCAGATGTTTGAGGTTATCATGTGGTGATGAATTTAATGAAAGGCACTGCATATTCACAAAAGGCACCTATACGTTATTACATGCTTCCTTAGCCCTGAAAACCAACTCTGGGAAGACTTAACTTAAGTCCTCCTGAGCAGCATTTGGCAAATCATGTAAGTGTTTGGGGAAGACTCCCCATGTGGTTTTCAGCGTCTTTACATTTCCATATCTGCAGTGATTTATTTGGAATTATCTACTGTGAGAAAACACATATACCCATGTGACATTCCTCTGTGCCTCCTGGGTGATCCCTCCAATTTTGTCCCTCCTGAAACCTAAATTGTTTACTATTGTTCCATTCATCATAATGCATGTTAGAATAAATCAAGCATTATGCTGATATTAGTTTGGAGCTGTGGAAAACAAAACCCAGTGTAAATCACGGCAGAAGAAACAACGCAATGAACACAGGCGTGCATCTAATGAATAGAATACATTTTTCAGCATTGATTTTCTGGTTTCATGAAGTGCATAATATTTCACTGAGAACTGGAAAATCTCTCAGGAACTCTAGTTTGAAGAAATGATTAATATATCTGCTATAAAAAAAATCATGTGGTGTTCTTTCCCTTCAGAATCCTATATTGCATGACAACTTTTCATTGCAGAACCTTGCCAATGATGAGAGCCTAAAATGCTATTTGGAAAGAAAATGTGGTCATCTTCTATCATGCCTGCATAATGACATAAAAGGAAACAACGTGGTTTAATGTTCATTGCTTTTTTGTGAAAGGGGGAAAACCTTATTGTAATAATGTCACTTCTACCATTAGCAGGAGGGAATTTGCTCCATGCCTTACCCCTTACCTGAAGGAGACTCCACTGGAATTCCCTGAGGGGAGGTGGCAAGGAGGTCACCTGGGTAAGCGTGACCAATTGTGGTAGAGCAGATCTGGCCAATCCGACCTCTACTTGTCCACATTCTGCTCACTTGCTAATGGAAAGAAATGAATTTGGTACGACTAGTTATTGTTTATTGTTGAATTTGGTCTCTTTGGTAGCATTGGCATATAGTGTAGGGCAACTGAGCAAATTAAGGTCACCTGCTCTCACTTATTAATTCACTATTGATTTGTGGATCTTATATTTCCATAAATATAACCGTTCCACCAATACGCTGGCTTTTGAGTCTTATTCAGAGGTGTGGGGGAAATAGCCACCTGTCTAACAGGGAAAGCTATAGTAAAGATCTTGCCAAGTTTAGTCATCCAGGAACTAGATACTGGTGTTGTGCCAATTATTTCAATGTTGTAGGTGCAGGTGTTACCTTTCTCTAGCAATTAATGATGGGGGGAATGGTCAGAAATAATCAAAAGTGAGAGAAAAGTTCATTAAAATTATCACAGGTAGCATGTGGGAGGTTGTTGCACTTTTGAGGGGGTTGAGGGGTATTTGTAGGTATATTTCATTCATTCTACAAGTTATCTCTCTGGTGGCCCACATTCTACAGCCTTCCCAGATGTCTGTACTTCCTGAGCATTCCATGACATCCTTAAGGTAAGCTCAATCCCATAACCATTGAAATTAAAAAGAATTTTAGGCCCAGTATACCTGAAGGAGTGTCTCCACCCCCATCATTCAGCCCTGACACTGAGGTCCTCCTCCGAGGGACTTCTGGTAGTTCCCTCACTGTGAGAAGTAAAGTTACAGGGAACCAGCCAGAGGGCCTTCTCGGCAGTGGCACCCGCCCTGTGGAATGCCATCCCATCAGATGCTAAGGAAATGAAGAACTATCTGACTTTTAGAAAACGTCTGAAGGCAGCCCTGTATCAGGAAGTTTTTAATGTTTGAAGTTTTACTATGTTTTTATATGTACTGTAAGCTGCCCAGAGTGGCTGGGGAAATCCAGCCAGATGGGCAGAATATTAATGATGATGATGATGATGATGATGATGATGATGATAGCACCAAACTACAAACACAGAAGCCTCTTTCTCAGAAAAATAAAACATTTGAGAATTTTGAGTGCAGGCTTTGGCACAGAACTGCAATGTACACAGGTCAGATGTGGCGACAGAATTGCAGCCCAAGGTCTCTAGAATGCTCAATAAAGGTGTTCCAGAGGGAACATCTTACTTCACCGTATATACTAACTTAACCTCATGGTGAGCTGTCCTTCTTTGGCCTCAGTGTGGCTTGCCACATGGACCCTCCCATTTAAGTTGGAAAGGTTAATCGCCAGTGCCAGGTGATGGCATGGAAATATTTCAGGCAATCCAGAGGAGTTACTATAAACATTACAGTAAGGAGAGTGGAATAATTTCCTTGAAACAGCATGGTGCAGAGATGATGTGAAAGGTAGAACGACCTTCTGACATGATGGCAGTGTTGAGAACACCCTCACTGGAAATCCATTGGTATTCATCCAAGGCGGCCCATAACCCATTAAAAATAAAATACCAATTTAAAATATGCCCGAATATTGCCACACAAATGTTAACATTCTGAAAAAAGCATTATTAAATATTTTGCACATTGACTTCCAATTTGAATTCTATATGCTCTATTTTTCACAGAGACATGCTATTGACTTCAGAAAAGTTATTTTATTATTCCTTTGCAACAATCCTTCAGGCCTTTATTTAGGGCCATGTTGTGTGTTAGCTTCATAAAAACTAATGAGGCAGTTGGATAAAGGTGACTGGAAAGCCATCCTTCGGCTACTTCCATAGAAATTCATGAAGCAAATACTGAAATGTTGTGAATGTTTACCCCACTGCAGCCAGCCAAGTTCAGATCACATTTATCAGTCTAGGAAAGTATGGCTTCTTAAATGTATATAGAATGGAAGAAGAGGTTTCTACAAAGTATTTTAGAAAGTTGTTTGCTTGCTCTGCATTTTCTTTAAAAATGGCTGGCTGCCGAAGCATTGCAATTAAAGAATTTAAAGTGGATTGATTACATTTTCCTTCAAAATTATAGGAAGGGTTTCATATGCCAGCTTCACCATTTCCTTCATTTGGTGCAGGTATTTTATTTTCAGTATAAACAGGACTCTGTTTTTGCACCTACACACCTACACAAACACATAGACCAAAGGCTCCTGTTTCCAGAAAGGACTGGAAGTTGGGGGTCTGATCTCTCCACCACTTTTAATTGTTCACTGAGACATGGAAGGGAGGAACAAGGAAAATCAGGAGATTCTGGGATCAAATCAGAAACTGGGATTGCTTCTGTAATTCTGAGACTGTTCCTGGAAAATTAGGAATTTGGAGGGTATGGAATATAAGAAGAGCTGTGCTGGATCAGCCCACAGGCCCAACTACACCAGCAATCTCATAGTATTGAAACAGATGCCCGATGGAAGCCCACAAACATGATGCAATATCACTATCCCCAGTGACTGCTATTGAGAGGTGTACCACCAGAAACAGTATACACCCATCATAGATAGTACACATCCATCCAATTCCGGAAATAGTACACATCCATCGTGACTAGTAGCCATTGACCCCCACTTCTCCGTGGTGAACTTTTAACAGAGACTAAATATATGCTGGGATACTCAGCCCCTAGGAAGTCAGGAAAGATGGGAAATATTATTTACACCCTCTTATGTCAGGGATGCCCCAGAATGCTGCAAAACATGGCAATTCTGTTCAGCATAGGATTCATCAGTTGTGTCCATTGCAATCAAGAGGCTGGTGAAAATACCATACTCCAGCTACACAGCAGGCTTGGAGTATATGTGAACTACTTTGTTGTTTGTTGTTTAGTCGTTTAGTCGTGTCCGACTCTTCGTGACCCCATGGACCAGAGCACGCCAGGCAGTGGCGTAGCGTGGGTTGTCAGCACCCGGGGCAAGGCAAGTAATTTGCGCCCCCTAACCCGTGGATTTGCGCCCCCTAACCCTAACCCCCAGATGTTGCGCCCGGTGTGGCCGGCCCCCCCTGCACCCCCCACGCTACGCCACTGACGCCAGGCCTCCCGCAGTTTGGTCAAATTCATGTTGGTAGCTTTGAGAACACTGTCCAACCATCTCGTCCTCTGTCGTCCCCTTCTCCTTGTGCCCTCCATCTTTACCAACATCAGGGTCTTTTCCAGAGAGCTTCTCTTCTCATGAGGTGGCCAAAGTATTGGAGCCTCAGCTTCAGGATCTGTCCTTCCAGCACTCAGGGCTGATTTCCTTCAGAATGGATAGTATTGATCTTCTTGCAGTCCATGGGACTCTCAAGAGTCTCCTCCAGCACCACAATTCAAAAGCATCAATTCTTTGGCGATCAGCCTTCTTTAGCCTTCTATTTGTAAGGCCTCATTGGACAGCCACTTTGCTTTCTTGCATTTCCTTTTCATTGGGATGGTTTTCGTTGCTGCCTCCTGTGTAATGTTATGAGCCTCCATCCATAGTTGTCCACCAAATCTAAATCCTTAAACCTGTTCCTCACTTCCACTGTGTATTCATAAGGGATTTGATTTAGATTGTGTCTTACTGGCCTAGTGGTTTTTCCTACTTTCTTCAGTTTAAGCTTGAATTTTGCTATAAGAAGCTGATGATCTGAGCCACAGTCAGCTCCAGGTCTTGTTTTTGCTGACTGTATAGAGCTTCTTCATCTTTGGCTGCAGAGAATATAATCAATCTGATTTTGATGCTGCCCATCTGGTGATGTCCATGTGCAGAGTCGTCTCTTGTGTTGTTGGAAAAGAGCATTTGTGATGACCAGCTTGTTCTCTTGACAGAACTCTATTAGCCTTTGCAATGCTCCATTTTGAACTCCAAGGCCAAACTTGCCAGTTGTTCCTTTTATCTCTTGACTCCCTACTTTAGCATTCCAATCCCTTATAAGGAGAAGAACATCCTTCTTTGGTGTCATTTCTAGAAGGTGTTGTAAGTCTTCATAGAATTGGTCAATTTCAGCTTCTTCAGCACCAATAGTTGGTGCATAAACTTGGATTACTGTGATGTTAAAAGGTCTGCCTTGATTCGTATAGAGATCATTCTGTCATTTTTGAGATTGCATCCCAGTACAGCTTTCGCCACTCTTTTGTTGACTATGAGGGCCACTCCATTTCTTTTACGGGACCCTTGCCCACAGTAGTAGATACAATGGTCATCTGAATTGAATTCGCCCATTCCCGTCCATTTTAGTTCACTGATGCCCAGGATGTCAATATGTGAACTACTAGCATGGGCCTACTTAGCATGCTTCCAACAGGCCGTGGGTAAAGTGACCATCTAGCCCTCTTTGCATATCCCTGTATAGTGAACTGTAGAAGTCAGTCTGGCTCCTGCAATCCACTCTTTTAAAAAATGACACAGGGTAATGGATATGTTTGTCTGCTGCAAAAATGTAGCCAAGTGCAACCACTTGAATTCACTTATCCTCAGTGCAAGGCCATTTGCTATTAGTGCTACTCTCTGTGGAAATGAGGAATTAGACCAGCATAACTTGTGAACCACAAGCTGAACGCCCCAATAGAGCTTGTAAAGTATACAAGAAATGGAGAGTGTTCAGTTTTCCCCCAATAATCTCAGAATACTAGTAGACTTTCCTAGGATGAACTACCTTGTTTCTTATTCTCCTTATTTTTAAACAGGAGGTCTGTTCCATTTATGAGAGAAACTGGATGCTTGACGCAACAAATCAATGGAAACTGCTGGTGATAGAATTTTTGTCTTCTCTGTTGCTGAATTCAGTATTGCCCTTTCAATGTTTACAATAGCATTCCCCATTTTTCAGTGCATCAAGGACAAAGCTGTCAGCCTCCACTTTTAAATCACCAGCAGTCTTGACCCTTCCTTCTTGTGACTTCCTACTTCACAAAGCTGTCTTTGCATACCACTTGCAAAGAGTGTACAACTGTGAAATTGTAATTTTAAAAAGTGTGAGTACGTAATAAAAATAATGATTATAATATATTTGCAATAAATTCCCAATCAAGGTTGTCCTGTGTTTCTGTTGCAAGAGAATAAACAAATCTGTTTTCTGTGTTGTGAGCATCCCTCAAGACTAGAATCCATGAAATCAATTACTCTACTAAATAAATTATGTATCTGTGTGGGTCTCCAGTCATGCACTTGTTACATTAAGTTGGTAATGAATGGTGCTTGGAAGAATCTGGAAATGTGAAGTTTACAGCCTCGTAGTCCTTCATTCGCATAACATCATAGCTGTCTTTGCCCCTGCGTGAGTGCCTGAGGGCCCCGCTCCTGCCACTCACCACCTGGCCCAGGGCGGGGCCTGGCAGGCCTCACAAGGACTGCTTGCTGCCCAGGAGGACTCCCCTGCGTGAGTGCCTGAGGGCCCCACTCCTGCCACTCACCATCTGCACAAATGTCATGAAATGGACATTGTGGTTCGAGCTACTGTGCAGCCATGCAACTGTTTAAAGAATAGTCTCATTCCTTTACATGGAAACCATTTACAATTGTTTTCAATCCTATGTGTACTTATTTGTGACTGAACTCGGTTTGGAATCCTGTTTCAGTTAGCATCAGTAGGAGTGACAACTGTCTCCCAATCAAAATATCCTTTTTGGCCCCTTTAAACTGCAAAATAAAAGTTTGTATATCATAAAACCGGGGCTTTTTTCAGCCGGAACTCTCCGGAACTAAGTTCTGGCACCTCTCAGGTGGGCACCATTGTCATTATAAGGGAACAAGGGAGTTCCAGCACCCCTTTTTCTAGAAAAATAGCACCGAGTAAAACAATCTTCCACTAAACAGATGTTTAGTTACCATGGAGAGCTTCTTCTAGTTTAATTTCTCTCTATCTTGTTAGTCTTTATAAACACTGTTTGCACATTATCATCCTTCCTGCATAATTGTTATTCTCTTGTTGTGAAAGGGTATTTTGTTGGCTTTATAGCAGAATCACAACTCCAGGCTCTGTACTCACAACAACATATGATTGGTTATATAATGAGAATAAAAACAATAGCATATTAGGTAAAGAATTAACAGCACACCAGATGTAGCAATGTAACGTTGTACAACTGTACTGCAAACTTCAGGTTTGCTGTTAGGTGACAGACAATAGGCAGAACTGCTCAAACACCTCCTTTGCCTCTGTTTTCAGTCAAAAGGAAAGCAGTGCCCAACTTGATGATAACAGAATAAAGGATACAAAGGAGTCGAAGCCCACAATAGGAGAAGGTGGTAGGGGAACACCTATCTATTTCAAATCAACTCAAATCTCAGGGCCTGAGGAACTGCACCTGGATCTGGTCTGCAACCACTTGCTCCAAAACCTTGCTCAGGAAAGGGACATTAGCAACTGGCCAGTAGTTAGTTAGGTTTTCTGAATCCAGGGAAAGGAGTGCTTTTACCACTGCCTCCTTCAAACAGGCAGGGAACACCCCCCTCTCGTAAAGAGGCATTGATCACTTCCCTGGTCCAGTCAGCTGTTCCCTCCCTGCTGTTTTTTATCAGCCAAGAGGGGCAAGGGTCTAGAGCGCAACTGGTTGCCCTGACCGATCCGAGCACCTTGTCCACATCCTCGAGACTTACCAACTGAAACTCATCTGACACAACAGGACTAGACTGTGCTCTGGACATCCCCTGAGATTCATCTGCTATAACAGCAGAGTCAAGGTCTTGGTGGATGCAAGCAATTTTATTCTCAAAATGCTTTGCAACAAGTCACAGCGAGCTATCGTTGGTTCTACCACCTTTTAATGTTTAATAGGTTATTGTATTTTAATATTCCATTGGAAGCAGAACAGAGTGGCTGGAGAAACCTAGCCAGATGGGTGGGGCATAAATTATCATTGCAAAAAAGCAAAAAAGAAAGGGAAAATGGTGCAATTACTTTAGCATTTCCCTGCTTCACACATACAAATGGCAAGACATCATATTCCATTCAATTCTGGCTGGGTTACCAAGAAGATGCAGGCACAACCTGCATGTCACCATAATCCTTGAGGCTTAGTGGCATGGCACATGTTTGGGTATCCTGAAGACTATTTAGAGAAGCAAAAGAAGTATGAAGAGACCAAAGAATATCTATAGTTGTGCTGAAAACATATAGGCTGACCAATGATGCTGCATAAAGCTACAATAGCACTGATTAATGTTTAACCAATAGCACCAGGAAAATCAATAGCACCGCAGTGCTCAATTATTTTCATACACATATTTTCTTGCTTTGTTTAGATTTTCTTGAGTGTTTATTCAAGCTTTTCATAGAAGACAATCCTTCATTGGTCTGGTGAAGTTCTGAGCAGCAGTTAAAAAGTTATTGAGGTTTCCTGCCTCATAAAATTGTGGCAGCAACTACAGTGGTACCTCGGGTTACATACGCTTCAGGTTACATATGTTTCAGGTTACAGACTCCGCTAACCCAGAAATAGTACCTCAGGTTAAGAGCTTTGCTTCAGGATGAGAACAGAAATCGTGCTCCAGCAGCACGGCAGCAGCAGGAGGCCCCATTAGCTAAAGTGGTGCTTCAGGTTAAGAACAGTTTCAGGTTAAGAATGGAACTCCGGAACGAATTAAGTACTTAACCTGAGGTACCACTGTACTGGGAAAATAAGACAAAAGCACCAAGCATTTTTTGAACCCCCCCCCCTTTTTTTCACAGAATGGCAATGTTTACAGTAGGAGCCACCTGGTGGATGCTTTGTACAATGCCTATTCCTGGCCTTTTGGGAGCCATGGACAAATGGGGGGGCTAGACTCAAAACCCACACATGCATCCCCACAGTGAAATGCTTCATAGAAACCCTGTCACACACTGAAACCCCACATTCACAGCCTGCTCCACACGAAGCTCCACACAAACAATCCATCCCACAAGGTAACACTGAACACATGGCATGGGTTGACTCACAGGAGGATTCTTCAGAAGCTTCAGAAGACAATACAGGTGGAGGCTGATGTGGAACATCATTGCTGATCTTGGGCATTCAATGCTCCCTATCTGGATTTAGCCCAGAAAGATGAAGGAAAGTGGATTCATGGAGGCTGGGTTTTAAGTAAGCAAGCACAATATCATTGCTGATCATGGGGCACATCTGCTACGTGTCAGCCTTAGCTTTCAATTTCCTGGCTTTGTGGACTTAAGCTAACATGTGGGAACCTTAACTCTGACCTCAAATTGGCAAGGTTTTTGGTCATTGAAGCATTGTACTGCATCTCTGCCATTCAACAACTTAGATTGCAAAATGGATTTATTTTTTAATAGAACTGTTGCAACAGCCATGTCAATTTGCAGTGTTCAGCCTTCTACAGGGACCTTTTGATAATTCAGTATTTAAGAACCTTTTACTTTATTATATCTAGCAGATCCAGCCACAACCACTTTCAAAGTCCTTTTCAAAGTTCAAGCAGTAATTTCCAGCTTTAATACATAGAGTGCCTCTTGGGACATCCTTCTGGAAAATCTCTATTAAGGAAACGGTCTGTTAGTGAATAAGAACACAAGACCTACTGGATCAGACCAAATACGCAGATAGTCCTATGCTCTGTTTTCCACAGTGGCCAGCTAGAAGCCCTCCGAGAAGCCCAAAACCAGGACATGAGGGCAACAATCCTTTCCTGCCCGTTTCTTAACAATTGGTGTTTGAAAGCATGGTCCCTGGAGGTACTACATGTATAGCCATCATGTCTAGCACTGATATTGGTATCCTTCATGAATTGTTCTAATCTATAAGAGCCAGTGTGTCACAGTGGTTCGAGTGTCAGACTAGGACCTGAGAGACCAGGGTTCAAATCCCCACTTGGCCATGAAGCTCACTGGGTGACCTTGGGCCAGTCACTGCCACTCAGGGTTATTGTGGTATTAAATGAGGAGCGGGTGGGAACCTTGTACAACACATTGAGCTCCTTAGATCAAAAAGGAGGGGTCATAAATGTCAACTCTAACTGACTAACTAAATAGTCCTGTTTTAAATCCTCCTAAGTTCGTGGCCATCTCCACTTCTTATGGCAGTGAATTCCATTAACACATTTTTTGGAAAATACTTTCCACTCTCTTCATTACCCTCCCCTCTCTGCCACCCTCTGCATCCACTAATAAACACAATTTTAAAGGTTTGGAGTCATCTATACATATTGGAGAGCACTGCTCCTTTGATACTTTTGCTTTTTTAAAATGAACACTAACAAATGTATCATATTGCACTATTCCACAATGAGCGCATCTTGCTAAATTTTGAACTGCCATAGCTAGATGTATCTCCTAATTATTTCACAAGAAGACACACAGCCAAATCCGGGTCTTTCTTTTACGTTGTAAACATTAAGCTGGACATCTTAGAGCAGGCTTCCTCAACCTGGGCCTCCAGATGTTGTTGGACTACAATTCCCATCATCCCTGACCACTGGTCCTGCTAGCTAGGGATCATGGAAGTTGTAGGCCAAAAACATCTGGAGGCCCAAGGTTGAGGAAGTCTGTCTTAGAGGAAAAGGAAGTGGAAAAAGTGGAGGAGGAGGCTGGGAAGATGAATACTGAGATCCTAAAACATTTTCTGGGATATGCTAAGAGTGTGTCATCTATCAACCCATTAGTGACTACAGAGGAGGATCAAGGGGGAAATCAAATGCATATTGTTATAATTAATCAACAAATTATTTTCATTTCTAGACCATTTAATCCTTAGAACATGGGTAGGAAACATATGGCTGTATAGATGCTGTCTAGACTCCAATTCCCATCTGCCCCCAGCCCACAGGATCAGGGATGACTGGAGTTGTTTTCCAGCAACACCTGGAGAGCCAAAGGTTCCCCAGAAGCAAAAAGACTATGTTTTCAACTTTTTTAATAGGTTAAAAACACCACATTCTTGCATAAACTCATCTACCAAAACCCAGCACAACTAAATAAGTTCATTGACTAAAGGAATGCATATTATGCTTGACACATATGCTATATACGTAGGCTAGAATTCCAAAGCATATGAATTTATTATAAAATCCAGAATAGATTACTCCCAATTAGCTATCTCAATATGCAAAGCGTTCATTTTGTTTCCTTTACCAATTACAGCTCAGGGGATAATAACCTCTTCTTTTCCCACCATTGTTTTAAGACACAAACACAAGGGAGTTCCAAACTTGAAATGGCTCGATAACAAAAAGAAAAAAGAAAAAAAGAAAAGAACTCTATGTATATTCTAACTATCCAGATCTTTGTCTTGCTGAAAATTACATTCAGCAGCTCCTGGAAATTGACTCAATTAATATGACTAGGAAGGCCACTATTTTTGAAAGCTTCATTTGTATGTAAAATACCAAATTTACACTTGTGACTAAATTAGTAACATCAAGTGATGCAGGTTCTAGCTGAGTGATGAAGGCACAGCATGAGGGTTAAAGAGAATTAGAATTCTCATCTATAAAATAGTGTATATGCAGTATCTAAGAAAGGTTAATTGCTTTTCTTTTAGTTAATACAAGGATGCTTTATTTTTAGTAGCGTGTAAAAGATATACGGTACCCAGTTGCTCCCTGGTGTAATTCCATTAGCTGCAATAGATTACTAGCACAGAAAGCAGCTCTTAGTATTTAGTATGATAGTAATCCAAGTGCAGTGCAAGTTCTGATTTTCGATTAGATGGATACGTGAAAAACATAATATAAAATAAATTTGCATTTAAATAGCTGCTCTCTTTGCAAATGGTCTCAAAGTGAATCATAACTAGACATGTACATTTCCAATTAAGAATCTCAGTTTGGCTATTTTAACTTAACGTCTTCTTAACATGAGATCTTTACAGTTTAGTACATTAGTTATACCACAGTCACGTGTCTTCGTTTACTTAAAGCGAATGAAAACGATGCTTTCTAGAAAGTTTACCACAAGGAGAATAAATTATGCAAATTGTTCATATTCTGCAAATACTCTTATAACATGACACAATTCAGTAGCAAATACAGGTTGTTAGAGATAATCTCATCTCGAGATAAGGGCTTAGTCATACTGGATGCGAGTACCAGGACAGATGAGGCATTAATAGGCACTAAACAATGGTAAGAGATGAGTGGAAATGTCAGTCTTATTCATTCATAAGTCCATTTCTGCATCAATCTGCATTTTAAAAAGAAAAACGAAAACCATATGAAAAAATGCATTCTTCTGGTATTCAGTTTTTCACAAATTATGCATTTTGCATGCATATTGCAGACATTGAGCATATTACCCCTAATTAGGGTTGCCATAGATCTGGGAATTCCCAGACATGTCATCTTTTGCATGTTCTACATACCCATCGGGGGGGGTGGATTTTAAATTTTAAAGCAAATGTCCTGGATTTTGGTTCAGGCTGGGCTCTGGCACAGGCTACCTGGGCTCTGGATCTGGCTCAGGTGTGGGTGGCAAGGGCTCTGGCATGGGTGACCTAGGCTCTGGCTCTGGCATGGGCAACCTGGACTCTGGCACTGGCATGGGCAACTCAGGCTCAGCGGCCGTGGAGGGGCTCAGCAACTTTTTCTGTCCGGATTTTTACCTCTTGAAATATGGCAACCCTACCCTTAATGTTCATTAATGTACTCATTCTTGTATGTCTTTTGAGCTGAGAATTGTACTGCAAAATTCAAAGAAATGCGAGACCTGAAAGATAATGTCCTTCAGATCCATTTGTCCGGGAAGTGCAGATTAGGTCAGTTCACTTCAAACTGAGGGACAAACCATCATTAAGCATCCTTACCCTGGAAATCAAGTAATTCCAGAGAGCCAATCCCCTGCCACTGCTTTTTATATAGCTCCAAGGTCTGCTAATCTACCCAGTAGACAAGAGTACAAAAAGACTGCAGAGAGAGAATGTTAAGGATAAGTGTTTAATTGACACTGAAATGCTGAATGCCTCTGTGTATTGCTGAAGGCGTTAAAGTGAGGAAATTCCACTGGAGTATACTAAGTAGTCTCTGAACTCCATGGTGGGCACATGAAGAAGGGCCTCGGATGATGACTGCAGGGTTTAGGTCAATTTATATGGGGAGAGGCGGTCTTGAGGTATTGTAGCCCAGAGCCATTTAAGGCTTTATAGGTCAAAACCAGCACTTTAATAATAATAATAATAGTAAATTTTATTTATATCCCGCCCTCCCCAGCCAAAGCCGGGCTCAGGGCGGCTAACAACAATCAAATAATCAAACAGTCAAATAGTCACACAATCTAAAAATATTTCATTATAAAAATTAATTAAATCAAATTGATGGCAACCAATTAAGCAAAATTCTGTGCAGGTTGCCAGAGGAGGGAGTCAGGCTGCGCCCTGACCAAAGGCCTGGCGGAACAACTCTGTCTTGCAGGCCCTGCAGAAAGATGTCAGGTCCCGCAGGGCCCTAGTCTCTTGTGACAGAGCATTCCACCAGATTGGAGCCGCAGCCGAGAAGGCCCTGGCTCTAGTTGAGGCCAGCCTAACCTCTCTGAGGCCTGGGACCTTGAGGATGTTATTATTTGCAGACCGTAGGTTTCTCTGTGGGGCATACCAGGAGAGGTGGTCCTGTAGGTACGAGGGTCCTAGGCCGTATAGGACTTTGAATTTGGCCTGGAAACTAATTGGCAGTCAGTGTCAGGATAGGTGTCACATGCTTTCCCCAGTGAGCAACCTGGCTGCTGAATTCTGCATCACCTGAAGTTTCCAAGCTGCATTCAGAGGCATTGCAGTGCTCCAACCTAGAAGTTATCGGAGCATAGACAACAGGAGGCATATACATGTTCTGACATAATTGTCTTCAAATCATTCTTGAATTCTGCATCTAACAAAGTCAAGTACTTCTGGTGATGGGTTGCAAATATCTCACTTTGAAACTGTCCTCATAAATCCAGAGAGGATGTTTGTTACTTAGATAGGTGGCTGATAATTTCAGACTGAAGGCTTATGCATCAACTTAACATCAACGTGATGCTTGCTAACTACATGAATATTTATTAGTTTTGTTGATGAAAGCAGTATTACTACGGTCAGTCATTCATACAGTACATTTCATCACCCAATGCGATTGGACCATGCATTACAAGGATGCTCATAACTGCTCATATAATCAATCAAATACTAGTGGTCTGAATACAGATGCATTCAGGTGGTCTTGTGCTCAGAACCTTCCCCAAAATACAGTAGCACAGCAGCAGTGACGGCAAGAGGCCAGAAGTGTGGAGCCATTTGAATTTTTAAAGCCTATTTCATTAGCAGGTGAAGTGTAATTGAATAAAAAAACTAATGTTGAAACAGGTGAGAATGGTTAATTTATCATCTCTTTGTCCATTTAATTATTCTAGCAAGGCCTCAATAGACTTGTTCATTGATGTCCTCATTGCTGGCTATTACACTAGGCACGAGTAACCAACATAGTGCCCTCCGTATAACTCCGATCATCTTTTACTATTGGCAGTGCTGGATGGAACTGTTGAGGGTCCATGATATTAGGATGGTGAGCACTAATATGGGGCCTTTCTTCATTTATCATTGGTACAGGTGTAGTTACTGCTTGATCTGATGTTTTTAAGAGTGATACTAATTGCTGTTAAGGCAGTACATTATTCCATAATACTAGGTTAATAATGGTAAATTTGTGTGGCAGCATGCCAAAAAATCAGGAGTGGGGGTGGAGGACAGCAACTATACCCCTATAAATGGTAAATGCAGAAAGGCCCACATAAAATCAAGGCAGTATTATGGGATGAGAAGGTAAAGAATTCTCAGAAATCCCAGCACCTTTTGATGCAGCTGGAAACTTTCACACTCATTTGTTATAAATAGTAAATAGTCACCAGAGACACTCAGTTTATTGTTTGGCTTGCTATAGAAAGAAAACCTGTAACCAATACTTAACAACTTGGGGCCATTTCACACATTGCAATTTCTTATTTGCTCATTTAACAGCTCGCGCAAGACATCTAGTAATTTGAACATTGTGAAAAGAGAATTTATATAATATTGCAGCAAGGCCTCTGAGCACTAACATATAAACTGTGGTTGTGTTACTGCTGCAATTGTTGGAGGACTGTAGTTCAGCACTGAACATTATTTGCATGCAGAAGGCTCCAGATTCATTCATTGGCATCTTCAAATGGGGTGAGAAAGACTCCTCTGGGCAAAGCTGAATAGCTATTCCAACCCATTGTAGTCAGTACTGGCATTGATGGACCAATGTCCTGAGTTGGTAAAAAAACACAGATACCTATGTTTGGTTAACAGCTAGCACATCAGACTTATATCTGACAAACTGTATCAATATTGTGTCTTCCTCCCACTATCTCCAGTTAGTTTACGGGGATATTGCATGGAATAAATTTAAAGTGCATTGAATGATTTTGCTGTAGTTAATCCAAAAATCTAAAAAGTTGATGAAACAAAGGGAAAGTATGAATAAAGCTAGCATCTTTATGTTGGCAGTGTCACTATTTATCTACGAGGTTCGAGTTAGCTTAGCTACCATGTTTTGTAGCCATTGATAACCCTTTCTCTTTCCTAAATTTCTCTTATCCTAAAAAAGGCATAGGTCTGTCAGTGGCTACTAGCCAGGATAGCTAAACAGAACTTCTACATCCACAGGCACAGAAGAATACCTCTGAGTGTCTTATGCTAGGAGCAAGCAACAGGAGAGTACTATTGCTTTCTTGCCCTGTGTGCGAAATTCTCAGGGACATCTGGCTGGCCACTGCTGGAATGAGGATGCTGGACTAAATTGGACAAAGATATGTTCCAGCAGAGCTTATTTAGATATTCCAAATGATACTAGCCCAATACAGGAATCATACTTTCAAGTAAATTAAACACATAAGTGGAAAGAAGTGTACTAGCTTCACTCCCCATCATTGTCACTCTCCATGAGTTGATACAATCTGCAGAAAAGCTATAGCACTCAGTCAGAATAGGCTATCCTGTAAAAATACAACACACACAAACACACACACATATATATATGTGTGTGTGTGTGTGTGTGTGTGTGTGTGTGTGTGTGTGTGCATATATATATATATATATATATATATATATATATATATATATAACACAAAGTGTTGGCATCTTACATTATACCAGTATTTGGTCTTGCCCATAGACTATGGAGAACCATCTGCATTCCTGAAGGCTTCCTACAGAATCTGTGGGGAAAATGGGGGTCACCTAACAACTCTTAGCACTTTTAACAAACCACAGCTCCCAGAATTCTTTGGGGGAAGCCATGATTGTTTAAAGTGATATGGTGTTGCTTTAGATGTATAGTGCAGATGGAGTCTCATTCTTGACCTCACCTCTCCAAGCCCGAAGATACTAAATATTGCAACATATTTCTCTTTTCGTGTAACTAGCTGAGACAAAATGTACTTCTGCAATGAAATATGACAACCCAGATTCTAATATAATTTTAGGAATATTTTGCATGAGCGTATTCTTTGTGTTAACTCAAGAAGCAAGCATCACCCTCATTAAGGTGCTTTTTTTGTCTTCTAGTCAGACAAGTATAAGGAATGTAAAGTCGTTTCCTATCTTTAATATGCAGATGGAGTTCAATGCAAAGACATCAAAATTTTAATGCAGAACATGATATAATTCATTCACTCTCAGATCATCTCATTTTCTACCACTGTTAGATCAAGGTGATATTCAAGGAGGATAGTTTTACATTGTAACTACTTTATGTAAATGTTTTTATATTCAGGATACATTTAACTATCCTGTTAATTTTAAAGGACCAGAGTTATTTCATTTCCAAAAGAGAAATACTAGTTGATTTGAGATGTGTGCTCAGTCTGCCTGCTTACTGATGTTTTGCTCACATGTGAGGATGAGGGTACCAAGCTCTGCCCTCAAACCTCTTGTTGCCATCATAGAGTGTGCTCATGAAGGCTCTCCATGTAATTTGGAACCCTGCACAATTGGCTCCCTTGCCAATTATTTTCACAATTATTCCTTTCCTTCTTTTATCGCCATGTTTCTTTCCTTCTTTTATTCATTTCCTTCTTTTTATTCCTTTCCTTCTTTTATCGCCATGTAAACTTCTCTTATCGCCATGTTTCTTAGATTCCTTTATAGTTTTATTTCAAGTTGTGGCTGTTTTGTTCTCTCCTATTGGGGCCAGGGAGGGGCGGGGATAGAAGAAGAAGAAGAAGAGTTTGGATTTGATATCCCGCTTTATCACTAACCACCCACTAACAGCGCCTCAGTCTTATCTGGACTGAGTTTCAGAGGCAAGACACTGGTCCAGCACTTCCACTGCCTCACCTGCAGATGTAAAGAAGAAGAGTTTGGATTTGATATCTTGCTTTATCACTACCCGAAGGAGTCTCAAAGCAGCTAACAATCTCCTTTCCCTCCCTCCCTCACAACAAACACTCTGTGAGGTTAGTGGGGCTAAGAGACTTCAGAGAAGTGTGACCAGCCCAAGGTCACCCAGCAGCTGCATGTGGAGGAGCGGAGACGCGAACCTGGTTTCCCAGATTACAAGTCCACCGCTCTTAACCACTACACCACACTGGCTCTCTAGAAATTAGCTTGTCATCCCACAATTGAGTATAATGGAATTACCATTAGTTATACCCCACTCTTTTTGTAGGACAGATATTTCCCTTACTAATAGCTTGTGCCCTGCTAAATAACCCATGCTACAACCAGTATGTATAATCTTTCCCCATTTGTGACAGAATTAATGATAACAGTCAATTTGTTACAGTTGGATATAATTTGCTATCTGTGGATATAATTAATGCCTGACAAGATATTATGCAAATATCCCACACTACATTGAGAATTAATCACTATAAACATTTTCTAAGGACACATTATTCATTTTAATTAATTCATATTCTGTGCACACTGATAGTCTACTACATATAAAGAAACATCTTCTAGACTGAAACTAGATAAGTTGATTCCTCTTTCTGAACTAATGCTGGTTGGCATTGAACACAATTGTTCTGACTTCCCAGACATCTTCCATGGACCGCTACTAACGACTTTCATCACTGCTGTTAAGTATGATGGATCCATGCTAAAGTTCCCCACTCAGGCATCTATCAAACTTACCTTGAATTATGAGGAACATATGAGAAAGGTTATTGGAAATACCTCACTCCCCAAATGCTCATTCAACTTCCATCACTGAAACAGGCCACTTGGGAAACTAAAGAAAATGACACAGGAGACAAAGATGCAAAGAGTGAGGCACTTCCTGATCTTGGAAGAAGTGGCAAGGATAAGTTACATGATTCCATAGAATTATACTGTGTATACAAGTTTGTAGCTAGTGGAAATAACCCTGGGTGACTTCGGCAAGGGTTATCGAATCCACTAAATGAAAGGAGAGCAAAGGTGAGAACTCCAGGCCTGAAACTAGATTGCAACCAGGGTTAGTGCAGAAATGATCTGCCTGGTAGTGTAATTTTATGCACATTGATGAAATAATGGAGCAATTTACTAGAGACTTTCCTGATCCGTCATTCACCAGCTTCTGTAGGAAACATTTCTATATCCAAACATTCCTATATGAGTAAGCCCAGAAGTAAGGGATGGGAGATTCAATTCAGTTCACATTTAAAAGTGAATTTACCAAGTTCTCACTTACTGAAGCAATATGAGAACCAAAACACAACCGTCATTTGAAATTCACACTTCTCCGAATTTTGCAGTGCAGTTCCCCAGCTAGGTCATGTGTACAAAAAAAGCATATACCAGGGTAAAGTGTGCATCTAAATGCATATATTGGTGAAAATAATGTATGAAAATGCATTATAGTAGGGGGAAATACACATGCTTTGTAAACATGTGTATATTGGGGAAAATTGCATGCAAAAATGTGTTTGAGAAATTTGCACTAAAATAATGGTTAATTTTTATGAGGACTTCCCCTCACAAAAAATATGTATGTATGTATTTCACAAACTGATGTGGAAACGTGGAGAACAGAACATAGGACTGGAAAAATGAGAATCAGAGAGAAACCAAAATTGACATATTCACCTACACTAGGAGAAGTCAACTTGTATTGCTTTGAGCATAGAAATCAACCTTTATAAATAAGGGGAAATCATTCACCCACCCCATAAATTGCCAGTATTATTGTTTAGTAGCAATAGAAAGCAATGGGTTAAATGATAACATTATATTTGAAAGTAGCTATGGCTCAACTTATCTCTCATCTCATATTGAAATATCACTGCTGAACATCATAAACATATTGATTTGGTTTTAAACAAATTAGTAGAAGACCTCAGAAGAGCCCATCTAAGAAGTGTGATCCTTTTCATTTCACTGGGTGCGGGGAGGAAAATGCCCTTCATAGTTCATGACTGCCTTTGCATCTGTGACTTATGGGCCTTTTTATACTATAATAGTCACCCTTCATGGGTGAAATATTCTATATGGATGTTGGATTTCTATTTTAATGGACACCTTCTGGAAATGTTCGTTTTTAAAAGAACAGACAGTAAAGGTTCCATTCTAAAGGCCAGATTGTTTTCTTACTGGAAATAAGAAAAGTAAGTCTCCAATTCAAAGAACTCATCCTGTTCTCATATCTACTTTTAATTCCAAAGTCACTAGGTGGACTTCGTAGGCTATGTGACTGAGCTTATCGGTTTTAGGAGAAAACATTGTTAACATGGGTCTTAATATGGATTTAACAAATAAATATTAGATTTATAGTAGAGCTGGGGAGTGGAGCTGCTTTCAATGTCACTAAGCAATGCACGTTGTGGTTCTGAGTACAGAATCAAGAAGGGGAAATGGCAATGCCAACCAGGGAGGTCATCTGCTAGGAAACACTGCTGGTGGCCAGGATGTAGCACTAGAGGAGTAAGGAATTCCCTTCACTTACATTTCATCACTGGGAAGGGGAGGGTGCCACCGCCAGCATGGTATATGAGTGGATGGTGGCTGAGTAGAGGGTTGTCCAATTGTCCAAGCTGCTCTTGCCATCAACAAACTCACACCAGTTGCTAGCAGGAAGTTAAGCTTGGCACATGATCAGTTATAAATCAGACCAATGTGAACATTTAACAAAGCTCGTTGACAGCATGTCCCATTTTGCTGCTTGAGGAGAAACAGGAAGTGCTACCCTGCCCTGCTGCCGCCACCACCACCCTCCTTTCTTTTCTTTTTTTTTTTTTATAAAATTTTTATTGGTTTTACGAAATTTTTAAAAAACAAACAAACACTTAAGAAAACAAACATACACGTATAATTTCATAACATATTTTCATAAACCTCTTTTCTAAGACTTCCCCATACCCCCCTTTCTGCATCCCAATGTCCATAATTTTGTAGCAACTCCCAATTGTTACTTTCCAACCTTAATCATCTTAGTCATCTCTATATTCTAACCTTATGTCACTGTATCCCTTTGTTCCTAAGAACCAAAACACTCTAACATTCATTAAGTTTATAATAGTCCTTAAGATATCTTTTGAATTTTCTCCATTCTTCTTCCGCTGTCTCTTTTCCTTGATCACGGATTCTGCCTGTCATCTCTGCCAATGTCATATAGTCCATCACTTTCATCTGCCATTCTTCCAGAGTGGGTAGATCTTGTGTCTTCCAATACTTTGCGATGAGTATTCTTGCTGCTGTTGTAGCGTACATGAAAAAAGCTCTGTCCTTCTTTGACACCAATTGGCCGACAATGCCCAAGAGAAAGGCCTCTGGTTTTTTAGGAAAAGTACATTTAAGTACCTTTTTCATTTCATTATAGATCATTTCCCAGAAAGCCTTAATCTTCGGGCATGTCCACCAAAGGCACCCTCCTTTCTTTTCACCTCTGGTGCTGAGGCCAGTGCTGCTTCTCTGCTGTCAGTGAAGACATGGCTCTCCCCTTCCCTATTGTATCCTCACAACAACCATGCAAATGGAGGTTAGAGACAAGGAGCAGCCCAAGGTCACCTAATCTCCCAGGTCCTGGTCCAACACTATGATGACTACACTACACTAGCTGCCTTCAAATGTATATATAAATGTATATGAATTTTATAAGCCACATCCATACTCTTTCTCATTGGGAACATGATGATAACTCAAAAGGTCACAAAGCCATAACAATAGCTAATGGGATGATATCATAACTGGTGTGCATTGTTGGTCAACTCATTATTTGTCCATGTATGCATGTAGGCAGAGTTGACATCTTAACCACATATTGACCTTTCAGTTGAAACATCTCTGGCAATCTAGGCAGCTGATATTTCTCATACTTTGCCATTCTTTATCGTTTCAACTGAATTTCATTTCAAAAACCCTCCCTCCATTTTGGACAACGCAAGAATTACAAAATACATACCCTTAAAATTCTAACAAAATACAAATCATCTCAAATTCGGGCGTGTGCAGCAAGGGACCTATGAAATTTTACTCTGTAAAAATAAAGATTTGGTATTGGAGAAAACAGGTTTTATAGAATTCTGAACAAATGGCTTCATCTCTTTTGCTCGCACACACTTTCCCTTGTTCACTCTAGGCCAGAGTGAATTGTGAACTACTTCATAAGATAATTATTTGATGATGAGTTAATTTCTCACCATACTTTCCTTCTTGAGAAGTTCATTGTAGGAGAAATATAATGTGTTAAAAGTATTGAATCTCACCTTTTAAAGAGATGGCATGCACATGATTATTCCATTAAGCTCTGCAGTTTTGACTGCATAGATGTAAGATGGGGAGGTAATCATAAGATAAAGGACAGGCAGAGCATTGGGTGAGTTTCATAGCAGTTTCAGCCAGCTATGTTGTAATTTTAACGCCGATTCTTGCTACATTAATGGTGCATTAAGTTTCTAATTAAGCTACACTGAAGTAATAGCTATCAGCTGTAATGGAGTTCTGCTCTTAAAAGAGGATTTTTTTTGCTGCATATATATTCAGATTTCTACCTGGGAAAAGACTGCTTCTTTTATCATATATACTAATAGTGACCTCATTTCACTGAGTACAAGGCATTATATAGCCAAAATGACATAATCCGTGCAAAAGAGGGAGGTACTGGCAGGCTTGGGATAAGTACAAGTGTGTGTGTGTGTGTGTGTGTGTGTGTGTGTGTGTGTGTGTGTATTTGGAAAAAGAAAAAATCTCAAGGGAGGATTTCCACCACCTGCCACAAACCAGCCCAAGGAGGACTGATTATGCTCAGAGCTTCCCAAAACACCAAACATGGAGCTTAAAATGTCCCATGCACTGTGGTTCCCAAGCAGGAAGCCTACACAAGGAATTTGGGCAGATGGGCAAGAGGAACAACACACCTGCCATTCTCGCGACATCAGAATGATATTGTGGGTGGAATTCTACATTTGCACTAGGACAGCAGTTGCAGACCTCAAAACACACTGAGGTGGCTGTGGAAGGTACAATGTACAAAACTATTATTGCCGCTCCTCAGAGGAGGTAGAGACATGTGGTGGTGTAGCAGCATGTAGCAGTAACAAAGCTATTGCTATTCTAGGCTGCATCAACAGAAGTATAGTGTCTGGATCAAAGGAAGCCATAGTCCCATTCTATTCTGCCTTGGTCAGACAACACCTGGAATACTGTGCCCAGTTCTGGGCACCACAACCAAAGAAGGATATTTAAAAGCTGGAACATGTACAGAAGTCGGCAATCAAGATGATCAAGGGTCTGGAAACCAAGCCGTATGAGGAATGGTTGAGGGAGTTGGGTATGTTTAGCCTGGATAAGAGGAGACTGAGAGAAGGCATGATATTCATCTTCAAATATCTCAAGGGCTATCACATGGAAGATGGAGCAAGCTTGTTTTCTCTTGCTCTGGAGGGTAGGACCCCAACCAATGGCTTCAAGTTACAAGAAAGGAGATTCCAACTAAACGTCAGGAAGAACTTTATGATGGTAAGAGCCATTCAGCAGTGGTACGTACTCCCTCAGTAGGTTGTGGGTGTTTTTAGGCAATGGTTGGATGGCCATCTGTCATGGATGCTTGAGTTGAGATTCCTGTATAGAAAAGGGTTGGATTAGATGACCCTCAGGGGCCTTCCAGCTCTATGATTCTATGAAATGCTGCATCGGCACAAGCGTATCAGCTTACTAGACAGGATGACCCAGCTCCACATGCTGTTCTGGGGATTTTCTCATACCCCTCAAGACCCATATTCACCAGACTCACGGAGGAGGATAAATTCTCACTGTGCAAACAGAAGCCCCTGGGCAGAGCTTCCACTGCCAGTGTTCATTAATGAATCTCTCCTATGTGGTTGACAAGTGAGCAGTCCCACCCATGTGTCACCTTTGACCCACAGATAAATATCTGGCCCGTGGAGACAAAAAGTTCCCCTGCCCTAAGTTATAGCAATAATTTTAAACCATATTTCCTTTTTGTGTAGTTGATTTCTGCAGCATGTAACTTCAACTTTGCATTCTGCATTAATAAATTCTGTAAGCTATAAGTGCCCTGTGTTCAGCAGAGAGCTTATCTTGCATAGCCACATGATCGCCAGAGGTTCTGGTGGGAAAGAGCGATCAAAATAAAACAAACCTTTCAGCCTCAGCGTAAAAACCATGGCTGAGATTCATCCTTGATAGAACTGCTGCTGCAGCTTCAAGGGAACCACTCTAGGGACATCTGTGGAGCACTTCGAACATCTCTGTGTTTCATATACATGGTTATTCAGATGTTGAATCTTGACTGGCTTGAGGCAATGACTCCATTTATAAAAATAAATCGCAACATTTCTCACCCATTTAAGCAAAAACATGGCAAATTGGATGGTGCCCTGAGTGTCACAGTGAAGCCTCTGAGGAAGCAAAGAAAGAGCTTGTCAAATCTGTGGATTCCCGTCTCCTTTAGAACTCATCTTCCCTTTTAAGGTTAGCTTTGAAGAACTGTAATGTTTCGTAAAGAAATGGGTAGCATTAATAAGACGAGCTATTCCCTCAGATACTACTTTCTTCCTTTCCATTCTTGTACGGCTTTCTGATATTTGGCAAAGTATTTTAAGATGAAGGGATGCTATTCTGCCCTTACAAATAACCCAAACATGTGGTGCGATGTACACCAGGATATGCTGAAGAATCTGAGGACAAATTCAGCAGGCTTTGGGGCAGAAATGTCATGCTGAAGAGGGCGTAGAGTGAAATGGGGAGCCTTGGGAAAGGATGTAGCTCAATGCTTTGCATGCAGAAGGTCCTGGGTTCAATTTCCAGCATCTCTAGGAAGGACTGGAGAATATTCCTGCCTCAAAGGAAATCCACTACCAGGCAGTTTTCACAATATTGAGCTAGGTGAACCCAATGATCTGAGTCAATATAGGTAAATCCTTATGCTCTTGTGTCTGCAATGGGAATCAATGCAACAGAACAAGAACCTAAATGTAGGCTGTAGCCTAGTAGTTTCAACATTATACAGTGGTACCTTGGTTTTAGAACAGAATGCATTCTGGGAGTCCATTCGACTCCCAGAACCATTAGAAAACCAAAGTGCGGCTTCCAATTAGCTGCAGGAATATCCTGCAGCCAATCAGAAGCCGCAGAAATTGTGCCGGATGTTCGGATTCCGAAAATCGTTCGAAAACCAGAACACTCACTTTTGGGTTTCTATCATTCAGGAGCCAAGTTGTTCAGGAGCCAAGGCGTTCGGCTTCCAAGGTATGACTGTATTGAAATGTAGGAATACATTTAATTTTCATTTTACAAACTACTCTCAGGTCCTTTCTAGGGAAGGAGCTACTGTCTCATTCCTAAGACCCTGACATTCAGTTGTGCTGAGAGACAGAAAAGGTAACTAGTCCAAAGATTGGTATACGTGGACCACATCCCAGAAGGGCCTCACCAATGACCAATCAGAACAACTTCTGTGGCATCTCCTCCTTACTGCCACACATCTGCTCTCTCCCTTATGGCCTAGTCCGCCAACACTATCAAGCACAGGAAGAGGGCAAATAAGCAAGCAGCGGTTTCCGCTGCTGCTGTGGTGGCGAGATGCAACCAATAGTGTCACTGCAATGGCAAAAAAGGAGGAAGAGAAGAGGAGGAGCCGCTACCAATGAACAGGCAGGTAGCAATGATGGTTGCTGCTTTTACTTAACCCCGCCTCCTCTTCTTCAGCTGCCCACAGTGTTTCTCATCTTGGGAGGCTGCCAGGGTCTGATGACAATAAGAAAGAGGAACAGCAGAATAGCACACATAGAAAACTGGTGTGTCAGGAAGAAAGGCTAAATTAAAGGAAGGGTGGGGAGCTTGCGGCCCTCCAGTTGTTGTTAGAGAGCCCACCCCTTACCACTGGCCATTCTGGGTGGGGCTGATGGAAGACGAGTGACATTTACAGGGCCACAGCCTAGCCTTTCATGCTACTTTTTTGTACACAGGAGTTTATTTATTTGCTTTTCTAGGGAGAAGCAGTCCCTACTTGAACTCTGAAGTGCTCCACTCTAGATTGGATTACTCACAACTTATCCATTCACTGTGATAACTAGGCCAAAGTATTTAGGTGTGCTGCTTACCCTGTCCCAAGGGCAGTAAGAGACACTTTAAAATATAGTGTTTAAGTCATATTTTGTTGGAATCTTCCTCTTGATTTCTCTCCTGGAATCATGTTTCTTGAGGCTGGCAAGTGCTACGCAAGACAGTTCCTTCTTCTGCACCCAAGAGACACGGTACATTAACTAAAAATGGTATGCACTGGTGCTTAAAATTAAATGTCATTTTTACTTACAGACTCTAATGTGTGCTGGGCAGAAAAATCACACACCCGATAAGTGTGAAATAGATAAAAGAAAAGAAATGCAGGTGCCAGCTAAACATCTCCTCTAAGCTCTCCATGTTTTCCCTCTAATTCTCATGCTTCAGGCAGGCACCAGACACACAGTCTCTCTCTCTCTTGCTGAAGCATTTTACTTGTGGTTGTCTTAGCATTTACCTTAAATCAAAATTTGGAGAGAGCATTGGGGATGAAGTCTCAGGTGGCCCTGAGGAACAGTGGATAGTGTCTTAATTGGCCAGAGTAGGCCAAGTGATAGCAATGGGCTCTAGAAAACTTTCCCAAACAAATGTGCTTACTCACCTGAAACTTTTCTCCTGGTACAACCTACCTTTCTCCCTTCCCAACCTCATAGGAACTGAGTGTGTTGATATCCCCTGCACCATTTAACCGCAACCATGAAGCTTCTGTTATCTGCCACAGTGATATACAAAGCACACTTATTTTATGGCCATCAAATTTCAGCATTATCAGAATGGAGGGAGAGGACAGAAAATTAGAGGTGTTCAGGGGAACCCACTCACAATTTGTATGGTAGAGATTAGCAGGAAAGTGCCTGTTGGCCATGACCATCACAGGCTGATGCACTTCTCAGGCCACATAGACTGGTAGCCACTCATTTGCATTAGTGGAAAAGGGGCCCTAGATGCACGCTTGTCAATTCAATTCAATTCAAAATCCTTTATTAGGCATAACACACCACACATTAACAAACAAACATCATATACAGACTGTATAAAATACGGGCTCAGCGAACACAAATTATCCTAGTCCTAGTGTGGTGTAGTGGTTAAGAGCGGTACTCACGTAATCTGGGGAACCGGGTTCGTGTCTCCGCTCCTCCACATGCAACTGCTGGGTGACCTTGGGCCAGTCACACTTCTGTGAAGTCTCTCAGCCCCACTCACCTCACAGAGTGTTTGTTGTGGGGGAGGAAGGGAAAGGAGAATGTTAGCCGCTTTGAGACTCCTGAAGGGGAGTGAAAGGCGGGATATCAAATCCAAACTCTTCTTCTTCTTCTTCTTCTAGTCACTAACACGGAACACAGGGCATGGTCAGCAGTTGTTTCAGCATGCAAGGGGAGCTTTCACTGAAAGCATGTGGGGCTATATCTGGACCCCCTCCTTTTTATTAATTTAGTCTTCAGACCACCTCATTTAAAGTCCACCTAAAAATAAAATACATTCTAAACCCCACATAAAAATACAAACAATGGGCATGACATCAGAGAATACTTTGAAATGGTCCATTTGCTAACTGCAGCCGGAATGATAATTTGTCAAAACTGGAGAAATTCCACCATACCTTTTATAGACTCTTTGTTTTCTAAGGCATGGGAAATGACCTATATGGTCCATCTGACAAATAATATAATAAGGCAAATTGGGCCATGAAAAGTTTGTAGGGAAGTGGAGTTTGTTTATCACTTATTGGAATAATAAAGTGCAAGGTTTGAGTCACTCGTATTTATTACAAAGAGATATATAATGAATTGCTATAAAAATCGTATTATTATTATAATCACCATCATTTATTTACATGGCACCATCAATGTACATACTCCTGTACACAATTAAAATAAACATTTCTACCCTGAAGGACATACAATCTAAAAGAACAATACACAAAAAACAGTAGTTTAACATGCATAATTCACAATCCATTAATTAATGCTTGATTGTTATTGTAATTAATATTTTTCATTACTGTCATCCTAATATTTCATGTCCTTTAGAAAGGGCTCCAGAGAATGTTCTCTATTATCAGAATCAATGTGCCATTCAAGAATATGGTGAGGCACATTTTGTAATATTGCTGTCCTCCAGATACATCACAGGTTTTGGACTGCTTTGTCCGCAAACATTGCCAGTTGAACTAATCATTCCATCCATTCAAAGCAGAGCCCATTTCCCATTAGAATAGGAAATTAAAGGTATTTTCCCCATTGATGCTGATATTTTACACTTGCTAACCAATGCATAAGACTTGAAGAGGAAATGGCAGCTCTGCCAATTTGTGCTTCTACATTGACACTCTTTGTTTAAAGATGTTTCTGGTTATATTTTCAAGTGAATTCAGTGCCTGCACTAAAAATTCATATTGCTGCAATGTTTGGAAATCTTTAAAATGAGAAACTGCCCAGAGCTAGCGGACCTTAGAGACCCTATTTTCACCCATTTGAATTAATCTGAGCCAATAATTAGGCATCCCTAGAATTTATGAGACCAGATAGCCTCAACACAAAATTATGCTGTTCTAATTAAATAAGTACATTTTAATAAGCCCCAAGTCATATGCAAAATATGAGTTTAAACCTTTTCAGATGCAATATTTGGAAAGCCCCAAATTTTTGCACAAAAAAATTACACTAGTACCTTCTTTGCTCTAAAGGCATTGGGCATATTGATCCAGGGTACCTAAAAATCAGGCGTCTAGTAAAGGTTTGCATGCAGACAAGTGAATTCAGTTCTTTTTTATTATTATTTGTAGAGCCCAAGATCATGAGGCAGAATATATATCTATATCGTAACTCATGACCATGAGCGAGATGTTGAACTCATAGTGGATAGCTCAATGAATACGTTGACTCGGAAGGCAGTGGTGGCCACCAGCTCAGATGGCTTTAAAAAGGGATTAGACATATTTATATAGGATAATGCTATCAATGGCTAGACTCTGCTTCAGTTGTGAGAGGTACTATGTCTCTCTGGAAACCACAAAGCACTAAATGGCCTCAGCCCAGTATACCTGAAGGAGTGTCTCTGCCCCCATCGTTCTCCAGCTCTGAGGGCCTTCAGGCAGTTCCCTCACTACGAGAAGTGAGGTTAGAGGGAACCAGGCAGAGGGCCTTCTCGGTAGTGGCGCCTGCCCTGTGGAGCGCCCTCCCAGCAGATGTCAAGGCAATAAACAACTATCTGACTATCAGACTTTTTTTAAATATAAAAATTTTTATTGGTTTTTCAACATTTATATAAACACAAACAAAACACAATACAAAAAAAACAAACACATAAACAAATATGTATAATTTCAAATCCTTTTTTTCTTAAACCTTACTTCACCGACTTCCCCATACCTCCCCTTTCTGCATCCCAATTTCCAAATTTGTTTCAGCAAATCCTCCCCCTTGAATTTATCTAATTTTCCCTTGTTCTTTTCTTTTACTAATCTTTTACAGCTGTAGTCCCCTTTTTTCTATAACCTCAACATTTTAGCACTCATTAATTTTACAATATTTCTTAAGATAAATTTTAAATTTCTTCCAATCTTCTTCCGCCGTCTCTTTCCCCTGGTCTCGGATTCTGCCAGTCATTTCAGCCAGTCCCATATAGTCTATCACCTTCATCTGCCATTCTTCCAGAGTGGGTAGATCCTGTGTCTTCCAATACTTTGCGATGAGAATTCTTGCTGCTGTAGTTGCATACATAAAAAAAGTCCTGTCTTTCTTTGGCACCAGTTGGCTGACAATGCCCAAGAGAAAGGCTTCTGGTTTCTTGGGGAAAGTACATTTAAGTACCTTTTTCATTTCATTATATATCATTTCCCAGAAAGCCTTGATCTTCGGGCACATCCACCAAAGGTGAAAGAATGTACCTTCAGTTTCTTTACATTTCCAACATTTATTATCGGGCAAATGGTAGATTTTTGCAAGCTTGACCGGGGTCATGTACCACCTGTAAATCGTTTTCATAATATTCTCTCTTAAGGCATTACATGCCGTAAATCTTATACCGGTGGTCCACAACTGTTCCCAGTCAGCAAACATAATATTATGACCAATGTCTTGTGCCCACTTAATCAAGGCTAATTTAACTGTTTCATCTTGTCAAAATAAAAAAATTCCTTCCAGTAGCACCTTAAAGACCAACTAAGTTAGTTCTTGGTATGAGCTTTCGTGTGCATGCACACTTCTTCAGATACACAAATATACGTGTATCTGAAGAAGTGTGCATGCACACGAAAGCTCATACCAAGAACTAACTTAGTTGGTCTTTAAGGTGCTACTGGAAGGAATTTTTTTATTTTGACTATGGCAGACCAACACGGCTACCTATCTACTACTGTTTCATCTTGTGTATTCCATTTCAGCAACAAGTTGTACATTCTTGACAAGTTCTTAGTATTGGGTTCTAACAGTTCTGTTTCTAATTTTGATTTCTCCTCCTGGAAGCCAATTTTCCTGTCCTGTTTATAAACCTCCATTATTTGATAATAATGGAGCCAATCTCGTACTTTAAGCTTCAGTTTCTCATAACTCTGTAATTTCAGTTTGTCTCCCTCTTGTTCCAAAATTTCCCAGTATTTTGGCCATTTGGCCTCCATATTGAGCTTTTTCACGGCTTTTGCCTCCATTGGCGACAACCACCTTGGGGTTTTATTTTCCAACAAATCCTTATATCTAATCCAAACATTATACAATGCTTTCCTGACACTGACTATCAGACTTTTAGAAGATGTCTGAAGGCAGCCCTGTATAGAGAAGTTTTAATGTCTGGTGTCTTACTGCATTTTAATATGTTGGAAGCTGCCCAGAGTGGCCGGGGAAACCCAGCCAGGTGGGTGTATAAATGATAAAATTACTACTACTACTACTACTACTTCTACACTTAACTCCTACATGTGGGTTTCCTTTGGGCATCTGGTTGGCTACTGTGAGTTTAGGATGCTGGACTAGATGGACCACTGACCTGATCTATTCTTATTTTCTTACATAACCTGATCTCTCTTTAGAGTCTATGCACCATTTATGCAATGTTTTCTCCTTACGAAAGATTACTACTTTGCATAAATGCCCACTCCATTTCCAAGTTTACTGATAGCCATGCCACCAATGTAATATCTGAAGTGAGCCTTAACTGCAATATCAGTATAATATAATTTGCCACTCTAGGGTTAGGATTGTATCTCTCCCCCACCTCACACTTTTCATCATCAATCCATGTTTCTCACTTATTTAAATCTCATTAACATCAATTTTCAACAATTTAAACTATCACTAGCCAATCAGTTTGATTGTAGAGTGCTACTCATTTTGAAAGGATCTCAAAAACATTAACAGATTGAAGGAGGCAGAGTATCAAATAAGGTGCTCTTTTCTTTTTTTACTCGGTTAGAAAATAATGGAAAATAAGGAAATAATGTGAATATTACTGGATAGCAATAGTACATATAAAGTATCTGTCATAGAAAGTCATGACATCACTGTTATAGGCAATATGGGGTTGGGGTAAAAGTAGGAGGAGAAAGGAAAGGGAAAATGAAGGGAGACGGTAAAATTTCATTATTTTACATAGTAAATGAGCAAAGCTTTTATGTCAGCATGACATAAACAGTTGGTGTCTTTTGAAATTAAAGTCTGAGCTAATTTGACATTGGCAGTGGTGATGATTATGATGATAGCAATGGCTTCTGTGGCTAAAGATCGGTTTGATTATCATATTGCATCTATGACACAGAACAAGCTTTCTGACGGATGCCCTGCTTTAGACTATTACTAAATTTAGAATATTTTTCATAAGGTTCTGTTTAATAGGGTGCCACAAGTACAAAGCACCAAGCTGCCGAAAATGAGGGATTGAGACCTATGCAATTACCATCAGAGGCCATAATCTATAAAACAACATCTGAGAAATAATGTTATAACATTTCAGAATTATTTCATACATGGTTCCATGCTGTAATAAAAGACTCGTTTGGAAACAGAGCTGTGCCATTTAGATGTAAGTAGCTCGTTATTTGTTCATTACTCTGTTTTTATTTGTGTGTGTGTGTTTAACTGAGAACACATACATGCTTTGTTCAACAAGAAGAGACGTCGTCAGCTCTGCAGTTCCTGCCATTATGGGACGCACTGAATTGCACCAGTAATTCTGCACTGTGTCATGATGAAGGGAAGAACTAAATGGCTGAGTTTGAAGAAGTCTAGCAGTACCTATTGAAAGCTAGAGTGACCATGAGTTTTGAAACCAAATATGGAATGCACCACTCTTTATCTAAAATGGATTCCAGTGCAATTCACCATAATGCATTTAAAACAACAACAACAAACTTCCTGGTTACTTCCAGCTGTGAACAACTGATAGGAAATGGCAGCATCCAAAATAATTCATCCCTGCTCCAAAGCAGGTGTGGAGCTTTCCTGGAGACAGGATGGATGTTGGATTCCTTGCAACAGCTTTTGAATTATAGTTGATTTCTAGAGAAGGGCTGTTTTGAGCCAGAGCCCAGTTCAGGTGGGATACAAGGATGCCTGGTGTAACAGAAGAGCCAATTCTGAGTCCAACTCCTCTGTCCCTATAAGCGTATAAGCTCTTTGCCTATATATTATCTACATCATTGTAGAGGGAACAACAAGGCACATCCATAGTTTCACAACCCAACCCCAATACCCAAGGAAGCTTCTGGCAGTGGCAAGAGGAAAGAGGGAAATCTCCTCAAGGAAAGGCCCAATGCAACAACTTCCTGGACCCTCAAAGAACATTGTGACAGAAAGAGCACCATGGTCAATAGTGTCCATGGCTGCTGGGATGTCATGGACAACCAATAGAATTGCACTCCCCGCCTCTCTCCCAACAATGGAACAAGAACAATGTTTGCCAACGCTACTGAATTGATGCACGATCTTAAATTAAAACCAGTTTTCTATTTTCTTAGAATTATGAAGCTAATGAAGAAAACAACACATTGAGAACACCCCCTCCCCCCTTTTTTGTAATTTGTCCTGAATGCCTCCCTAAAATTTCATTTAAAGCCAAATTAGAAATAGCTAGTGTGTTGCGTCTAATTTAATTCTTGATTCACTTTTAGATTGCTTGGCAAACAGATTTATGCATATTAATTACTTTTCTAATGAGAAATATTTGGAAGTTGCATCTGTTGTAGCAGCAGAGCTCAGTTTAAAAAACAAAAAACAAATAAAGGGAGGTTTTTTTTGGTTTTTGTTGCAAAGTGAATATACAACATTAGCAGCTATTAGTTCAGCCAGCTTACACTCAAGCTGCATTCAGATGTGAGGTTTATTGCTTTAGTTTTACGGGTTATAATGCTAGTGCTTCTGCCCTAATTTCTAACATTCGTTTTACAAAGCAGTACCTGTTGCATTATGGAATTTTGGCTTTTTGATCAATATTCCACCATGCTGAGCTAAATTGTAAATGGCAGGAAAGAACGGTATGCTAAAGTACCGCCTCAAATTTCATCTCACAAAGTTACAACAAAAACATCTCATGATTTACCAAGAGAAGAGGGTTGCAAACTGTTTCCCCCCCTGGAAACATGGAAATGAGCACTATATTTTCACTAAATTCCACTATGCTTTTATGCTGTGTGAGAGATCCCATAAAACATGGGAATTATCAGGTAATGAAAAGGCAGGAAAATAAAGTGCTGTCTGAATGCAGCCTTAGATGAAGGAATGCTTCCGTATTATCAGGGAACAGGGGCCCAAGGGCCACATTCCTTCTAGGCAATGTCCCAGGGGCCACTTGCCTTTGGTGGGCGGGACTAGAAGCAAAAGTGGGTGGAGCAACATATGCTAATCTACTCCCACATTTCTGTCTATCCTTCAGGTATGCAAGAAGCATTATAGGATATCAAGGGCACATTCTAATCAGGCAGAAACACTCACAGAGGGTAGAAAGTAGGGCTGGTAAAAAGTGTAGCCTGAGAAGAAGGGGAGTGACTGGGGAAGAACCCCAAGGGTCAGAAATAGAGGTCTGAGTTCAGCGCCAAACCTGAGCTCTGCCATCCCTGCTGTATGATGAGGATGTATATTTTGTATTTTAGATAGATAGATTGATAGATAGATAGATAGATAGATGATAGATAGATAGATAGATAGATAGATAGATAGATAGATAGATAGATAGATAGATAGATGATAGATAGATATAGATAGATAGATAGATAGATAGATAGATAGATAGATAGATAGATAGATAGATAGATAGATAGATAGATAGATGATAGATAGATATAGATAGATGATAGATAGATAGATAGATAGATAGATAGATAGATAGATAGATAGATAGATAGATAGATATCTTTATTGTCATTGTCCCATGTAGAACAATGAAATTGAAAAACTACATAAAACTACATAGAACTACATAGCACTACATAAAACTACTACAAAACTACATAAAACTACTACAAAACTACATAAAACTACTACAAAACTACATAAAACATTCAAAAACCCTAAAAACTCTGAAACCCCATTTTAAAATACACTATACTATAGAGACCCCTTATGCTGTGTTTAGAACCAGAATTGCATTTGTGTAGAAACTGTTTCTCAGGCGGCTAGTCCTGGCCTTTATAACCCTATACCTTCTTCCAGAAGGCAGAAGCTGAAAAAGATCATTTCCGGGGTGCGTACTATCCTGCGCTATCTCTGCCGCTTTCTTATGGCACCTGGCAGCATAGATTTGATCTAAGGTGGGAAGAGTGCACCCAATTATTCTCTCTGCAGTCTTTACAACCCTGGATAGCATTGTTTTTTCTTCCCTGGCCGTGCAGGTCCCAAACCACACACAGAGACCATAAGTTAGTATGCTCTTCACAGTGCAATGGTAAAATGCCATCAACAGGTCCTTTGAGAGATTGTTTTTCTGGAGGATTAGGCATATCTGTTGTGCTTGGTGGTGTTTATATTTGATAAAATTTGCACTTAGCTTGATAAAATATTCCCTCTTAACATTTCTCATTTCGGCCACGGAGTCTACACAGAATGTCACAAGTATAAACTTGGGGGAAGGGTCCATTGGACAGAAATGGTTAATTACTTAATTAACAAGAACAGAGTTAATATGGGCCCTTATGTCATGTTTCCAGCATCCAGATCCCTTCCCGCTACATTTACAGATTTGAAAAAGTTCCCACCCCATGAGGATTTTCTGATGATATATTCCATTGGATTTCCTTTGCACATAGTCTTTGGTCTACTGTCTCTTTAGTTCATTTGCATCATCTCCTAACCAATTGCCTTCCCCTTGCTGAGCCAAGTTTGGGAGGGAGAAATGAGGAATGATGCCATTTTAGATTTTATGCAATGAGCAAGATACTTCCTCGCTGATTTAAAAAGCCTGGTTTGGGTAGGGGAAGAGGGGAGTTGGGCCAAGAGAATTGTCTGCCTTCTCCCTGCTTCACTGTTGCAGCCTCTATACACTAAATCAGGATGCAGCCTGACTTTTACAGAAACAACAGCACTGCTGATGTGTAACCCATTGGGGCCAATTCCTCTCTGTGCTCTCCACACATAAAGAGCCTCCACTATAAATTGGCCAAGTTGGCACTTTTGTGCACCCCCAGAGGAAATAAAAAGTGATGCCTTAGAAGTGCAGAGTGACCAAACCACTGAAACCAGACATTGCTATGCATTATCACTGGCAAGATGTTTTATATAGCTCAACAGACTAGACCTCCTGCTGCAGGATACATTAGAGAGGAATACAACCAAACTAGTTGTCACCATAGTGTTTATCTTTGCAGACAATACATTTTGGGCATGATAGCTGGCTGTTGGAATGTTCTGACACATCAAAATCCTCTGAAGGTCATTTCGAGAATGATTTTATCATTTTGCAGATTTACCAGATTAGTACTTCCTGAACAGAAACACAGCTCTCCTTCAAAACCCACAATTCTCTGAATTTTGCAACCCAGTTCTCTAACCAAATATGCATACAGAAATGTGTGTGTTCATAAAAAGCAGACACAAGCATACATATATCCATAAAAATAATATACAAAGTTGCCTTCTAGATGGGTAAAATTACTTGAATCAATCCTGTACAAGGCAGAATTGCATGCAAAATAAATATTGTTGCATACCATCCCAATTTCCATGTGGTGCAGGATTCCCCGGGCTGCAGGCACTTATCCAAGTTTTGTGTTTCATTTGGAAACGAGGCACAGCAGAGACTGTGGTATCTTTATGCTATAGGGTTTATTTACACATATATACAACCTGAGCCTACAATGGAGAGGTTCACAGCATTAAACTGCAAAAAGACCTTGCTTCTCCCAGCAGAAATCAGGCATGGCTCTCCCTCCACCTTGCTACTTTGCTTCCAGCTCACATCCCTGTCACTGCCTGCTCTCAACTCTGGCTTTAGCTGGGGAGAGGGGGTGTCCCACTCATTTGCCATCTCGTAGAGAGCCTCTTAATTTCCCATAATCTCACCAGCAAGATAGCTTGGTTATTTCCATGAATTAGAAGGCTTGATTAGATTTTAATACCTGCTGGATCCAATGATTAAAGGTCTTGATTAGATTTTGACACTTGCTGGATGCAGAGATTAGCATGGTTAGGTATACAGTTTAACACCCACACCCAAAATGCGTAACCATGTTTTAGAATATTTTTATACAAAATACATTTAAAATTTCCTGATTTGTTTTTATTTGTTTTACAAAATTTCACAAGTCTGTGCAGCAATGGAAATGAGGCAAATTAAAGTTAAGAGTAGAAAAATAAAAAACTGTGAAAGAATTCAAAATTGACAGATTTGTCCATCCATAACCATCGCTCAGGATAGCCCTGCATCTAATGACATAGATTCTAGCGCACTAAAACATATACTATAATAAATTTGTTAGTCTTTAAAGTGTCACAAGGCTCTTTCTTGGTTTTTCTACAATGCTACTAACATGGCTAGCCCTTTCAATCATTCTGAAAGTGATGTCTGGTGAGGGCTCCACCTCATATTTGTTTGTGCTTTTTGACCTTTCGTTAGTAGAAAATCTTGCATCAAGTGTTTCACCTGTACGTTGGATCAGTTCAGTTATTCATGACTCTTACCTTCTGAGAAATTCATAAGCAAAAAGGCTTAGATGAATATTTATTGTTTACTTCTGCTTCATTATCTCAGTGCATTTATCCACAATGGCATTTTGAGGGCATGATGCACATTTTGTATTAACAACATAATTTAACATTAGTGAAGATAATGCTAAGCGATGTTTCCTAATGACTGAAATTATACTTCAGGGGCTAACCCATGTATATATTAAAAAAATCCACCAAAAAAACCCCCATACGCCCTTTGAATATGAATTTTCAGCTTACCATTAACACTGCTGGTATATCCGATAATGGAAGAAAAGAAAATATATTTCATATGACTGTGGCTTCCCTTGACCTGTTCAACATCCATTGTATGATCACAATCACCTCTTTTACCATAAACCATATTTATTGCTGCAGATTCAGTTGACAACCTTCTACATTCTGAAATGCTGTTTCAGTGAAATCATGTGAACGTCTACTCAGACATACATCCTGTTGAGTTCAGTGGGGCTGACCCCCAAGAAAGTAGGCGTTAGATTATAGCCTCAGGCTTACTGGTACTTGACATTTACAAGATTATACTGTAGGTATATATCCTGGCAGGTATCAAAGAAGAAGTGCCAGGGATGCATTCAAATCAGAATTATGCCACAGATATGGGGAATAATGCATTGCCTAGTCGTGTCCAGTAGGAAACTTCAAGAAACTTAGATTAAAAGCCCAGCAGGTTTATTTGGAAGTCAATAATGCTGAAATGTGTAGGACTTTGTACTTGTTCTAAAGACTGTGGCATTAATACTGAAGAGTTTTTCAAAGGGAAAGTGGAATATGTAATGTTTCACTGAAATAAGTACCATCAACATGCATATGTTCAAATCACCTCCCTCTCACAATTTATCTTTTAAGCCATGCTACTTGGGAAAGGAAATAAATGAATATAGCACACCCAGCGCTGGGAAGGAAAGTGATATATGAATGAGAAAAGAACAGACACTGAATGTTAAAAGGCCCTGTAAGCTTACCTTGGGTCCAATACATACAAACAAGCCATGTGGAAAGCACTTCATGCCATGTGTATCTTGCCAATTTCATAGTGTCACTGACCTAAAGTATCTGAAGTATTACGAGTCTTCTGAAAAGTTTTTAAAGCTTACATGAGAAACATTGGTAAACTTAACTGAGGGGCACTGGTGACCAAGATGGGGAAGTTTCCTGGAAACTTAATTCTATGAGGAACAGCTGAAAGATCCAGGCATGTTTGCTCTGGAAAACAGAATATTTAAAAGGAGGTGTGATGGCACTTTCATATCTGTAGAGCTGCTATGCTGAAGAGGAGCAGACAGATTCTCTGCTGTTCCAAAGGACAGAACTGCAAACAATGAGTGAAAAGTGTAGGGAATCCAATTTTTGGCAAAAGGGTAAGGCAGCAGTGGTGAACTGGGAGCCAAATGCAGCCCTCCAGGCCTCTCTATATGGGCCTTGTAATTTGCCCCAGTCACACCCCTTCTCCACAGGCCACATCCCTCACCAGCCCAGTTTTGAACCTTACCCTACTTTGCAAATATTCAGGAGCAAACGGCAGGGATGGTTGGAGATGCTAACTGGCCTCCTGGCACTAATATCACCATGGCTTACTGGGAGGAGTCAGGTGGGTGGGAAGGTCATCTGCTGGGGCCAAGGGTGGGAACAGATGGCAGGGAGGAATGGCAGGGCTTACGTGGCCTCCTTAAGACCACTGTCACTGCATCTTGTCAAGAGGAGAAGGCATGTGCAGATACATTGGCAGAACTAAAGGCAGGAGCACAGTGAGGGGGGTGCTTATGTGGCCTCTCTGCACCTGCATTGCTGCAGCATTCTGGGAGGGGGAGAGATGAGGTTGTGCTCCCACCCATGGGTATGCTCAGCCATGACCTGCCTACCACACTGGCCCTTCCTCTTCCAATAATCACCGCCACCCTTTCCTGCCAACTGCTTCTGTCCTCATTGTGAGTTTTTGCCCAGCAGAAATGTGTTCTTGAGCTTTGATAACATCTCTTGCTCACTTGGAGGATAGAGAGGAGTGTATAAATGTGAATAGGGAAATTTGCAGCCATTGTTCCACCCACTTTTGTCTCTGGCATGTGGCCCCTGTTAGGTTGTCCAGAAAGGAATGTGGCCCTCAGTCTTGAAAAAAGTTCTCCATCTCTGTATTAGGAGAACCCTCCTAAAGGTGTGAGCTGCTCAATAGTGGAAAAGGCTGCCTCAGGAGATTTATAAGCATTTACGGTGGCACCTTGGTTCTAAAACTTAATCCATTCCAGGAGTCCATTCAACGCTGAAACTGTTTGAAAACCAAGGCACGGCTTCTGATTGGCTGCAGCAGCTTCCAGCACTCAAGTGGAACTGGAACACTTAGTTCCGGGTTTTCGGCGTTTGGGAGCCTATTTGTTCGACAACTAAGCCATTCGAGAACCAAGGTACCACTGTATAGAGATGCTTCTGCCAGGTATACTATAAATGTCTCTGCATTGCAGATCCTGAATTGAGAAGTGACTTGGCCTAGATGACTTCCAGGGCCATTGCAAGCATACGGTCTTTATTTTGTTTAAAGAAAAAGAATAGGGAAGCTGTAAGATCAATTTCTGAAAATTAACACAGTGAAACATATGCTACAGGAAGACAAAATATCCTAACACAGACTTTCATTTATGCATTTGGTTCTCACCTCAGGAAGAAAGCTTGATGATTTTCTGGAACATTTAAAAGACTAGGAGCCATCTATAAAATGTAAAACCAGCAAAGTGAGGAATGCATTGTGTGATTTATGTGTTTTATGACACCATTTCCAAAACACAGGAGACAAATCTATTTTCAAGAATGTCCTAGCCAGAAGTGAGCCAGTTGATGTAGAAAAATGGATCAGATTATCAAGAGGCAAGGAAAACATGGTTTTATGAAATTATATAAACCTTTTAAAGATCTACTTAAAAACAGCTTTTAAAAATAAACAAAACAAAAAGAAGAATCATAAGTGAGTGAAGAAAAACTTATCAAATTGCAGATCAGACATTAGCCACAGGACAGATATTAAACTGGATCATAGCAAAAGAAAAGAGAGCCAGAAGCCAGAAAGTCATTGGGTAATCAGGGCAACTGAAGTGGGAGGAGGGAAGTTGGAGACACATCTCCATGTTGAAAGCCACCTGATAAATGCTTTGCATGACATGTTCCTTCACGCAATACATAATTAAGTTATGGAGTACATTGATATGGTGATGGCCATTTGCTTGGATATATTTTTTTAAATGATTAGACATATTCATAAATATGTTTATCAATGGCTATTAGCCACAGTCTCCATATTCAAAAGGCCATATATCTCTGATTACCTGTTGCTGCAGAACAATCAAATGGGATGGTTATTTCCTTCCTGCGCTCCGTGTGAATTTGCCAAGGGGTAAGCTCAGAGCTTGACTGAGCTCAAAGGAGTTGGAGCATGCAGGTGTGTGACACAGGGGAACTCCATTATGAATACCTGTGAGCTTCATTCCCCCAACATATCAAGGTGATAATATTTCAGGTGGTGCCTCTTTTAGTATGTAGAGTTCTGGAGGTGGTCTGCAGCTCCTGTCACTTTTCAATATTGATAGCAGGGGAATGGCACATGCAAAACCAAGAAGTATAGAATGACCAGGGTGAGAATAATGGGTTTCTATAGTTCTAGGCCTGCTGTCTTTGTCCATGGAGTTTTCTGGGCAGGGATACTGGAGTGGCTTGCTGGTTCCTGCTCCAGGTGGATCATGTTTAGTCAAAACTCTCCACTATGACCTCTCCATCTTGGGTGGCCCTGCACGGCATAGCTCATAGTTTCTCTGAGTTATTCAAGCCCCTTCACCATGGCAAGGCAGTGATCCATGAAGGGGGCAGTGATCCATGAAGGGCATCTTAAAAAGCAGAGACATCACCTTGCCAACAAAGGTCCGTATAGTTAAAGCTATGGTTTTCCCAGTAGTGATGTATGGAAGTGAGAGCTGGACCATAAAGAAGGCTGATCGCCGAAGAATTGATGCTTTTGAATTATGGTGCTGGAGGAGACTCTTGAGAGTCCCATGGACTGCAAGAAGATCAAACCTATCCATTTGGAAGGAAATCAGCCCTGAGTGCTCACTGGAAGGATCCTGAAGCTGAGGCTCCAATACTTTGGCCACCTGATGAGAAGACTCCCTGGAAAAGACCCTGATGTTGGGAAAGATGGAGGGCACAAGGAGAAGGGGACGACAGAGGACAAGATGGTTGGACAGTGTTCTCAAAGCTACCAACATGACTTTGACCAAACTGCGAGAGGCAGTGGAAGACAGGAGTGCCTGGCGTGCTCTGGTCCATGGGGTCACGAAGAGTCGGACATGACTAAACGACTAAACAACAACAACATAGTTCTAGGCCAGCCTAACTTGTTACCTACATTTTAACTTCATCTTAAAGTTAGTTTTACAAACTGTATAAAATTAGTAGGCCATAAAAATTGAAACACATCTTGCAGGTGTGGCAGCATTGTGAAATTCTAGACTGCTTCAATTAAAATGGGAAAATCATTGTCCTGACAATCTTTGTTCCACCACTACCACTATGCTGAAATTAATTTGATGTGTTGTTTCCAGCAGCTCATCTCATTGACCTATAATTGACCATTATGTGTGAAGATAAGGAAAACTTGGGGGTCAGTTCTTGGGGTCAGTTCAGTGCTCCATTTCAAAAGATGTTCTATCTTACTCTCTAATAGTAGCCATCACTTCTCAATCTTTTGTCTAAGATCAAGTGTAGTGTAGGAGTCAGATGCTTGAAGTATGTCAAGCTATGACAGCCTTTGCCATACCCTCCAGAGATATTTGTGCTGGAGGGTACCAACTTGATTAAGACTGAGCTACAGATACTATTAATAGTCATTCTGGACTACAGGGGAGAATATTGGGAGAAATGTGCTAAAACCAATATTAAGCTTAGAAAGTGATGTGGCATAACATTGAATTTACCATTGTGAAGATCTTCTGAGATTGAGTGATGCATATTTTAATTTTTTTACTGGTAAATATCTGAACTCAAGTAGAATGAAGTTGAATTTGGACTTAAGGAGGAGAACTTTTCAACTACCTTAACAACCAGAAATTCTACCCAGAAATTCCCCAAATCTCTTTCCTCTGTTAGTTCATTCAGTTTATACATTACCTAGCAGTAGTGGGTGGAGTGGGTGGCTATTTCTTCTGCTTTCCCCACTTCTTTTGTATCATAGGAAGTGGGACTTGTAGATCGAACCACCAGAGAACCCCTTAAATCCCATTTCCTACATTACAATGGAATTGAAGAAAACCGTATGGGTCATTCATCCTACCTCTTTCTCTGCTTGCTGGTAATTCTATGTTAGCTGGATGTAATAATACAGAATAATGAGTGGTTGGTGGGTGTCTTCATTCAAATAGAGGGCTAAGCTACAGTACATGAACTGACAAGGGGCCAATGGGATCCTATAAAGCTGATGTCGTGTCTGTGCCATTACAAAGATAGATGGGCTTTGAATAAGAGGACAGGACAGTTCATAACAATATGTAACACATAAATTGCAATGTGCCCTTGAGGAGAGTGTTCTATTTTATATTCCGATAATGAAGAGAAGAACGATCATTTTAATCTTTTGTTTATGCCTCTGATTTCACTCTGATGTATTATGTAGAAGAGCATGACACTGCCAAAGAACAAAATCACTAATACACAGCATTCCTGTGACTGATTGACGGTGCTCTTTGTGAATTTTACTGAATTGCAAGGGCTGTTAGTTAGCATTCCACAAATCGCAACACTGCTTATAAAGGCTACCCAACTGCAACAGTGACAGCAATAATAGGAAATCTTCTCAAAGAAAACAGCATTTTTAATGGGTTTGCACATTTACATCTAATGTCTGGAGCCTGTTTCATCCAATGAGCAATTGTTTTCTTTAAAAAAACATTCAGTATGTGTGGCTGGTGAGTTTGGAAAGTAATATTTAAAGAGTGCCAAGTAATGTTTGTTCTCTAAGGACAAATGAATCCATATCCACTAGTTCACATGACTGGATTTTTTATGCTGTGCTTTTGTAAAGTAGAATGAGGATTCTTGAGGCAGCAATGAAAAGAACCAGTTGTACGTTAGCGGCAAACCCCAACCATTTCCCCCCTCATGTATTCCATGTTGGGATATATTTTTCTTCTTTATGCCTAAGACTCTATTACTATTACATGGGTTAATAACTCAAAAGGGTTCACTATATTGAATGAATAAATCAACAGAGAAATCCTTTTGTTGTTTTACTGAATATCTAATTTGTTAAATCCTCCTTTTCCACTCCAAACCCAAATTGCTTTAATTAAGAGCATTCAGGCTGCTAATATTCTTCTTCAATGTGATTAGTTTTCTATAACTGAATAGATCAAATGATGCTATGGAAACAAACTTAAGGACCACAGAAGCTGAAAAATGGGCACTTCAGAATCTCCCTCCCAAGGGAAGAGGGAAGCTGTCAGTTTCAGTTGCTCTATGTTTTCCAATTTTAAGTTCAGTTCTCCATATTTCAGTTTGTGATTTAAAGAAAATTCCCATGAACACTTTATCCTGGTTTTTAATGATTGATGTGTTAATGTACTTTTACTCTTTTGTTGGAAGCTGCCCAGTGTCTGGGGAAACCCAGCCAGATGGGCGGGGCATAAATAAACATTACCTTGCTGGGGAACTGCATTGCAAAATTCAGAGAAGTGTGAATTTTGAAGGGGTGGCTGTATTTCAGTTCACATCTTGTTTTGGAAAGTATAAATTAGGGAGGTTGGCCTTTAAATGAGAACTGGATCAATTTTCTCCCCCATCCTTAATCCTCCACTTCGGAAGCTGTAGTGGACCCACCACTTAATACCACCAATTAATAATGTCGCAGATCCACTTCCACTAACTGCCCCCAATTAAATATAGTGCACCCACCTCACAGTACACCAATTACACAAATTTCTACAATTCACCACATTATCTAGTGTGGGACTTGTGTGAGGGAAAACGTAATGATTTAGAGTCCCAGGCAAGAGCCGATCAAACAAACAAGAAAAGAAGCTTAAACAAAAAGTAGTTTATGAAACAAAGTGGGTCAGGAACAAAGTGGATTCTTTCAGGTAGAAGTTGACTGATTTGCTTTAACGAACTATAAGACATCTCAGGCTTAAACATAATACTATAGGCACAACTTTTAAACTTCAGTTACTAAAAATGAGGTACAGTGGTACCTCGCAAGACGAATGCCTCGCAAGACAAAAAACTCGCTAGACGAAAGGGTTTTTTGTTTTTTGAGCTGCTTCGCAAGACGATTTTCCCTATGGGCTTGCTTCGCAAGACGGAAACGTCTTGCAAGTTTGTTTCCTTTTTCTTAACACCGTTAATACAGTTGTGACTTGACTTCGAGGAGCAACTCATAGAACGTGGTGTGGTAGCCTTTTTTGAGGTTTTTAAAGACTTTGGTGATTTTTGAAGCTTTTTCAAAACTTTCCCGACACCGTGCTTCGCAAGACGAAAAAAATCACAAGACGACAAAACTCACGGAACGAATTAATTTCGTCTTGCGAGGCACCACTGTATTACACTTCAGGTGGTAAGTATTCAGGTTTCTAGAATAGTTGGTAAAATGCTCAACTCAGTTTCTGTCATGTAGATATTACAATTAAATATTTTCAACACCATACCACTTCCTTCACAGCTTAATACATAGTTTCATGAGCAAGGGGCACTTCTCTTTAGTACCCACTCTCTCTTTTTTTTATATAAATATTTATTGAAGTTTCAGAAATTATATAAAGAAAACAAACAAAACACAGACAAAAAACAAGTATAATTTTGATCCCTTATTTTCTTATACCTTACTTTGCTGACCTCCTCCTACCTCCCCTTTCTGTATTCCAATTTCAAATTATTTGTTCAGCAAGTCCTCTCCCTTAATTTCATTTAGTTTTTAACCTTTCTTTTCTTTTAACTTAAACATTACTGCTGTGAACCACTTAGCTAAGTGAAGCTAAGTACCCACTCTCTTAACAATCCCACACCTGAGGTTTTCTAAATGGTATAACAGACCCAAAGGGGATCACCTCACCCCTTGTTACTGGTTTGGGAGTCTTCAGTACCTAGAAGAACTGTCCCCTCCTGGCTATACTGAGACCCAGGTAGCCTGTGCCAGCCCCGGTGGCTGCCAGGCCTTGCATGGCTTTCCCGAGGGCACATTAGGCCCCCTCACCAGTCCTGGAGGTTGCCTGGCCATGCATGACCTTCCCAGGGCCATTCAGCCTTCCATCCAAAACATGATTGCACTAATTTCATAGCTGATAGTAAAGTAATTACCAGAAGCTTAAAATTCTGGGAACATACATACTTTTTATAAAGAAAAAAATATTTTAATATGAATAAAGTTAGCACAAACTTCATCAAAATATGCATCTTTGAAGGTTACTCAAAAAACAAGGCCTGCTTCATGCATTATGAGTTACAACCACAGAAATTACTATCACAATTAACTCCTGTGTCTCAAAGCATTCATGCTAAATGTGATTCACAACAGTGTTGGCAACACAAAGTTACATCTGTCTTTAGACACGAGAAGCGCTTGTGGGGAGGATCCAACATTTTAAAAATCATGATTCATAGGCAAGGCCCAAGTTTTCACGAGTGTTCAGCATTGCACCTTTCTGACGGTCCTTTCTAAATCGTTTGCACAATTTTTTTCAGCTGGGTTTATACACAGGCCATCCCAAAATCACTTCAATGTGCTAAATCCTTTACTAGCTAAAAGAGCTTTCTCATGCTTCCTGGCCAGATTAAAAATTAGGACCTAATTCCAGAGCTATCTGGAACACTCTTATATCTCTCGTTTTCCTTTATTCCCATTGCAGTTCTCTGTGAATGAGGGAAAGAGATGGTCTGGCTACAGAAGTCTAAAGAGTGTCCATACTCCCCCACCTTTCCACTATTTGGGGGCAGGCAGTGGTGTGTTAAGTAGCTCGGCATAATCTGCTACTAGCGTAATGTTGGTCTGTTCCCAAAGGGCTCTTTCTCATTCATTCATTCATTCCTGTTCAATCCCACTTCCCCTGTATGGAGCTCAAGGCATCTTACATTTCCCCTACTCTTCACTTTTAACCTCATACTGACCCTGTGAGGTAGGTTAGGCTATGCCACATCCTCCTATATATTTAAAGCCCTATTATAACACTTTAACAGTCATAGTTTCCCCCAAACAATCCTGGGAGCTGTAGTTAGTTAAGGGTGCTGAGCAGTGCCATTTTTCTAGAAAAAGAGATGCTGGAACTCACCACGAGCGCCTCCCTTGTTCTCTTATCATGGCAATGGCACCCACCTGAGAGGTGCCGGAACTGCATTCTGATGAGTTCCAGCTGAAAAAAGCCAGGGTGCTGAGACTTCTTAGGAGACCCCTAGTCAGTGGCGTAGCGTGGGTTGTCAGCACCCGGGGCAAGGCAAGTAATCTGCACCTCCTAACCCATGGATTTGTGCCCCCTAACCCTAACCCCCAGATGTTGCGCCAGGTGCTGCCGACCCCCCCTGCACCCCCCACGCTACGCCACTACTCCCATCCTCTCATAGCTGGAGGTGCCGGCGACTCAACCTGGGGGCCTTTTGCAAGGAAAGCAGCGCTCTCCCATGCAGCCACGAACTGTAGTAGACCGGCTCTTTTGAGAAGCAAGGCGGCCTCGGCTGAGGAACGTGGCTGGTCTCTGCAGGGGAAGGAAAGGAAGAGACCGCGGGGTCTTTTTCTTCCAGGCATCCATCCAAGAAGGAGCGCCTGCCTCTGGTTTAAACCTCGCTCACCAGAAGAGTTGCAGATCCAGCCGGGAAAAGCAAATTCGGGGGAAAGTCTCCTGAGAGGCGCCCTCCCTGCTCTCAGAATGGCGGGATGATGAGAGGCGCCCTCTAAGGGACAAGAGACCCGGGAAATCCACCTCCCACTGAACTGAGCTGGGGTGGGGGGACTTAATTGGAAAGAGGATCGCAGCTTCCTCGAAGGGAGCCTTTGACCTTGAAGCTTGCTGCTGGCAGGGTGGCTTTTTGCAGTCGCCCCAATTTGGGGCGCAAATACCCGGTGGCTTCGCCCCCCAACCCCCGCGAAGATGCGGCTTGGGGGGCGCGCGCGCGTTTCCACCTGACACTCTCCCTCGCCCCCTCCCCGGAGCGTTGCAGTGAGAAAGGGAGAGTCTCCCGCTCGGCTGCCGCTGTTTCTCTCCACGTGTCCGCCGCCAGAGGCAGCAGCGTCGGCGGCGGGCGACCGTGCCTGTGCGAGCAAGTCTGGCGGTGGAATGGTGGCGAGGTGCTGCGGCTGCCGCCAGGCCCTGGCGGTGGTGCCTCCCAGCGCGCTCTGCCTGGGCGCGGCACTCAGCGGGCTCTTCAGCTTCGGCTTCTTGGCCGCGGCCCTGGTGCTACAGCCTGCGCCCGAGGCTCTTTGGAGACTCCGGAGGCGGCGAGCGCGCCCCCCCAGATGTTGCGCCCGGTGCGGCCGGCCCCCCCCTGCACCCCCCACGCTACGCCACTGCCCCTAGTACCCTAGTATGGAAGTGAAAGCTGGACCATAAAGAAGGCTGATCGCCGAAGAATTGATGCTTTTGAATTATGGTGCTGGAGGAGACTCTTGACAGTCCCATGGACTGCAAGGAGATCAAACCTCTCCATTCTTAAGGAAATCAGCCCTGAGTGCTCACTGGAAGGACAGATCGTGAAGCTGAGGCTCCAATACTTTGGCCACCTCATGAGAAGAGAAGACTCCCTGGATAAGACCCTGATGTTGGGAAAGATGGAGGGCACAAGGAGAAGGGGCCGACAGAGGACGAGATGGTTGGACAGTGTTCTTGAAGCTACCAGCATGAGTTTGACCAAACTGCGGGAGGCAGTGGAAGACAGGGGTGCCTGGCGTGCTCTGGTCCATGGGGTCACGAATAGTCAGACACAACTAAATGACTAAACAACAACAAGTACCCTCAGAGAGGTACAATTCCCAGAGTAGTTGTTTTTTTTAATGATATTTATTGAAAAAAGAATTTTTTAAAAAATTACAAAGAAAAAAGACAAAAACAGAAAAAGAAAAAGAAAAAATAAAACCATCAGTTTCAAATTCTCCACTTTCATTACCTTCTTTCCATGACCTCCTCCTCCTCCCATCTCTTGTATCTTGATTAATAATTGTCACAGCAAATCCTTTCCATAATTCATAATATTTTGTCATTACATTACCTTACTCTGTTTTCATCTTATCTTATAAAAAACCTTAAAACTTAAGACTTAAATCTTATTTTTACCAGCTTCTCATAACCATTACCTTTTTACCTAATTCTTTAAACATTTTTACAAGAGCCAAGTAATTTCATTTCAACATTTTTCAACGTTCATAAAACATTTCTAATGTTAAAAAAGAGAATAAAACATTTCTAATGATAAAAAAGAGAATAAAAACAATCCAATCTTCTTCCAGCGTCCCCTCCCCCCGGTCCCGGGATTGTCAGTCCTTTTTATCCCATTAGTCTGGCACATTAACCTGGTGATCTTATATCCGAGGCCTTCAAATCTCTTCCATGTCCCTTCCGCAGCTCTTCTTCATATTTTCCTTTCACTCGTGGGAACTCCAGATTGGTAGTGTTTTTGACCCTTTTCAACAAATCAGCCCCTTTCCCATAGTCCAGACTAGACTCCATGTGCTATTTTAGGACATGTTTCAAATTCCCTCCAAAATTGGAAGTCCCAACAGCTCCAAACCTCTGACAGCCCATTGCCAGACTCGGAAAGTCCAAACATCCCTGCATAGGGGGGGTCAGTCCAACCCCCCACTTCCAAATCAATCCAAACTTTGTCTTTCCAAATCTGTTTTTTTCCAAGTTCATTTGTCAAATCCAAAGGCTCATTTTCCTGCTGGGCCAAAAGTCCCTCCATCTCTGGCGCCCAAGATTCTGCAACATCCTCTTCTCTCACCTGCTCTGTCAGGACACACTCCTGTTTAAGTTCCTGGGTGGGCTCCATATAATTTCCCACTACCTGTTCAAATGTTCTGGCCACATTAGTCATCAAATCCGTCTTCTGACTTAACTGATCCAATAGGGCATTTATTTTACAGAAAGCACCCAACAGTGCTTCTGAAAACATTGTCCTGCAAGGTCACAAATCCTTTCCCACGGTTGTAATCTGTGGCAGCTGCAAGCTCCCTAGAATTGGTTACAGTTTCACAGTCCCCCTCTAGGGGGAAAACTTCTGGTTGTTCTTTCTTTTAAGGACAATAGCATCAAAGTTTCTTTTTTTAAGATATTTTGTCAATATTTGTTCCTTTAAAATGCGAAAGGCAACAGTGGAATCACAATGTTACTCTTCTTTTAACCATCTGTCAAAAACATTTGTCTCTGGTCAATGAGCTTCAAAACGTCAATTCTGACACCCCTCTCCAGGGTCAGGACGGTGGAAAGTTACTTTGCTTTAAACTCACTTCTGCAGGTTTAAACAGTCCAAAAAAGATCCCCCTTCTTCTCCTGCTACCGAAGGGGGGTTCAACGATTTTAAATGGTGAAAACCGATCCTTTAAAAGTGATTTTCTAAGCTCTAGTGTACGTTATCTTTGCTTTCTTCTGACTACAAGGAAACGGAAGGCTGACTTCCTGTTTAGACCTTCCCGTTTCAGTACCAAATTAAGGTGAATTTTTAAGTCCGATTCCTTTCTAATCGCCAGTTCTTATTTGCAGACCAATTGTTCAATGTTTAAGTACTCACGGGTGATTATTTTAGATGCCAAATTGTCCCAGGAAAAAGGCAGCGCTCTCTGGCAACAGCTATGCAGCTTCGCTCCACGGAAAAAGCAATTGACTCACAGCACCGCGCCACTTCCCCCTCTTCGCTTCGGAGCCCGTTAGTGGGTTCCTTTGCGGGTTTGGGGGGGCGCTAAGGGTGCCCGCCGAGTCCCACGGTCACATGCTTCATCCGCCTGTGATTTCTAAAAGGGTCCCCGCTTCGCCACAGTGGAAAGGACCCGTTTCACGTGGAGCTGGTCCCTCCGGTTCAGAGGGAGTCAGCCATTGCCGATGGCGCCACCCCGGAAGTCAATTCCCAGAGTAGTTTAGGAGTCAATCCCTTTTCCCAGGGAACTCTGGGAATTGTAACACTGCGGAAGGAAAAAAGGGGGGGCTCCTAACAACTGAGATGCTCATGTTGCTTTCCTGTTCTTTCTACTTATTTTGCAGAAACCGAAGCAGAGAACTGAAAGGCAGAGTGTCTGTGTCACTCTCTACCCTCATTAGTGTGCTGCCAGTGTGATTGTAATAGCGGAGACCTTCCATAAGGAAAGTGTTCCCTAAGACATTTTCTTTTTTCCAGCTGTTAGCATCGTTTGCCATCTTGTGCTCTTGCTTCCGCCCACCTTTATATGGACCTGAAATGAGAAGTTCCCAAATATATTTTGCATGTTAAAAGATATCTGCTACTCCCCACCCCAAGCCAAAAAACAAAACAAAACCCTGGGCTCTAATACTTTCTGCTTTGTACTTTTGCACCCAATTATATCCAAATCTAATAACGTTCCCTTCATTTTCATACACGTTTTACTATTAACATGCAGAAGTGTAGCATGCCCAGATCTGTCCTGAGAAGTGGTGCTATAATATAGTTCATAATTCAAATATGACAAAATACACTGCCCATGAAGGAAGGTAAAGTAATAATTACACAGAAGTGCTGGGCAAACGGTAATGTCTGATTAAAAGCCTGTTTTATTGGAGGATCTACTACTATGGTAACAGACAAAGGCGTAATTTATTCTGACTAATCAGGATTGATGTTAATTAAAGAAGAGTTCAAGATAATGACTTCTCATTACTATGTGATAGATAGAAATAGATTGCTCTACCTCTAGGTAAAATAAGCAATTAGATAACTTCTGTTTCTTAAGGCCTTTTTTTTTTTTAAGAAGCCTGATCTCATCCTGTCATTGTCTTTTTTGTCAAGATAGTAATATTTGCATGTCTCTTTCTATCAGCACTCACCACAATCAATAATATTTTTTTAAGGACACTTTTCTAGGCCGCTACTTGGGGCGGGGATGAGAGAAAGCAATATCCTATGAGTGTGTGTGCGATTTAAGGCAGAAAATATAAAGTAAATTAGCAAAGGGAGAGATGCGACTGCAGCAGGGCCTCTCCATCTGCTCTGCTGAGAGACAGGCCCTGTCAGGGTCTTCTTCCCCCTTGACTGCTACAGAGCGGCAGCCACGTCATGCACATTTTACAACAGAGAGCAAGAGGCAGGGGGACATTTCTTTAGCTCTTCTGAGCGGCAAGCTCCATCAGATGCCTTTCGTCCCTTAGGGGTTGGACTTTTCTGAAAATCTCTGTCGAGATTATCCATGCGGAGTTTTTCTAATTCTCACCATGCTTCTTAATCCCAACAAGAAGCAAGTTGTACACGCACAAACACACACACACTGTTCCAACGAAAGCATGAACAATTTTCACATATTATATGTATTGCTATGGATCGTATCCAATTCCATACCAGCAGAATGCTGCAACAGGATTTCCATTTCTTCTCCTCTCCCTGCACACCCACAAAATCTGTTCTGGAGGGTCCCCCAACTCTTTAGAGCTGGTTTTGAGAGTGTGTGCAGGATTAGAGAGGTCAGGAGAGAAAGAGGAAGGTCCACCACATGTTCAGAAGTCCCTTGCCAATGTCGAGCTGTGGTATTGAATCTGACCATATAGGTGTAGCACAGCATTTGGTGCATCAGTGAGCTTACCAGAGGGAACCTTTGAAGAGAAGTCCTGGGTGGAGGAGCCAAAACTGCTATCATAGTGATTTCCTCAAAATGCTTATAGGCCCAGAAGCATCATGGGGAAAACTTTATGGTGACATTTGTAGCCACCTCACCCGGCATACCTCTTTAGATGATCAGGCCCTACAAAGGGAGGCAGGTGGAATTCAGATGTTATTATAAGATCTCCCAAAGGATGCTGGTGTCAGTGGTGGGCTGTCCAGGGCCTGTGGTCCCCAGCATTTGGTCCACCGTGCCATGTGCTGATGCCAGTGTGCCTGTCTGGTGCTGTAGCTGTATAATTAGGGAGCTGCTTTGTGAGATGGGAAAGATGGGTTTTAGGCCCCCTCTCTTCTCCAGTCTCTGCCTATGTCTGTCCCTTGACAGGCAACCAAAAGGTGAGTTTTTCCATCTGGAGATAATGTCAATTCCTCATGGCATGCCATAACTGTCACCTTCTATTTCCCAAACTGGTGCTCTTTCCCACTTGCAACCAACTCTTCAAAAGATGCATTGGATCAGGTGTGGAGAACCTTTGGCCCTCCAGATGTTGCTGAACTACAAATCCCATTATCCCTGGTCACTGACCATGGTTTCTGAACCTTAATGGAGCTGTCATTCAGCAGCAGCTGAAAAGCCACAGTTTCCCCACTCTCGCGCTAGAGAAAATCTCACAATGAAGGAGGTTTGCTTGTGCTGCCAAAATATAAATAACTGAAAATAAATCTTTCACCGTACATCTTTCTCTATTGTATTAATTCCATCTACATACACGACAACATTTTTAATAGAATTTTGAAATATATCTCCATGGCTGTAACTTGACAAGGGATCTTTATTTCAGTACCACCAGCCCTTGAAAAACCAAATCCTAATGCCTTTCCTCATTATTTTCTGTGATGAAAAACAAAGGCTGGAAATTTGGTGTAGCCTAGAAGAAGAAAAAATAATTACTGGTGAAGTTTTTAACCTTTTAATGAGAAGACTTAAGAAGTGTAAGAAAATCTGGGCTTTAATGAAGAGGCATAGGCCGTAGAAAAACACTTAGCAGACTAAAAAGGTGAATTAGGGTGGCATTGGAGATCTCGTTAGAGAAGATTATAGGCAGACAATAAAGTGGAAATAACAGTTCAATAATAGCTTAAGTCGGGTTGCCTGTGTGTAAGAGAACACTATTGTCAGTATTTCAGTCATCTGCCTCACTATGAAAGACCAAGGCCAATCAATACAACCCAATCTGAACTGAGTGAGATTCACTTAAAATATCCTTGTATTACTCAAGTTCAGGAGTGTGAAAAGAGCACTAAGACCCACTCTCTCTGTGTTACTAATTTGGACATATTACTGAATATTGACAAAAATGGTTTGTTCAGACAGCCTTGTAAAAAGGGAAAACTTGTTTCATTCTTTGAGATCAAATAAACAAGCAAAGTGAGAGAAATTCACATGGCTGGGCTTCTGATCTTTAAGGCTATATCTGTATTGTGTCTTTCCTGCCATTTCAAAAACAAAGCACAGGGGAGAGATGCAAAATGTTCCGCTATCTGGAGACAACATATTGGAGAGTGCAGGTTAACACAGTGGCTCATTCACACAGTCAAGCCATGATTTTGCCATCATTCACATGCTTATTTCCTTTCCCTCCTTCCATCCAACCTTCTTTTGTCACTTTGAGCAGTCCGTACTTTGCTCTGAGATTTGAACTGGAAGAATTATGATCTATGCAACCATAGTGACAGATCTGAATACCACAGCAAACTATGGTTTTCTCTAACTAGGACAGGGAAACCAAAACCCTTTGAAAATCACACTTTTGCAGTATCTGATCATCTTGCAAGTGTTTTTCACTTCAGTTCTAAATAATAGGGAAACATACACACACAGGGCCACTTCTGCTACAAAACAGGATGAGGTGGCTCAGACATCAAATACTGAGGGGCAGGTAACAACACTGAGGAACTGTACAGGTTTTTGTGTGCTGTGTCCTCTGCTCTGTGCCCTCTAATCCATCCTGCTGTGCTCCAGTGTATGTCCCGAGACCAGTGTTGAAATAAGATCAATCTGCAAGTAGGGATGGGTGAATACGTTAATCTTGGTTTTTTGTAGCTTCTCATTTTTCCAATTAGTTGCTTAAAAAAAAAGTGTCTCGTGAAAATTCATTATCATGTTTGTGTGAATTTCTCCTATGATACGCATTTTGATACAGAATTTTTCCTAAGGTACACATTTTTGCAAAGCAATATTTCCATATGGAATGCATTTTTTAATGTTGTATGTTGTTTTATATGCACACTTGTACCACAGTACAGTGGTACCTTGGTAGTTGAATGGCTTGGCTCCCGAACAATTCGGCTCCTGAACGCAGCAAACCCAGAAGTGTTCTGGTTTGTGAAGGTTTTTCGGAAGCTGAACATTCGACGCAGCTTCCAATTGTGTGCAGGAAGCTCCTGTAGCCAATCGGAAGCCGCACCTTGGTTTTCAAATGGTTTTGGGAGTCGAATGGACTTGCAGAACAAATTAAGTTCGAAAACCAGGATACATGTACAGTGGTACCTCGGGTTACAGACGCTTCAGGTTACAGACTCCACTAACCCAGAAATAGTACCTCAGGTTAAGAACTTTGCTTCAGGATGAGAACAGAAATTGTGCAGTGACTGCACAGCGGCAGCGGGAGGCCCCATTAGCTAAAGTGGTACCTCAGGTTAAGAACAGTTTCAGGTTAAGAACGGACCTCCAGAACGAATTAAGTTCTTAACCCAAGGTACCACTATATATGCATTTGTATACATGTTTCTTGGCTGGAATTGTGAAATCTATAGAAGTGTAAATTTCAAAGGTCACATGTGTTTTGGTTCACATATTCTTTCAGAATATTGGTAAATTTGACTTTGCATGCGAACTGAATCGATTCCTCCTTCCTTGTCCCTAGCTGCTAGCCTAGTCAGCTTCTTTCATGTAATTAGAAGGACACCATGTTGTCCTTCGCCTCAGGCAGGTGTCTGGTTGTGTGTGTTTACATTCACATCTGTGAACGCATGCACACATAAACACACACATATATTTTACATGAGAAACTTGCATGTTGTGTGGGTGTGTTTGTGTGCTTAAATGTTATGTACACACAGTGAAAACCTGAAATATACTCAGAGTGATTTCATGCTCTTTATTCAGCTCATAGTGGTGAGGAGGAATGAATGAATGTCCCCTCAAAGTATCTGCTTTATATACATTATTTACACAATGGGCTGCACATGATTGGCTAATTCCGGAATTCTACTGTAAGCCAATCAGGTTGTGGATTCACTTCTATCTGGAGCATGATTGGGTGGTTCCTGCCAACCAATCATAGTACTGCATTGTTCTAGGACCAATCAGACTGCTGCCTTTTGGATCCTATTGTTCTAGGACCAATCAGACTGCTGCAGTTTGGATCCTATTCAACTCAGTACATAACAAAACCTTTCATGTTAAGTCCTACACAACATTGTCTTTTGTAGTTCAGTGGTAGAGCAATTGCTTTTCATGTCCCAGGTTCAAATACCTTGTATCTCTGGGTGCAGCTGGAAGAGACCCCTGTCTGAAACCCGGAGAGCTGCTGTCAGCCAGTGTAGACAATAATAAATAATAATAATAAATTTTATTTATATCCCGCCCTCCCCAGCTGAAGCTGGGCTCAGGGCGGCTAACAACAATCAAAATAGTCCAACATTCTAAAACATTCATTATAAAATTAATTAAATCAAATTAAAATCAAATTAATGGCAACCATCAAGCAAAATTTTGTGCAGATTGCCAGAGGAGGGGGTCAGGCTGCGCCCTGACAAAAGGCCTGGTGGAACAGCTCTGTCTTGCAGGCCCTGCGGAAGGATGTCAGGTCCTGCAGGGCCCTAGTCTCTTGTGACAGAGCGTTCCACCAGATTGGAGCCACAGCCGAGAAGGCCCTGGCTCTAGTTGAGGCCAACCTAACCTCTCTGTGGCCTGGGATCTTTAGGGTGTTTTTATTTGCAGACCGTAAATTTCTCTGTGGGACATACCAGGAGAGGCGGTCCCATAGGTACGAGGGTCCTAAGCCGTGTAGGGCTTTAAAGGTTAAAACCAGCACCTTAAACCTGATCCTGTACTCCACCGGGAGCCAGTGCAGCTGGTATAGTACCGGATGGATATGATCTCGCAGCGAAGACCCCATAAGGAGTCTCGCCGTGGCATTCTTCACCCGCTGGAGTTTCTGGGTCAGTCTCAAGGGCAGCCCCACGTAGAGCGAGTTACAATAATCCAGTCTGGAGGTGGCCGTCGCGTGGATCACAGTGGCTAGGTCAGGGCGAGAGAGATAAGGAGCCAACTGCTTAGCTTGGCGGAGATGAAAAAATGCCGCCTTTGTTATAGCTGTAATCTGCGCCTCCATAGAGAGGGAGGTATCGAAGATTACACCCAAACTCTTAACGGACGATGCTGGCACTAATTGCACCCCCGCAAGAGATGGGAGTTGCCCCCTCAATCCCATATCGCTCCGTCCCAGCCAGAGGACCTCTGTCTTCGAAGGATTTAACTTCAACCGGCTCTCACGTAACCATCCAGCCACAGCTTCCAGACATCTGGTCAGTGTATCTGGGGCCGAGTCAGGATGGCCATCCATCAACAGATAGAGTTGGGTGTCATCGGCATACTGATGGCAACCCAGCCCAAAACTCCGGACAAGCTGGATGAGGGGGCGCATAAAGATGTTAAAAAGCATCGGGGAGAGAATCGCACCCTGAGGCACTCCACACACCAAGGAGTGGCGCGATGACAATTCCCCCCCAAGCGCCACCCTAGACAACACTGAACGAGATGGTCCAAGGGACATTGGATTAGTATCAGGCAGCTTCCTATGTTGCTATAAAGCGTTGATTGCAAGCAGAAACGTTGTTATATACTGCAAAAAAAAATCTCAGTTTCAACACAAAACAGACACCAGCTGTTTCTGCTTTTTGTTGCTAATTTTGGCTCCTATGTCTGCAGCTGTTTTCTTTTCTTCCCGTGCTCCTAGATACCACACTCCTTCAACCTTGTATACCTGACTTGACTTTCTGATCCTGGCTTCTGTTTTCTGGTGAACTCCTGACTTCATATAGCTTCTAATTTCAAACATCCATTTCTTTGTCCTACATTCTGACTCATACAGTATTTTTTAATTGGTAGGACTACTGGGCACCTCTCCTTATGTTAACCTTTATTACCCACTTATTCAAAAATTAAAATTGTGCTTTCATATGTTTTCAGGTGAGACCACTAAAGCTTAAGGCATTGCTTTTATTTTATTTTTAACCCACTTTGTTTCTCGTTTCCTTTCAATCACTGGAATGAAATGTTCATTTCCCTTATATCTTACAAGCTTTGCCCAAAGCCCCAATATGGAGGATGAAATAGTATTTGCAGCACTGTTTGAATGAGGAAATACAAATAATTCAGACTTGCCACCCCAATCTTCTCATCTCAAGGCATAACATACCCAATTCCCTCAGCATATCCAAATAATATCAACTTTTTTCTTCTCCTTAAATAAACCTTGTCATTCAATTCAGTTTTGTGATAGCCAAAATCTCCTCAAACTGTGTGCCTACTCAAAAAAATCTACTGAAGTCACTAGATCTTTTCTATTGACTTTGACAGCCTATGAATCTGGCTGTGCTTTTGCAGTACCTTGGAACGCACCCAGTTTTTTTCCCTTGCATATATGAATGCTGCCCTCTTCTGGAAACTAATTTCAACAGCTGAACAGGCCTGAGAAACAACACACTGATTTTTTGATTCTGACTTGTCTTTTATAAACATGCACACTATGAGAGAAGAAGGCACCCTTGAAAATAAACTGGAAAGCAGATGTGTTGTTAAAAAAAATTACTAGATCTTGACTTAAGAGTCTGACTAGAACACAAATCTATTTATTTAGAGCATACATTTATGATTCCTAGGAAGTCACTCCATGAGGCCAAAGAGTACTGCAGATCGCCTCATCCATGGGCAAATCAGGTCAGATGAGAGATAGAGAGAAGCTTATAGTGAAAAGGGCAGAAATGGTGGGCACTCAGGATAAGATCAGATGAGGGTCTGGATCTGAATACCTCCTATTCTCCCGACATGCCCCTGGATCAGAGGGAGAAGTATGCTGGTCCTGGGGCTGGCATACTGAAAAGCAAATCCAGCTTCCCTCCACTTCCTAACTTGCTCTCAAGAGCCCAATGAACTTTGGATTCTTCATTTGTCCCACCAGACCCTTTCCTGACATAGTAAGCTTGCTCTGTTAACACACTTTCACCCTGAACGTCAGTCAGTGAAGGTGTCCCAAAGCAGTTTACAGATAGCAGTAATGAAATGGTCCCCTCCTTCCAGTTAATAATGTAAAAGACAGAGCACAAAAAGAAAAGGGATTGAGAGGAAGGAAGAAATCATGTCAATGGATGGCGATGAACAGATTAAGGTTGAACCCCGACAAGAGCGAAGTATTGTTTCTGGGGGACAGAAAATGAGCAGGTGTGGGGAAATATCTGGTCCTGAATGGGGTAATTGTGCCCCTGAAGGACCAGATATGCAGCTTGGGAGTTATTTTGGATCCACAGCTGTCCATGGAGGTGCGGGTTAATTCTGTGTCCAGGGCAGCTGTCTACCAGCTCCATTTGGCATGCTGGCTTAGACTGCCTGCCCACACACTGTCTCGCCAGATTATCTCCTGCTTGGACTACTGCAATGCTCTCTATGTGGGGCTTTGTAACTGACTTGGATACTACAACTAAACCAGAATGTGGCAGCTAGACTTGTGACTGGGAGTGGCCGGCAGGACCATAAAACACGGGTCCTAAAAAATCTATATTGGCTCCTGGTACGTTTCTGAGCACAATTCAAAGTGTTGGTGCTGACATTTAAAGCCCTAAACAGTCTCAACCTTGTATACCTGAAGGAGCATCTCCATCCCCGTCATACAGCTCAGACACTGAGGTCCAGCTCCGAGGACTTTCTGACGGTTCCCTCACTGGAAAAAGTGAAGCTATTGGGAACCAGGCAGAGGGCCTTCTCAGCAGTGGCATGCTCCCTGTGGAACACCCTCCCATCAGTTGTCAAGGAGATAAATAAGTCACCCGCCATGTGAGCAACTATGTAATCATACTACTGCAATCATAAGCTCAGAGTATAACAGGCAAACTTAGAAGTGGGAAGCACGGCAACACTGTAATGGGAAAAGCTTTAGACACAGATCTGTTTGCCAGCCATTGCAGGCAAAGCACCTTTGTCCATTGAAGAGGTGGCAGGCTTATTGTCACAGGGCCTGTTTAAGTAACAGGCATTGAACAGGGAAGAGAGAGAAAATCTCTAGAGAAACACCATCAGGCGGGGCTGATGTTCAGAGCTTGCGGTATGATCTGACTGTGCTGGTATTTGCACCGGGCAAGCCCACTGTGAAACTGCAGGATGTCCATGTGCTGGTTTCCAGGACAGAATGAGACCTCCATAAACAAGACTGGGATTGCCAGAACATCTTAGCAGTTCTAAGGCTTCAGTGGCAACGTTGATACAAGTAATGGGAAAAAGAAATACATCGACAGGTAGCAGCTGCAGCCACAAGACTGGATGTGTAATAATCACTCACTGCCATCCTTTCTTTTTTTTCAGGAAGGAAAAGGGAACATCTGTGGCAGGCAGGAATTAATGGATCGATCATAGCCAAGAGATCAGAAGGGGGAAATGCAACATCTATAAAGATTAAACATGTCGTAAATGTTTTGATATGTTCTGCCTTTGTGAAAATTTGACAAGTAGATTTAACTCTTCTCTTTTTCCGCCTTCTTTCAGGAAATGCCCACAGCGGCAAAACTGATATCGGAGCAGATGGCTTTCCTGTGGTTGTTCGCATCAGGTGTGAGTTGTAGCAATAATCTAAAAGGTATTAGCACCATTCTGATCCTGGAGCACTTTCCAAAATGTTCACAAGCATAAATTTCTTATATCATCTTCTAGCCTCATGCTGGTTTAAGAAATTCAATCTTTATTTACTTCAAAATACCAGTGGAACATCAGTGAAAAACATTTCTCTGTATTGGCTGTACAAATTCTTGTACATATTAATCTCACACTGTTAAAATGAGACCTGTTTTGCTTTAATGCACCTGGAAGTCACACAGAATTCTGGCTCTTTCAATTATTGTCCGAACAATCCCAATAGATCAAGTGCACAGCTTTCCCTGGCCACCCAGGCATGTAAAATCCTAATGCACATAAGGTCAAAATCATGCACTGGAGTACCAGAAAAGGAACTGGGAATCAGCCATGTAAATGAAGACTACATATATGAGGTTTACACATTTATTTAAGAACATAAGGAGAGCATGTTGCATCAGGCTAATAGCCCATGAAGTCCAGCAACCTATTCTCACAGCAGCCAACCAGATGTTTTTGGGAAATCTGCAAGCAGGACCTGAACACTGTCAGCCTACACTCAAGTAGGACCCTGGCAGAGACACATGCCTGACTGGCATGTTCTCTCCCTCATGGTCTTTCATTCAGGAGATTCATAAGCTTTCTTCAGCCTGAACATCACAGCGACCAATGCCAACCGACACTGGCACACTTAGGGATCCGCAGAGTTTGCGCATCTCACGTAACAGTCCTCAGCAACTCAGCATTTTGGCTAATCTACTTTATTTACATATAAACACACACGGACCACTGCAACATGGCTCCCTCTCTCTTTAGCATCAGACAGCAAAGAGAAAAAGAACAAAGGACAATAGTCCCACTTCATGGAACACAGTAACACAAACAACCTGTTTTTGTCACTTCCCACTCTGTGGAGTCAAAATGTATACCGTCATGTGAAAGACAACAATCCTATGACTGCAATCACAGAGCCAGGAATTCTAACAAACACAACAGCACTCTCCCCATTGCAATTTCAGAAGCATACTGCCTGTGACTATAGCCATCATGGTTAGTCAACACTGATAACCGTATCAGTTGTGAATTTGTCTAATCCTCTTAAAAAGCTATTTATTTAAATATTTATAAATCATACTGCCATGTAAAATATCACAAGACAGTATTTAACCTAAAAGCACATTATTATAATATAAACAACAGGAATATTTGGAAGGGGTGCAAAGCAACCATAAGAAAAATATATGACTTGGGATTTATTGTGATGTATATTTATGGAGGTGGAGAAGAGTGAGATGTGCTTGTTGAAATTCTCCGCAAGAAAATTAACTGTTGAGGCCTGCTCCTTGTAAGGTATCAGGTGGTCAACTTTTCTGATCTAATACAATCATTTTAAAACAAATTAGGGCAAACATCAGGTAAAGCAAAGAAATACAAGCAGAGAAGCGGAAACAGTAAAAAGACACTGGAATGAGACAAATCCATAAATTGTGAATTTGCTCAAGAAGTATAATGGAAGCTCAGATGACACCTACATTTGAATTTAAGACTACAGAAGACTAATGGGGAGTTATTGCAGTGTATGGCATTTGAAATGCAAAGTATGAAATTATTAACCAGTTAGCTGTTATGAAATTCTTCCACATTTTTAATGTAATGTGGCAGTTCAATTAGTGCTTACTAAACTACTCAGATTGGATGCTATAGAGGTTATATATATATATAATATATGCGCATGCACCCTGAGTGTACCCAAATGTGTTTATTCAATGGACTACAGATGGGATTTTCTTATGTTCTTAATGCTGAAAGTCTATTTGCAGAAAAACTGAACACATATTCACATCTGGCACTATCAATGGAATTGGCACACTTGCTCAATTAAAAATGTAACTGTTCAGATCTCATCATATTTAATTCATGGATCATTGACATAATCTCTCACCAATGTGTACTAAGGGAGCTCTTAATCAATGGATCACTGGCAATGATACACCGCAATGGCAGTCAGTGAATAGTGCTTCTAAGGAGGCATGACAACACAGACAGACTCGGAGAAGATTCAGAAGAGAGAAGAAGAATTAATGAAGTTTTTTCCCCACCTTCCCTATAGCTGTCAGCTGTTCCCTTCCCTTTTGATATTGTTCCCATTGCCTCCAGCTCTACTGTCCTAATTCAATAGCAATTGTTCTTCTGCCATTGGTAGCACTTTGTATGCCAGGATTCTAGCAAAAGCTAATTCAGTTATATTAAGCGCACCCAGGCAGCCAACTAGTTTCTGCACACCCACATATAACTCTGGAACAGAAGAGGCCATGAGCGGAATACTTTTCGTGTTTCGCAGGTTTTTATGGGCCTAAAATTGGCCTACCGACCACATTAATTTGGGCAACTGAATTCCTAATAAGCAAATTCATTTGGGTATCTGATAGAGTTCACTCTGGTCATTTACCTGACCAGAGCTTTCAGTTCCCCAGTTCATTCATTTTTACCTTCATGCTCCCCACTACCACACTGTTCTAGAGCATTCTCTAGAACAGGGGAGCCTGGGGAGGTTTAAATTTGAGGACTCTGGCAACAAGACCTAGTGGTCCTATTCCTGGCACCAGCATGAGGTGGTGATGGACCTCTCTGCTGCACTTTGGTGTCACAGGTGCTGTAGTCTAAAAAGTAGAATGGAAATTACCAGTTTAACAACTGTCAGAGATGCTACATTTGGTGCTCTGGGAAAGTGTTAGAAATTTTGAAAGGGGACTCATAGCTGCCTGCTGCCAGGTAAGCTGGTGGCAGAGGAGGCCCACCAGTGTTGGTACTTTGCCAAAGACTTCCTTAAATTTGAAGCTGGCCTTGTTAAAAAGCCTCAGGCTTTGACATAAAATCCACACAGAAACATTTTATTTGGACTTCAACTCACTTGCAGAATGAACACAGAGGCTGTTGAAAATAATGGATTAACATCAGAATGTATTAAGGTAATTGTAATATTTTGAAATGCAGTAGAACTATGAGATGGTTAGTATTCCCTCCGATCTCGAAGCATGGGAAGTCAGCTAAAAAATAATAATAATTTATAATTAGGCATAACATTGGGATTTGTTTGATTATTGGATAATTTGTATAATTTGTAATACATAATTTGGTTTGATTGGACTGATCAGGCATTGGCCTGGCTTTTTAGTCTGAGAAACAGAGGTGAGAGCAGGCTGCTTTCAGACTGTGCTTCCTTGTCTAGCTGGAGCCAATCTCCCTCTGCTCCTGAAAATCTGCTTCCATTTGAAATAGTGTACTGAGCTCTATGTAAACACTATCCTATAAACTTACCACATCAGTCTGTTATGGCCTATAGCTCGTCCACACAGTGGACAAGTGAAAGTACCAAAACAATTCAAAAGGTTGGTTGTAGTTTTAGAAATGTAGGAATGTGGAGAGATGTTGTCATCTTTCACTACGAATCTCCATTTGCGCTGAAACACTGCTTAAAGGGAAGCAAATTTTGAAAAGGTTGCTAGTTCAAGAGGTAACTTGTAGAGTTTTGATTTTTTTTAATATAAAAAGTACTACATAGAAGAAACTGAACAGAAGAAAAACAATTTTGCATTGACCTTCTGGTTTCCTAACTTTGGCAGCAGATTGTTAATAGTAGCTCATGTCCACTGGCTTGACACCTTAGCTTCTTAATATATTTCCTTTTTCTCTAGAAGTTTTATTTCTTAATGACCAGGGACAGGCAAATATTTTAATGTTTTCCGTTGTTTTGGTTTTCAGTGTGACAGAGACGGAGGCAATTCTCTCTCACCAGAACATGACATTAGTATAACAGTGAATTTATAGGAAAAGTTAACAACAGTGGCCAATTAGTCTGGGCTCCAGTAAGTTGCAAGAGATACAGAGCCAGCCCTACCATCAGGCAAAGTGCGGTAGCTGCCTCAGGCAGCAAATGCTAGGGGGCACAGCAGTAGCCACCTGGCTGTTCCTGGTAAGCCATTTCCTCGGCCATTTCCCTTAGTTGGAATTGTGTCTCCCCGCTCCAGCAATTAGCCTGTTACCTCAAGTGCACTGGAAAACACTATACTGTCCCTGATATTGAAGTAAGAATCAACTTCCAGCCCTGTCAGCTTCTGCATGTGGAGTGCATAGAGGTGCCATGTTATCCTTTATTTTGAGCTGGCCCTGGAGAGATACCTTCATACAAGAGAGTCATAGAGCCATCCTATATATGCCTCTTCAGAAGAAGCTCCCACTAGGTTCATGGAGCTTACTCCCAGGTAAGTGGGGATAGGATCGCAAGTTGAGACAATGGCAATGTAGCTTTTGTCATCCTTTATGGAGATCAGATTTCAAGGTGGATTCTTATCACATAGCCATGTGATACGATGAGCTTCCAGAAGGAGATGGAGCAATGAAAGAGGGCGCTTGAGGGAAATGCTGTGCTTTCCCATACAAGTAAGTGTTGAAGGGAGAATAGCAACATGCAATCTGGCTCTCTAAAACACTGGATAGGCTATAAGGGTGGATTAAACAGAATGTACTATTTTTATATCAACCTCTACAAAGTCCATACTGTAAGGAGAAGGGATTAATGCCACAAGGCTAGGACAACACGTATATACTAGCTATCCCCAGATGGTAGCAATATTTCCTCAGAAACACTCATGCTTCCTCCCATTATGCTATTGCTGCAGACAAAGGAGGCTGAAGTGTTGGAGAAAATTGAATTGCTGGAGAAAAGAAAAAAAGATGAGAAAAGCTTTGAACATCTGAAAAAAAAACTTGTTAATTTTTGAGCTGCAAGCTGAAATAGGAAAGGATGTGGATCATTCTATGCAGAGAATCTGATAACACATATTGCATAATACATAAATGCATAAAACAGCAAAAAGGTTTAGGAGAGATGATTCAAATAACATGTTTGTGTGTGTGACTGAATGTTCTCAAATTGTTGTTGATCAACATCTTTATAAACAAGTTGGATGAAGGAATGGAGGGGATGTGCATCCAATTTGCAGATGACAACAAACTGGGAGGGGTAGCTAATGCCACAGAAGACAAGATAACCTTAACTGACTGGAAAACTGGGCTCAGAAAAGAAAATAAAAGAAAGAATTTTGGTAGGAAGAATGGTAAGATTTTGCAGCTAGGGAGGAAAAACCAGATGCACCAATATAAGATGGGAAACACCTGGCTTGCTAGTAGTACATGTGAAAAAGATATAGGGGTCTTAGTAGACTACAACCTTAACATGAGTGTGATACAGCAGCAAAAAGCTAATCTATTCTAGGCTTCATCAACAGAGGTATAATGCCCTGATCAAGGGAAGCCATTGTCCCACTCTATTCTTCCTTGGTCAGACCACACCTAGAGTACTGTGTCCAATTCTGGGCACCACAGTTTAAGAAGGATATTGACAAGCTGGAACATGAGCAGAGGAGGCAGTCCAAGATGAACAGGGGGTCTGGAAACCAAGGAATGGTTGAGGGAGCTGGGCATGTTTAGCCTGGATACAAGAGGAGACTGATAAGAGACATGATAGCCATATTCAAATAACTAAAGGGCTGTCACATAGAAGATGGAGCAAGCTTTTTTACTCTTGCTCTGGAAGGTAGGACCCCAACCGATGGATTCAAGTTACAAGAAAGGAGATTCCAACTAAACGTCAGGTAGAACTTTTTGACAGTAAGAGAAGAACCTTTTGACAGAGGAACAAACTCCCTCAGAAGGTGGTAGATTCTCCTTCCTTGGATGATGAAGCAGACCTATATATGAATTAGAATGTGTAGGTTCACTCTTTTGCAAGGCCAAGTCAGTCTTCTTTGACTGCAATAACCCACCTGTAAATTAAGAATGGACAAAACTGCCAATTTTGGTTTCCCCCAGTTTCTTATTTTCTCAATTTTAAGTTCAAGCAACTACATTTCTGGATCAGTTTGCAATCTGAAAGGAAAAAAAACCTGATGAAAGTTCATTGGCATTTTGATGAGTATTTATTTACACACACATTATGGTATGCAATTTTGCCTGATATACATATTTTTGCAAGCAATTTCACCTAATACATTTTTTCTATGCTATTGTTATTAACATACTTTTTAAGCACACTTCCCGCATGTATATACGCATACAATATTTGGAGGAGTGTGAAAAATGTGTATAGCTGTATTTCATTTTGTGCATTCTTCTGGAATGTGCAAATTAGGTAGGTTCACACAAAAATATGAACAAGCTTCTGTGAGTGTATACAGTTCTGAGCTAGATGGACCCAATGTTCTGACTCAGGATAAGGCAGCATCCTATGTTCCTTTGCTGTGTTTAATAAGAGACCTTTTTTGCATGCATGAAGTTGCTTCTACAGCAGCATGTCATGTTACTTAGGACCAACAATAGCTTGGATGAGGTCATAAGACCTACAATGTATAAACACAAATGGTTACCACGCAGAGGCTTCAAACAGAAATTTGACCAACGGTACAAGCTACAGGGAACCAGGCAGAGGGCCTTCTCGGTAGTGGTGCCCGCCCTGTGGAACGCCCTCTCATCAGATGTCAAAGCGATAAACAACTACCTGACATTCAGAAGACATCTTAAGGCAGCCCTGTTCAGGGAAGTTTTTAATGTGTGACATTTTAGTGTATTTTTGGTCTCTGTGGAAGCCGCCCAGAGTGGCTGGGGAGGCCCAGCCAGATGGGCGGGGTATTATTATTATTATTATTATTATTATTATTATTATTATTATTATATTATTATTATTATTATTATTATTATTATTATTATATTATTTTATTATTATTATTATTATTATTATTATTAGACTATAAATTTTATATACTATAACAGAACCACATATTAACTACCACATCTTTTCTCGAACTTCTGATCTTCTTGAGGAAAGAGGATTGTGGGGTTCTTACTAATACTGAGTGGACTATACTATTATTTATTGAGTTCTGGCTAGGGTGATTCTGGAAAATAGAAGCAGAAATGGTATTTGTTATTTATTCCACAGTGCCAAAATCCTGAGTCGTAGTCTAGTCTATTATCCAGTTTCACCACTCAGTCCCTTTTGTAATGCTTCTGCATGGCTTGCTATCTCCCAAACTTCTGGGCTCTCACCTTTCCAATGTAAGCTTCTGAATTCTTATGGTAATAAAGTTGAAATGGTAAATTCTCCCTATGCAATATCCCCCCCCCCACTTGCAGTAAAGGAAACTGGCCATTTCTCATTCAATTGGATATTTACTGATATCTGTGCCAAATATGATTATAAGGATGAGGAGGAAGGCAAAATGTAATCTCCCCTAGCCACTTTTTGGTTCATATCATGCCCTTTCAAGATGGATCTTTCTGACCTAGTGAGAAATGACTGCAGTTGATCTAAAGTGTGTTTTATCCTCTAATAATCGGCAGTGCCAACTTCCATTTTGTATAGGCTTGAAAAGAAACTGTTTGGTATATTAAGATGTTTTCCACATCTTTCATCCCTTTTCACCCCCACCCAGCTATTCACTTCAAATACAGCCAAAGTCCCAATCTTTATTCATGTGCCTCGACTCCGACATTGCATTTTCAATTGGATATTTATGGAGCAGGAACTTCTGCTATTCAGCAAAACATTTCAATTTCTGCTCAGGTGGCTGGGAGTTTAAAAATAGTGCTGGTTTTTCAAAGCCTTTGAGCTAGGTCAATTTAGCCTCCCAGTCACTGTTCCTAGTCATCGTAGTAGTGGCAGAGAATGTTTCATTCACAGGAGTGTTTGTGATTTAGATAACACAACCTTTTCCTCTCTTTTTTTCTAGAGTGCTGGCAGGCTTTCAGACTTTCGAAAGATGTCGATTCCTTCTAGCAAAAACTAACCCTTTTGATGTTCTGCTTCTCAACTTCCCAGAAGCAACTGGTTAGTTACTGTGTGAAATAGCATAATAGACTAGGCACCCACAGTAAATATTTCAGCCCCCCGTCCCCAAGCATACCTTTCATTTTAAAATAAATGAACTGCTGAAAATTCAACAAATAAATAATCAATATATTTGAATACAAACATTGTGAAATAAATGATTGTCTGAGTACACGCAGAGTGCTCCAGCCTCACATCTGACAAACCACATGTTCCACATAGCCTTTCTCTTTGTCCCACTGACAGGTGCAATATCATGGGGCTATCAATAGAGAATGCACAGAGCAAAACTAATGTACATAAATCCATTATCCTTCACCTATTCTGAAATTCTGTGCCACAGGATTTTTGTACAGTTGTTAGCTCAGATGAAATTGGATAGATTAAGTCAATATAGATGCTTGCAATTCAAATGCCAATTTGCACAGTCAATTTGACAGAGTGTCGGCTGGGAGGTGGCCCTCATTGATAATTACATTGTAGAGCAGAATCTAGCCTATACCTGAAGTGGTATAATAGAAATTTTGTGAGCGCTGGAAATCTAATTATCCATTAAGAAGTCGAATGGTTTTGGGGCTGTTGTCTCATTTATATTTTTTATGGTTTTATGTTTTCTGTGACAAACCCAATTGCTATTTATGTTCCAATTGCCTTCCCCATCGCCATCCTTTGCCCCTGTAGAGAAAAGAAGACAGAGGGGTAGGAGGAAGAGGCCATTCCTTCAGTTTTTGTATTTATTTAAATGCATGGCACCAAAGGAAAGAGGAATTTGGGGGAGGGCAAGTTTAGGCACCAGTTCTTAAAGCTGCATTTAGTCACATGCTGGGATGGAAACAGTTCAGGAATTCTGGAAGAATAACAGCCACTAGGTGGCTGAAGAGGGAGGGATACAACTGGCCTCTCGGCAGAAGTGATGAAATAGTTCTGCTTTGCTTCTCTCCTTCTGCTCTGCAGCCTGAGAAAAATCATATTGCTGGAGGCCAAAAATGTTCAAGTCTCTAATTCTTGAGCACTTGTGTAAATTTCTCCAAATAAACATAATTTTGTATGCAGTTTTGACTAAAGTACACTTTTTTGAAAGCAGTTTTCTCCTAATAAAATGCACTTTGTATGCTATTTTCATTAGTATATTCATTTTATGCACATTTCCCCCTAGTATATGCATTTTAAAAAAAATAATAATAAATGGTTGGTTGGAGAACTGCATTGCAAAATTCATATAAATGCAAATTTTGAAGAATGGCTATATTTTGATTCTCATATTGCTTTGGAAATGATAAATTTGGCCTTAAATATGAACTGAATCAAATTTCTTCCCCATTCCTACAGAGGACAATTCAACTGAGCATGTTACAAAAAAACAACAACGATTCGGTATTATTTTTTTTAAAGATGAATGCTTCAAGCTCCTCTATCAAATCCCCATATTAGTCCCATTATTTTCTAAACATTTTGAGTTCTTAGTGTGTCTTTAATGCTCCCCTATCTAAATATCATTCTCATTTGTTTATTTGTTTTAATATCTGGGTATGCAAGCATTTTGGATGTAGCCGTGCAAATAGAACAAAATCATAGACTGGGGATGCTCATCCTATTTTCTGTGTCAGGTCCTTTAAATAAGCAGCATTTTCAGATTATGTAGAAAGCACAAAAAAATAAATAGTTTGATTATTTACAAAGCCCAGATGAAGTCATGGAAGTGGTTCCCTAGTGGGAACTGCTGGTCATTGCTGAGTGGCAACCAATCAAGGATTTAAGGAAGGGTACCTTTCCCTTTAATAATCCATTTTATAAATAAATAATAAATAAGTCAGTGGGGATAGAGCTCACATTTAAATTCATAACTATGGTGAGAGGAGGAGGCAAGCTACCAATTGGGGGTGGGTGAAATTGTCACTTTCTGTTTCTGACAGTTTATCAGTTTTCCAATTTTAAATTCAGTTCTCCACATTTCCACTTTTTTTTTAATACTCATTATTCATTATCATCCTAATGGACATTTCTCCTAATGTACACATTTGCATACAATGTTGCCAAAGATGCTCATTTTTGCAAAGCGATTTTCCTGAAAATGGGGCATTTTGTATTAATTGATGCATTTTAATGAACCCAAGATAAGCATTTTTGTACGTGGTGCTTTGTTGGAGAGCTGCACTGCCGATTTCAGAGAGCTTCATATTTCCAAGGATGGCTGTATTTCGGTTCCCATATTGTTTTGGAAACTGCAAATTAACTAGGTTTGCCTTTTAAAGTAAACTGAATTGGATTTCTCTCTGCCACCAACACAGAGAAATAACAAAACTTGCTGCCAACATAACACACTCTTTTGGGTTGTCATTGTTGCTTTCCAAACAAAACAAACAGGTCATTTGATATTTTACTTTTTTCATGGAAGTGATGAAGTTCGTTATTAGCTAGCAAAAGTTTAGTCTTCCTTTTTTAACAAAAAGGCACAAAAATTGGGAATGATGCTCCTTAGGCAGTCAGATAAAGGGATGCGTAGACTGACTCCTCCAAACTGAGATTTTGCCGCTTGGCATAAAGATAAGTTACTCTGGCTCCTACTGAGCCATAAATGTCAGGTGCTTATGAAAACAGAGCAGCCTTCAAGCAGCTGCAGGGAGGGAGGAAATTAAATATTTACTGATCCTCTTCTCATCCTATGGGTATGGTCCCTAAATGCTTTACAGACTAGATCGAAGTCCCCATCTGCCACTGAGATACATCCTTCGTCAACTATATGAGCCTACTGAAGCTCTGGGTATTTTAAAAGCATTATGCTGTATATTAATTTATGCAGCAGCATTCGTATTCATGGCACCTTGCAGACTTCCAGGTCTCCAGTTGCTATCTCCCCCTCTGTTTGCCAGCAGCTACCTCAAAACTGAAAAACAGCCTGGGTTGAAATATGACCATAGCCTTTTTTCCAACATTGCATGTGTGAAAACACCCTGGGCAGTTGGTGCAAGAATAGGCACAGGGATGAGTAGGCCAACTTGTTTTCCATTCCACAAATATTCAAACACATGAGGAGAATTATCATAAAGCTCTGAAATTTCTGTTCTCCTGACATTTAGAACTCCTGAGAGCCATTTCACAAGGTCATCAGACTTGAATTTCAGGATAATTGGAATGGCATTCCCTGTGCCTCCCTCGCGTGTTCTGTTTCACACCTGAAGAGGGCTTGTATGTCAATGGAAACATGATGATTCCTGATTTCAACACCCTTCTGCTTTTGACAGGAATCTTTTCAAGAAGACTTAGGTTGTATTCAGACACGGGGAATATTGTGTCAGTTTTCCTGATCATAATGTCCTAATGTTTCTTTACTAAATGATAATTGTAAATAATAATTATTATTTCATGCTGCAGTACCTGTTCTCTTATGGAACTGTGGACCTAAAACACGCAACAACATGCCACAGAAAAAGTAAGTAGGAGATTGACAGTAAGAGCTGTTCAACAGTGGAATTTGCTGCCAAGGAGTGTGGTGGAGTCTCCTTCTTTGGAGGTCTTTAAGCAGAGGCTTGACAACCATATGTCAGGAGTGCTCTGATGGTGTTTCCTGCTTGGCAGGGGGTTGGACTCGATGGCCCTTGTGGTCTCTTCCAACTCTATGATTCTATGATTCTATGATTATTGTGTCCAGCACAGCATGTACTGCTGATTATGTCAATTAGCCAATTTCAAGTCAATAAAAACTGAGGCATATTTACCTTAATAAGGTTTACATAGTTGTGATGACTAATTTCCAAAAGAACGGCAGTATTAAGAGTGTGAGAGCTTATCTAAGGGCAATTAAATTATAGCCGCACTCTGATTAAGTTTTCAAGATCACAGTGAGCAGCAAACTAGATGTGTCTAGTTGATTATTTAATTAATCAAAGAAAGTGAGCAAGTGCGGTAATCATTAAGCAATATTTGAACAGTCTAAAGCACAAAGAAGACTGTGTACATCACTTCTGTAGGACATGTGAGTATTTGAAATATTGACTTCATATTTTTGCTGTCCTGTTAATACCAGTTTGGTTTGGGCCAGTTTAATGTGTGAAATTTAATGTATGGAGATTTGCTTACCAGTGGGACAAAAACCGCAGTGCAAAATCTGATTGTTATTTTAAGGGAAACAGTAAAGATGCACTAGGTATGCAAGAGACATAGCCAAAAGCATCACCCAGCTAATCTCATTCTTCGCCTGACAATCACTTTTGACATTGCCTTCTGAAGAGCAACTCTGAATCTTGAATTGATTCTAAAGAGCCCGAGGCAAAGAAAAAACTTACACCTTAGATCTATACATCTTGCTCTTAACTATGAACAGAGCTTTAACACATATTTTTAGTCAACAAAAATACTCATTTAAATTAAAAATTGAAAAAATAGTGTGCTCGTGTCATTTTATTTTTCATTCATTCCTGTACTAGAGACTCAATCTGATGTATAAAATAATCATAACCAATGACAACAACAACAATAATAAGCTATAACAGTAAAGAGTGATCAGATCTACTGATCTACCTTGCAGTTCCATTTTTAATAATTAAGAATGATCTTCAGCTATCATGGATATGGGATGAGGGCAATATTTTAGCCTCCTGGGATCAGCCAAGACAGACTAGTATACGTGCAAGTGAACTAAGTGGCAAGATTAAGAGTGCTTTAGGGGGTCGGCTACAAATTGTGAATGCTGGTTGTGCAACATCTAGTGAGATGAAACACCTTCAATTTCACACTTTTCACAAAGCTGTTGGAGGGAAATATAAAAAAGCATGCATGCAGCAAGCAAGCAAGCATATTAAAAATAAAAATAATAAAAATAGGTAGATATTCTTGTCTTATATCACTTGCTGTCTACCAAGACAAGCAAAGTTCCTCTGCCAGTCATGGGGATTCAAGATCATATGTTCACTAAGGTGATTGGCAAGTGGAGCTTTCCGATGCTTCATTCCTATGCAGAAATAAACAGCTTCTCATTAAAGAAAAATTAACAGGCTACTGATCTGCCTGTATGCCAAGAATACAGTAAGAGACATTAGAGAACCTTCCACTACTCTGACCTTACAGACAGAAAGTATAAACACAGAGAATTCTCTCCAAGGTTACCCAGCTTGAGATACATGGCGAGATATGTCTCTCTTCACAACCCCCTTCTTCTTTTATTCTTTTCTAACTTACTTTTTATATTGTTCTCTCTATTATGTTTTTGCCCAGCCCCTCCATGTCCCTGACTGCTACCTGGTAAGCTTATGTTCTTCTTTACATTCCCTTTGCCCTCAGTGAGACAATGGGAAAGAATACCAGCAGAGCTTGGGCTGAACTGCATGGCAGTTTCCGTGCTCACCTGCCTGACTCTACATAGTGCTGCCTTTTTCACTATTTACTAAAATGGCTCATTTCCAGAAATCTCTATAGAACAAGTGAGAACCTTTCCAGTTTTCTGAATGCTGGAGACCCATGCATCCTTACTTGTAAGGAAGACCCACTGACCTTATTGGGGTTTACCACTGAGTAATTGTTTGCAATAGCTACACAATTTTTTTAAAAGACCATTCAATGGCTACAACTCAGTTATGCTATAGGGTCACTTATCCTGTATTTTTAAGCAAGCCAACCTAATTTGCCCCTCTTGAACAAATTATCCTTCAGATAACTAACTACTGGCCAGTTGCTAATCTGCCTTTCCTGGGCAAGGTTCTGGAGCGAGAGGTTGCAGACCAAATCCAGGCACTTTTGGAAGAAACCGATTTTCTGGATCCATTTCAATCAGGGTTTAGGCCCAGTTTTGACACAGAAACTGCTTTGGTCACCCTGCATGATAACCTCTCTCAGGAGAGAGACAAGGGAAACATGTCCTTGTTAATCCTTCTCAACATCTCAACATCGGCAGACTGGAGGAGGGCAAATGTCCCTATTTTCAAAAAGGGGGAAAGAGAGGACCCAAATAATTACCGCCCAGTCAGTCTGACATCAATTCTGGAGCAGATCATTAAGCAAACAGTCTGTGAGCACCTAGAAAGGAATGCTGTGATCACCAATAGTCAGCATGGATTTCTGAAAAATAAGTCATGTCAGACTAATCTGATCTCGTTTTTTGACAGAATTACAAGCCTGGTAGATGAAGGGAACGCAGTGGATGTAGCCTACCTTGATTTCAGCAAGGCATTCGACAAGGTGCCCCATGATATTCTTGTAAAGAAGCTGGTAAAATGCGGACTTGACTATGCTACCAGTCAGTGGATTTGTAACTGGCTGACTGACCAAACCCAAAGGGTGCTCATCAATGGTTCCTCTTCATCCTGGAGAAGAGTGACTAGTGGGGTGCCACAGGGTTCTGTCTTGGGCCTGGTCTTATTCAACATCTTTATCAACAACTTGGATGATGGACTCAAGGGCATCCTGATCAAATTTGCAGATGACACCAAACTGGGAGGGGTGGCTAACACCCCAGAGGACAGGATCACACTTCAAAACGACCTTGACAGATTAGAGAACTGGGCCAAAACAAACAAGATGAACTTTAACAGGGAGAAATGTAAAGTATTGCACTTGGGCAAAAAAAATGAGAGGCACAAATACAAGATGGGTGACACCTGGCTTGAGAGCAGTACATGTGAAAAGGATCTAGGAGTCTTGGTTGACCACAAACTTGACATGAGCCAACAGTGTGACGCGGCAGCTAAAAAAGCCAATGCAATTCTGGGCTGCATCAATAGGAGTATAGCATCTAGATCAAGGGAAGTAATAGTGCCACTGTATTCTGCTCTGGTCAGACCTCACCTGGAGTACTGTGTCCAGTTCTGGGCACCACAGTTCAAGAAGGACACTGACAAACTGGAACGTGTCCAGAGGAGGGCAACCAAAATGGTCAAAGGTCTGGAAACGATGCCTTATGAGGAACGGCTAAGGGAGCTGGGCATGTTTAGCCTGGAGAAGAGGAGGTTAAGGGGTGATATGATAGCCATGTTCAAATATATAAAAGGATGTCATATAGAGGAGGGAGAAAGGTTGTTTTCTGCTGCTCCAGAGAAGCGGACACGGAGCAATGGATCCAAACTACAAGAAAGAAGATTCCACCTAAACATTAGGAAGAACTTCCTGACAGTAAGAGCTGTTCGCCAGTGGAATTTGCTGCCAAGGAGTGTGGTGGAGTCTCCTTCTTTGGAGGTCTTTAAGCAGAGGCTTGACAACCATATGTCAGGAGTGCTCTGATGGTGTTTCCTGCTTGGCAGGGGGTTGGACTCGATGGCCCTTGTGGTCTATTCCAACTCTATGATTCTATGATTCTATGATTCTATGATTCTATGATTCTATGATTCTATGATCTCAGCAGCTTTCGATACCAATGACCACGGTATCCTTCTGGAGCGACAGTCCAAACTAGGGGTGGGTGGCACCACTTTCTGGTGGTTCCAGTCCTACTTGGATGGTTGCCCCCAGAGGGTGTTACTTGGTGAATGCTTTTCAGTTCCGTGGAACCTTCAATGTGGGGTTCCACAGGACTCAACCCTATTCCCTACGTTGTTTAACATCTACATGAAACCAGTGGGTGGGGTTATCCAGAGGTTTGGAGTATGTTGACAGCTCTATTCTCTCCACTGGAGAGCCAGTGTGGTGTAGTGGTTAAGAGCAGTAGACTCGTAATCTGGTGAACCGGGTTCGCGTCTCCGCTCTTCCACACGCAGCTGCTGGGTGACCTTGGGCTAGTCACACTTCTTTGAAGTCTCTCAGCCCCACTCACCTCACAGAGTGTTTGTTGTGAGGGAGGGAGGGAAAGGAGATTGTTAGCTGCTTTGAGACTCCTTCGGGTAGTGATAAAGCAAGATATCAAATCCAAACTCTTCTTCTTTACATCTGCAGGTGAGGCAGTGGAAGTGCTGGACCAGTGTCTTATCTCGGTAATGGACTGGTTGGGAGCCAACAAACTGAAACTCAGTCCAGATAAGACTGAGGCATTGTTAGTGGGTGGTTCCCTAGACCGGATGGGTGAGAGATCGCCTGCTCTTGATGGGGTTACACTTCCTCTGAAGGAGCAGGTTTGTATCTTGGGGGTACTCCTGGATCCTTTGCTGTCGCTCGAGGCTCAGGTGGCCTCAGTGGCTCAGACTGCCTTCCATCAGCTTCAGCTGGTGGCCCAGCTACGCCCCTGTCTGGACAGGGATAGCCTAGCTACTGTTGTCTATGCTCTGATAACCTCAAAGTTAGATTACTGTAATGCGTTATATGTAGGGCTGCCTCTGAAGATGGTTCAGAAACTTCAGCTAGTGCATGCAGAATTCAGCGGCCAGGTTGCTCACCAGAGCATATTACACCAAACCTGGTCTGACTACACTGGCTACCAATTAGTTTCTGGGCCCAATTCAGTGTGCCGGGTTTGACCTATAAAGCCTTAAATGGCTCAAAACCCCAATACCTCAAGGACCTCCTCTTCCCATATGAACCTACCCGGACCCTGAGATCATCTTGAGGCCCTTCTTTGCGTGCTTTCTCCTCAAGAGGTCCGGAAGGTGGAAACACAAGAACGGGCCTTCTCTGCAGTGGCTCCCCATCTGGGGAATGCTCTCCCCAGGGAAGTTCGCCTGGCGCCTTCATTATATACCTTTATGTGCCAGGAAAAAACGGTTCCTTTTTAACCAGACCTTTGTTTGATTTGATTGGCATCCTATGCCCTTCTAAAATGTGAGGTTAGGGGAGGGAGTGGGGTTATTGGGTTCTTGTTTTTATTTTGATTATGTATTTGTGGTTTTATATTTTGATTTTATTCTGTGAACTGCCCTGAGACCTCCGAGTATAGGGCGGTATATAAATTCAATCAATCAATCCATTTCTCACTTTCCCACATCTTGGCTCAAAAACATAGCAAAATGTATTCTAAATGTGTATTTTGGTATAAAATATGTTTTGAACTGTGTATAGTGAAATGAAATATTATTGCAATGTGCATTTGAATACAGATTTGTATATGGATTATGTTTAAATCTGACTAACATGGAAATGGGATGGAACAGGATTACGAATGGACACATGCAAAAATGATACAGAGCAGAAATAGATTGATTGGTTGGTCTGTCCTGAGTGGGAAGCAGTCTTCACACACTGAAATGCAAGTACAATAGTCTTCCTGTCACAGATGCTTGCCTTCAACAGTGAACTGCTTGCCTTCAACAGTGAACCCCATCTTGCCTTCAACAGATGGGGAGTGGCAGAGACAGGCAAGGTGCTATAACAGAGAGGATGGAACTAGCACACTGGTTTCTGCTTTCCTGTATACAGTTCTAAATGCACCACAGAAAATGTGGTCTTCATAGGGCCAATGCTCCATTCTCTTCTAGCGCTCTGTGGTTCTATTCACACCATACACATAAAGCACCATGATATCACTTTAAACGGTCATGGCTTCTCCCAAAGAATCCTGGTAGCTGTAGTTTGTTAAGGGAGCATCATTAGGATATCCCTAGGAAATTCCCACAGAGTGCTTTAACAACCCAGGGCACTATGTGACTTATAAAACTACGAGGAGAACAGTGGTCTCCTAACAACTTTCAGCACCCTTAACAAACTCCCAGGGTTCTTTTGGGGAAGCTATGTAGTATAATGATTAAATGTATGGTGTGAATGTGGTCTGAATGTGGGATGGCCTGTCCTGTTTTGTGGGGTCAGAAGGGAAGCACATCAGTATCCCATCAAGGCGCTGAGCCAACAGTCTGAATCAGAAGGTCACGGCGGGGAGGGGGAATGATCCAATGAGTACAATTGCACCAAACCATTGGGCTCCAATGTTTGCTTTCTAAGTTCCCACATTAACATGTGGCACTTCTATGACATACTTCCAGTTGCTCCCAAGCACATAGTTCCAGTTGCGCCAAAGCACACTTAAAGGAACACACTTGAGCTCATTTGGGAGGAAGAGAAGAATATAAATGTAATAAATAGACATAAATACCGTATTTTTCGCTCTATAACACGCACCTGACCATAACACGCACGTAGTTTTTAAAGGAGGAAAACAAGAAAAAAATATTCTAAATGAAACAGTAGATGTATGATTTTTGTGGTTCATGCTGTGGCCACAGACATGTGATCTGATGGTGAGTTTGGGGTGACCCAGTGCAAAAATCCTGAGGATCCATGTGGATCCGTGCTTTGTAACCACGTTTTAAGTGGGGAGGGAAGGAAAAGCACTCAAGGGATAAGGAGCACGCGTGGGGTGGGTGGAGAAGCAGCTTTTCTGCGAGCTGAGCAGGGAGGGAAAGAGCACTGTTGCTTTAAAGGTATACTTAAGGTATTTGCCCTGTGCCTGGGGTTTTTTCCATTTAACAGTTTGCAGCCTTTTTCTTCGCTCCTTGTTTTGAGGCAGAATAGATTTGAGCAAGTGAGGAGGACTTGGATTGCAGGGGATTTGCTATTAGCTGTGTAAAAGCTCTCCTCCTTGCAGCCTTCTACTTTGTTTGTACAGGTGGCTACTGGTATCAGGTTCAGTTTGAGTGATAAGCAGCCACCAGCAGCAATACAATGGAGCACAAAAAGCAGTAGGGGCACTAGGACCCAGACAATGCTCAAATCTATCCTGCCTGAAAACAGCTGAGAAGCGGGGGGGGGGGGTAGCCTTTTCTTTTACTTCCTGGTTTTCACTGCGCTCGTGGCTCAGAGCTCCAGGTTGGTTTTGGGTTTTTTTTGCTGCTGGTTGCTTAAACTTTATCCTTCCTGATCCAAGCCCTCCTGTCCCTCTGCAGCCTCATTGCTCCATTTAGAGAGCGCTGGGACCTTTGCTAGCTGAGGCTGCAGCAGCTGTTACCGGCTACTTTAAAAGCGCCTGCTGGCTTTGAACTGCCTGCCTTCTCCCGGCTTGCTATGGCTCCCGTCTGTCCCTCCTCGCGTGTAAGCGGCTGCTGCCCGCTTTGCTGCCATGGCTCTCCTTCCCTCCCTCCTCCTCAGCTCCTCCCCCTCCTCCTGGCTGTAAAGCAAGCAAAGCTAGAGCCGTTCAAAGCCCTGCAAGCGGCTCCGCTTTGCTTGACTGACGGCAGCCATGGCTCCGGTCGAGTGCATTCGCTCCGTAACACGCACAGGCATTTTCCCTTACTTTCTAGGAGCAAAAAACTGCGTGTTATGGAGCGAAAATTACGGTATGTTTCCCTTAAAATCAACGAGACATTTTTAAGTAGGAGGGCAGACAAGCACACTGCTGAATGGGAGCAAAATATCAGAAAATGCATGTCTTTCCTATCATCTACTAATATATATGTCTCTCTGAATACCTAGACAGATGGAAATTTCACTGATATTGGATAATCCAGCAAAGAGAAGCAGGCACTAAGCTACTGTAGCTAGCTCAACACCATCTGCCGCAGAGTCTCTTGGAGAATGAAAGGAGGAATTGATGCTACTAGAGAGACAGAGAAACTCCCAGCATTGTGCAGGAGAGGAATAAACACAACTCCTTGCCTTAAATGAAGATGTGCTAATTTGACAACATTGCAGGCCATGCCTGGGACCCAGCATTTCGACACTCAATATTTATGCACGTGTGTAAAGAAGTGTCCATAGCATAGCTGAAGATGTGTGCTTTTGTTTTTTTCTATCCTTGTTTTCATTAAAAATTTAATAATAAGAGAAATAAAACTCACTTCATTTTCTGTTCTATCCTAGAAGTAGAACCCACATCTAGAAAGAGTTCCAAGAGCTTTGCTGAATTCATACCACTTGTGCTCGTTGAAATCAGGAGGTTAAACCCTGTTGCACAACACTTGTCACCTCTAAACTGGGGGGACTGGGGACACCAAACCTAGGGGCCAAATGTTCTATGCCTCTCTTCCTGGCACCTAGGACTCTCCCTGGTCCAGTTTAGAGTCTAAACTGACCCAATTTTCCAGAATCTGTGCCTATTTTCTGGTAATTTCTGGGTAAATCACTGTCCCTGAATTGGTCCAATCTGCACCTTAAGGTGATTTTAAATGTCTGTTTAAATGTCTACTTTTCTATCACATACCCTCCAATATTCTTCAGATGAAAATAGGGACATTCTGTCTCTCCGCACCCCTCCACGCTGTGCCAACTCACCAGCCCAGGGGGCGGGGTTGAAGCCTGGGAGCCCCCACTCCCCCACTGCTCTTCACTATGGGGATTTGAGAATTCCCCAGTGGCACACCAGGGTCAAGACCATTGTGATGTGAGTGCTGAGGTGGGAGCAGGAAGGCCTGGTATATGTGGTGAGAGACACCTGCTTTGTGCAGCAAAGGCAGCGCCGCTTGCTCAGAGTTTGCCCCCCACAGCCTGGGGAGGTGCAGCACCTAATTGCAAACCCACTACTGACCCTGGGAGTGAGGACAAGTTTTCAGCCGCTTCTCTTCCTCGCTTTCTCCTGGTACTCTTCTCTTCTCCTCCTTGCTGGGTCTGAGAAATGAGAAGCAGAGGAAGTGGTGTGTGGTGTGTGGGGAAGGGAGTTGGTGGGTTTGGCAAGGAAGGGTTGAAAGTTCACCTGGAGTTGTTCCTTGGTAGCTCAGCAGAGATTGGAGAGGGAGGTGCTCTTGCTTGTGGCAACTTTGACCCCCTCAAAGTGTGCTAAGAAAGGCATTAAGCTAGGCTCTGTCTGGGTGGATTTGAAGGAGGCGGCTCCTGGAGGGTTGTGTGCTTATCTACAGAAAACAAAACCATACCACGCTATTTGAGGAAAATCCCCTGCAAATCCAATGAATTGTTGTAGTAGGCACAATAGTAGTAGAACTTTCTCCCTTGCCTGAAGAAAGCTGCAAGAGGAGAGACTTGTATGGCTTTAGGAAGGAGGTGTGAGGGCTCTGGCAGGATCCTAGACTCCACCAGCCTTCTTCCCAAATTGCTAACCAGCCCTTGAGAAGGAGACCTAACACCTCCTTCCCAATGCTGCTGCCCTGCCCCCAGGAGCTGCTTCCACAACCCCTATCCTCTGGCCAGGAGAAATTGGGGTGCCCTGAGGTCAAGAAAGAAGCCATGATAACTTAAGACATTCTGGGGCCGTCCCAGCCAAATCGGGATTCTGGGAGGGTATGTGATCATAACTTCCTCATAAGCACTTTCTTAGGTAGATTTCCATCGTGCATATAAATAAACAACATCTTAGACAAAATACAAATTTAATTGAAAATACATGTACACCTTTTCTTCCCACTTGCCTGTTTGGTCCATTAACCTCATGCTTCTCCTGTGTTATTTTTTATGTAATTGCACTGTCTGAGCTTTGATCTGGTCTCTTTCTCCCCTTGTTCTTATATATTTCTTTTTCATTCCTTAACTTATATAGCTCCCTCGGTGGTCTATATATATATATAAATCCTTTTGATATTTGTCTTTGGCATTGACATCTCTGTCAGTGCATTTGCTGGTTGTTTAATGAAAATATTTTAAAAAATAAAAGATGGCATGAAGTGGCTTTGTTTTTATTGATGCTCTTTTAATCATTTGCATTTATATGTTCAGTAGTTATATAGCTCTTTACCTATAAGTCATCTACAATGTGCTGTACATAGAGGGAATTCTTAAAATAAAGGATTAAAAAACCATGTCTGACCCTCCAAGCATTGCAGCATTTTTGTCCATTTTGACATCACTTTCCTACATGTTTTTTAAAAGCAAATGTAGGGAAGATTTGGGGCCAGAAGCAACTGCCCTTATTCCATTCAGGAATTTCATGATTCCTGGAAAATAAATGGTGCTAAATATACATATACAGTGGTGCCTCGCAAGACGAAATTAATTCGTTCCGCGAGTTTTGTCGTCTTGCGATTTTTTTCGTCTTGCGAAGCACGGTGTCGGGAAAGTTTTGGAAAAGCTTCAAAAATCACCAAAGTCTTTAAAAACCTCAAAAAAGGCTACCACACTGCGTTCTATGAGTTGCTCCTCGAAGTCAAGTCGCAACTGTATTAACGGTGTTAAGAAAAAGGAAACAAACTTGCAAGACATTTCCGTCTTGCAAAGCAAGCCCATAGGGAAAATCGTCTTGCGAAGCAGCTCAAAAAACAAAAAACCCTTTCGTCCAGCGAGTTTTTTGTCTTGCGAGGCATTAGTCTTGCGAGGTACCACTGTACCTGTGAGAGGTATATTTAATTGGGGTGATGGTTCTCTGACTGTTTATATGATTAACTTTTCAGGAAGGCCAAACAAGCACTTTCCTAGGCTTCCGGAGGCGGCGCCAACGGTAATGGCGGATTCCCTCTGAACGGGAGGGAGAGCTCTGTAGAAATCGGGTCCACCGCTGCAGCGAAAGCAGAGGACCCTCAAAAAACCCGCAGGCGGGAGAAGCTTGGGGCCATGGGACTCAGCGGACACGTTTTGCGCACCCCCGAACTGTCAAAGAAGCTCTGTAAAGGGCTTCGGAGCTGAGCGGGGATTTGCGCTGTGTTGTGAGTCGATCGCTACTTCTACGGAGCGAAGCTGCACAGCAGTTACCGGAGAGCGCTGACCTTTTTCCTGTGAAATTCGGAACTGAAATATCTATCCGTGAGTAAGAATTGGGGAATTTGGAAAAGACCAAAGAATAAGAATTGACATAAAGGAGCTTTAAAACTGACTTTGACTTTGATCTTGGAGGCTATTAAGAAATTTGGATCTGAAACCGGCAAAGTGTAAACAGGAAGCCCGCTTTGCCGATCCTGTAAATATTTGAAAGCAAGGGACAAAGAAGCTTTGAACCGTAAAATCTGACTGTCTGTAAAGAGCTAAATTTCATTGCCTGGCAAATCGACCCCCCCCCCCCCAATAAGCTGGGAAAGGGGGGAAAAACCATCATTTAAATACCTGATTTCGGACTGCTTAAATAACTTAAGGTCATTTTGAACGCACCGTTTTTATAGACATTGTGACTTATACTGTGGATTCTCTGCAAGAGACTGGCAATTCTTTAAAAGGATACTTTTAAGCTTATAATTGATACTATTTGTACAGCATTTGGGAAGTCTATTGTTGCATGATCATCATTTTGAAACATTTTGCTACTCTGCTCCCCTAGAGGAACTTTGTGACATTGCTGGGGATTTTCCACTGCAGCTGTCATTTTTCTGACTGTTTAAAGACAAGCCTGGGAGTGGTGTGAACCGTGCGAACGACCTTGAATCCCAGAGGCTGAGTAATGGATCAGGATAAACAACAAGATAAAACGTCTGAGAAGACTCAAGAGAAGGCGACTAGAGCTAAAACTAGACAACAACAGCAATTACAGGTACAGCAACAACAATCGTACAGAAGAGCATCTGTTGTGGGACTCCCTGCCACTCAAGTTACAGAAGGAGCAGGAACGGATCCCGCTACATTGGATAAGATCCTGTCAGCAATACAAGACTTGACAGTTAAGATTGATTTAAATACTTCAACTATTAAAGATCTTGGACAGAAGGTGAATGATGTGGGACAGAAAGTGAACATTAATACCCAGGCTATTGACAAGTTGCTGCAGGAATCTAAGGAGACAAAGAAAACAGCAGAGGAAGCAAAAGAGAGAGTTTTGGCGGTGGAGGAGAAGATACCGCCAATAAATAGAAGATTGGATGACTATAAGAAACAATTCGCCCTGATCGAACTTAAAGAGAAACAGACTAATTTGAGAATAAGAGCGGTCCCAGAATCAGAAGAAGGGGAACTAATTGAATTTCTTACATCGGAATTGGAAGAATACTGGGACCTGGATCCACAAAAGGAAGAATTTAAGATAGTGAGTGCTTTCCGATTGGGAAGAGTAAAAAGGAAAAATAGAGCAAGAGACTGTCTAATTTCGCTAAGATCAAGGGAAGAAAGAGACAAAATTTTGAATCTTCATTACCAGAAAGCACTCGTGATAGAAGGCGTCAGAATTGAGATCTTCAAGGATATCCCAAAATACCTACTGGACCTTAGAGCTAACTACGCAGACCTGGTAGGCCTGTTAAGGAAGAGTAACATCCCGTTTCGGTTGGAATTTCCACAAGGCCTTTCGTTTACATTTAAAGGAAAGAAAATAAGGATAAGATCAAAGGAAGATAAAGTGAGCTTCTTGAGAGACTTCGGTGAGGACCTGCGAAAAGAGGCCAGAACAAAAGTACCAGAACTACCAGGTCTGGGACCACCTGACTTGGGAAGGCACCCCTCGGGGTTGGACCAACTTGAGAAAGAGATACAACCATCAGAACAAGAGCAACTTTTGGGAGCGGTTGGAGGGACCTGATTGTGATTACAACATGTCTCTGCAGATCTTAACCTGGAACATTAGAGGTTTGAATTCCCCTAGTAAAAGGAAAAGAATTTTTCACATCTTAAAAAAGGAACAATTAGATCTGATCTGCTTACAAGAAACACATATAACAAGACTCCATAGAAAACTGTTGATAAATAAACAATTAGGCCAAGAATTCATCTCATCAGACAAAGTCAAAAAGAGAGGAGTTGTGATATATGCAAAAGAGAAACTATCACCAAAATTTCTCCTCAAAGATGAACATGGACGATTTGTAGCAATTGAAATACAATTTCAAGGAGAGAAAATATTAATAATTGGAGTCTACGCACCTAATGAGGGGAAATCAGAATTTTACAAGAAGCTGCATGAGACGTTGTTGGATTACATGGACCAAAACATTATCTTGATGGGAGACATGAATGGTGTGGTGTCGACACATATGGACAAATCTGAAAGACAGCTAATTACTAAAGATGGAAGACTACCAAAGACTTTCTTTGAAATGACAGACAACATGGACTTGATTGATATTTGGAGAACTAAAAACCCCATAAGCAGAGAGGGGACTTTTTTCTCTGAAACCCACATGACTTGGACTCGAATTGACCAGATCTGGATTACAAGAGGGATGGCACCTAAGATCCGAAAGGTGGAAATCTGCCCAAAAACTTGCTCCGACCACAACCCTGTGAGAATGGAAATGAAATTAACACCGATTGGTTCCTTCAGATGGAGAATGAATGATGCCCTGTTTAGAGATCCAGAAATTATTAAAAAGGCCCAAAAAACTATAAAAGACTATTTCGAAATAAACTTGCAGACTACGGTGGAAAAGAGAGGAATCTGGGACGCAAGCAAAGCTGTAATGAGAGGTTTCTTGATTCAACAAAATGCTATAAAGAGAAGACTTCAAGAGGAAAGAAAAGGAAATATTCTAGAAAAAATTAAAGAAGGAGAGAAGAGACTAAGATCTAAACCTAAGTTACAAGAGATTTTGCGAGAAATTAAATCATACCAAGCACAATATTCGAAATTGGTTAACCAGGATATAGAATGGAAGATTAAACAGATGAGACAAAAAACATTTGAACTGGCTAATAAGTGTGGAAAATTGTTAGCTTGGCAGCTGAAGAAAAGACAAAAATTAAATACTGTGACTAACCTTGAAGTAAATGGGAGGAATATACAAAACCCAAAGGAAATTAAAGACTGTTTCCAGAGATATTTCAAACAACTGTATGCACAAGGGCCACAGAATGAGGTAAAGATTGAGAAATTTTTAGAAATAAATGGACTACAAGAAATATCTCAAGAGAACAAATTAATTTTGAATGAGAGAATTTCTGAACAAGAGGTTGAAGGCGCCATAAAAAATCTACAGCTAGGCAAGTCTCCAGGCCCAGATGGACTATCCTCCAAGTACTACAAAATCTTGAAAGACTTTTTAACTCAACCGTTAACGGAGGTTTGTAATGAAATCATGGAGGGGAAGAGAGCGCCGGAATCGTGGAAAGAAGCCTTTATCACACTAATACCGAAAAATGAGACTGAAAAGACACAATTGAAGAACTACCGCCCCATATCCCTACTTAATGTGGATTACAAAATTTTTGCTGATATTTTGGCTAAAAGATTGAAAAAAGTCTTAAATGGGATGATACATAAAGACCAAGCAGGCTTTCTTCCAAGCAGATATATGTCAAATAATACAAGAAACTTGATTGATATCTTGGAAAAATTGCAAGTGGACATAAACACAAAAGCTGTCTTGATATTTATTGATGCGGAGAAAGCCTTTGATAATATCTCTTGGAGTTTTATGAGGAAAAATCTACAAGGGATGGGGGTGGGAGAAAGGTTTGGAAACGGTATAGGTGCGATTTACTCAGAACAAAAGGCAAAATTAATAGTGAACAATGCAGTTACAGAAGAAGTTAAGATAGAGAAAGGGACACGACAAGGCTGCCCAATTTCCCCGCTGCTTTTTATTTCTGTCTTGGAGGTCTTGCTGAATATGATCAGAAGGGACCAGCAGATTCAGGGTATACAGGTCGGAGTTAAACAGTATAAACTTAAAGCGTATGCAGATGATTTAGTTTTGACACTGAAGGAGCCAATCCCTAGTACTAACAGAGCGCTGGAAATAATAGAAGAATTTGGTCAGGTGGCAGGATTTAAGTTGAATAAATCAAAAACGATGGTTTTAGAGAAAAACTTGACATTAATAGAGAAGGAAGAGTTTCAGAGAGAAACAGGTTTATCATTGGTTAAAAAAGTGAAATACCTTGGGGTGAATATGACTTCAAAAAATGTTAATTTATTTAAGGATAACTATGAGAAGTGTTGGTCGGAAGTGAAAAAAGATCTTGAAATCTGGACAAATTTGAAGCTTTCCTTATTGGGCAGAATTGCGGTTATTAAGATGAATGTATTGCCAAGAATGTTATTTTTGTTTCAGACATTACAAATTATTGACAAGATGGATTGTTTCAAGAAGTGGCAAAAAGAAATTTCTAGATTTGTCTGGCAGGGCAAAAAGCCCAGAATAAAATACAAAATCCTTACTGATACTAAGAACAGAGGGGGGTTTGCCCTGCCGGACTTTAAGTTATACTATGAAGCAGCAGCTTTTTGCTGGATGAAGGAATGGCTACTTCTTGAGAACACTGATATATTAGATCTAGAGGGTTTCGACAACACTTTTGGGTGGCATGCATACTTGTGGTACGATAAGGTTAAAGTTCATAAAGGTTTTAAAAATCATATTGTTAGGAAAGCGCTATTTAATGTCTGGATGAGATATAAAGACTTGTTGGAAAGTAAGACCCCTAGGTGGTTGTCGCCAATGGAGGCTAAAGCACTGAAAAAGCTCAATATGGAATCTAGATGGCCGAGATACTCGGAAATTTTGGAACGAGAAGGGGACAGGCTGAAATTGCAGAGTTATGAGAAACTTAAAGATAAGGTGCGGGACTGGCTACATTATTTTCAAATAAGAGAGGCCTATAATTTGGACAGGAAAAATGGTTTCCAGGTGGAAAAATCAAAGTTAGAAACAGAATTGTTAGAACCCAAAGCAAAGACACTGTCAAGAATGTATGATTTGCTGTTGAAATGGAACACGGAGGAGGAAACGGTTAAATCGGCTATGATAAAATGGGCACAAGACATTGGGCATAATATTATGTTTGCTGACTGGGAACGGTTGTGGACCACCGGTATGAGATTTACGGCATGTAATGCCCTAAGAGAAAATATTATGAAAATGATTTATAGGTGGTACATGACACCAGTCAAGCTTGCAAAAATCTATCATTTGCCTGATAATAAGTGTTGGAAATGTAAAGAAACTGAAGGAACGTTCTTTCACCTTTGGTGGACGTGCCCGAGGATTAAGGCGTTCTGGGAGATGATTTATAATGAATTGAAAAAAGTATTTAAGTATACTTTCCTGAAGAAACCAGAGGCCTTTCTCCTGGGCATAGTCGGCCAATTGGTTCCAAAGAAAGATAGAACTTTTTTTATGTATGCCACAGCAGCAGCAAGAATACTTATCGCAAAGCATTGGAAGACGCAAGATTTACCCACCTTGGAAGAATGGCAGATGCAAGTGATAGACTATATGGAACTGGCTGAGATGACCGGCAGAATCCGAGATCAAGGAGAAAAGCAGATGGAAGAGGATTGGAAGAAGTTCAAGGCTTATCTACAAAAACACTGTAAAATTTATGAATGTTGAAGGCTCTGAAAATGAAATGAAGGGGTTCTAGTGACTAGGATAAATAAGCTTATAAAGGGAGGGATAAAGATCTAGAATGGATAGTAAACGATCTTGCTGAACCATCTTTTAAAGTAGAATACAAGAAGGGAAGGCGGGTGGAAGTAATGAGAATGTGATGGCCTGGGATTCCGATTCGGAGGATGAAACAGAGGAATCCCAGCCTGCACAGGAGTCCCCGCCTCCAGGGCCGGCTGAACTGGGGCAAGGCCTAGAGGCTGAAGAGCCTGCACCTGTGGCAGTGCAGCAGGAGCTGGCCCCAGGTGAAGTCCTCCTGGCCCCAGAGGAGCCTGATGACTCAGTGGCCACAGGTGAGCCTCCTCCAGGGCCCAGTAACCCTTCGGCCTCTCCTGATCTGCAGAGGCTTAGGGCAGAGAGGCGAAGGGAACTAGTTGCCCCCAGGAGGAGTGCTCACCTTAAGGCCAGAGTAGGCGGGGCTCCTGGGGGTCGGGACCGCCCCTGACCTTAGAAGAGGATAAAAGCCCACTCATCCCGGCCCCAGGTTGCGGGAGCAACGTCGTTGTTGGCTTCGGACCTTCCTGTGATCCTGATCCTTGCTCGGCCACCTGTTCCTGACTAACCGGTACTCCTGTTCCCTGATCGGCTTCCTGTTCCTGACTATCCAGTACTCCTGTTCCCTGCTCGGCCTCCTGTTCCCGACCATCCGGTGTTCCTGTTACCTGCTCAGCCTTCTGTTCCAGCGTTCCTGTTCCCCGCCCGTCTCTCTGCATCGGACCTCGCCCCGCTTCGTGTGGACTCTGCTACACTCACGGTACCTTACCCCCGGGACCAGCACAGAGAATGAGGTTTTGAAAGATATTAATGTAAAAAGAAAAAAAGGGGGGTTTTATGTATTTTTTTTCTTCCTTGTATTTTTCTTTTCTGACTTTCTGTTTTTGATGTTTGTTGCTTGTTTTTCTGTTGTTTTTTGTTTTGTGGATGTGAATTTCTTTTTGTGAAAACTCTAATAAAATATTATTATTAAAAAAAAAAACAAGCACTTTCCTAGATGTGTCTTAGCAACAGGCCAAAGTTGGGTTGGGGCTAATGCCCCAGATAACCTATTCAGCAGGTGGTCTGTGAATGTCCATCATGCATTTGGGTGACGGTGACAGGTATAAGTGTGTTCCTTCATCCAAGCTTGGGAGGCAATTACAGATGAGGGAAGCACATTTGAAAAACTCAGCTCATCAGGAGAGCAGTCCTTGTTGTGGTAATATTCTATTTGTGTGTATGTGTGTGTATTCAAAAACGATGTCTCCCACCTGTGGATTGGTGTCATATCCAGTTCACCTTGTCTGCATATCATGCCCCCCCCCAAGAGAATTTTCAAGAGTAACAACAAAAGAATGATCATTTTCTGCAGCTCTACCTGGGATTCTCTCCCCAGGTAAGCTCACTTGGCACTAACTTGGTCATCTGTCTGCCACAAAGTAAAAGGCATTTGGTCATTATGGTTTAGCTTCTACTGTCTGTTTCATTTATTCATTCCTGTGTTTGGAGGAGCGGGTTGGGGTGACTTTTAGTTTGTCTGCATTGTTTCAGTGAATATTTTATGATATGATTTTGTGTCTTCCTTCTCTTGTAAATAGTTTTGGGACTACTCCTTTCGGAAGTGGGAAATACGTTTAATAAACTAAGTGAAGCTACATCAAAGCCCACACCTAGTGATGAAATATACACCCTGCATATTTATTACTGGTACTTCAAGCACTGTCTGCTATAATATCGAAACTAAAAATGTGCTTCTAGTGTCAAACGTACCAGTCCCTGTTCTCTCAGTATGGAGCTGGATTAACATTTTGTTAGGCAGCCTATTGTAAGAGATCAGCCTTATGGCATCAACATATAATAGCAGCTTTTGTCTTTCTCTGTATGCCTCCATAATTACTTCATGAAGGATATGTACTTGTAGTATTTTGAGAAATGCTATTCTCTTTTCTTCAACCCCTGCCTCTTGCCCCCCGCCTCAAGAGTTACTTACACAGGAAACTCGTGTAATGGTAGCGTTTCTTTTCTATATATTCTCTCTTTCAGTTCCCACAGTTTGAGCTGTGCCTACTACCTGCATATCTCTCTCTCTCTCTCTCTCTCTCTCTCTCTCACACACACACACACACACACACACACACACACACACACCTACCTTTCTAGGGGTATTACATCTAATTTCCTCTCCTTGGTAAAAGAACAACACATAGGGATGTTGAAAAGCAGTCAGCAAAGCAATTTTCACCTGCTGAAGTAAACTTTGCTTGGTATTTCCTTCTGCCTTTTCTTCCCGTGCCCAACCCGACCTCATTTCCCTGCAGTGCTCAGCAGGAGCAGCATCTTGCAGGAGCGAAGTGGCTGCTTGTTCTGTGGTGGGAGTTCTTTCAGGACTTGGCAATCTCTCTGTTTTAATGATTTGCTTTTGCTGGAGAAAGCCGAGGAGAGGAGAGAGGGGTAACGTTAACGCCTCTCAGAATGAGAAACTTTTGAAGTACTGTTTTTAACAATGCAGGCTGAAGGAGGCAGGGACAAGTCCTCGTTTTAATGTGAACCTACGTAATTCACAGTTCCCGAAGCGATATGCAGAATGAAACACAACTTTCCTTTGAAACCCATACTTCTCTGAATGTTGTGGTGCAGTTCTCCAACCAAAAGATGCATACAGAATGGTGTCATTTACACTACCTTTCCAGCACCAGGTGAAACAGGCATTGCGTGCTGAGGTCCCACAAAACCCCTACCCCAATAACTCAGACATCACACATAATTTTTGTTTTGGTTTTTGGCATAATTTTGGCCACAACTTTATTTTATACAGATTGAGAGTGGTTGCTTAGGCATTGGTTATGACTACCTGTCCCCCCCCGCCTTGGGGGACAGCACTGACTCCTTAGCCAGTCCCGGAGGAAACATGGTCAGAGTCAGATGGAGCTGCGTCACAGACTCTCACTGCTCCACGCATGTTCCTTGAAGCTTACACGGCCCGCACCCTGCCGTCAGGGTTTGGACGAGGGGGATGGTAAGCTTCAGAATTCCTTTAACGGAATACCCGTCTGCAGCAGCATTGGAGGGGCAGGCACAGCCAATCCATACCCCTCCACCAACCAATTTTAACCAATGCCTAACCGCCACTCGAGCCCTTACGCTCGCCGCCAACCACTCACAAATTAAACCACACCCTCAGCCTGGACACTAAAGCATCCAACCACACATCATTCCCCACTGGCGAGAGATGAACCCCGTCATCCCTGTAAAATTCAATCGCCTTGAATGAAATCAGAGGGTGAGGGACCACAGACCCGCCCAGGTTTACCACCAGCTTGCTTGCTGCGGAATTAATCCGCTTCCTTACACGTTCGGTGGCAGCTGGGCAAGGACTACCTCGCCAAATGCGGCGTTGCAATAGCTGTGACCAAATTAGCTTAGTTGACGGCACCAGTGCCGCCAGCTCTCCAAGGTCCTGTAATATGGTAGCACGCAGCCCGTAGCAGGAAGAGGAAACCATATCGTTCTCCCTGAGCTGCACCACGATCGCTGAAGGAGGGCCACATTGGAGGACACGCCTTCGTATGAGAGGTAAAAATTCCCTCCACAGCATCCCCCTTCTGGAGATCCAGGACACGTGTACGTGCTGCGGGAATCCCAGGCCTTCACCCAGTCCAGACTGACGAGCTCTGTTCGTAGCCCAATGCACAATACTGTGCCCTACTATCCAGATATGGATAGCGGCCCGACCTGAAGAAGAGGACGAAGTGTCATTCCGTCTCCTCTTAGACCGCCTCCTGGAGCTCCTTTTGTGGCGGCGGTGCCCACCAGAAGTCGTCTTTGAAGGTGGAGGAAGGCTGTCCTCCACAGAAGACTCCAAAACATCACCTTGCTGCACAGCGCCTGGAAGTGACTGAAAAGAAACAACCTGTGAATGACCCATAATAGAACGCGGCACCACGGAAGACTGCACAGGGAACCTCGACCAACCTGGCCCCGCGTCGATGCCCTTCTCCTGGCCCCGACCCTAGTACGCCCCCGCCCCCTTTGCGTGACAACCTGTGGCCCAGGCAGGACAGGGGACGGGGCTGGTTGCGTGTCAGGTAATAAACCATCGGCTGACAAATATACTCTCTCATCTTCACTAGATGACGATGCTGGAGAAGAGGCACCCGCAGGGGGAGCCGGCATCGCTGATGAGGTCGACGGGGTTGAGCAACGGTGCATCAAGCCATCCATCTCCGCCTCCACCCTTGCCAGTGCCATCGGGTCACCAGCCAAACTAGAAACCATGGACTGGATGCCTTTCAACGACTGGCCGGGCTCGGGAGAACGTAAGGCCTGAGACGGGCCCTTAATAGGTCGCTTTGCAGAGGTGGTGGGACCAGGCCTCTTTGTTGCCTTCTTTGGAGCCATACCTACTACCGGAGTAAAATTAAAATAAAATAAAATTAAGATCAAAATGGAAAATTAAAGTTACAAATTAATAATAATAATAAAAGGAAGCAGGAACTAAATCGCTGAAATAAAGATCGGACAACAAAATAATTAAATAATTAAATCTCCAGCAGTGATTGCAAACAGGTGGAAATTATCACCACCACCAGGTGGCGAAGTGAGTAATTTCAGAATTTAAGCTCTGCCTTTACCCACTGCAGCCACTAGAGGCCGCCACTCAATTTCAAGCCAGGCCTGCAATTGCAAGGCCTGGCCACTAGATGCCAGCACTTGGCCCGACAAGGAGGCAAAATGGCGCTCCCGCCAAAAGCCTCAGGCTGCAAGGCCTACAGCCGCCCCCTCCAACCAACGTCCCCAGAAGCCAGTCACCAGCTCCCTGGGCAGCCAGCGACTGAAGCAATAAGCCTCCAGACTCTCAGCCCTGTGCTGGCTCCAACAACCATTCCCCCAACCCTCAGTGCCCAAAATGCAATGGAATACTGAAAGGAGTCTCGCCTTGATCTTTTACCAGCAGACAAGTTTTAACTTGTTGCAGATCCTGCATAGGTAAAATTGACCGACTTCCTACCCATAGGTTGGAGCCTATTCCAACCTTCCAAGGCCCTGCGCATTACAAACTTTATGCAAGGGTCTCTGAAAAACAAAGCTTCAGTATAACAGACATTGCAGCGGACTGAATTCTTATAGTTATAACAGCACGCCCAATCTGCAGCAGGTGGACCAAATACTGCAGGGTCTGCTCAGAGGATGGGGGCCAGTTCATCTCAATAGCCGAGGACTGCCAGCTCAAGGCTAAGAAATCCATCCAGGCCTTCCCATAAGAGCTAAAAGCAGAAGGGGAAATGGAAGCTGCTGCTCTCTTGTAATTACTAATTGTTGTCAAAATGCCACAGGTGGTCTGGAAAAGTCTGGCAATAGCTGAGTGTCTGGAGCCCAGGATCTGAAGCGCTCCATCTGAAAATGGGATAGAGTGTCAGTGACATCATTAGAGGATCCCGTAATCAGGAGAGCAGAAAACACAATATTAAACCTTAAGTGGCGCAGCTCAAAAGCGTGAGCGGAGGGGCGGAGACTCTGCTGGAGCGTGAGGACTGTTTAGCCAAGACGCTCACCACTACCTGGTTATCAGACCAAAAGCAGATCCGATGGTCACTGAACTCCTCGGGCCACATGTGAACTGCTACTACAATGGGGAAAACTCAAAAGTTAGGTCACATGATTGCCTCACCATACCAGGCTTGAGGCCATGGCTTTGCACACCAGCAGCCCCTGAAATAAAAAACCAAAGGGCAAAGATCCAGCAGCATCAGCATGAACCTGAAAAATCCCCGTGCAAGTATCCTGCCATGGCCAACTACTATTGCATACATATAGGAATTGCAACCATTGCATGAGATCCCATTGCATGAGAAAGGTAAGGGGACCTCAACATTTAGGAATTGCAACCATTGCATGAGAAAGGTAAGGGGACCTCAGGCCGCAGGCAGCCTGGCCTAGTGGGAAGGGAAGGGGCGGCCTGGGGCAACCACTCTGCATGCAAGGTTAATTAAGAGACCCAGCAAGATCGGATCTGGTGAAGCATCACTTGCTACAGAGGAAGTATTACAAAATAACTTCCTCCAAGGCAGACAGCTTCTCCATAGGCAAGTGGTATGTTTTAGCAACGATATCCAACTGGATCCCTAAATAAAATGGGAATATGGGCAAAAGGTCTTGAGGTATTGCTTGCCAGCTTCCAGCCCCGCTTGGGCAGGGGGCACCTTGTGCTGCCATCATAATACGTAAATTTACAGGGCCGACGCTGGCCAGAATCCCTAAAAAAAAGGTCCCGACAAAACTGCTGCCGAACCAGCTTCCTTTTCAGACACACACTGTGCAAAGCAAAAACACACTCCGTGCAGGGCTCACACAATCCATGCAATGCAACTATACTCCGTGCGATGCAGCTACACACTCCGTTCAATGCAACTACACACTCAGTGCAATGCAAAAACGCACTCCGTGCAATGCAAACGCACTCCATGCAATGCAACTACCCTCCATGCAATGCAACTACTCACTCTGTGCAATGCAACTACACACTCCATGCAATGCAACTACACACTTCATGCAATGCAACTACACACTCCGTTCAATGCAACTACACACTCCGTGCAATGCAAAAACGCACTCCGTGCAATGCAACTACCCTCCATGCAATGCAACTACACACTCCGTTCAATGCAACTACACACTCCATGCAATGTAACTACACACTCTGTGCAATGCAACTACACACTCTGTGCAATGCAACTACACACTCCGTTCAATGCAACTACACACTCCGTTCAATGCAACTACACACTCCATGCAATGTAACTACACACTCTGTGCAATGCAACTACACACTCTGTGCAATGCAACTACACACTCCGTTCAATGCAACTACACACTCCGTTCAATGCAACTACACACTCCGTTCAATGCAACTACACACTCCGTGCACTGCACACACCCTCTGTTCAATGCAACTACACACACTGTGCAATGCACTCTCTGTGCAATGCAACAAATAAAACAAAAAACAAACAAAAACACCCACTCTGTGCAATGCCACTACACCCTCTGTGCAATACACACACTCTGTGCAATGCACACACACCCTCTGTGCAATGCACACAACCTCTGTGCAACGCAAATGCAAATCTCTCACGCAATGCAATTGCAACCCGTGCAGCGCTGTGCCCTGCAACGCACAGAGCAAACTGCAGTGCGGGCACACAAAGGTGCTTTCTCCCGCTTGCATATTGCAAACGTGGCACCTGTTACATCCCTCGCAGTGAGGGAACCAGCAAAAGGCCCTCGACACTGGACCTAAGTGTCCAGGTAGAGCAATGGGGGAGCATGCAGCTGTCCCATATAGGGACCAATCCTGCAACCTAGGCATTACCGGCACTATGCGCTGACCAGCTGAGCTATCCAGGATGATCCCTAAAGACCCAGGACAGCCTCACCCTGACCCCTGTAGGGGTCCAAGGTGATGTCTGAATCATGATTCCTGCTCCTCTTTGCCCTCCTCCTGGATTGCAGCCTTCGAAGATGCTTCCTTCTGGAAGACACCTGGGGCGTCCACAAGTCATCCCCTGCAGGAGAGGCAAGCTCTTGAGGCATTTGCAAAAGCCCCAGTCATAGTCCGCAAAAACTAAACAATGTAAGGAACCGGTGAAACCAATGCTTCATGGACCACATGGGGACACTATACAGGCCGGAAACGCTTCCAGGCCATCGAATTCTAGGGCAAAGCCCTAGGATCACCTGCTAGGCCAGGCATACATGTTTCCAGTGAAATAACAGAGTTGAGGTAGCCCACAGCTTGTCCGGGTACCCCTGCTTGCCCTTTTAGAGGGAAGCACCCCTTCAAGAAACTCAAAGTTCCTTTATCACAAATGGGCCGAACTACCCAGCAACAGAATAGCCCAAAAGGAGCAGTTTGTTTTGTTTTGTTATAACAATGGCTAAGAGGGGGATATGAACCCTGTCTCCCAGGTCCTAGTCCTACACTTTAGCCACTAAACCACAATGGCTCGCCTCTAAAATGGCAGTCGCCACTATCAGGGCAAAACAAACTTAAAGAAAATAAACTTGTTCAGAAACAGCATAGTTCAAGAGCATATACAGAGTGCTCATAGTCATTGGAGGCACAGAGAGCCTCTGCCGCCCTCTGTCTGCCTCAGATATACATTAGCAGCAACTGAGCCTGGAAGCAGGTACATTCTTATAGAGAGGTCAGAGACTTAACAATTAACTGCTACCTGTAGCAGACTTAGGCTTGGAAGTTATGCGCAGGCCGAATAGGGCTCCATGCCTCTGCTCTTGAGAATCTTAGTCTCATAGCAATATTAAAGGAACTCAAAATAGTGCTCCCGCCCAAGGCTGGATTAAAATTTGGCCAACAGCGCTGCACACACTCAAATAAAGCCAACCTTCGGGGGTGCTATAAACGAAAGTGATTCCAGCTAAGCTGGGAACAGCCCTGACTAGCCCCACAATTGCAACAAGCAAAATGGAGGAAACCTTTTTGTGAAAGAAAGCCCCTAATGGGGGCTCTCTCCCTATTGGGAAAGGCAAGCCACAGATACAGGGAGAATCTTCCCACAGGGCAGGGTAAGGGGTGGGGTGGAAAATTGAACAGGAAAAAGGGGAATTAAATTATTTAAGGGACTAAAGAGGATTAAAAGAAGGGGGAAATAAAAAAAATATATATATATAACCAGACAATGAGAAGTTTGCATCACTGTCCTCCAGACAGTCCAAGTGCTCCATGTGATCCGATGTCCACAGCAAAAGAGAAAGAGAAAGCTGTGGACCTTGCTTAAATAACCACTGATCCCACCCCTAAATTGGCAACATCAATTTTGCCCCAGTAACAGCTTTAACCAATCTGCTCCATCCCACTGCCCTCAATGGGCTGGTCGCTAACTGGGGGTTTTGTTTGGCCCCATCCGCAACACGTGCTCTCTCTTCTATGAGAACACGCTGTGTCAGGTATTAAAGATGGTGGCTACAATTCTCAGAGTTTAATCATCAATCACTCTTGCTAGGGAACTCTGGGAATTATAGCTCTTTGGGGGGGGGGTCTCTTAACAGCTTTGAGCACCTTTAACAAACTACAATTCCCAGAATTCTCCTGGATCATAGCTGTTTTGTGTTTTTAAAAATGGGTCACAGTTGGTAATACATGCATTGCACAGATGGCTTGATTTTTAAGCTTACTCAGGATCAATACAAGACCCAACAACATTCACAGAGAACTTTGGTGATAAACACATATCTTTACTGTTCAGGGTCTTTAATAATTAAGAGTGTGACTAAATGTACTGAGGTCCTTCTCAGTCCCATTCTGCAGCATCTAGTAAATCATGCTAAAATGGTTTCCTAGTTGCACAGCCACAAATGGAGGGGGCGGGAAATCCTCTTTTAAAAATAAGCAAATGAAAATGTAATGTGCAATAAGAGATCGGCACTGCAGTTCTGTGAAGAAAAGCAATGCACTTGAAAAGCACAGCTAAGGGAGAAGCAATTTACACCTATATTTTTCTAAACTAATTATAGTTTAGGTTCAAGCCTTGGGTGGTATTCAGTATAAGTTCAAAGTACTCCCATTTAAAGTAATATATGTGTCTAATTTAGTGCTATCAGTTTCAGTGAGTCTACCATGAGTAAAACTTGGTTGACTACAACCCATTAAATGGGCTTTCCCACTTTCCCCTGGTATTGTTGCAGAAGTCTGTACATTCCCAGGCAGAGCAGTCCTAACTGGGGGGGGGGGGGGGGCAGTTTCAACACTGAAGTCAGAGCCAGCTGCCTCCTGACCACAACGCCGAGGGGCCTGGACTGATCCCATCTCAGGTGAATGGAGCAGCTTTGGATTTGGCAAATTGTCCATCGTGATTCAGCTGGCTGACATCTAGATGAGGCAGCAAAAGAGGGCACCACCTTGTCCTTTGCCTCAGGCAGCAAAATATCTTGGGCCTGCCCTGACACAAATAGTACAAAAATAGCACTACTAAAATAGTACCAAAAATAGTGCAGGGGGAAGAATTCTGCCTCAGCTCCCCCAAGGAATTGTGGTAATAAGCAACATTAAGGGGAAAGAACTGAAAATATGAACCCATCCAAGTCTTCATTCTGTTCTCAGACTCCTAAACACAGGTTACTGAGGACTTTGAAATAGGTGGAAATCATCTTCACATTGCTCATGAAAAGGAGGCATCAGCTTCATCTAAAACAGAGCCATAAAAAGGGGAGTCTAAAACACAAAAGCAGCTAGGGATCTTTCAGACACTTTAATAGCTGGGCAGGAAAGCTGAAAACAAGACAGTATTTTTGTATCAGCTTAAAGGGATACTGTCAACTTCAGTTATAAAACCTCAGAGCATCAACAGCCATGCCTTCTAGAAGAAAAAGAGCCAGAGAAAGCAGCCCATCTTAATAATAATAATAATAATAATAATAATAATAATAATAATAATAATAATTTATTATTGATACCCCGCCCATCTGGCTGGGTTTCCCCAGCCACTCTGGGCGGCTTCCAACTGAATATTAAAAACAGTACAGCTTCAAACATTAAAAAACTTCCCTAAAGAGGGCTGCCTTCAGATGACTTTTAAAAGTAAAATACCGTATTTTTCGCTCTATAACACGCACCCGACCATAACACGCATGTAGTTTTTAGAGGAGGAAAATCCGTAGGCATGCCACCCGTAGGCATTCCCTCCATAACACGCACAGACATGTCCCCTTACTTTTTAGGAGGAAAAAAGTGAGTGTTATGGTGCAAAAAATACGGTAGTTGTTTATTGCTTTGACATCTGCTGGGAGGGCGTTCCACAGGGCAGGCGCCACTACCGAGAAGGCCCTCTGCCTGGTTCCCTGTAACCTTACTTCTCGCAATGAGGGAACCGCCAGAAGGCCCTCGGTGCTGGATCTCAGTGTCCGGGCTGAACGATGGGGATGGAGACGCTCCTTCAGGTATACTGGATCTTGGTTACTTTTCCATGCTGTCTCCTTGTGGAGATTTAGTTGTAAAGCAGAAGTCTCCGTTTCACTTGAAGCTTGACGAATGTACACAAGGATGACATATTCAGTGCAGAGTTATCCTTGATTTGAGTATTTAGCATTATTAATATCACATGGAGGTAGGATAGGGCCACATCTTGTCCATTAAAGACCAATCAGGTCCACATGTAAGAAGGCAGTCCTGGTCATGAGCTGCTTAGGGCTTTATTGATCAAAATCTACACCTTGAATTTCACACCAGAACAGACTAGAAGTCACAGGTAGGTAGCCGTGTTGGTCTGCCATAGTCAAAATAAAAAAATTCCTTCCAGTAGCACCTTAAAGACCAACTAAGTTAGTTCTTGGTATGAGCTTTCGTGTGCATGCACACTTCTTCAGATACACTCAGTGCTACTGGAAGGAATTTTTTTATTTAGACTAGAAGTCAATTAGCTGTTCCAAGGCAGCTAATATGGTCCATACACCTAGTCCCAGTTAGTACAAAATATGGCAGCAAGATTACTAACTGTAGTTTCTGAACAGTCTTCAAGGGCAGCACCAAGTAGTGGGCCACCAGGTGTTGCTGAACTACAACCCCCATCAAACACACTACACTGGACACCCCACAAAATGTAGCAAGGTTCTTTCCATCTAGGACAGACCACAGCTAGCATAGCCATCTCAGCTGGTGGAATTGCTACATGCCTTGTAAGATAAGGCTTGATTCAATAGCATCTGCCAATACTGTGAATCTGACCCTTAAGGGGGAGGGTCCAACCCTGCCAAGAGCAGACAACATAATGAGGTGCACACAAAACTGAGTTTTACTCCTCTTCATTCTCTAATCTGTTTCTTCCCAGACCCTCTGTGTCACGGTCCGGTTCACGGGCGATCGAAGTCCTGGCTGGGGACGTCAGGACCGGGGGCAAGATGGCAGGGTGGGAGCAGGAATGGGAGTCCAGAAGCCAGGAGTCAGAAAGCCAAGAGTCCAAGGGTCAGAGAGCCGGGAGTCAGGAAGCCAAGAGTCCGAGGATCAAGAAGCAAGGAGTCAAGAAGCCGAGGTTCAAGGATCAGGAAGCAAGAAGCCAAACACAGTAAGGTAGGAAGTGTGTTGCTGTGGCAAAGACCTGAAGGGAACTGCTGACCTTATACCCCTTCCCAGCTCTTGGCACCAGGTGCTGTGAGTTACCAATCGGCCTTACCTGTGAGGCCTTGCCTCTTCAGAACAAACTTAGGAAGGCCCCAGTCCTGCAGAGTCCTATTGGTCACAGGGCCTGGCTGCTGCACGCACACCTGACACTCTGGAATGGTTTTTGAGATTGCCTGGGGATTTGCAGGGCAAAGGAGAGAAAGAAGTCTCATTTTCCAAGCAGCAGTCTGTTGCATAGATGGTCCTTGATACAACCTGTTGTTTCTTGAGTCAGACTGACCACCTAACAATAGCATCCTTGTGAAAATTGATCACCAGTCGCTCGGCAGCTTTTGCTCTATAAAACTGCATGTTCCTGTGAGCCAGACATCTCCTGGGTCTCAGAGACTAAATTGAAATTCACGTTCCCTATTTGCATAGTCAGGCAGTGCTCAGCATGAATACAGGAAAAATAATTTACAACCCCCAAACTTTTTCATTTTTACTGTGTTATTTGCGAGCTCTGGGTGTTTGACTTGGTCAGCTTTTCCCTCTTACACACAGACACACACACACACACACACACACACACACACACCTGTCCTTATTGTAGTCAGGTGGTGGGGGGGGTTATGATAAACAAAAAATGAACTTGTTTTTATGAAAAACGGGGGGAAATAAATGCTATTTCATTGGGATGCTTTGCATAAGTAGACATCACATTCAGATTTAAAAAAAAAAAAAAGAGCACCAGGGAGCACAGTAATTATTTGTGTAGCTTGACAGGGATGGAATGCTAAACTGCTACAGCACAAATTCTGTCTGAAGTTAATGACTGCAAAGTGGGATTGAACAGCTAAAATCAACATGATAAGGTCCTGTCCCCAGTTACTACACAGGGTGCATTCAAATGGGTCTCCTTAGAGCTAACAAGGAATAGATTGCGGAAAGATTTCCTACATCAATAGATGATTAAAACATTAATATTAATAGCATGCCCCATAACTCTGCCCTGTGCCACGAGATATTTCAAAACGACAATGCTACAAGACTCACTCAGAGTACCTGCTTAACAATCATGAAAACACAACGTCAGCAGGTGGTTTCATTTTTTATCATAAGAGATACTTGAGGTTGCCCGGGTGTCTGCTAATACCAGTTAGCTTAACACAGCAATTTTCGGAGCTTTGCAGAATTTCAGTGGAGTGTGTTTGCATTAATAAAGGATTCATCGGCGAAGATGCTGTAATAGGATTTGCACTATGCAGTTTTAAAACTCTTATTTCATACATTTATATCCTGGTTATTTAAAAGAAATAAAAATAAAGGTGGTGAGTAACACATTCAAACATCACAATCGTGTTAAAATATGCGACAGTACCTATTTAAAGCCCAATCATAAGATCAAAATATTAGCATATAACATCAGTATGGAGAAGGGCCATAGCTGAGCGGCAGAGAATCCCTGGCATCTCTAGACAGGAAAAGGCTGCATGTCGGAAACCCTGGAGAGCTGCAGTCAATCAGTGCAGACAACACTGCGCAGGGTGGACCACTGGCCTAAGACAGCTTCCTATGTTCCCAGAAGCACTGCAAATCCCAAGACAGCCATCAGAAGTAAAACATCAGAGATAAACCCGAAAAAATTAAAAATAATCAGCCAAAGGTCAGTTTAAACAGCCTCTGGGGCCTGATGCTTGGCAAAGTGTTCCACAGGGTGGGAGCCACTACAGAAAAGGCCCTGTCCTTGGCTACCACCAACAAAGGGGGTGGCTGGGGTCTAGAATGCTTGGGAGAAACAGTCCCTAGCACCTGCACTTGAGGCAGTCTCCACACTATTCATAATGATAAGGCCAGCCCCCACTCCACCTGCATTGGGCACAAAGTTCTGCCCAATGATAGCTATGAGGGCACTCATGATGAGTGTCTGCTCCTCGGGATGTACCACAACATCACTGTCTCATCAAATGCTTTCTCATATCCCATGCACTCTAATTCCATTTCAAGCAGCTTCTGTAAAGTCCTTCCACCCCTTTGGACTGGCTTGGATTTAGCATGCCTGTTTCAGCCTCATTTATCATTATACTCAGTTCATTTGTATTGGCTTTCAGTCTTTTGTCTCTTCTGCAACTACAACCCTATGTACCTTTAAAGGTAAAGGGACCCCTGACTGTTAGGTCCAGTCGCGAACAACTCTGGGGTTGCACGCTCATCTCGCTTTATTGACCAAGCATGACTAAGCCGCTTCTGGCAAACCAGAGCAGCGCATGGAAATGTTGTTTACCTTCCTGCTGGAGTGGTACCTATTTATCTACCTATATTATCTATTTATCTACAAAGTAGGACTTTGATGTGCTTTCGAACTGCTAGGTTAGCAGGAGAAGGGACCGAGCAACGGGAGCTCACCCTGTCACGAGGATTTGAACTGCCGACCTTCTGATCAGCAAGTCCTAGGCTCTGTGGTTTAACCCACAGCGCCACCCGCATCCTTTACTTGGGGATAAATCCCATTGAAATGGGTAATGCTTAGTTCTGAATCAACAGGCATAGATGCAGGTGTCGTCTTCCCCCCCCCCATGTGTGTGTTTATTCTTTCAAAAACTTGTTCCCTCTTCTGGACTTGCTACATTACTTAGCATCTATTGATGGCTAAAGAATTATCACTAGACCATATAATTTGTTTAGATCCCTGCAAGCAGAAGGTAGAAGCTGACTTTGCTGCACCTCCGCACAGATAATTTTTCAAAGCCATCGAGATTTCTTCCGACAGGTGATACATGAACCTGCACTTAATGAAACATGCAAGCTTCAGATCTCTCCCCCCTCCCCTTTCTGTTAAAATCTCTGTTCATCTATCAAAAGCCCTTTTAGTTTATCTACCCTGCTCTCTCCAATTTTATTTATTGGATTATTTATTTGATATGCATTCACTGCCTTCTGATAGATAAAGTATGTTGTCATATCAAAAGAAATTGTAAGCTTAGCTTTCAGCAGTATATGCGGTTGTTAGGACCTATTGCCCTGACATAAGCTGTTTCTTTTCTTCTTCCTTGGAGATTTACTCCATAGGACAGTGGGGGTTAACCTCTAGCTTATGGGTCCACTTTCCCCAAACATGATGATTTACCTATCGAATAATTTCCCCCAAGGAAGAGCAGTTACATTGTACACGTTTTGACAGGGCCTGACCCTGCTTTTAGGCTAGGTGTGAGGAACCTTGACCCTCTGGATATTGCTTAACTACAGCTCCCATCAGCCCCTGCAAGCATAGCCAATGGCCAGAGATGATGAGAGCTGTAGTTCGGCAACATCTAGAGGTCCAAAGGTTCTGCACACCAGTACTAAGCAGAGTAATAGGTAGTTGATTTGGAATGTCATGAAAGTACAGCAAAACTCTTATTTATTTATTTATTTATTTACTTACTTACTTACTTACTTACTTACTTACTTACTTACTTACTTTCAATTGTATTTTTGCTGCCAGGGAACATAAGAGATGTGTGTGGGATTTTCTATCCCCCAAGTACCATCCACCTTGACTATAGCGGGCCCTCATTTGCTGCTCCAATTCAGATAGCAATATGATACGTCTTGGGATGACTCTGCATATTGGGAGATTTGCAGGGAGCTTTTAAATAAGCATGCCTTGCATCCCTTGGCATTGCCTCCTCTCCATTCTGAAAGAAACCGAGTTAGGCATCAAAGAATGGAGGTTCATAAAAGAAAGAAAAGGGAGAAACATCTGCATCAGTGCATACCTAGTGAATTCATAAAATTCGGAGCTCCAAGCCATGAAATCCATACTAAATCCCATCTGGCGTGAATGCTAATTGACTCAACTAAAGGGAAGGAAATGTACAAAGCATCAGGCACAGAAAACAATAGCAGCAAAGAAATGACAGTGTGTCTAATAGATAGCTGTTGCTTGCTCAAGACAATGGGCTGGATGGGTTGGATCCCCCCCAGGGTAACCGAACTGCGTTACGCCACCCTGACAACCTAATCCGAGCATATAATAAAGAAACATTACCCTGCTGAAATGTTACCATGGCAAAAGTGGGGTTTTTTAAAAGCGCGAAGACTACTGCAGCTCTTACGTTGCCACTGATCCTTTCAGACAAGACATAGGGGAGAGCAAGGGAGAAAGGTGTAGATAGGGAATTCTGTACGAACCCACTACCTGCAGTATCTTAGCATTGCAAAAGATTTGGCCGGCAGCACAGCGAAAGCAAGCGAAAACAAAGATGGGCTTCAGCAAACAAACCTCTGCATTGTTCTTCTGGGTGACTTCACCCGTCATGAGGGAAGATTTTAAGATTGATTGAAGAATTGCATCAGCCAAGGACTATAGCAGAAACTAAAAGTGTTCCACATGCAGTGCATCAAGTAACTGCAATATCGCATGGTAAAAAGCAAGCGCAGCGTAGCGTAGCCAAACCGCAACAGGCCCTCGCATCAAAGTGCAGAAATGATGGCAGGCAGCTGTCATGGGAAATTGAGCCATCTGTGGAGTGTGCATGGCTGAGTGATCAGCTGTGATACCCCCTGGTTCAAATTTTGCCTCTGCCAAAAAGTCACTAGAGGGCCTAACTGCAGATTACACACAAGCTCATGTAAGGAAGCCCACACTGGTGTTTTTTTTTGTTAAAAAAGACAACTTCTGGTGGAATGCTTTGTTTTGTTTTTTAAGTAGAAAAGAAGCTAGGAAGAAGGGTTATTTAACTCTTTCTGCACTGGTCAATTGCTTGCTCCAAATTGCCTCAGAGTTCAAGGCATATCTTTGCATGGGTAAGTAGTACATACCTAGAAAAACCATGGGAGGAGAATGGCATTTTGAAATATACTCGGAGTCCTGGAGTGATTTAATGCTCTTTATTACAGCTTGTAAAACAGTGATTAAATTGCCCCCCAAACCTCAGGCTTTTATATACATTATTTACAAAATGAGTCCCGTCTGATTGGCTGATTCTGCTTCCCTCCCGGAGCCTGATGGGTCTTTTCCTGCAGGCCTATCAGTTGTTGCATTCTACGATCCTTACAGCCTAATAGGCTGATTAATTTCTTCCTGGAGCCTGATTGGTCTTCTCCTGCAAGCCAATCAGTTGTTGCATTCTAGGATCCTACTAGCCTATTGTTCTAGGATCCAAGCTTAGTACATAACACATATGGAGTGAACAACAGCTAAGCAGAGAAGCAGCTGTCAGGGAAAGGATTAAGCACACCTTGCCACCTACCACTTCTCCCCTCAAATTTGCCCTTCCCCAAAGCTGCTTTTATTTGCAAACAGTGGTCATCAGGGCCTCATTACATTTGTATATACCTGCGGGATTCAGCATCCTGTTCATACAGTGACCAGCCAGAAGTCCACAAAGAGGACATGAGCACAACAACACTCTTGTTCCTTGCAATTTCCAGCATGTAAGTTTCCTTCACAAGGCACTCTTCTCTCTTTGCAATATGTTGATAATAATGCTACCCTATGTTACAGGAGTATTGTAAAGAGTACTGCGCAAAAGGATGTGAAATACTATTGTGTTCAGTGCTATTATTAAATTTCCCTTTTGCAAAATCCCTGGAAACTGTCAAAGCGGGTACAAGTCACATGCAATGTTTCCTCTTTGTAACATGCTCTGCGGCTCAGCTCTCCCAAACTCATCAGAGCATTTAAGCGTGCAACAGTGTCTTTCCTACCTGACAAACAGGTTAATCTTTAGATTCCAGGTGGGAATATAGAAAAGTGAACATCTAAATATTACAAACATAAACATGCTTCAGAGGTATTTTGAGCTTGACAGAGATGAAGCAGTTTCTCTGTGAGGCAGGACAACTCAATGCAAGGACTCTTGAAGCACCTTGTGGCACTTCAGCAGGCCAGCCATTAAAAATAATGCAACCCACTGATCCAAAAAGGTTGGCAACCCCTGCTATACAATATATAGAAGCAAATTCAGTTCAGTGTGGTTTACTCTCAGTAAACGGGTATAGGGTTACAGCTTGGCCTGCCTAAGTTTGCATCATGGAACTGTGGGGGATGGTCTGGACTCTAGAATAAAAATCCAAATGTTTCAGATTCCAGTCCAACACTACATTCCCTTTTTCATACTGTCATTTAAACAGTCATTCCCACATTTGCCAATATGTTGATTGAAATTTATTAAGGGATTTTCTACTTGCCACAAGAAAGCCTCTAAAACCATAAACCCAGGGATGCCATTCATCTATACACATGACATAAATGTTATAAATTAACATGGAACCAGTCCATTTTGCAGACCATTTTGGCTACAGAACAGTCTGTATCCGTGCATCTACGAAGAAAAGAGTTGCAAAACTGGTAGGAAACTGCTAAGATACATTAACTTCTGCAAATCTGGTACAGCAGAATATATTGTGAGATCTCCAGCCAGGTAAGGCTTTGTAGGTTAAAACCAGAACCTTGGATAGAGTCCATAAATGCACCGGCAGCTAGTGCAAGCAAGTGAGAACCTTCATGATACAGTGGTACCTCGGGTTAAGACTTAATTCATTCTGGAGGTCCGTACTTAACCTGAAACTGTTCTTAACCTGAAGCACCACTTTAGCTAATGGAGCCTCCTGCTGATGCCGCACCGCCGGAGCACGATTTCTGTTCTCATCCTGAAGCAAAGTTCTTAACCCGAGGCAATATGTCTGGGTTAGCGGAGTCTGTAACCTGAAGCGTACGTAACCTGAAGCGTATGTAACCCGAGGTACGACTGTATGTTCAAAATGCCTAGTTCCCATCAGGAACCTCACTGCTGAATTCTTCACCAGCTGAAGTTTCCAGACCATCTTCAGCAACAGTCCTGCATATAATACATTACTGTTACCCAGATGGGAGGTTATCAGAGATTATGTCATTGCTGCCAGTTTATCCTCATCTAGATATGGCCACAATTAAGCCACCAGTCTTAGCCCTGGAAGCTACCTGTGCTTCCAATGACAGTAATAGATCTAAGAGTATTCACAAACTCTAAACCAAATCCTTCACAGTGAGTGCAGTGCCCTTCAGATCTCATAAATATAGAACTAATAAGAATTAGAGAAGCCTTGAACACTCAATAATTGCAGCCAATCCATGAACTTCTACTGCAGTGGAACCTTGGTTCTTGAACAGCTTAGTTGTCGAACAATTCGGCTCCCGAACACCGAAAACCCGGAATCAAGTGTTCCTGTTTTCGAATGTTTTTCGGAAGCCGAACGTCTGACAAGGCTTCCAATTAAGTGCAGGAAGCTTCTGCAGCCATGCCTTGGTTTTCGAACAATTTTGGAAATCGAACAGACTTCCGGAATGGATTGAGTTTGAGACCCAAGGTACCACTGTATTGGGAGAAGCTTTTGAGGTTGGAAAAGGTGCAGTTTCCATGTAGGTTTCTTGCATGGCTTCACTGACAAACTGTGGTTTGTTATTGACAGGTGAATTTGTTCCATTTCATAATCAGTGGTGTTCCACTAATAAAAAACAATGTGGATAAAACCCAGTTAAAGGTGTTCAGCCTGGAATATCTTGCACACATAGGGAGAAGTGAGGCTTCTGACTTAAGCCAGTACTGAGCGTTGAGTACAGGAAGTGCAGACTCAAGTTCAAAAGTATATGAGCTGCATGCAGCTTTCCCCCCACACCACAACCAAAACAGAAGACAGAGGGCAGATCTCCACCTCCCCTTGCCAGGATGAATTGTGGCTGCTTTGCAGTCATCTGTTTCCACATGCTGATGCCCTGATGGAAGTTTGCTTAGGAGGTTTGCCTATTGATATAGAAAACTGATGAACCCTGGAAAATTGTACAACAGATTCATTAGGGATCTCTATAGTTGATGGCTCCTTGCGGCAAAGAACACAGATGAAATAATACACATTTTCTGCTGGCATTTGCTAGCTAATGCAATATCCACGAAATTACAACTTAAATCCACCAGGACTGTCTGCTCAATTTATCCCTACCCTTCCTATCAAGACCAGCTATAAAATGCACTTCAGTTTCATTTTATGTAGATTCTCTATAATACAGACCTGTTCAAATAATATTCATAAGGCCAGTTCACACACATTTGCTATCCAGAAATGGTGACAAATACATGCATGGCTGGAGAGCCCAATGTGCTCATTCATTGCTATGTGTGATTATCTTTCCATCCCTTTTTGGAGGCAGAAAGGAAAGGGGATTAGTCATACAGCCCTATGGATACCTACATAAACATCTTGATCATATTTCTGGATGGCATATATGTGAACTGGAGATATTATCTACTATTTGCCCAGCAGCAGGGCTCAAGATTTAGATCAAGGATGATTAACCTGCGACCATATTCCAACGCGTGCCAGCCCCACCAAGCATGGCTAATGTCCAAGGATTATGGGAGTTGTAGTTCCAGTGCGCCTGGAGAGCCACAGGTTCCCCACCTCTGATTTGGATCATTCTCCTAACTTTTGAAACCTCACACACAAAATCTCAGATGAAGGCAACATAATTTCTTGGATATTGACATTTGACATTAGAAGTCAAAGGACGTATTCCCCAAATAAATTTTATAATTAGCACAAAGTTCCTTTTTGAAATTCAGGACAAGCAAACACTGCAGAAAATTTTTATTTATTTATTTAGATCTATCTGTTTGTAGCTGCTCCCCCCTGGTTCTGGACTCACAACTACTACTCTGAATAAGAATACTCATCAGTGACAAAGTGGTTTTCCTGGAACTATTATGATTTTATTAGGAGCTAATACAGTGTGGTGATTAAGAGACAGACAGCAGGATCCTGTGCATTGCTTACTCACAAAGAAATCCCACTATGTTCATTGGGACTTGGAGTAAGAACCTGAACCTGAGATTTCTTTGTGAGTAGACAACTCAGAACAATGAGTTCAACACTGCAGTGTTAACTAGTGTCTCCCTAGCACACAGCTTGGAGTGCAAACCTTTGCCAACTTGGTTGGCAGTAAGAGTGCGAAAGATATTAGGCTAAGCTGTGTGCTAGTTTGCACCTCAGTGATGAATTCGCTAGGCAAATTCATATTAGCTGCTAGTTCTCAACTTCAGCCTTGTAATATGGAGAGAACAATATTGAACTCTACAAGTTTGTTTTTAACTGGATTATAAAAGGTTGTATCCAATGGGTCCCTCTCCAAATGGAAGGCTCTTTGACCCAGTAGAAGCTTCCATCAGTGGAACAGAGAGGGAGGTGCTTTTTCCAAGCTCCGCCTTCTTCCTACAGCACCTCCCATGCTGTTCCAAAGGATCCCCCAACCCTTTGGAACAGATTGGGGGAGCATAGGGTAAGGTAGTTTAAGTGAAAATAGCTTTTCTCCCTGTTCTACTAATGGAAGCCTCCGCTAGATCAGTGGACTGCATACAACCCATTGTTGCTTTGACCAGGATATAGATGACAATGATTAATTATTTTAATAGGCCTCTAAAGTGAGTTCAGATTGTGAGTGGAAGATTTTTACAGAACTCCATAAGATTTTGCTGGTACCAGGTATTAGTTTCTCACACATTTTCACCACTAATCACCATTCCAAACATAAACATGCATTGAAGCGGGTAAATAATATAATTTTACTGCTCCTTTATGTCCCTAATTTTGATACAAATGAATGATTAAAGTATTATCATTCCTGTCTTCATTATACAGCACCTAATAATAAAAATAATAAACCCTACAATAAAAATATATTAAGGGGAACTAATCTGTGTTGAAAGTTATCTGTATGCCTTGGGAGAGAGTAACCATCGACTAAGGAATATAGAAAAGGAAAACCAATAGATGAGAAAAGTAACAGGTTCCTTAGAAGTGACCATGACAGGTTTTGTCAATGGGATATTCAGAATAGCAAATTCCAGGATTCCCTCCTGAATAATCTGCTATCTGAATCCAGACCCTTTCAATGTTTGGGCGCAGTTCAGTACCACCATTAAACTCCTGACACATAGCCCTCATCAAGTTGATGGATTGTACAGTCCTGGGAGTATGCAGAGGAGCATGCTTAAACCCTGGATCTTCTTGTGAGCATAAAGTGGACAGTCCATTGATGTCGGGAAGCATGGGAAATATAGATTCTTGTGCTTCCTGCATCTCTATCAATTGCAGGAATAATTGGGAACGACATTTCCCATGCCTGATGACATCAATAGACTCTCAGCTTATGTTCACAAAAATATCCTAGATTTTAGCACGGGACCTCTACTGCTACAAATCCTCCTGAAAACAATTTCTCCTTATCAGAGTAAATCTGACAGGACCAGGTTGTTGGCAGTGCCCAGTGGAAAGATATACAATCATAGCACACAGAACAGAGGAAGATCAATTCCAGAATATCTGACCTGTGGATCAGGGTGATGTGGCATGCCTCTGAAGACCAAATGCAGGAATCAAATAACCTGGGAAGGCTGTTGCCTTCATGACCTGTTTCTACATTCCCTCCAGATAACTGGCTGCCCACAGTTGGAAACAGGATACTAGGCAAGACAAATGTTGGCCTGATCCAGTGGGACACTTCTTATGTTCTTCTGAAGACATTACTAAGAATCAGCAGCAACTCTTCTCTTATGCCATCATCCTTCTTACTACTCCTCTTTCTGAGGGAAAAAAGAGGTGTCATTTGAACATGATGTGGAGAATTGGAAGTTAAGGATCTTGGAAGCTTGCTTGCCTCTGCTACCATTCTTTTGTGTGACCTTGAGCAGGTGACTGTTTAAAGTCTTTAAACAGAGACTGTCTCTCCCCCCCCCCCGATATATTTTGAGCAGATGAGAGAGAGAGAGAGAGAGAGAGATAGGACAGAGAGAAGCTTTCAAAAAATGGACTTGTGCTAAAGAGAGAAGAAATCCCAATCAATAAAGCATTCTGTCATATGCAGCTTGACACTGTCTGCCCTTGGGGTTATCAGGCTCACAGATGACAATGGAGCAAAGCCTCCTCAGTTATTGTGATATACGGTATGGGGCATTTATATATTGGTAGATGAGATACTGTTAGGGAGAATTAATGAATCTGTAGCCATGTTTATGTCTAGTGGCCATTAATGCTTGGCTGTGTCTAGATAATTGCAGAACCTCCCTTCCACATCATCAGCGAGGGGATTAATAATTCTTTGACTGTAAGCTCCGCAATCGCTTTGTATTTTGCAGGACAGGCTTAGGGTCTTGAACACTGCCTCTCATGCCTCTGCTGTGTGTTAGAGGCAGGCTTTAACAAGGCTACATACACACTATATCTTGACAACAAATTTAAAGCACCTTTCTCCCCCTCAGAAAATTCTGGGCACAGTAGTTTATCCTTCATAGAGATAAAATTCCCAGCACATTTGGCAAACTACAGAATTCTTCAAGGCGGTAAATATGCTTTGAATGTGTTTTAAAGTTATAGTATATCTGCAGCACTAGTTTCTCAAGAGGGTGGGTAAAGGTAAAGGATCCCTGGACAGTTAAGTCCAGTCAAATTTGACTATGGGGTGTGGTGCTCATCTCGCTTCAGGCCGAGGGAGCCAGCATTTGTCCACAGGCAGCTTTTCTGGATCATGTGGCCAGCATGACTAAACTGCTTCTGGCACAACAGGACACCACGACAGAAGCCAGAGCACATGGAAACGCCGTTTACTCTCCCACCACAGTGGTACCTATTTATCTACTCATGCTCAAGAAGGGTTAATATGACACATCTTGGGCTGCTTCTGAAAATGGCAGCCACACACCTAGATACCCCTCCTCCTCAGTTAATGTCTAACAACGTCACAACATACTGCATTTTTTCCTGCCCTCCCACCGCTATTGTCTGCTGACAGGGAATGGGAAAATGGGAAACACATCCTACTTCAAGACATGGGTAAGGTCTACATTGTGGAGTAGAAGCGTTCATTATTTACAGAGCTGCCATTTCAAGAGCAGTCTCACGTTAACAGATCTGGGCAATAAGAGACAGGTGTGTTTCTGTTTTATGTGCTTCCCAATGTAATATTGAGGGCTGTACAGAGTGTACAGGCTGTACAGTAACAGAGTGTGGTGGTGTTGCTTACCTGGTTTCCCCAATACAAAGTTCACTGCTGGTAACTGGTGGGGAGAAGGTGTGGGGAGGTGTGAGGAGGTCAGTGCAGTGTGGGCACAGCAGCTTAGACAATTCAATCCTCCTGCTACTAAACCTGCACCATGTCAACCTCACCACTGCCTTCCTCCCTCAGCATGTTGGGCAGCAAACCTCCACATTTGGAAGGCAGGTAACCAACATCTCCACACCCCATTGGCTGCTACTGGTTGTACCCACATGTGGAGCACTGTCTCACCAGAAGGAAATATTACACAAGGGTGTAATATCTGTGGGCATGTAACATCAGCCTTAAAGGACACTTCATTTGTAACAAAATGTCTTATAGCGTAGGGCTTGCTGTACCAGAATGAAGATGGTGTGCATTCGTATTTGTATGGCCTTCTGAAAAGGATCAGTCAGATGTTTTTACTTATTTCTGGCATTTCAGCAGGTGATTTTTCAGAACTAACAGTGCAACCCTATGCATTCCTACTCAGAGGTCTGTCCCACTGAGTTAAATGGGGCTTTCTCCCAGGTAAGTGTGTTTAGGACTGCAACCCTGCGGCTAAAGAACTAGCATAACCAAACAGCAGCATTTCATTACCCTGAAGAGGTTTCCTGCTGCATTTTACGCCATCTCACTCTACTACACCTGCAGTCGTGAAAAGCACATCATTATAATCTATCCTGAAGTTGATGAAGACAGCCTCAAGACATGGAAGACACCCTCAAGAGATTGCTCCTGGCTGAGCAGAGCAGAAACATCCATTTGCCTGCTCATTGGGACAAATGCATTTTGATAACATATTTTGAAGTTTATCCTCCAGGTTATAGCATTTGTATCTTGAGGTGAATAAGGTTGTTAAGAGTTATTGCATCAAGTACTGACTTTTTAAACTTGGGCCAAGCCCTGGTAAAGTATTGATCCTGAGCACATTTATAATTTAAGGTGAAAGAAAGGGTCTATTCCTACGCGAGAGTGATGAAGGACCTCCTGCATAACAGGATGCAGTGCTGCTCAGGCACCATTTTAAAGAGGATCCATGAGGGTTATAAAATATCGAGCAGAGGTAGGGAACCTTAGGGCTGGAACTTGGAACTTTCCTTGCTATACCCCTCATCATCTCTGCACTGTGACTTACTTGAGTACTTTTGCCTGAGCTGTGATAATGCTTCTTGCTTCCCTGAACTGAATGGGACGTAGGTGGTGCTGTGATCTAAACCACAGAGCCTAGGGCTTGCCGATCAGAAGGTCGGCGGTTCAAATCCCCATGACGGGGTGAGCTCCCATTGCTCGGTCCCTGCTCCTGCCAACCTAGCAGTTCGTAAGCACATCAAAGTGCAAGTAGATAAATAAGTACCGCTCCAGCGGGAAGGTAACCGGCGTTTCCGTGTGCTGCTCTGGTTTGCCAGAAGCGGCTTAGTCGTGCTAGCCACATGACCCGGAAGCTGTCTGTGGACAAACGCCGGCTCCCTCGTCCTATAGAGTGAGATGAGCACAGCAACCCCAGAGTCAGTCACGACTGGACCTAATGGTCAGGGGTCCTTTCCCAGAACTGAAGCTTATTTAAAAACCTGTAGCTTTTGTGTGGCTGAAATATACCCTACTGTATACAGATTAGAGTCACATCTATTGCTCCACCCACTTTTGCCTCCGGCCACACCCACTGGCATGCATTCCTCCAACATTTCTCTGATAAAAATAGGGACTTTCTATTTGACAACAACAATGACAATTTTATTATTTGTACCCCACCCATCTGACTTGAGTTGTCCCATCCACTATGGATTGCTTACGACATATATAAAACACAATAAAATATTAAACTTTAAAAAACCTCCCTATACAGGGCTGTCTTCAGATGTCTTCTAAAGGTTGTATAGTTACTTATCTCCTTGGCTTGTGGGTCGCATAATTTCACACTCCCAGCATTTCTCTCATGAAAATAGGGACGTCCTTGTTCAAGTTGGTGTAACTTGAACAGTCCCAAGGAAAAGCAGGATATTCCAGGATCAAATCAGAAATGACGGCGGCTTCTGTAAATCTGGGACTGACCCTGGAAATCTGGGACTGTCCCTGGAAAATACCCAAACTTAGAGGATCTGCATCCCTGTAAGGTTGCTCATAAGGAATTCAGCCCTCTGGCTGAAAAAAGGAGGTCTCCACCCCAATGTAGAACAAGGCAGAAATACAGTATTTCAAGCCACCAGAGGGAGCAGTAGAGTTTACACAACACTTTTGCTAAGAAAGCACTGGAAGGCTGCTGGTCAGTTTCTGCTGCTGCAAAGGCAAACCAGTATTGACCTGCTTGTGAGAGATCAGAGGAATATCAGTGCTTTCTTCACTTGTTTTTACAGATATTATCAGAGCTATGTGCAGTCCAGGCCCTCAACAGTAAATCAGACCTCTAACTTAAGTACTGCTTTCCCCATACATCATGCATCTAGGTCCCAGTGCAATTGACTCAGACAATACGATATGAGATTATGGGCATAGATGCTCAGCATGCGCACGTAAGCCATACTTCAGCTCCAAATATGTGGAAGTTTGTTTAATGACGGTGGTGATGTTGCTGTTCACAGAGAAGAGGCATCTATACTATTTATGGTTAGCAGATCAAGTAAGAAAAGTCAAACATATTTATAAACATGGTGTTCAAGTGTGCATGAAAAGTGCAGCCAATGTGAGCTGCCAAAGGCAGGCAGCGATGAAAGAGGAGGGAACAATGATGAAAGAAGCAAAGGAAATTGGATGGAACAATTTCCCTACCCACATGAAGGCGGAAAATGTTGCACATGGCAAATAGTTGTTTTTATTCTCCTGGAAGAGTCTTACATTTTAAAATGAAACAAATGGCTCCAATAGCAGTTAAACAGGCCCAGGGAAGGAGGGAGGGAGCATTTTTACACGATGTAGAGGCAAGATGTGCCGCTGCCGGCACAGGAGGGGTGACATTGGCGAGGAGAGCAACTGTGAAGTGATAAAGAAAAATGACCAGGGGAGGAGGAGAAAGAGGGTGAGGAGAAATGGAGCAGGAACAGCATTATTTTGTGTAAATGAAATTTAAATAAGAAAAGATGGCACTCGCTCTGATCTTGTCAGGCTAAGGCATTCTATTCCCAGGGCTTGGCGGTAATAAGAGAAATATACATACACCAAGTGCCACCGGCCTGTCTCTTTTTGGGTACTAATAACAGAGCTGCTGCTGCACATTTGTCAGGAAGACAAATAAACCGGGGGAAAGAGTGGCCAAGAAAAATACAACAGTCTATTTAAGTGCATATCCTTGGTGATTGCACTAAGGTAAGAACAGATGTAAGAGAAAGTCAGGAAGTTTTTTTTAAAAAAATGCAGCAGACCTTTGAGAGTTGCCTCTTTCTTGACCCGTCTTTACAGTGTCTGTCAATCTTCCTTTGAAGCTGGGCACGGGATGGAATGTCCTTTGCTTTGTCCTGCAGTTCCTTTGCTGCTGTACAAGTTCCCCCCTGATCTAAGGAGTGCAGCAGCAGATGTCTTCAAAGGCAAAACCACTCCAGCTTAAAAAAAGGAAATGACCTTAGCCAGGACTTACAGCAAAGGTTCTCTGAAAGCTAGGACCTTTGTGCCTAGCTTATTTCAGTGAGTACTGACCAGGGCTTTTTTTTTTCCAGCAGGAAGTCACCGGAACTCAGTTCTGGCACCTCTCAACTGGGCGCCATTGCCATTCTAAGAGAACGAGGGAGGCGTTCATGGTGAGTTCTGGCACCTCTTTTTCTAGAAAAATAGCACTGCTGATCACTATTGCACTGTGTTTACAATAGCGTGCACCATACTCTCCTGAGTATCCAAAAAGTTAAATGGTTTGGGAATCCACAAGATACCCACAGGAAGAGCTCCCTGTGGTGATACCAGTATGGAAGGGGCAATAAATGCTAATTAACTCAAGGACTGAGTCACTTACAATGCAAACCAAAATAGGTTTTTTACTGCATAACAGCAGAGAGGTCATGAACGCTCTCTGGCCAATCAGAACCCACCACCAGCTGACTGAGTTGTCCCTTGTGAGGAAAAGGCAGTTGGGCTTTCTGAGGAAATGCAAATTTAGACTCAATCCACTTCTGAACCAGAGGTAAGAGTCACACCCATTGCCCCACCCCCTTTTGCCTCTGGTCCTGCTGGCCTGTGGTCGCATCTACCCAGAGGGTTGTCCCCAGGAAATGTGGCTTCAGGCTCACAGGGGCTTACATGGTACCTAGAATACTATCACCATTGTCTTTTCTGTCTGTGGAAACCTCAACTAGAGAACATGGGCACAATTTGAGACCTGGGAAGAAGCAAATCTCATCTCCTTTTCACTTTTTTAAAAAAAATCTATCCTACCGAGCTAGAAAATATATATGGTACTCCAACACTAACTGTACCCAGGAGTGTCTTTGGAGTGGCATATTTACCCAATCCACATTTCAAATAAGAGCAATTTTAGGGCCACAGGATAAGACACAAAACAGTTCAAAATCTAGGCAAAGAAGGTAGTTTCTTGCTGTTGAGCTTAACTTCCTTGTAATTTCCTATGCAAGCCAGCTCAGAGTAAACAGAAATTCTGCAGTACATTTCCCAGTGATTTATTTTCACATGGGAGTGTTAATGATATCATTTACAATCATAGCTGTAATATTAGTTATGTGTGTTATTAGGGAGCATGATTTATTTTCACAGTCTTAATGATATGTTTACACATATCAATGACATTGTCATCAGCAAGTAATCTGACAAATGACACCGGCCTTTTTGAAAATAAAAATAAAAAAACCTCCTGAAAGGAAACATTTAGATAAAATATTGAGGAAACTGCTTAGGAGAGAGCATTAGGCTAACCAGCAGTGGATTGTTATTTTTGGATTAGACTTCTAATATCTTTGTATGTTGAAGGGTTTGTTAATGCCTAGAAGTGAAGTCAAAATCTTGAACTATCACCTTCCCTGTCCCAAGCTTTTGGGTCTGCAAGCCAACCCGTCTACTAAGACATCAGTCTCTGAGGGGTGGGTCCGAAGAGGACTTACAAAAGAGTGGGTCCTAAGATGGGTCACAGTGGCAATTTTTGTTTATGGTGCTTTCTAAAAAGTTGAAACTATGGTAGGGAAAAACACTGAAGGGGAGAGAGAGTAGGAGGCAGGGGATAGAAGCTAGCCTGATTCAAAGTGTGGAAGATCATTGAAAGGTGTGGCTTCATCACCCCTGTATGACAAGTTTCACCTGCAAAAATAACCCATACCATTATTAAAAGTACAGGACTCATCCTTTGTATATGCATCTCTCTCTCTCTCTCTCTCTCTCTCTCTCTCTCTCTCTCTGTGTGTGTGTGTGTGTGTGTGTCTGTGTGTGTATACATATACAGGTACAGGGTCAGGTACAGGTAAAGGTAAAAGGTAAAGGACCCCAGACGCTTAAGTCCAGTCAAAGGCAACTATGGGGTTGCAGCGCTCATCTTGCTTTCAGGCCAAGGGAGCTGGTGTTTGTCCACAGAAAGCTTTCCCGGTCATGTGGCAAGCATGACTAAATTGCTTCTGATGCAATGGAACACCATGACAGAAACCAGAGTGCACGGAAACACCATTTACCTTCCTGCCGCAGCGGTATCTATTTATCTACTTGCACTGGTATGCTTTTTTTCTTTTTTTTTGTAAGTAATTTTTATTAAGATTTTCAACATAACAAATTATCAAAACTTATCATCTTCATTATTTCCCTCCCTTTTTTTTCCTCCCCCCCCTCCCCAAAGAACCCTCCCTCCCTCCCCCCAAGATTTCCCTCAGTTCCTCTCTTTGATTTCTCAATACATGTTATTCTCTGCATATTGTAAAATTATATAAATCCTAACATATCTGTCTATTATGTTAACAATCAATACATTTGTGTATGTTTATTCAAAACCTGCCAAGGAGTCCAATTCATTTTGTTGTCTTTTTAAGTAATTTGTAAAAAGTTCCCATTCTTCTTTGAAGTCACAGTTGTCCTTGTCTCACAGTTTGTATGTCAGTTTCGCCAGTTCTGCATAATTCATCAATTTCTCTTGCCATTGTTCTTTTGTCGGGGTTTCCTCATTCTTCCATCCTTGTGCTATCAAAACTTTTGCCGCCGTTGTAGCATACATAAATAAATTCTTTATTTTCCTTGGCAGGTCTTTTCCTACCATCCCTAACAAAAATGCTTCTGGTTTTTTTAACAAATGTTAACTTAAACATTTTCTTCAATTCATTATATATTATTTCCCCCAAAAAAATTAATTTCTCTGCATTCCCACCACATATGGTAAAAGGGCCCTTCTTTTTCTTTACATTTCAAACATATGTTTGACCCAGTTTTGTACATTCTTGCTATCTGTACTGGTGTTATATACCATCTATACATCATTTTCATGTAATTTTCTTTCAAAAGAAAACAGTCGGTAAATTTTAAATCTGTTTTCCACAATTTTTCCCGATCCTTGAATTGTATATTATGTCCTATATCTTGTGCCCATTTGATCATGACCGGGCACTGGTGTGCTTTTGAACTGCTAAGTTGGCAGGAGCTGGGATAGAGCAATGGGAGCTCACTCCATTGTGGGGATTCCACATACACACAACCATACACATATACTAAAGAGAGAAGAATGGGCATATATAATGATAACAAACCTGAAGTTAATGAATCCTTTGTTGTTGCAGCAGTCAGAGCTAAGACATGTCCAAACCCATTCAAATGAAGGGGTTTTGAAGGAACCAAATTTTGCATAAGACGTTAACTCTAAAGTAATCATAAAAACTAGAATGTTTCAGAGCATGTGCAGAATGTTTCAGAGCCTATTGGTTCCTGATCAGTCTCAGCTCTTTAAAGGATTATGAGGCAGGAGGTTTCTTGGTCTGAAATTGTTAATTCCAGGGTCAAGTTTAAGGTCAGTACCATTGAGATGAATACCTTACTGCCAGAGCAATGCACACCACCCCCCTATGCACTGAGGGAGGTTGGATTAAAAGGAGGTGCCCCTTTGCCCAAAAACTGTTGCTATCAATGAAATCACTCTGCCAGCTCAGAGTTCTCCCTTCCACCCACCAAACATGTCAGTGGGCTGAATTGCCACCAGCAAAATCTTTGCTTTTTCGTGAGTCGTGCCATGTTTTTATTATGTGTGTACAATTTTGTAACAATAAAATAAAATAAAAAATGGGATTTAACTTTGACTGTGAAGGGGGGGGAATGCTAGTACTGTAATGCTCACACTATGCAAAACAGATGGTCCTAATCACAATAGAGATGTGTCAGGTAAAATGCTTTCAAATTTGGAGGGACCAACGCCTTTGTCCTTTTCATACCTTGCTTTCATCTTGTATAAAAAAATATGTAAATTCTGCTTGTGGGTAGAGTGTTGAAGGCTGGTCAAGGAATGAGATGTGCAACAGTGACATCTAGTGAAACTGGTAGAAAAATAGCAAAGATCTATGCCAGCCTTCAGAGGAAATGAGATAATTGACAGCAGAATGTTACCTATGAACCTAAGATGATTCCAGTCCACACTTGCTATTTTCATGAAGGGGTCAATCAAATGCAGGTTGAGTAATGAAAGCTGATTTGGAGCTGCTGCACAACTAAGCGTCTTCCCCGCTCTACCCCAAAGTGGAGTGTGGGATAACACTTCCTTGATGATACATTATCTAACCTACTCACACTCAGTTCAGAAGGAATGCTCAATGAATAGTGAACATCAGCTTGCAAACATTGTGCAAAGAAATCAGGATGAATCTTCAAAAACCTGATCATCTGGAAGCAGACCTAGAAAAAGCACAGTCACCATAACCAGCAGCCAGTGATGAATTTCCCCCTCATAAATCTGCCAAACATCTCCTTTTAAAACCATCTGAGCCAGTTACCATAACAATTGTGATAGTAAAATCCATGCATTAACACTGCAGCCTGTTAAGAAATTCTTCTGACTCTCCTGCCAATCAAAGGACTGTGCCTTAGTGTACAACATCTGTATATTTACCAGAATATGCAGTACTGACAAAGCCCCGTTCAGGTTACCCACTCTTGAGTTCTGTCAACACCCCCAAAAAGGCAAAATAGAGGTCATGGTTAACTAAGAGAGCCAGTGTGGTGTAGTGGTTAAGAGCGGTGGATTCGTAATCTGGTGAACCGGGTTCGCGTCTCCGCTCCTCCACATGCAGCTGCTGGGTGACCTTGGGCCAGTCACACTTCTCTGAAGTCTCTCAGCCCCACTCACCTCACAGAGTGTTTGTTGTGGGGGAGGAAGGGAAAGGAGAATGTTAGCTGCTTTGAGACTCCTTAAAGGGAGTGAAAGGTGGGATATCAAATCCAAACTCTTCTTCTTCTTCTTCTAATGAACTTCTAGAAAATAAGATCTGTAGTCAGTAAATAGAGATAGCTGAGGTTTGTGCATACAATGATCTGATGCTTCACTTCCCTTTTTTGGCCTAGTTTGCCTGGCCTGATAAGGTTAATTCTTATCAGGTAAAAGTACAGTGGATACCAGCACATACCAACTGTAAAGGACCCCAGGATGGTTAAGTCCAGTCAAAGGCAACTATGCGGTGCGGCACTCATCTCGCTTCAGGCCAAGGGAGCCAAGTGTTTGAACAACAGCTTTTCCAGATCAAGCATGACAAAACCGCTTCTGCCTCAACGAAACACTGTGATGGAAGCCAGAGCGGATGAAAACACTATTTACCTTCCTGCCACAGCAGTACCTATTTATCTACTTGCACTGGTGTACTTTTGACCTGCAAGAAAGGAGGTGCAGGTATTTTGTATAGGTGAGAGCTGTCCACATATACACACACACTCTCATGGAAAATTGCTGTGAGAGGAATGTTATGGTCTTTCATGTGAAGCCATCTTTTTTACTTTTTTATCATTTTTCTTTCATGTGCTGTGTGTATTGAAGATGCATTAAAAAAAATATCAATCTTCTTTAGGTCTCCAAAGGAAGCTTTTCTTCTAGCTATGCTATTAGGTTATGTACTCAGCAGCTGATTCTCAGAGCCCTTTCGCTGTTGTATCCGAATGAAGGGAGCATGGACTGGTGGAACAGCTTTTAGAGATTGGATGACCATAATGTAGAGCACACAGAGGAGGGCCTTTGAATGCAGAGTCCTTATCACACAGGAAACACATTTTTAGAAATTTATTCCAGCAGTTGATGGGAATTCAATACAGAAAAGCCCTATTCAGATAACGTATGTGAGTGAACACATAAAGATGTCTTCTATTATGTCATACTATTATTTCCTATCTCAAGTGCCTCAAAGAGTTCCAGTGTCTTGGGCATGGTCTTTCAAGGTAGGGTCATCGCTCAGTAGTAGAGGATCTGCTTTGCATGCAAAGGTTCCAAACTTCAATCCTGGCATGTCTAGGCAGCGCCAGTAAAGAATCCTGTCTTAACCCTTGAGAGCCGCTACCAACCCATGTAGACAATAGTGAACTAGTTGGACCAATGACAACTTCTTTTGTTCCTTTCCCATTGCCTGCTGTCTGATTCTTTTAGCTGGAGATGCCAGAACTGAACCTGGGACGTTTTAGATGCACTCTGCTGTTGAGGGATGGTCTCTCACCATGTACACATGGAGGGAGAATGGAACTGAAGCAGCACTTCTTGCCTCCACAACTGAGCATCTGCATGTTTCCATGCAGACATCTAACCAAATGTGGACAGTAATCACTGTAAGCCTCTCGCCATCTGTGCTGGAACCATTGGGAGACTGAATACAGCACTGCAGCTCCATAGCAGCATCTGCTGCTGACAGACTTGTCATGTGGTCAAGTGAGCATGCGTAGTAAGAGCAGCACATAGAAATAGCATAACAGTTTTCAGCCATCTGTCTGTAGGTATATTGGATCCTCTTCAAGGAGGGTACGCGTTGCACTCGGGCCCCCAGGCATCTCCCACCTCCTGGTGTGGGCAGGGCTATGCCCTGCACCACTCTGGTTGGTTGTTCTGTGGTCACTTGTTCCCTAAAGCCAATGGCTTGGCTTGGAGGATGGCCGTGAAACATTATTTAATCCCTGTGTGATGTTTGCTGGACCTCTTTGCCTTCACGTAGCAGATCACCTGCCCGCCCACCCCTTTATCTGGTGCATTGGCCTTGCTATAGACGTTGTTGGTTGCCTGTTTTGCAATGGGGGCCTGGTAGGAATTTTTCCATCTGGCAGATTGGCAGAGCCATTTGGTTTTCGCCTACCGCCTAGCAATCGTCACAACTTTGTAAGGTTTGGTGGTTAGGCATTGGATCAGCAATGCGTGGGGAGGGGAGGTGCGGCCACCACTTTTCCCTCCAAGCTTAACGGAATCAGGGGTTGGCCTGTGTCCTGTCCGGAACCCCGCAGTAGGGGCTAGGGCCATACCAGGACCCCACGGGGGCACCGGGGGTGAGCTTGAGTTGGTTCACATCGGTGGGGCTCCCTGTGGCGGTGTTTCACCCTTTTATCAGATTTCCCATGATGCGTGCAGGAGTCTGATATAGTTTGGATGATTCCAATGCCTAAGCCAATACCAGTCACATTCTGTATTCAATAAAGTTGTGTCCTAAATTTTGCCCAATAACTTAAACTAAAATCCTGTGTCACTGTTTCTTCATTTTTGGGGGGTGGTTGGGGGTCTCGAAGCGCAAATGGGAGAATTACGTTCAGTTGGCCTCAGAAAGTGAACCTACCCCATTCACTGTTTCCAAAACAACATGAAAACCAAAACTCAGTCAGCCTTTGAAATTCTCAGTTCTATGAATTTTGCCATGCAGTTCTCCAACTAGGTAATGTGTACAAAAATGCATATACAGAAGTAAAGTGTGCGTGAAAATGCATATATTAATGAGAATAAGATGCAAAAATTCCTATTAGGAGAAATTCACAACCTAATGCTGCTGGGTTTTCATGAGGATTTTTTTTTTAAGTTGCAAACTAATGCAGAAATTCAGAGTGGTAAGATTGGTAAAAATGAGAAATTGAGAGGAAATCATAATGGACAGATGTGCCATTCCTTACCTATTTATGGGGGTTTGTGATGAGTGGCCTTCATGTACCTCATCTTTCTTCAAGTAGAGGTCTTTTATTCCCCCCACCCATCCATAATAAACCCTGAATGTGTGCAACCTCAGATATTCGAGTACTAAATTTCAGGTCATGAAGCAGCACAGGTCAAATGTAAGTAAAACAGGATAAAGCCTCTGACAATTGTTGCAGACAGGGCACTAGCCCATATTCCATTTTGAGTGTGCCTGCCTAGAATGCCTGTGTCTGCTCCTTTTTATCTTAGCTTGACTCTGAGCAAAGGCTCCCTGGGCTTTAAAGAGAGAAGGATTCTGTAGGGAGAAATGCATAAGAAAATGAGCATGTATTATTAAATAGTTCCAACTTTGATCTTCTCTCCTCTCTGTGGGCAGTGTGTTTCATAATTCTACCTGGTGACATTGTTCATTTGAGCTTCAGAATTTTCTCCTAACCACACAAACCTTGTTGTCATCTCCCTGTCATCCTGAAATAATCATGCTTTGCCAGAAGGTGTTTTACTCATTGATGCCACACATAACATCAAAACGAAAAGTTCTATAAAGAAAATGTTTTACCACACATTCATAAAGCTGCGGAGGGAAGGGTTTTGAGGTGTTGTTTTTTTAAGTGACCAGTTCAAATGTGATAAAGGGAGCCAGCGTTTGTTCACAGACAGCTTTCCAGGTCATGTGGCCAGCATAACTAAACCGCTTCTGGTGCAACAGAACACCATGACAGAAACCAGAGTGCATGGAAATGCTGTTTATCTTCCACCGCAGTGGTACCTATTTATCTACTTGCACTGGCATACTTTCAGACTGCTAGATGGGCAGAAGCTGGGACAGAGCAACAGGAGTTCACATCATCACGCTGATTTGAACCGCCGACCTTCGGATCAGCAAGCCCAAGAGGCTCAGTGGTTTAGACCACAGCGCCACCCATGTCCCTACACATGTATACATACATTCATACATGGGGCACACAGTCCACTTCCACCAGAGTCCGTGTGCATGTGCAGGGGAGGGGGCCAGCAAGAAAAGGGAAATTAATGATAGGAAGGCACTTACACACATGCTGAGCTGTGGATGCAACAGAGATGGAGCCAAAGAGGAACCCTCATGTTAGAAACATAAACAGATCTCTTCTTTATTTGAAAGTAAACAGGCACAAAGTGCTACTATGAATGTAGCAATTAAAGCTGCAAATTGCAATGTTATACATGGGTAAATTATGTAGGCTATAATCTGCAAGCCCCCCCCCCCATCACTAAATTTTGGTTTTAGTGATAGGAATTAAAGAATATAACTTGCGGATGTAACACAATTAAAATCCTTGTGGCTTTGACATGAAAGATAATTTAAAGACACAAATGCTTTTTACATGGAAAATATCAAATAGTAAGACAGCATTTGATCCATAGTGGGTGGGTGGGTGGGTGGGTGGGTGGGTGGGTGTGTGTGTGTGTGGGTGTGTGTGTGTGTGTGTGTGTTTCTGTTACAGATAGCTCACCACAAAAATAAAATAAATAAAATAAACCAAGCTTTTTATGAGACTACATTTATCTTCTGTAGGTGCATATAGTGGGAAGAGAGAGACAGGAGCTATGCTCAGAGCAGGATAAAAACAGATTACAGCTTTATTAAATCAAGAAGCTATGCTAGGACACATATCACAGATGTAATGTTAAACTGCATGGACAGACAACATAGAATAGAATTGTAAAATTGCAAGGGACCACAAGGGTCATCTAGTCCAGCTCCTGTAATGCAGGGATCTTTTGCCGAATGTGGGGCTTGAAGCCACAACCCTGAGATTAAGTGTTTCATGCTCTCCCTCCATATTTTATGGACTGCAACTCGACCATTACATCCTTCTGGACCTTCTAGAGGGGCTGGGAGCTGGGGGCACTGATATACAGTGGTTCCGCTCCTTCCTCCTGGGCCGTGTTCAGAAAGTGGTGGTGGGGGATGAGTGTTCAGACCCCCGGGCTCTCACTTGTGGGGTGCCTCAGGGTTCCATCCTCTCCCCCATGCTTTTTAACATCTACATGCAGCCGCTGGGAGAGATCATCAGGGGGTCTAGGCTGGGTGTTCATCAGTATGCAGATGATACCCAGCTCTACCTCTCTTTCAAATCGGAACCAGTGAGGGCAGTGAAGGTCCTGTGTGAGTGTCTGGAGGCGGTTGGAGGATGGATGGCAGCTAACAGATTGAGGTTGAATCCTGACAAGACAGAAGTACTGTTTGGGGCTGCTGTGGAGGACTCCCTGGTCCTGAATGGGGTAACTGTGCCCCTGAAGGAGCAGGTGCACAGCCTGGGAGTCATTTTGGACTCATAGCTGTCCACAGAGGTGCAAGTCAATTCTGTGTCCAGGCAACTGTCTACCAATTCCATCTGGTACGCAGGCTGAGACCCTACCTGCCCGTAGACTGTCTCACCAGAGTGGTGCATGCTCTAGTTATCTCCCGCTTGGACTACTGCAATGTGCTCTACGTTAGGCTACCTTTGAAGGTGACCTGGAAACTACAATTAATCCAGAATGCGGCAGCTAGACTAATGACTGAGAATGACTGCCAAGACCATATAACACCGGTCCTAAAAGATCTACATTGGCTCCCAGTACATTTCCGAGCACAATTCAAAGTGTTGCTGACCTTTAAAAGCCTAAATGGCCTCAGCTCAGTATACCTGAAGGAGCGTCTCCACCCTCATCATTCTGACCGGACGCTGAGCTCCAGTGCCGAGGGCCTTCTGGTGGTTCCATCACCGCGAGAAGTGAGGTTACAGGGAACCAGGCAGAGGGCCTTCTCGGCAGAGGCACCTGCTCTGTGGAATGCCTTCCCATCAGATGTCAAGGAAATAACCAACTATCTGACGTTTAGAAGACATCTGAAGGCAGCCCTGTTTAGGGAAGGTTTTAATGTTTGATCTTTTATTGTGTTTTTAATATCCTGTTGGAAGCCACCCAGAGTGGCTGGGGAAACCCAGCCATATGGGCAGGGTATAAATAAATCATCATCATCATCATCATCATCCTATCATTCCTGACTTATTGGCCATGCCAATGTAAGTGATAGGAGTTGTAGATTAGCAATGAACACACATTGGGAGGGGCAAAATGATATGCACTGCCCACAACCTGCGGACATTCATTTGAAGGCTTGTAAAGTTGTGCACAGTTGTACAACTGTAACATGTAACACATTCAAACAAACAACTATGGGTTGGGGCAGGGCCTTACACCATGAGCCCCCAGCTGTGTTGAGTGTACACAGACTAAAAGCCTAGAAAGTGCTAATGTTATGAAGGAACCCACCATGATAGGTACCTCTAAGTGGGAGGTGGTAAATATGGTGGCAGCGCTGTCACAAGTGTAGCAGGTAGTCCTGAAGTTTCTCGCTTCCTGGAAACTATAGACCAGGCATAGGCAAACTCTGGCCCTCCAGATGTTTGGGACTCCCATCATCCCTGACCACTGGTTTTGTTAGCTAGGGATGATGGGAATTGTGGTCCCAAACATCTGGAAGGCCAGGTTTTGCCTATGCCTGCAATAGACTTTACAGATCCAGTTAGAGATGAGGCCTGAGACATTAAAATTTCTAGAGCAGGAATGGAGAACCTGTGACTCTTAAGAAGTTTCTGGATTCCCATCATCCCTGACCATTAGCCTGGGTGGCAGGAGCTGCTAGGAGTTGGAGTCCAACAACATCTGGAGGTCCACAGTTTCCCCATCCCTGTCCTAGAAGTTCTATAGTGTTCCCCTCTCTGTGGTGGAGAGTTGTAGGAGAACTCAACTGCTGAGGTTTAGCCACTGTTTCTTCTTTCTGGGCAGTGCTGAGCTCTCACTGACAGTATTCCCAGATACTACATGTTATCCTCATTCAACAATATATAAATGTTTCTGCCCACATGAAAATGCCTTGTATCTGTCTGTCTACTGTTTTTCCCCTTCTTCCCTTTTCTCCTAAATTTGCCACATTTATTAAGGCTTTTATATATATTTTCCTCACACACTGTTTTAATTGAAATTGGAAAATACAGCTCCTTTGAGGATGGGTCGAGCATTGTCTCCAGTTTTACGCAACACTTTTCCCATTTTGTGCAAAGAAGGGTGGTGCATTCCAATTAAACTGCAAGGAAATTTAGGGAGGCAGGACGTAATTACCTTGGAAGTTGTCCAGGATGCAAGCATTAACTCTCATAAGGGGGATTTTAAATCTGTTAATTAGCTAGTATAGGGGAATGTGAATTTAATATAACTTGCTTAAGACATTTTTAATATGGATTTAAAATAGAGCCGACAAGCGGTTGTATATCTAGAAATGTCTGGCTTAGCATGCTTGCAACAGAGCTAAGGTCTTGCAAGAAAATCCACTGGGCAATATGGCATTTATTTTATTTTATTAATTTGCACAGGAGCAAAGGGTCTTATCATGAACTGTGCTTTGACCTAACAGACTAGGTTTTGCAAAGGCAATTAACCAGCAAGATGGATTCTTACAATTTGATTAAGATGATGAGAAGGATTTACATCAGACCCTGAAATGACAAAAAGAGCACAGAATGTGTAATCTGTAGCAAAATAAAGGAAATAATAAGAGCATTTAAGAACTATGATTGCCCAGGTTTAGAAAGGAAGATCTGTGTGTCCTAGCAAATGTTCATACATGATAAGTACTCTTGCTTGATCTCCATGAAATTTTCAACAGAAACATTGTGCACTGCATGAGGTGGATGCTCAACTCCTAGAACCCTTCATGTTGTATTGATTGGGAATTGTGCATGAATTGCCATAATTGGACAAATAATCCATAGTTTAAAGACAGATGTTTTGAAAATGCTATATGCTAATCAACATGATTTATGAATAGGTGCTTATATATTTTGGGAATCCTTTGCTGCATCGGCAATGACTACAGCTACAAGTGAAACCCATATTATATTTGCATATTAGCCCTTTTCAGTCATTCTTCTCCACAACTCCATATGTGATGACATGAGTGACAGGGTGCCTCTCCTCCATATCATCCAAGGCAGTGGCTGCAGCAAATTTCATGTTGGAAGGGGAACTTTTGCAGCAGGGAACATGTGGAAGGGGAACTTTTGCAGCAGGGAACATGTGGGTTCCTTGCACAATTCAGAACCCTGCTCTTCCAGGTTTGTAAACCATGTGGGTATCAAGGTTATTAATATTGCACATATGGAAGCAAACTGGATGCATAAAAACTGACTCTTCTTCCAATAAAAATTGTGCGGTCCAAACATACAGTTCAAAAGCTCTACTACAGAACTTTACTTCAAAACAACTTGAAACAAATAAAAGTTGCATTCTGATAGTTGCATGATATCATATGCTGATCCCAGCACAGGTAAAATATTTTACATTATGAAATATAGTGCATCCAGAGCTAGAAATCAAAATCCTGCTTCTCCTCCAAACAACCTCCATTAGCCTGAGGCTGTTTTCCTAGAGAGAGAATTAGTGCATCCTTTATCTCCTGTGGCTTCAGAACAAAGACTAACACACCCAAGATGGAGACCTACAAATTATATCATATGCACAGATTTGTAATAGAATACTTTTCATGTGACTCAGGCAGCAGAGATCCAGCCCTACTAATCATTAACTTCTTAGGCTCTCTGAACCTCTTGTTTAGCTTCAGTGGAAGTTTCCATGCCATGCTACATTGTATACATACAGACATATTACAGAATTATTTTCCATTTCAATGTACAATTAAACAATTGCACTTAGCAATGGGGGCCTACTTGAGAAGGGAAGCCTTCCCTTCTCATGTAGGCCCCCATTGCTAAGTGTAATTGTTAAGCCTTCCCCTTGCAGAAGTTGCCTTCCCTTAATATAGAAGATTAGGAAGCCAGCATCAGGGCCGTGTGGACATCTATTTTAAGGATCATTCTCCATTTGCATGTTTTCCTGTGTGGATGAGCATCCATTCTAATCTAATCTACCATTGAGTGTTTGTGTATGCACATGCACACACATGAATGGCCAATGAGTGGGTATAACTGTACATTGACTGAAAGAAAAATACTCAAAATATTAGCCAATTCATTGACGTGCCTATTTACTTGTCATGGCAGTGGTACTGAGAGTCAGGGAAGGCTGCAAGGTGCCCTGCACTCATGTCAGGTGCTTTTTTTATTCTGACACAACTAAATACGATAGCTATAGTTATGTTTGACAAAGTGGAAAATGGGAAATGAAAATTCACCTATTAACTTGGTTCATAACAAAATTGCTTCAGAAGGATAATGCTTTCGTGACTAAATTTGGTACCAACTCACTAAGCAGCGACACTTAAGTCTCGGTGTCTTTGTCAAGTGAAACCACAAAAGGCAGGAAATGGGGTGTCAGATTCAAAGATTATTCTCCATGACTGATTTCAGAAAGAGAGAAAATGACTTTCAAGTCTTGCCCTGGAAAAAAACCCCGTAATTCGGAAGCCCTTCTTGCTAATTCTAAAAGTATGGTGAATAGGTCAGTGGTGAGGAAAAGATAATGAGCACAGCCTGCATATGATTAATGTGCAATTTATTGAGAAATATGTCCAGTTCCCAGTGGTGGCCCCTCCTCAGCCAACTGCCACCATGGGGGCTTCTGAAAAACCATGAGGCCCTGAGAAGCAGAGACAAGTTCTTCAAGACAATAAGGTGTGGGTGTATTACAGTCCTTTTTTTCTTTAAAAATGTTTAGGGGTACTCTCATTTTGACTCAAGAAAATCACCATTTTATAGTTCAAATTGGGGAAAATAAATACAGTAAATGGACAAAAGTACAAAAATTCACAAAATGTTTAGGGGTATGTGTACCTTTGCACTCTCTCTCTCTCTCTCTCTCTCTCTCTCTCTCTCTCTATATATATATATATATATATATATATAACTATCAGACTTTGAAAAGCTGAATCAAGCCCATCAGTTTTGTTGAATTCATTAAACCAAATAGTTTTAACTGGATTTTGCATAGATGTGCAATTAATTGTTACTGTTTTGAACTTTATTGTGATATCATCTTCCTCAGTGGGTCATGCAAACCCCTGTTCTGAATAATGCTTTTTTATAGGGTTGGGGGCACTGGGGACGAGTTTATGGAGCCAAGCGGGTGCTGGCCAGAAAAAGTTTGTGAACTGCTGATTTAGACCAACGCAGAACTTAGTTCTGTGGCTCTGCGCACCTTCTACATGTAATCTAGTGCCCCGCTGCTTTGTCTGTGCTTGCATCCCCACAAAAGCAGCCCCCTTTCCTAGGAACTGTCTACCTTTACACTTCCAAACATGCTGTTAAGAACACATACGTGTTTTTCCTTCTGAACAGTCTGCCGATCATGTGACAAGAGAATAGGCAGCATTTCCTATGCCATGGAAAGGACAAGAAGACTCTCTGCAAGGTTGGTTGTGGAAGTCCAAATCCAGCTGTCTCCCTGCTCAACAGCATGCTTAGGATAATAGTCAATCCAACCCTTTATGTAAGTAATAGCTATTGACCACTGTTATGCTTTGATTCATAGAAAAAAAGTCCCTCTCACTCCGGGGGATTTTCAGCTGTGTGCTTGAGATTTAGTCCTGAAAGTACTTGTGCTGCTTCAGTTGTAGACTTTAATTTCTTTGAGAACCATTTATACATTCAAGTTGACAGTAACACTAATCCTCCATTATCTATTTGATTATCTTCTGCAGAGACTTGCTGTTAACTGTGGGTGACCAAAGCTTCTCAAAATGAAACATTATTGGCTGCTCCTAAGTGTCAAGGAGTCTTAATTTTTTCCCCCTTACTAGATGGGTTTCTCATTCATGCAACCAAGTAATTAAGGGTATTAGAGTCAAAATTGCTTGTAACAGGCCTATTCATCCCCGTTTTCACTTGCGCAATCCAATCTTGATTTCTCATCCCCCACTTTGAACATTTACAAGGCCAGACAAGTGCATTATCTCTGCATCATATTCATTATCAGACTTGACTGGAACAGGTAGCAACATACTGAAGTGCATTTAATGAAACTCACATTTTAATGCATATTTCCAAAGCGAGGAAGTGATTTCTTTTCTAATGCTGTCAAGCCAAGTCAGGCGACAATAGTTTCGGGGATGTGCTACAAAGTCCCAACTGGCATTTTGCTTTCATGTCTCGGAAAAGCATGTTGTTGTTTTTCTTTTTCTTTTTTTCTTTTTCCTTCTTCACTGATGTCTGCAGTGAGTGAGTCTACTGGTACACTAATTTCCCCCTTCTCCCTCTGTTCCTCTGTGTGTTTGTGTGTGTGTAGCCTCTATCTAACAGTGTGAAGATGATTAAACTGAATCACAGAGAATAACCACAAGTGGCACAGTGGGAAAACTAGCACGTACAAGAGTGTATCAGTCATACAATCCCTCTTGTCCTAGTCTTCTATAAACAGCCAGGAGGCAAGTTCATGAAGGCAAATTCACAGGCTCAAAGGTGAGCTTCTAAATTTAGTACAGTGCAGAATTTCTTAACTCTCCTGGGATAATTAGATGTGGATCTTAGGCTGTAATGGTAGGTGACTTGGTTGCTTCAACCCTTACTTGCTAATAAATATTATTAAAGTTTTTTAAAAAATAATAACACAGTGGGCCCTTTAAATTATATGCCTTTTTATTAAACTATAATTACATCTAAATCACAGAAGGTGAACCCATCATCCCCCAGGTGTTGATGCATTTTACACACACACACAGAGAGAGAGAGAGAGAGAGAGAGAGAGAGAGAGAGAGTTAGCATGGCAAATATCAGGGATGATCAGAGCTGGAGATGAGCAACATCAGGAGGGCTGCATGTTCCCTCATTCCTGATCCTGATAAACAGATAAATAAAGCAAAGGTAAGAAAGGGGGATAAAGGGAAGAGAAGGGAAGAGTTATCTTTGAGTATTGCTAAATGTGTTCATAAAGTTTGTAAAAATGAAACCTAGAAGCTTGCTGAGTAAGTTGCCAGCATGAAGTTGCAAGAAACAGAAATGCTTGTTTTTAAATTACAACTTTATATGACCTCTGATTATTTGGGGTCCTGATCATGGTGTGGTTAAAAACGTTTGCCCACAATTTCGTTCATGAGAAATACCCAAACAATGTAACCCAGGCAGTGTAAATGATCGTTTCAGATAATACAAATGGCAGGTAGGCTTTACTCATTTTCCCCATTCTCAATTCCCCTTCTAAACAGGCATAGAATTAAAGGTGAGTAAGACAAGGGTTATACTGCAATCTGCACTCTGAAAGTACTACATATAGGTGTCTTTGAAAATCACAGCCCTCTTTATAGGAATGAAATGAACTTCATGACATGGCCTCTCTTTTCAGGAGAGTAACTGATCTACTAATAAATGTCAATCATCTTTCATTTCATCAACCGATACATAGCCAGGCCAGTCTTACTATTTGTAGGCAAAAGGATGAAAATAGAACTAATGAGCTTCATCCACAGAGACCCTTAGCAATGGTGTGTCAAAGATGGCAGCAAGAGAGCCAAAGGCTTTCCATTAAGTTCTGTCCTCTTTGCCATGGAGCTCTTTGCTTTAGCAATCAGAATTTTAATCTTAATGTTGATGTGAGGCTATGTCACCAGCACTGATGCCATGAGCTATAAGTTTCCCCAAATTCAGATAGAATATGTTACATCGAAAGGTGTGTTGTTGTTTTTTTAAAAAAGTAAAGAACCCCTGGAAGTAAAGTCCAGTCAAAGGTGACTATGGGGTTGCGACGCTCATCTCACTTTCAGGCTGAGGGAGCCGGCGTTTACCCAAAGACAGCTTTTTGGGTCATGTGGCCAGCATGACTAAACCGCTTCTGGTGCAATGGAAGACTGTGACAGAAACCAGAGCACACAGAAAGGCTGTTTACTTTCCCACCACAGCGGTACCTATTTAGCTACTTGCACTGGCGTGCTTTCAAACTGCTAGGTTGGCAGGAGCTGGGACAGAGCAAGGGGAGCTCACCCCATTGTAGGGATTCGAACCACCAACCTTCTGATCGGCAAGCCCAAGAGGCTCTGTGGATTAGACCACAGCACCAGGTGCGCTGTAAAAGATATATTACATCTATAATAGATGTATAATATTACATCTAGATTACATCTATCTAGCTTTCCTTCTATACTCTCCCACAGCCCACACTACACTGTGAGCAATCAGCAATTAATTGGTCAAACCAAGAAGAGAATTGTGATGAATATGTTGGAAGGGGAAGTTTTTAAGCAGAGGTTGAATTGGTATCTGTCATGGTTGCCATAGTTGTGATTCTTGCATTGCAAGGGAGATGGACTAGATGACTCTCAGGGTCACTTCCAACTCTACAGTCGTATGATTCTGTGTTGTGCAGCGTTACTAGAGATAAATAAGAACCTTTTCTCTCTTTTTTCGGTAACAAAAGCAGTCAAATGCAAAAGCAGTTGCACAGTGCTCTTGCTTTGCTCCTACCAGTCATCGTCTACTGATCAGTTCAACCCCTCTTGTGTACCATGAAATCACAGCTCTTGGAAAAGGCACAAACCCACAGTCAGCAACAGATGCAGGCAGGTGTGCTGGGAAACGGTGGGCTGATTTATCCCCACAGGTGACAAGTGTGATATAATGAGGTACTGGAAGGGAGCAAAGCTAAGCTCTGAGCTGCAGGCTGACTCATTCCAGGAGGTCTGTTGCCAATACTAGAGTTTTTCCTTGAATATTAAAAACATCCTTTTGGCTCAAAGGGATAAGGCTTAAATTGTAAGTGCAATTTAGGAGAGGGTCTTCTATCAGACGGTGTAAAGCCCCAGGCTGTCTCAAAACACGAACACATCTGTACTGTCACCCAATTTACTATACATTTTGAAATGTACTTAAGTAACTCTCTTTCACTGTAGTGGTTATAACAGTCATTAAACACTCGGCACCGGCACTCCTGTGAGTTTGAAGAGTTGCAGGTTATTACCCAAGGGCCCAGAGCACAGCAATATTCAATAAATTGCCTTTTATTACTACATATAATTCTAAAACATTGGGTCCCTTTATGGGTGAGGCAAAAAGGGGCCCTTGTGAGAATTAAAATAAACAAGTCCTCATATTACACTGTAATCAAACCACCTGAATGTAACAAGTCAGTTCCTTTTACATTATAAAGAGGAGGTATCTTCAAACTGTTTTTTGTTCATCATTTGCCAGCGTAGTCCTTCGTATGCCTCACTCCCCATGTGTAGCAGAAAGTTTAGGAAGATCATTTAAAAAATCTGTTTCCATAAGAAGGTGTCTTATGGAACTAAGGTGTCTTTTCAGTTACGGTCAGTGATGTAGTTCACAGAAGGACCCAATGGCCACCATTGCAGGGTGACTGAAATGGGGAACTGCAACCTGTAGCTATAATTATTGGTAGAGGCAGAGGAGAGCTTAATCAGCACCACGGATAGGGATGTAAGAAGACTGAGATTTCCATTCAGGTCTGTACCTCCAGTCCACATGGATTCCATTCTGTTGCAGTTTCCATTCTGCTACATTATTTGTCACACTGTCTGCTGATTAATGTAACTCATATATTATTATTATTATTATTATTATTATTATTATTTCAATTTATATTCCACATATCTTCCCGACGAAGCACAGGGCAACAAAAGCATCCATAATAAAATAATTACAGTGGTACCTCAGGTTACATATGCTTCATGTTACATATGCTTCAGGTTACAGACTCTGCTAACCCAGAAATATTACCTCGGGTTAAGAACTTTGCGTCAGGATGAGAACAGAAATTGTGCTCCGGCGGCGCTGCAGCAGCAGGAGGCCCCATTAGATAAAGTGATGCTTCAGGTTAAGAACAGTTTCAGGTTAAGAACGGACCTCCGGAACAAATTAAGTACTTAACCCGAGGTACCACTGTACGTAAAAAACATTATAAAACAGTTAAAAACATTATCTCATCCAATGATCTCAGAGCTGTCAGGGAAGTGCTTTTCAGCCACCAAATGTCTGAGTAAACAGGAATGCTTTAAAATTCCTTCTGAAAATCAACAATGGTCAGATGGACAGATGTACCTAACAAGGGAGGGCATTCCACAGATGGGGAACTACTACTGAAAAGGCCAAGACACAGGTCAGTGTCAACCGGGCAACACCTGATGGTGGCACCACCAACCACGACTCACCTACTGACCATAGGGTCCAAGATAGTTGATATCAGGAAATGTCCTCTTTTAAGTACGTGGCTCACAAGCTTCATATGCTACACTGGATGCCTTGAATTTGGTCAGATAGCACACTGGCAGTCAGTGCATTCAGGATTGGTGATGCATTGTCTCATTGCGCTGCCCCATCTTACCAGCCTAGCAGCCACATTCTGCATTAGTTCTATACCATCTTCAAGGGCAGCCCCACATATAGTACATTGCAGTAGTCAAGACAAGAGGTCATCAGAGCTTGCACAACTGAAGCCAGACTATACTGATTCAGGAATGGCCATAGCTGGCAAATCAGCCTAAGCTGGGCAAAGGATTCCTAGATACAGAAAACACTTCAGGCTCTAGTAAAAAGTTGGAACCTAGGAGTATTCCCATACTATGAACCTTCAAGGTGAGTGCAGCTCCTTTCAGAACAAGTCATAATTCCCAGACACAGGAACTGCCCACCCACAGCACTTCCATCTAACTGGGATTCAGTCTCATGTAGTTGTCTCCATCCGGACTACCTCTGCTTAAAGACCCCTTTCCAGCGCCTTCACTGCCTCTCCTAATTCTGATGGAATGGAGAGATAGAGTTGTATGTGATCAGCATAGTGATGACACCATGCTCCAAATTCCAGAATGACAGCTCCCAATGGGTTCATATAGATTTCAAATAGCTAAGGAGACAGAATAGACCCTTGTGGGACCCCAGAGCTCCAAAAGCACGTAGAGCCAAGCAACCATATCCTGGTGCTACTTTTGGATAGTGACCCTGCAGGTAGAAGTGGAACCACTGAAATACAGGACCTCCCACCTCACTGAATTGCTCCAGAAGAACACCATAGTCAATGGCGTTGATGGTGTCAAAAGCCACTGAAATGTAAACTGGAACCAACAGTGTTGCACTTTCCCTGTTGCTCTCTTCTGATGGTCACCCGTTGGGGTGACCAAGGATGTTTTGTTGCCCAAACAAGGCCAGAATGAATCTAGATTATCTGCTTTCTGCAGGTATATCTGCAGCTGGCTGCAGCCACCACCCTCTCAGTTACTTTCCCCAGGAAGGGAGTATTTGAGACTGAACAATAATTTCCTAAAATGTCTGGAGTTAGGGAAGACCTCTTCAAGAGGGTCACACACTACTACCTCTTTCATGGTAAGATGCGTCTCTTTTTGTGGCATTTGGAGGAGGAGAGACCTGGTGGCTGTGGCTATTGGCAATAGTTTTTAATGTGTTTTTAAGGATTGTGTTATTTCATGAATTTTATGTAAACCATCCTGTGGGTTGTGAAAAGGGAGGTATATTAATTTTCTAATTTCACACTTTTTCCAGCAAGCAGATTCCACTGCAATATCCCAGGCACCAGCTTTCATGTGTTTAAAAGCAGACTGTAACGGAGTCGGTCCCTCCCTGCCCCCATTTCTTTCCCTGCAAGCCATTGCAACTCTTCTGAATTTGATTTACTAAAGACATCTAGGGTTTCTGAACAGCTTCTTATATGAGATAAGTGGATTCTCCTCAGGGATGCCCTCTAATATAGATATTGTTGTTAAGAAGTTCAGTGGGAGATAATCCTTGGTGCTCATAATTCTCTGAAAAGATATTGTGACTTGTCGGAGAGACTTGACCTGAAGCTGAGGAATGTGCTGTGAATCATCAAAACAGATCTATAGATTAATAAAAGGAAACGAAAAGTAGCACTCTGTAGAGGAAAGGAAATGAAGTGACTAAATGTATGTGCTGCCACAAAACTGGACTTCTCAGCTGATTAGAGAAGTCAAATCTGATATATCATCTGCATCTTAATGGGTTAATCACTCTATTAATGGTTAATTAAATTTTCACATTACAAAATCCTCAATGTTGGTATTTCTTTACAATACTGATAAGAATGTGAGATAACTTAGTAAATAAAAACTGTCACTCATCGACAGAAGCAGAGGAATCCTTAAGGTACTTTTGTTTTTGTTTTTTAGCTTTTTTCCCTTATAACACTAGAAGAAAAATAGTCTCCCCAAAAAACAACAACCGTGTATTTGGAGAGGCAACAGCTCCATCTGGTGTCTGTGATTAATATAAATCAAACTAAAATCTTAAATTCAGTTGAGGATATAGGCCACATTTTGGCTACATACTATCAGAACTTTTATAGTCTGAGAATCCAATGGGGGGGGACCATCATCATCATCACCATTTTTTATTTGTATGCCACCTTTCCACAGTTAAAAACAATGCTCAAGTCGGCTTACAACATGACAAGATTTACATACAGTGCTACCTCGGGTTACAAACGCTTCAGGTTACAGACTCTGCTAACCCAGAACTAGTACCTTGGGTTAAGAACTTTGCTTCAGGATGAGAACAGAAATCGCACGGCGGTGGCACGGCGGCAGCGGGAGGCCCCATTAGCTAAAGTGGTACCTCAGGTTAAGAACAGTTTCAGGTTAAGAACGGACCTCCAGAACGAATTAAGTTCTTTTTTTAAAAAAAAAAATATTAACCGACCAATCAAATCAAATCAAATCACATAAATTCCAAATTACAAAGCCGAATTTTAATTTTTTTGTTGGGGGACCCATATTTCAAGTTCCGAAGGGGATTCCAATCATCTTCTTGCTGCTGCGTTAATATCCACAAATCTGTCCAAATAATGTTCATAATTCTATCCAGTCCTATCTTGCTGTTCCCACATCTCATCTTATTCATATATTTTTCTTTTTTCTTTGTGATCTCTTCTGATAATCTCCTAAAGCAGGTAAACACCAGTTATAATCCTGTGTGAATTTTTCTGTTCGTCCAATCACCATATCAAGATGGTTTCCACATATCATCACTTCCATAAATAAAAGCACTCTTTCCATCGCAAATCTGTCGCCTTCTTGAGTCCCTCTGAGGAGGCTCGCCCACAATATGAAAACAGATCCATTCCTCCTCCCAGACATAAGTCTTTCGACAGAACTTGCCAAAATGGAGACGCTGTTTTTTACTGCGTCATCCCAAAGCTCTTATACTTTCCACGATCTCCTTAAAACATGCTTTTGGTTAGAAAATTATCTCCACACAGTCTTAAATCATCAGCTTAGGTCATTTAAGCGGCATTTCTGACTTGTGGGGGGGATTCTTGGTTAATCACATAGAGAAAATAAAGGAAAGTCCCCCCCCCCATCCAGTCCCATTGCCGACATACCGAGCCTTGGTGTGTCTTCTCATGATATATTCCTGTTTATCCGACCCGTCTTCTTTCTCAGAGATCTCTTCAATTAGCAGTCTTTACTCCCCATTCTTCCTTGAAATATGTGCATTAGCTTCCTCCTAATTGTTTCTTTTGAAGTTGCTGCAGCTAGAGGCGCGAATCAGAGACAGCGTCCAGGAGATCCGAAGTCCACACAAGGGCTTTCTGCCTAGTGCCCCCACCCCCTCGGGTTCGGGGGTGGTATAGGGCACAGCAGGCAAGGGCATTCCCCCCCACTCGCTTGGGGGGGGGCGGGAGGCTGCTTACTCCCATCACAGCCTCTTAATTTCCTCGTGTGGGTCGGAGAGATGTTATTGTCGGCCATCTTCCAATGCGCCCCTAGTGCCCCCCCCCAGAACGAATTAAGTTCTTAACCCGAGGTACCACTGTATTTACAAAAGCCATAAACAATAAATAAACCACATCAAAAAAATACACAACCAAATGGAAAACAATTTCCACATAAATCAAAATCTGAAACTAAGAATACAGCATTAATATCACAGTTTAAAATGACATAGGTAAAAAATGACAGCAATTTAAACAAAAAAAACAAAACAAAACAGAGCCCTCTCTGCCCAGGAGCAGCAGTGGCAGCAGTCCTTTATAGAGCTCATCAGGCCCCACCCTGGGTCAGGTGGTGAGTGGCAGGCTTGGGGCCCTCAGGTGCTGAGCAGGGGAGTCCTCCTCCTGTGGTTTTTTGGATGGTGACACGATGGCTATGCTTGCAAACACATGGAAGGAAATAACAGGAAAACCTGCTACAGTAGAATTGCTAACAGGCTTTTAGAGATAAACAGAAAAATCTCAAGGAACTTGGGTATCTAGAGGAATTTCATATTTTTTAAAAAATCCAATTTACACTACCAATTTTAACTGTATGCACATTTTCTGCAAACTTGGAGTAAGATTTATTCTTGCAGTGTGAAAACTTGGCAGGACCACCAAGCTACCTGAAGGAGCGTCTCCATCTCCACTGTTCAGCCCAGACAATGAGGTCCAGCTCCGAGGGCCTTCTGGTGGTTCCCTCACTGCAATAAGTGAGGTTGCAGGGAACCAGGCAGAGGGCCTTCTCAGTAGTGGCACCCACTCTGTGGAATGCCCTCCCATTAGATGTCAAGGAAATAATATTCAAGGAAATAAACAACTAGCTGACTTTTAGAAGACATCTGAAGGCAGCCCTGTTTAGGGAAGTTTTTAATGTCTGATGTTTTATCATGTTTTTAAAACTCTGTTGGAAGCTGCCCAGCCAGATGGGCAGGGTATAAATAAATCATTATCATCATCATTATTATCATTGGGATGTGCATATATTGGAATGCATAGCAAGAGGAAGAGAATTACATAAGCTGCCATTTTCATGCAGGGTTAGGGAACTAGTGGCCTTACAGACTCCAACTCCCAACAGCCCTGGCCAGTACAGCTAATGGTCAGAGGGTGCATTCAAACATGGGGGACATTGTGTTACATTTCTTCACTTGTTTACTATTCTGCATGTCTTATCAAACTGTGTCATTCTGCTTTATGGGTGTAGTGGGGTGATGTTACAAACCTGCTGGCAGGTGGAATGACCTATGACAAAGGTAGTCTTATTCAACTACGGGAAAAGAGAGTCCCAATGAAATCTCAAGGGCATCATCTGATGTGACTGTACTGGGAGTGATGCTGTGCATTTAGGCATGATGGCCAATGATAAAGGCATGTTTGGAATGGGATCCAAAGCATATGACAGTGGGCAAACAAACACATTTCCTGATATTGCCGAAAAGATTCCAGTTTTTGCTTCGCTAAGAAAAACAAGCATCATGTAATTTCTGTTCTGAACTTCTGAATTTCTGTTCTGTTCTTCTGTTCTGAATTTCTGTTCTTAGAGAAGATGGGAATAGAAAGAGGACTTGGGCTTGCTTTCTTATGTAAGATTAATGGAAGCAGACCACCCTCCCCCCCAAAAAAGCAGCTATTTTTTTTTTTAAAAAAAAAAACACCTCTCATTCTTGAGGACACTTAAAACCTGAAAACACTTCAAATGAGTCCACTCAAAACTTATGACAAGGTCAGTGAAAAGTCTTGATACAAGTTTATGTCTCTGCATAAGATTTGAAATGCCTGCGTTGTATTCCATCTACCGTAGATGTATTTCAAAGCAGAATAACATGCTTGTATGACTAAAGAGATATTTTAGTTGCCCTGTTTGAAGTGCTCAATTATTAAAAAGAAAACTTAAATATGGAAATGAAATGCCCTCTCACTAAACAGACACTTCCTTTCCTTTGAATACGGTATATTATATAATATGCAGCAGACATAAGCTGTTGACACTTCATGTTGACTTATAATATAATGTGTTAAATAATGTATATTATGTGGGTACATGTTTTGGCAAAAAAAAAATAGCCATCTTTAGATATTTATTTAGATTTACAGGCACAATAAATCTTCTCCAGGAAATTCATGCCATCACTCATGCATTAACATGTCACCTTGAGTAATATGGTTCACAGACATCATTTCAAATCTTTTCCGTGTAAAGTTGATTGAATAATGCAAGAGGATGGCATGGCCCCTTTGATTTGTAGGTTGCACCACTGCTGAAATGGTTTTGACCACAAATAACCAGTTCAATTAACCACAATGCGACTTCCCTTTTGGGATTAGTTCTAATGCAAACCTCCAAATACTTTAGCAATAAGCGGGGCATGTTCTTCATATCTGCAGGAAGAGGGACAATCAAAATACTTACTGCTTCAAATATGATGAGGCAGTTATGGACCACGTCCTATATTAGAAACATTGATTCCACTTCACTAAACAGCTTGCTGTTTCCAGCTCTTTCTCATCCTTTACTACTAAGTTCTTCTTTTACTGTCAAGACTATCAGAAACAGCATATTTGTCACATAATTGAAAAATGGCTATCTTGCTTCTCGGGTCTTCCTTTAATGTAGGTACCCTATGTGATATGCAAAATGTAATCTACCTAACCCACTTGAACATTAAATCTACTCTTCTCTTGTCTGCATCTATCTTCACAGTGCTAGAAACACTTAGATGTTGTGTGAAAAAGGAAACAAAGGTGGACTAGGAATCATTTGTGTAATACAGTCATAGAGGCAGAAGAGTTAATCTTGATCATTCCTCTTGAAAAAATAAGAATACAGTAATGAGCTCCATGAATGCCAGGTGGTTACAGCCAGCAAGGAAATGCCATTTTCCTGCATTTAAAATATCCAACTTCACTGATGCCTGTGCTTATCACTTTCACATGTCCCCATGGTCACTGTAGCCAGGTAATAGGTATGCACGACAAAGAGATAAAAGTAATTGGAAGACATCAAAAGCAGGACACCAGCTAGGTTCAGTTTGTGCAAGGTTTAGGAAAGTATGAATTGGGTAAGTTCACCTGAAAATGCAAACTGGATCAAATTTATCTCCCATGGCCTGCAGACACAGCAGTTGTAAGGAGCTGTAAGGAGTTGTAAGGAGCAGACAGATCCCATAAAACCCTCAACTCAGAGGTGTCACGCTGATGAGAGAGTCTCCCTTCCCGTGTTCACATAATAAGTTAATTCAAGATGTGATGTTTACAAGCTGGAAACAGAACCTGTGAGGCACAAAGCTCAATGGAGATCCTGTAAGGAGCTTTGTAGTCATTGTGAGAGAAGAAATCAAAACAGACACTTTCTGCCACGCACTAGGAAATAAAATACAATATAAAATATGTCCCTCAGCTGAGAAAGGGTAAATGGCTTGTCAAGAAAGAAAGAAATCTGAGTTGTGCAAAGCAGTTTTCTTGTAATTCTGTTTCTTCTCAGTTTATGGCTGCCTGCCACCACCTACCAAATCTGCAATGAACAATCATACAAAGCAAAATTGATTGTTTTGCATTCCCGTAGCTGCAGTGAAAGCCACAGCACATACAGTAGAGAGCCAATATGATGCATCTATGTAGAAAATGTCACATGACACCTTGGTCTGAAGCTGACAGAGCAGGGAGGGTTTTAAATAAAAAACAAACAAAACATTAAAATGCCTTTCATCTATTAGATAGCAGAGCAATGTTCCACAATGGGGGCAGCCTTCTCTGCCATAGTGCTTCCCTGTGTTTAGATCCACCCCTATAAAGGGGAGGTGTGCTTGCTTGTAAACAGAATGAATAATCATAGGAGATAGTCAGTCCATGAATACAGACAGAGACAGATTGTAACTCCACATGTGAGAAGTCATACAAACAGCAAAGACAGACAAAAAATGAGGATCAGCCCACACCACAGAATCATTGGAGGTGTGTTAATTCTGGAACAAAATACTGTAGTAATTTAGTACTGGGAAAAGACGACAAGGATTTTGGACTCCCAAAAACAAATTTACATTCAATGAATACCTCACACTGCGGGAATAGAACACCACAAAACAACTCCATACCTCCAAGGGGGAAGAAGGACACGGGTCATAACCCTAACACCCACCCTGGAAAAAATGTTTAGGATTCACACCCACATTTTAGGTCAAAGGGACTTGAAGTGCTCCATCAGATCACAGCAACGAGATGTTAATGTGCACACATTACACAGTAATCCAAAACAAACTTTTTTTAAAAAAAAGTAATAATATGAAATTTATATTAAATTTATATCAAGTGATATAAGTTTTAAAGCCTTCTTATCAAAAAGTAGGACTTCTGGTGAAAGGAAGGGTGCAGCACCTGTCAATTTTTGTGGGTGTTGTAGGGTGGTCCCTATATTCTTCTGGCATTTTCTAAAACAAACAAATAAAACAAATGCATAATTGCCTATTCATCTTATGTGCTTACAGAGATCATGTGCACATACACCCTAATACAAATTTAGGAACAAAATGTTCAGGCAGATAGTGAAGGCTGGGAGAAGAGTGAGAAAACAAAAGGCCGCATTGGTTGGGCAAATTGTACCAGTTTCACTGCAGCCAATAATTTACCCAGCACATCAAGAACCAAGGCAATTATTTGGGGCTTTATGAAGAAGACCTTTCAGTTTTGTGTAAACCTTTCAGTTTTGTATAACATGTGAGTATATCTGCATAACTGTAGAGTCCTAGTTGTGCTAATAAGTTTATGGGGCTTTACATGTCTGGTGCCTGCCAGATTTTGGGGGCTGCATCTCATACCAGGCCCAGCTAGCATAGAAGGCACTAGGTTGGCAAACTCTGTTTTATGGTTTTATGTAATGTGTATGGGTTGCTCGTGCGTAAGTTGCCGCCTCTCCAGGCTTTGTTGCCTGGTTAAACCTTTAGTCTAGGCAGCCCTTCACTTCGTGGCTGCCTCAGTCGCTAGCAGAATCCGTCAGTGGGCGTTTCTTAAATCTTTTCCAACATAAAAGTTGTTTCGACACCCAGTCTCCTCCTACTCTCTCTGAGCGGAAGTCTTCTGCGCAGGGTGGGCGTGGGTAGCGGAGGACCCGTGCTCTCCCCGCTGGTGTCCGGTGAAGAGTCCTGGAGCCCTCTCGCTGATTCCCCCATCAGCCCCTCTATATCCCTGGTGTTGCGCTGATTTGCTTCCCCATCTGCGGAGCTGCCTCTCTCCCTGCTGGGCCCTTCTCCAGCATCATTTGAGAGCCTTCCCTCAGCCTCTAGCTCCGATGTCAGTTCCCTGACATTTTATGAGAGCCAGTGTGGTGTAGTGGTTAAGAGCGGTAGTTTCGTAATCTGGTGAACCGGGTTCGCTTTCCCACTCCTCCACATGCAGCTGCTGGGTGCCCTTGGGCTAGTCATGCTTCTCTGACGTCTCTCAGCCTCATTCACCTCACAGAGTGTTTGTTGTGGGAGAGGAAGGAAAAGGAAAATGTTAGCCACTTTGAGACTCCTTAGGGTAGTGATAAAGCGGGATATTGAATCCAAACTCTTCTTCTTCTTCTTCTATGGTATATTTCTCTGGACGCTGCCAGACCAAATTTTCACCCAGGTGTGTCCTTATTCTATAGCAGCATGTAATTTCTCATAACCTTATTTAGGGAAAGAACAGTGATATATAAGCAGGCACTGAGCAGACTGAAATTATATTCTTTTTTCCCCAAGGACAATGTTTGCAAAATTTGTTTATTAGCTGCAAATGCAGAGTAATTGAATTTTGCTTTCCGATTCCACGTAGCCGTCATCCATTAGTCATGCTCAATTAAAGACATATGTATTTCATATTGTCAGATATCTCTTAGGCCATAGCTTGCATAGCATTGTGCAATAGCACATCTGTCTCTCCACCAGGTTTGGAAATTATTATTTCTACAGCAGAACAAAACACATTCTCTTTGCCTATGGCTTTTGCAAGATATTTTGTCTTTTCCTCCATTTTTGGATTTTAATATCTATCTTTCTTGGAGCTACTTCATCTTTGTATCATTGCAGCAAGCCATGTGATCTTCGTTGTATGTTCAGCAAGTGGCACAAATATGTTTTAAGATAATTGTGCCCCGCCCCGCCCCCCATTGCTGAATCGTAATACTAAGATGCTAGTTAGCAATTGCAATTTGTTTCTTCCACATCCAGACACACATATGACTTCATTTCCCTTTTAACATTTGCATTGGGGTTAAATTATTTGGCATCAATCGCATTTTTCAATTAAAATAAAAAAATTCCTTCCAGTAGCACCTTAAAGACCAACTAAGTTAGTTCTTGGTATGAGCTTTCGTGTGCATGCACACTTCTTCAGATACACAGATGTTGTAGCTGAAGATGCTGTATCTGAATGTTGTATCTGAATGTTGTATCTGATGTTGTATCTGAAGAAGTTCAGATGTTCAGATGTTGTATCTGAAGAAGTGTGCATGCACACGAAAGCTCATACCAAGAACTAACTTAGTTGGTCTTTAAGGTGCTACTGGAAGGAATATTTTTCAATTAAGTTCTGTGTCATTATCTGGCAGGACGATGGGAAGGGGGGAAAGGATCCTGGCAAAGGGGACAGATGGGAATGGGACATACCAGGGGAAGCAGGGGATGGGCAAGAAAGTACTCACAGGATGCTGGAAGATAGCAAGGGGATGGAGGTTAATGCACAAGAACCAGAGCACCAGGACCCATCACCAGAGTCCGAAGGGCCCCTGTCTCCATGATCATGACAGGCTCTGAGGTGTAAGGAGCAGTGGGAGTGGTGCTCCAGGAGGCTGAGGCAGGCAAGGGCCCACAGCCCAGATCCCTAGCTGGCCAGGTGGGGCTTGCTAGTTCTGGGAGGTGGTGTGTGATTCCTCAGCTGGAGTAGGCTTGGAACAGGTGAGGGTCACCTGCCTTATCAAGCCCAGGTGCTGCAATCAGCAAAGTACAAAACAGAATAAGAGCTGAGGTGCTGGGTCTGCTCAGCTGCCCATATTGATGAACCTTGACTTGGGTTCTCCTGGATCTCTATGGGACTTGTGCTTTGGGTTTGACTCTGGACTATATCATAACGTGGAATTTCAGACTTGTCTACTAGCCTTGGACTGTGTTTCCAGACCTTTGGATTTTGGACTCTGCTTGTGTGGATTGACCCTCAGGCTTTGAACTTTGGACTTCGCATACTGACTTGCTGCCAGGTAGGCCAGGGGTTCAGGACAGACTGCATCATTTGGGTAAGTGTTATTTCCTTTTAGAAAATAATTCATTTCCTTTGGCAATGGAACATCTTAATGACTGTTATTCAGTGGGCTGTTTAAAATATTTATTGAATTTATTCCTTTCATAAATTTTGTTTACATATTTCTATATGGAACAAGAATATATTGTATAGAATTTGCTGGGAGTACAGTCAGTTCACATTTTTCTAGCATACTGTCTCTTTCCATTTAATCAATTTCACCCAGAGTTTCCAGTAATCAATACCAATTTATTTTTAAGACCTTTTGTTTAACCAGTGTATTCACCCACTTGATGTTTTGCACTCTGATCCTAATAATATTTAATGGAAGTTTATCTTCTCCTTGAATTAGTCTAAATATATATTGATAACTCCGCCACTGGGTATAATTCTTCCCACTGCCTTTCTCCCCATATTTACTACATCACTAAATAATTTTACCGTTATGCAAATTACAAAAAGCAGCAAGCTTCCTTCATTGGTTTTCTCCCATTGCGATTATGGCAACCTCCTTCTCTCTCTCTCTCGCCTAATCTTCTCATACCTCAGTCCTTTTCTCTCTGCCTAAAATTCCACTCCCTGGGCCCATACGTTCAGTCCATATGCCTATTCATGATAGTCTTGTTTTTTAATGTCTGTTGACAAATTACATAAAAACTGTGGTTTGGAAATTAGCATAAAAGTAAAATATCTGGGTATATGGCTCACACACAAAAAATAATCTATTTCAGGATAACCATGTTAAGATTTGGAAGGAGATAAAAAAAAGAATTTAGAGATTTGGAACAGATTAAACATCTCATTTTGGGGAAGAATATCTACAATAAAGATGAATGTGCTCCCGAGAATGATATTTTTGTTTCAATCAATTCCAGTGATTGAGGGACCAAGCTGTTTCAGAGATTGGCAGAGGACATCTGAAGATTTATTTGGCAAGGGGGAGAACCCAAGATCAAGCACAAACTATTAATTGATGTTAAAGAGAAACTGTATGAGGCGGCTTGTCTCTCCTGGATCCGGGAATGGTTGATGCTACAAAACACTGATTTGCTGGATCTGGAAGGATTCGATAATCAGTACGGTTGGCACACTTATCTAGGTTATGAAAAGGTTAAAGTTCACAAAGGCTTCTTGAACCATATGGTTAGAAAATCGCTATACCTGCTTTGGGCTAAGTATAAGGACTTGTTAGAACCCAAAACGCCATGGTGGTTATCCCTGATAGAAGCATTCTCGGTAAAGAAAAAAAAATGAGAGGCAATTGGGCAACTTACAAAGATTTATTGGAAGATAGGGAAAATAGGCTAGAACTAAAAAAAACTGAAGAAATTTGAACCCATTTAACAGACTGGTTACAATATTCCCAGCTAAACGAGACATTCCAAAAAGACAAACAGAATGGCTTTTCCACGGAATTATCAAGACTCGAGAAAGATCTAATTCAAACCAAAAAAAAACCACACGCTCTAAAATGTACAGACTCCTCCTAGACATAGCTGTCAACTTACAGATTTGAAAATAAGGGACCAGCAGCCTTGAAAATAAGGGACCAGCAGCCAAAATAAGGGACCTGCAGCCTCACCTGTTCCAGGCACTCCAGTCTTCCTGTCCTCCTGCAGTCTGGTCAAACTCATGCTGGGTAGCTTTCAGAACACTGTCCAACCAACTTTGTAACCAGAGGTTCAACTGAATAGAATCTGAATCACATGCACCACAAGGCCTATGCAGCCTCAACTTAAGATGGCTCCCCGGCCTGGCTTTGCACTGCAAAGTTTGCAGCAGCACGTGCAACAAAATGGCGTCCAGCATTCAAAAAACCCCTCAGCTTGCATTAACTAGCCACACACAAGGCATGCAAGCTCCACCCCCCAGTCGTTATTAGACTTCTTATTGGGTGAGCAACACAGCGAAGCAACACAGTTGGAGCCTCCCTCCTTCCTGACCAGCAGGGAGGGAGGGAGAGGAGCTGCTTCCTTTGAAATTTAAGGGACATCATTTAAGGGACATCCATCAATAAGGGACAGCAGCGGGACATGGTGCTGGAATAAGGGACTGTCCCTTCAAATAAGGGACACTTGACAGCTATGCTTCTAGACTGGGAGGTCAAGGAGGAAGAAGTAAAATGGTCCAATGGGCCAAAGATTTTGGTTACAATATCCAAATGTAAGCTTGGGAAACATTATGGAGGGAGGACCTGAAATTCACTGCGTGCAATGACCTGAAAGAGAATTTCATGAAAATACTTTACCGATGGTACCTAACACCTGTAAAACTGGCCAAAATGTATAAAACCAGGTCAAGCATTTGCTGGAGATGCAGAGAGGCAGAAGACACAATGATCCACATGTTGTGGAACTGTAAAAAAAAAAAAAAGAAGAAAATTCTGGGATATAATATATAATGAGCTTAAGAAAATGTTTCAGTTTTCCTTCTCCAAAAAACAGGCCTTTCTGCTGGGTATAATGAGTAATGAAATTCTAAAAAATCTAAGGAGAATTTTTATGTATGCAATAGAATTTTTTTTGTAAAAGGATGTTTTGTAAAAGGATTTTTGTACAAATTCTTGTAAAAGAATTTTGTAAAATTCTTCTTCAATTAAAAGAAGAATTTTAATTGTAAAAGGATGGAAAGGAGCTTCCATCCCTACCAAATTGGATGGGCAGAGCTAGCAAAAATGACAGCAAAATTGAGATGATACAGAACAAACATTTAATAGAGTGGGATATTTACAGAGTATACTTAAAAGAACATTGTGAAAATCTAAATTCTTTGGCAGGCCTGGATTGACTTCTGCATGAAATTAAGGAATTTTACAAAACCAATATAACTGGAACCACCTAGGAGAGACAACGTAGTCGGGAATGTAATTTAGGAACCACATTGCGGTGATCGGAAGTCACGGTGGAATTTGTTATGTGTGAATCAAATTATTTTTATTATGGTAATATGTATTTATTTTGGATTGTTTTTGTCGATGGTTTTGTTTTTTAAAAAAATAAAGCATTTTAAAAATTAAAAAAGACAATGTTTAGCAAAAGCAGAAGGTAGAAGATGAAGATAGAAGATATCACCTCTTCTTTCTTCGTCAGTCATGAACAAAACCTCAGTTACTACATTGCCAGCCTTTGGGGGCAGTTTTGGAGCTGCATGGTGTGAAAAAGTGGTTTTTGTTCTAGCCAGCTCACAGCTTTAGCCACCATGTGAAAGTAAAGTCAGTAGTGTCCAGAGTGGACTATTAGGAATGATGAAGTGATTGTGCAGATGTCTGCATTGAGGCAGGTGGTCAATGCCAACTTTGATGAATTCTGCCAACATTAATCATATGCATAATCATTGTATTGTGGCACCCAGGATTTTACCCATTGTTCACTACCTGATCTACAATGCCTATTTCATATGAATTGCAATGTGTATCTTTCCTAATGTTTTTATCAGCAAATCATCTCCAACGCCAATTGTTGCTTCAAAAGGCAGTGGCAAGGCACATCCTGGGCTGGGCATTCTTGTTGTTCTGCAACCCTGTTTATACTTTTGAATCAGTAATGGCAGTAATGAAAACTGTCACTCTTTGTTTCAAAGCAACATTGGCTACTGTTTAATATTCTGCAGCTGGACACAGTTTCATCCAAGGTCACAACTGCAATGATGTCAGCTGGATTATTAAAAAGTGCAATAATTTGTCCCTCGTTTCCATTACGAATGTGCTTTGCATACTGCTGGTCTTGAGGTGGGGGGAGGTTGTGTACTCAAAACAACAAGATAAACCCACTTAGTATGCTATAATTAAAATTAAAAGATACAGCACTGCAATGCACACTTTTTAGTGTATCTCATATTATGGTTTTTGCGATGGCTGCAGGATCAGTATGGTACAACATGGAATACCAACTGTAAACACAATTTTTTAGCAAGCCTCGTTGATTTCAGTAAAACATATCTCCCTTAGTCTAAGGGTATGTTTAAACGATAGTTATTACCTCTCTTTGGGGAGCCTTGGGAACATGTTCTTTGAGGAGGGGCCAGGAATCTCTACCACTGATGAATCAACATTCTTTTCAAATTTGGGGAAAGGCTGCCGTTTAGTGGTAGGAAATCTGCTTTGCATGCAGAAAATTTGCATGCAGGAATGTCTCAAATCTTGAAGAAAGGCTGCCAGTCAGGGCATACAAACTACTTGGGCCAATGGTTTGACTTCATAAAGGCAGCCTCCTAACAACTCCCAAGACTCTTTTGGGTAAGCCATGAAACTTATACAGTGCTACCTTGGTTTAAGAGCAGCTTAGTTTATGAACAACTTGGATTAAGGACGCTGCAAACCTGAAAGTAGGTGTTTTAGTTTGTGAACTTTGCCTTGGAATAAGAACATGTTTCACTTCCTGTTGAGTGTGTTCCATTTGTAAATTGAGTCCCCCACTGATATGGGAAAGCACGCCTTGGTTTAAGAATGGACTTCCAGAACAGATTAAGTTCATAAACCAAGGTACCACTGTACTGATATAAAAGCCCTATACTTTTAGAGTGTAGCTATGTCCTAAGAGTATCAAACCGCTCTGTCATTTTTTATTTTTTTTGAAGCCTAACAGCCCCTTGCTTGTAATACTGCCAATGGCTGTGCCTCTGTTCTCTGCCCTCAGGTAGGGTGAACAGCACAGCCAGAGGTTTGATGTTTTATTGTGTTTTTAATATCCTGTTGGAAGCTGCCCAGAGTGGCTGGGGAGGCCCAGTCAGATGGGCGGGGTATAAGTAATAACTTTTTATTATATTATTATCTCTTCACAGTAAGGTTGCCAAAGTCTGTATCTTTATAGGTGAAAAGCAAAGCCACCATCTGTATTTCTTTTATTGCAGGGATATTCCTGTTGAATACTTAAGCTGTTTCTCAGTCCTTCATTACCTTTGCAAAATCCCTGATTCTCATAATCTGATCTTATTCTCCTGTCTGCGCCTGTGAACTGAGATTCAGTACAGCAGAGAGAAGACTCAATGGGGATAACTTTTATCCATTTGGTTATTTATCTGCAATATTTATTTTTTCCACTTATTATCCAAGCTAGTCCACAGAAAATGAAACAATTAAAACATCCCATCACACACAATAATTCAGCCAACTAAAAATTTTAAAAGACAGACAAAGGGAGCAGAACAGCTGTAATTAAATGTTTAAGCGTGAAGTTCTTCAAAAGGCAGGGATACACAGCACAGGTGGGGCAAGATCTCTACGTTATAGTAGGGAGTTATCAAATGCAAACTTACCACAGCTGTCCCTGCATGGACTCAAGCCACCAACCTTCTGGTCAGCAGCCAGACCCACTAACCCATTGTGCCACTATTAACCAGGATCAGAAACCTCTTGATTTAAGAATAGGTTGCAAATGTTCACTTCACATGTTTAGATGCCCACTTAAAAAGAATACAATGGGTAAACCAACCTTTAGAGTGGTATCTCAAAATACAGTAATAAGAAAAAGCCTGGTTTACAATAAAGTCACATTCACTGAACTATGTATGGAGTAAAACCCTACTTTTCAATAAATTTCACTTTCTGAGGATATTCCTTTTTAACTGTGTGAAACTGTGATACAGTTAATAGCTCCTAGCTCATTTGTTTGCTATAAGATGTGAGGCATAGCTCTAGGGTTTTGAAAGTACAGAGCTACAGGTTAGAGGTCCAGTGCAGGATTGTCCAGTTTATGCACATCCAATCTATCAACACAAAGCACTGGAGTGTTGTAAGAAAACGGTATAAGATTTACATTACCTTAGTGGCTCAATGGAGCATGGCTGAAATCAGTGGTGGCTCCTCATTCTGTCAAACACAAAACTGATTCTAAATGGTTAATGTTGGGTTGAATACAGAGACAGCACATTCAGAACTTGGTGTAAAGAAATCAATTACTTGAAACCAAGTTTCACCTCTGCATTTGCGATGTCTCAGGTAAGACTAAATTACAGTGCCCTACAGTGTATGGGGTCAGCATTTTCCTATGAATGCCTTTTCAGCCTAGTGTACCATGGCAGTCCCAGAGACTCAGAGATGTGACAATGTCTGGAGGTAAGAATTAAAACTGTTCTGGGAACTATTGTTCACCTTGCACAAGGGAGTCAATTTGGAAACGGCACAGAATAGCTTTTTCTTTTCTTTCTTTTGTTTATCTTCAAACACAATCTATATTCTCCAAGTTAACAACTTTAGCATCCTTGGTCAAATGTTGCCTGCATTTTTTTTCCCCAGACTCCTTCTTTTTAATAGCCTTGACCAGTGCTTTTTTTCTATTAAAAAAAATGTTAAGGGATGCTCTCATTTTGACTCAAGAAAATCACCATTTTATACTTCAAATCAGGAAAAATAAATACAGTAAATGGACAAAAGTACAGTGGACACTCAGGTTGCCAACGTGATCCGTGTGGGATGCACGTTCGCAACCTGTAGCGTTTGCAACTTGCAGTGGCGTGTCTGCGCATATGTGGGTTGCAATTTGGCACTTCTGCGCATGCGCAAAGCGCAATTAAGCACTTCTGCGCTTGCGCGACCGCCGAAACCCAGAAGTAACCTGTTCCGGTACTTCCCAGTTTCGGCAGTCCGTAACCAAAAAAAATGCAACCTGACATGTCTGTAACCCGAGGTATGACTGTTCAAAGATTCACAAAATGTTTAGGGGTATGTGTACCCCTGTGTCCCCTCAGGAAAAAAAGCACTGGGGTCTGACCTGGGCAGAGAGTTGGTGGCCTGGGGACGAGTCCTAAGGACCACGAAGAGATCTGGAGGATGGCATTTGGACCCTGGGCCTGAGGTTCCCCACATCTGACATAAGGAGTCAAAGTAACCCCACAGTCATTTTATTCCAAAACAACATTGAAGTCCCACTTTATCTCAAAAGATCTTTGTGGTCCCATGTGACTTTCCCCCCCTGAGGAATATTTCTTCTAAGCGCATGCATTGTGCTAGCTAGATTTGCCAGATTTTGGAGAACCTTAGCTCTGTGTGGCTCTTTTATGATATGGTACATGGCAGGCTTTTAGCGTGACACCAGCAAATGAGAAAAACAAGGCCATGTACAGCATGAATGGGAAGCCTGTGGCTGCTGAACTCCCATCAGCCCCAGCCAGCATGGCCAATGATGAATGATTATGGGAGTTGTAGCCCAATAACAGACTGGAGGTTGTTGTTGCTGCTGCTGCTTAAGCAATGAGAACTAAATGTCTTCTTTAAGATTTAAAGTACAGCTAATTCAACAAGCAGTAGTCTTGTTGCATGCCACCCCAAATCTCTGAATGGTATGAGATTCAAGGCGCTCACTCAGGGCTTGTGTTTGCTTTTGGGAATGCGGCACAGCAGAGACTGTAGTCTTTCTTATGTATCGTTTTACACGTATCTACAACCTAAGCCTGAGATGGAGGGGCTCACAACATCAATGTTCCAAAAGGGTCTTGTTTCTCCTATAGCCACAACCTTGGATTCAAACAGAAATCAAATGTGGCTCTCAAACAGGGTTGCCCTACCTCTCTGGGTTGCTGCTTTCCTTCTGGGTCACATCAAACTCTCCCTTCTCCCCATTGTCTTTTTCTAACTACCAGCCAGTTGAGGGAGCTCACCCATTTGTCATCTCACACAGATCCATTTCCTTTGTTCCCCTTAAAGGCCTATCACCCAGCTCATCACCTCAACAGGAAACTAGCTTGACTTATATTTAAACACTTGCTGCATCCAAAGGTTAGAAGGGTCTCTACAGCCTACTTCTCCCCACCCCAAATCCATAACAGTATCATTGTAAGCTCACTGGATTCGACTCAAAATTATCCATGAAGTTCACTGTTAGAGGAGCCCTGAGCATGGCAGAACTTTAGCCCATATACTCTGGTTTGGTCCCATCATTGCTCCATTTGGATAAGAGCATGTTCTTGATTCAACCTGAATATCTTACACTGTAAATTGGATACATGCAATCACTGTAAAAAAATAATAATAATTGCATTTTATTAAGATGATGAGTCTTTGGGGTTGCTGTGGGATGCTACAGGGCTGTGAGATTTATTGTGACATAAGATAATGCACGAAAATTGTCCAGTAGCACCTTAGAGACCAACTAAGTTAGTTCTGAGTATAAGCTTTTGTGTGCATGCACACTTCTTCAGATACACTGAAAGAGAAGTCACCAGACCCTTATATATAGGAGCGTGGGGTGGGGTTTTTCTCAGAAGGGTGGAAGGAGATGGGTGATTGACTCAATGGGTATGGTAAACCTGTTGACGACTGTTAACTGCAATTAGTCCTACAGGAAAGCTACAGGATAGTATGCAGATGACCAAAATAGCTTTAGCATATGTAATGAGACAAGAATCCAATATCTCTATTCAGAGATATTCATCAGACCAACATGGCTACATACCTGAATAAGATAATGCAGACAAGAGTCCACAAAACATCTTTTTGCTGCAAGAAACCATTTGGCTCTTCAAATTCAACAGAATTCTTTGTTGAGAAACATCTAGTTATGTCCAAGAAACTTATGCTACAATAAGACTGAAATCCTGTGTTTCCTTTGAGTTAGCTGCAATGAAAACACAAGTAAAGCATAAGTAAACATGAGTAAATAGAGTTGTGCTGCACATTTCTTACTTCTTCTAAATGTTAATTATTTTGATTTAGATAGAGGATATAAAATTTGCAGAGCAGATTTAGTCTGTTCAGAAATAAGCCCTGCTGCGTTCATGGGGCATACTCCCATGTAAGTGTGCATATATACACTTAATGAATAAGCCCCACTTAACTCCATGGGTCCATTTGCCCAAATAAACATTTATAGGATAGTGCTTTAAGTTTGTTTTTTTTCTGGAAACCAACTAACTGCTTGGAATAGTAGCACTGCACAATATACCATTAAAGGAACATTTTATATCTGAACAAAAATATAGGTCAGCGCATGAAAAAAATAAAATAGTATAATTGTTGGTGATCACGTTAGAATTAACAGTATAACACCGTCTTCCTTAGTTGTTAATTTGTGTGAAGACTTTTCACTTTCACTATATGTTAGCAGGCAGTGCCCCCTGGCGGCACAAAATTAATAAAGTTTCATTTTAGTCACTAGGAAGGAAGTACGGGGAAGGCACTAGCCAATTTACAACTAAGGCACACAAGGACATAGTTGTGTTGTTGTTTTTCTTCATTTGAAAGCATGAAACCTTCTGCATTTAAGAGATATATCTTCTCCCATGCAGGCGAACATCAATGGGACAGGAAGGGACTCCTTGTACCGAGTCAAACCATTGACCCATCTTGCTAAGTATTGTCTACAACTCTCCAGGATTTCAAGGCGCCTCTCCCAACTGTACCCAGAGATGCTGGGAATTAAACCTGGGAACTTCTGCTTGAAAGGCAGATGCTCTGCCACTGAGCAATGGCCCTTCCCCAGCTGCAGGCTTCTAGATTAGACACTGACACACAAAGTATTGTTTTAAAAAACGAAGACTCCTTGCGCTCTCCTCTGCTCCCTCTTTCTTTCCACGCAGGGCAGCCCTGCCTTCTGGGCCTCAGTGGCGGCAGCCTCTCTCCTCCTCCTCACCTGCTCTTGAGTAGCCACTGCAAGCTGCCCAAGGGAGGAGACCACCAGCAGCAGCCATGGAGAGGCAAGGGGATGCTTCCTTGCCGCTGTCACTCAGGACAAACGCCTGCTCATACACTTTCCTGAGCTTGGCAGTAGCAGCAGCACAGGCAGGAAAAATAGGGACATTCCAGGATCAAATCAGAAGCCCAGATGGCTTTTGTAATTCCAGTACTGTCCCTGGAAAATTGGGATAATTAGAGGGTATGGAGTGTACTAGGCCTAGGATTCCATAATGGGGGGGGGGGGAGAGAGAGATTGGATATACAGTAATTGTAAGAGAATATATATATATATAACTTATTGGGAGTTAAGCAGGCAGGTATACGTTTGCATTGTTAGTCACTTATATCCACCTAATATATGCTGGCATTGGATCTTGCCTTGAGATACACAATAAATAAATATTTATTTATTTATTTATTTATTTATTTATTTATACGTACCACGTTCACCTGGCTGGGTTTCCCGAGCCACTCTGAGCGGCTCTGAACAGAATATTAAAAACACGATAAAACATCAAACATTAAAAACTTCCCTAAACAGGTTTGCCTTCAGATGTCTTCTAAAAGTCAGAAGAAGAGTTTGGAATTGATATCCCACTTTATCACTACCCAAAGGAGTCTCAAAGCGGCTCACAATCTCCTTTCCCTTCCTCCCCCACAACAAACACTCTGTGAGGTGAGTGGGGCTGAGAGACTTCAGAGAAGTGCGACTGGCCCAAGGTCACCCAGCAGCTGCATGTGGAGGAGCGGAGATGCGAACCCGGATCCCCAGATTACAAGTCCACAAGTCCGCTCTTAACCACTATACCACACTGGCTCTCAGATAGTTGTTTATTTCCTTGACATCTGATGGGAGGGTGTTCCACAGGGCAGACACCACTACCAAGAAGGCCCACTGCCTGGTTCTTTCCCACTACTGTGGAAGTAGCCTACTTCGGTTCTTTCTAGCTATGTAGACTTGGAAGGGCATAGCAAAGCACCATATGTGTCTTGAAGGATGTGCTTCTATCTTTCCTCCCACAAAGCCATGTGGTGGAAAGGGAACATAGTTCAGTAGCAGAGCAAATGCCTTGCGCTGGATAGGTTCCAGATTCAATCCCTGGAATTACCAGGTAAAAGGTTTGTTTAGTAACTGAAGTAAAGAATTTGGGAATGTGAGGGCAATCTGGCTGCGACATCTGTCACCCCATTGATCGCCAGGGTTGATTCGGCTGATCTGACTGGCTAGGCGGGTGTCCCCTTCCTCCCTCACCGCTCCATGTGCGTCCCTCCCGAAGCTGCGCGCTCGGTGGAAGAGGACGACCATCCCAGATGGAGGGAGTGTGCCGTTCTTCGGTCAGGGGTGTACGATAGCTGCGCTCCCCTGCTAGAACCTCCAAACAAGAATTTGGCCTGAGACAATACTGGGCTAAATGGATAAAATGTCTGCTCTGGTATAAGGTAGCTTCCTTTGAAGCTGTTTTATTCTGTTTTAGAACTAAACCTGCACAGGCATATTTATCAATTCAGCAGTTACAGCCAAATGATAGAGGGGCGAATCAAACCGTATTTCATATTCTGTAGTTTTATTTGAATAAAAAAGATGGCCTTCATTACAGCTTTTTCGTTCATATCCTTTCCAAATATCACGCTTTCTGTCTTCAAATGAGAGATGACAGGGAAGAGACAACTTGTAGGATCTGTGCAGGCTTCTGCTATTCTTAACTGACCCTCATCAGGGTGCATCTCATTTTAGCTCATTTTGCGAGAACTGCTTAATGCAATTAGCGAATGCAGAAGACAAAACGAGGCAATGTCACCAGCAAACGGAGAATAAAAGACAAAGCATGCAGGAGTCATTAGCTCTAATGGAGATGATTTAAAAATAATCAGGAAATTCCTCATTCACCGAACACTATCTACATTGGGGTGGGGAGGGGGAATGGGGAAATCTAATACTGCCAGACTGTTCAGGGAATGGCTTTTGAGCTAGTGAAGGCAGAAATGCCTTTATTTCTGATTCTGTGTGATTTTTCTGATTTTCATGGTGTTCTGGTGGGCTTCCCCAGTCCTGTGGAACAAGTTTTCAGAGTATACTGAGAGCTATGGGGATAAGCAGGAGTCAACAAACATCACCTCCCCTTCTCTTACGTTGGTAGATGCCTCCAAAAGATATTCATGGGTTGTCTTTACAAAGGCTTTTAGGCTCTTGTCTGGAAGATCGTTGTACCTTAATGCTGTGGATTTGATGTTTCTGGTTTCCTATGGCAGGCTTGATGGTTTCATAATAAAAAAAAATATTTCCAAGTAGGGACGCAGGAAGCTGTCAATGTTAAGACACTCAGAAGCCCTCTACGACAGGAAGAAGACAACAAGGTTCAGAATGGAAGAGAGAAAATTCAGAGGTGCTAGAAAAAGAGGAGGAAGAGTAGCTGGGCACAAGAAGGCATATAATAATTATAATCATAATGTTCTGAGTGTACTATCGACCTTCCTATGGGCAAAGGTAGCAGATTTGACTGGTGTGGTTCTTTGTTGTTGTTGCTTTGCTTTATTGGCCCAACCTTTTTGCTCTTTGAAATAGGATGCTCACACACTTGGGGGATACAGGGGCATTTTTATGATTTAAATTATAAAATATATGCCTAGTCTTATGCCTAGATACGATTCCCCTATCAGCAAATAAAGGGTCCATTAGTTGTTAGAGGAAGAGATGCATTTTTTCTGATTCTCTGTTCTCTCTGCAGCACTCCACACCACTTCTGTGTTTCAAGGTACAGACTCCACACACACACACACACACACACACACACACACACACATTTTTCCATGTATAAGACTAGGTTTTCCCCCTAAAAAATAATGTTCAGAAATTGGGGGTGTCTTATACATGGGGGCCATCTCTTCCCGTTTTCTTAAACTGGAGTCCCCCAAAATAGGGGGTGTCTTATACATGGGGGTGTCTTATAGACGGAAAAATACAGGGTGGGTATATAAAATAAAATATCTCCTTTTTATAAAAGGGCTTCATGAAGACAGAAAGACAGAAACTTTAGGGATGATGGGGGGGAAACCCTCAAGTTTTGACTCCTGAGGCAAGTCTAGCTGTCTCACAAATTCATGTTAGATGCGGAGCCATACTTGAAGTACAGTGCTCCTGGACTGCTTAAAGTAAAAGATCCAACCACCTTGGTTTGAACTGGTTTGGTAATTACAAGGTTTCTTAATGAGAATTTTCGGTGGAGGGAGGGGAGAGATGCTGGGGGCTTCCGTCATCTGAGAGTTCTCACCTAGCTTTTAATGTTGTACGTAGGGGTGGGGATTATCTACTTTTATGTTCTCTCTACTATACTCTCACATGTGGTAAAAAGAAAAATCACATTTATTCCAACAACAGCTAATGCACATTAGTAATTCATCCTTCTTCCTGAGTGTATGTGCTCCGACCTCTAGTGGCAAGAGAGATAAATTATTGAGTTCTATCCATTTCTGCTCATACATTATGACATATGACATAATACCTGATATGATTCATACAACAATATAATTAGAAGTCATACTATTAATAATCTAAAAAGGTTAATTATTCATTAAATACAAAAATGGCCTGCAACTTGATTGGCAATGTTCCTTGTTTTCCTTATCTTCAAAACAATAGAGCTGATATTTGCATTTTAAATAATATTTTAAACATCAATATAAAATAAGTAATAATAAAATTACTACTCCTACTCCTATTTACACCCCATTTTTCTGCTCTCTTCTCAGACTGCTGTATAACATAACCATGAAACCATACCGTAAAATTATTTAAACACAACTAACATTTTTTTTTAAAAAAAACCAGAATAAACATGCATACAATATAATCACTAATTTCTATAAAACATTGCTTGTAAACATACTAAAAGCTTAAGAAAAAGTAAAATGCCAATTAAACTGAATAAACAAAAATATTTGTCAAAGGAGGGTGGGATTCAGGTGTGATAAATTATCAAGTGCCTTGTTAAAATAAACTTTAATTATACCAGTAAAATGAGTCCAATTCTTGGCTTTTTTAAAAGGAAAAAAAAGTCCCCATAGCAATACTCCCCCCCCCCAAACAGAGATTATCTCCATTGACAAAGCAATGCACAGACAATAGGAAGCAGAGTGTTCTAGCTTGTCCTTGCCAGATCCATGCATTCAGGGATAGGAGCAGAGTCTGCATGCTTACCTGCTGTTACATATGTAGACTCCTGCCATGTCACCAGGGGTTTTCCAAAGGTCTGAACAGAGCCTACACAAGCTCTCCCCCTGAGACTGGCCATGCTTCATTCTGCTTGCATGTGTACATCTTATTTACATGTACACCACAGTTTCAGGTTAATGTGTCCGCTGGGTCATTTATCACAACCCTGTTTGCCCTGCTCCCACATGATTACAATCCTGAATGTCACAGGAAGAGTCATTTCTGAAATTTATTACTATTTAATTGTTTTAAGTTGCTTGCTCCACAAGAAATTCTCCAAGTGACATGCAAAGCGTAAGTAAAGCATAAGTAAAAGTAATGCCTTGTAACAACAACAAAAATGGTTCATAAAACGAACAACTGTCAATAAAAGAGCAGCAAAAGTGTCAACAAGAACAAATCATCAATTGCAGCAATCAACAAACATCACTGTTGTCCTTCACATGCCTGGGGAAGACCCATGTCTTCGAAGACCCCAATATGTTTATCATAAAAAGTTTATTGTATATGGCATAGAGGCTTGCCTTGTGGCAAAAGGGACTGTTTGTCCATGTAGACCTGATGCTGTCTACTCTGACTGGCAGAGCTTCTCTGCAATCTCAGGCAGAGGTCTTTCCTATCACCTGAGATTCCAGGAATCCAACCTGGGACATTTCTGCATAATGCAGAACTTGCATTATGAAATATACTTAATAATAATAATAATAATAATAATAATAATAATAATAATAATAATAATTTATTTATACCCCGCTCATCTGACTGGGTTTCCCCAGCCACTCTGGGTAGCTTCCAACAAAGTATTAAAATACAGTAGTCTGTTAAACATTAAAAGCTTCCCTAAAGAGGGCTGCCTTCAGATGTCTTCTAAAAGTCTGGTAGTTGTTCTTCTGTTTGACATCTGGTGGGAGGTGTTCCACAGGGCGGATGCCACTACCAAGAAGGCCCTCTGCCTGGTTCCCTGTAACTTGAGGGAACCACCAGAAGGCCCTCAGCGCTGGACCTCAGTGTCCAGGCAGAACAACGGGGGTAAAGACGCTCCTTCAGGAATGCCATAGTGATTTCATGCTCTTTATTGTAGCTTGTAAAACAATGATTGAATTGGCCCCTAACCTCAGGCTTTTATATACATTATTTACACAATGAATTGTGTAATCAGTCTGATTGGCTGATTCTGCTTCCCTCCTGAAGCCTCATTGGTCTTCTCCTGCAAGCCAATCAGTTGTTGCATTCTAGGATCCTACTTGCCTATTGTTCTAGGATCCAAGCTTAGTACATAACACATTATCTTAAAATTGTAAGGATCTAAACGGAACTCACGATATTTCGCGCAGAGCAATACTGTGTGACTGGCCAGACCTTTAAGAAGTCAGAAAGCTGTAGGGGGAAAGTCTTATCAAGCCCTACCTCTTTGGTACATCAGTGTGCACTCCCTTGCTAAGGTAGTGTGGGACACACAATTGTACAAATATAAGGGGATTCCTAAGTAAAGCTGACACTGCAGTTCAAAAGGTACACTGAGACAGCTAGCCTGACACAAAAGATATCAAGGAGAAATACATGCTCTGCTGCACTTCTGTTGTTATACAGCCAGTGCATAGTCTAAATCTAAAAGCTACTGGGATTATTAGAAGTCAATCCCAGCAAGTGTTTTAAACAGGCGTTTCTTTTGTTGCTCCTATCTAAGCTCGACAATAGACTCTATATAGACAGTATTTTGGTGGCACCTCCGGCGCAGTTAAGAATTATTTTCCCCGAGCATCTTGTCTGCTGGCAAATGATCTCACCGCTAGGTGGCGTGCGGCTCAATTACTTTGCAGGTTTGGAAGTCGTCGAGCTCACAAATGTACTAATGTAGGAACACAGGAAACTGCTTTATAGGAAGTCAGGGCTCAGTGCTGTCGGTGCATCTCCAGGCCACATTCCGGCTTTCAGCTCTGATCAATCTGGCAGCCCAACCTGGCTGTTGGGTGTGGAGGGCACCAGGTGGGCACAGGCTGTCAAAAATTCAAGGCGGGTTATGGCAGATTGCTTCTCTAATCACTTGAAATAATTGTTTAATTTGCCACAGTTTCAATAGTATTACCAGGCAAGGCTAGTTCATTACGTCTGAACGTTATTGACTATCTCCAGTAAGCTCTGACCCACAAGGAAACTTATAAACCATGTAGGCATATCTATGGGTAAGCCAAAATGTTACAAATAATTACTATTAATAAGGAAGTGGCTGTTTTTCAAGTGTCACCAAAATCTGTACAACTAAATCCAGAATACTTGAATGGCTATGCAAAAGTCCCCAGAGCCCGGTTCCAAGTTCCTTATGTGGCTCAAGTACAGTTATTTATTATTATTTGAAAATAATATTTATATGAAGGTGGAAGAATGCAGGAAGCAGCAGGTGAGAGTAGGACTATGCAATGGATCAGAAACACTGTATATAACGGATTAATTTAAATGCTTTTAGAAGAGTCAGCAAGAGGGAACCTGTGATGAGAACGGTCCCTCTATTCCTAGGAATGTAGGAGCCCACCAAGCTAACCCTATGGAGGACTCACTTTCACGACCTCCATGAATACGTTTTATGGAGTATAGTGAAGCCTTGCTCCTCCTCCTCCTACTACTACTACTACTACTAATAATAATAATAATTTATTATTTGTACCCCGCCCATCTGGCTGGGTTTCCCCAGCCACTCTGGGCGGCTTCCAACAAAGATGAAAAATACATAAATGTGTAATGTGCACGGACTGCACTGTGAGTCACTCCAAGATAAATGTGCAGCCTTAGACAGAAGTCCTACTCACACTTACCTGGGAATAAGTCCTGTTGACTTCAATTGGGCTCACCTCTGAGTAGAAATGGATAGGACTGCACACTGTTGCATTCAGCTATATGCTGTCAACTACCTATTTTCAATTACATACTCTTAAGTATGTGTTTTTGTGTAGTCCTGAATACTTGAATCTTTTCTAGTGCTTTCCTGAAATTGACTTTCTTGGCCCAAACTTGAACAAGGTGAATTCTTGGAACATGAAACGTCCTACAGACAGATCTTAGAATTAACACATCAGGGCATCAAAGGATGGCCGCTTTTGCATTGCTAAAAAAAGAAGAAATGCAACACCAGAAAGGAGGGGAGAAGATGCAGATTTGCATTAAAAGCATATGAGCTAATTTATGGTATAAATGCAAACATAGAAATAATTACCATAATATAAATAAAACAATAACTCACCAAAGTGCCTTGTCTGCCAACTGTTGAAGGGCAACTTCAAGCCCCAGTTTCCTTTCTTACAGTTCTTTAGATTAGACTTGCACCAGACAACACTTACTTCAGATAGAAGATATTATTTTTTTTAGACTGAGGACTGTCCTCTGTAAAGGAGGATACATGGCCAACCTAGAGAATCAGACACATTTCAAAGTGCATAAGGCCCTTGATCAAATATTGAAGGAAATAATCAAAGAAGTGTGGAGCTCCTCCAATACATCTGGGAGTATATCCAGAGAGACATGCACACAGCAAAGGTGGTTTTGGTGTGCGCTGTTTGGCATTGAAACATTCACCACATCAAGACACAATTCACTCAAGAGGTGATTCACAAGTGACCTTCACCACTGCGCTAGTAAATAAAACAGAATCTCTCTCTACGTACACACATTTTCTTTGCATGGGTGAAAATACTTCCCTGGATCATGGCCACAGGATTCAATTCAGAAAAGGTTTTAACACTCATAAACACAATACCACAACAGTTGTCAACCTGCTGTATTGGACTGCCACTCCCAACCAGCATGACCAATGGTTGGGAATGGAGGGGAGCTGCAATCCACAAATTCTAGAAAACACCACCTTGGCTATCCCTGCAATATCACCCAGGCTTTTCATGCCAAACTGCTAGCCACAGTTTTCATCCTGGGAGAAAATGGGCCCTGCATCCTCTTGTTAACAGAGCCACTTCGCAGGTTGTGCCTTGTCTCCTTTGCATGAACTTGACTATGTTCCTACTTCATCTATGCGTTGCAGGCTGAGTTGAAATGTTCCAGAATTTTACCAGATAGCACTTTTGTATACCAGTTAATGTGTATCAGCACACACAATGCTTTTATGTGCCGCTGTAAATGCAAGTGTTTTGCTGCAGGGTCAAGCAGCGTACATGTGCTGGAAAACTATGGTCCTGGGCAATCACGTCATCCCTCAATGATGCATTCATCAAAATGCTCTTAGGACATCTGTTTTTATTTACTTTTACATTTACATTTCCAACCTGCCTCTTTGCTTACCTTCAAAAACTCCAGGTGACTTGCAATACAAAATAATTTTCAAAAACAAAAAAGCATGAGGGGAAACCTGCAGTATACTCTTAGGTAAAGGTATAGGGACCCCTGACCATTAGGTCCAGTCGTGACCGACTCTGGGGATGCGGCACTCATCTTGCTTTATTGGCCAAGGGAGCCGGCATACAGTTTCAGGGTCATGTGGCTATCATGACTAAGCCGCTTCTGGCAAACCAGAGCAGCACACGGAAACGGTACCGGAGCGGTACCTATTTATCTACTTGCACTTTTGACGTGCTTTCGAACTGCTAGGTTGGCAGGAGCAGGGACCGAGCAACGGGAGCTCACCCCATCGCGGGGATTCGAACCGCGACCTTCTGATCGGCAAGTCCTAGGCTCTGTGGTTTAACCCACAGTGCCACCCACTAGTATACTCTTAAGCATAGCTAAAATAGCCTGGTCAGTTTTCCTGACCAAATGGCTTCTGGAATAAGATCTTTATATCCTTCCTGAAAACATGAAGGAAGCAGGCTATGCAGATATCCATGCAGATATCCTCAGGTGGCATTGATGAAGTTGCTCTCTCTCTCCATGAAGGAGACACTAGGTGAAACTCATGGCTCTGTTTCTGCTCAGTATTCCTCTCCTTACAGCAATCCACTAACAGGATAACAATGGCAGCTATATTCTTTATTCTGTGATTTTGGGTGTATCATATTTCAACGTAGCACCATGTCTAGGGGAAAAAATGTGGCTAGGGAAACTGAAGTTAAGAGAAAGGGGAAGGTGAATTTAGTACTGGGTTCATTTCTTGCTCAGGTTGTCATTTTGGAAAAAGTGCCAATTCAAGACCACATTCAGGGCCATGTATAACCAAATCAAGAACTACACAATGGCATTTCCAGGTCAAGGTCTCCAAAGACGGCAGCCTAAACTGGAGGTTCTGGAATATACAACATGAAAGATAGCAAGAAAGCAGCACACACTAGTCTGTTGAACAGGGTAGGTAAAAGGTAAAGGAGAAAAGGAGTAGGCAGAAGGCAGACACTGATATCAGGCATGGTCAATTTAGAAGGACTAACATTGCATTTCCTTCTGCAGATATCTCTAAGGTCTGAGTTCCCAAGATCCAGTCATATCTCTAAGTTTTGGGCTCAGACAGAGTTGGCCAAGCACTTAGCACTCTCAGGCAGCTGTTGTGGCCCAGATACCTTGGCAGGGTTCACTGCTGTGCTAATCCTGGACCCTCAACGCTAAATTGCTGAGTACGTGAACCACTCACTATTTTACTTATCTTCAATGCCCCTGGTGTAGCATCATGCTAGGGCATTGTAGGAAATTAAATGACAGGGATAGGGATAGGTACTGGAGGAGGAATTCATAATGGGTTAGGGAATGAGGAATTCATTTGCTCCACTTTTTTGCAGCAGACCAAGCCAATTTGACATCCCTGAACTTACGGTTGCAGATCCAAACTCAACTGTAAATTGGTTTTCAGACTTCTCTGGATTTTGCAATGCTATTTTTCGGCCCCACCCCCTAAAGCGTGTGAACAAAAATACATTTTAAAATTTATACATTTTACAGGCAGATCGTGTGTGCATTCAGAAGCCTACAAGAACAGGATGAAACAGGCTTATTACGGACACCAGCAAAACTGACATGGGATGGATTTAGGTTAGCCTGTCCATCTCTACTACTGTGTTTCAGGGTGATTTGCAGACCCAGCCACTCAGCCCACTCAGCCCTTACTGCTGAAGCATATAAGCCTGCCAGAGGGCCCACTGATGTAGGAGCTGGGTCACAAGATGGCACTTTGCTGGGGACCCCTCAAACCAAGATGCAGTCCTAGAATCTGAGATTCCCACCTGAAGTTCTGGGGTCCCCTAACACAATTTTAAAACACAGCGCCTTTCTGTTGGAGTGGGTTTCCTGTTGCTATTTAATTTCACAATGCAGCATAATAACTTTATAATAAGCACAAATACAACCAACAGCGATTAACCCATGAAAGAACATAGGCCATGTCAGTAAGCCTGCATAAAGGAGACCTGTGTAATATAAGCATCATGGGTAACATTTTTACGAGCAATTTAAATGTGAGGATAGAGACTTGATGAATCGAACTGGACAAGGCATGTCATGTCTAGAAATTGCATGCAAAAAATACATTTGGGAACAGTCTGAATGGAGCTGGAAACAGTGTTCAACAGGACTTACGATTTTAAAACCATAGGAGGAAATGCAACCACAAAGTTGAAAAATATTACATGCGTGATATAGGTCGTTAGTTATTGGCTATATTGCTCTCACCAGCTACTTCTTTCCCCTTTGAATCGTTTCATCTAGGTAGGATAAAAATGAAAATTTTAGTTACCCGTATTTTTCGCTCTATAAGACGCACCAGACCACCAGACCACCTAGTTTTTGGAGGAGGAAAACAAGAGAGAAAAAATTCTGAATCTCAGAAGCCAGAACAACAAGAGGGATCACTGCCCAGCGAAAGCAGCAATCCCTCTTGCTGTTCTGGCTTCTGGGATAGCTGAGCAGCCTGCATTCGCTCCATAAGACGCACACACATTTCCACTTACTTTTTAGCAGGGAAAAAGTGAGTCTTATAGAGCAAAAAATACGGTAATTATGGCAATGATATCTTCAGGAAAACACAGAGGAAAAAATGTTTACAATGGGAATAGTGGCATCTGATCCCCACAAGAGAAGAAATGAAAGGTAAAATAGAAATAAATCCAGGGAAAACCAAAACCTGTATTAAAAAACTGCAGACTGTATTCAAAACTATTCATGAGCTAAACATGCAGGTCCCAAATAGCACGCTCAGACTAAGTGTCCAAGAGTAGCTTAAAAAACTGAAGGAGGGACATGCTTAAAGCAAGGAATATTTTCTCCTATCAAAGAGAAGGCAAACAAGCTCTATTAAAAAAAAAACAACCAACCTTGGAGATAAGCAAAAATACAATTAAAAGAAGAAGAAAAGAAGAAGAGGTGAGCTAAAGCATTTAGTGTAGTTTCTTTTTGATTCTGCTACACCTTCAAATGTTTCTGTCTTCTTGTTTTCTCTCTCACTTTGCCTTCCCCCTCCCAAAATTCTGTTTTTGATTGCCCCCACAAATGTCCTGAGTAAAGTTAAAGCTCATTTTCATGAAAAGCATTGTGTGGATTGTTATCCTATGCATACCTTCCAGATGTCATGGGAATGCTTGTATCACTACTGCTTAGAATGTTGGACCATGTCAACCAAGGGCTAGTTTCATATCTCCACTAAACCAGAAAGATCAGGCCAGTTGATCTCATGCTTGTTGTGAGGGTGAAAAGAGGAAATCATATGCACTGCTCTCAGGCCTAGGCAGAAGGGTATGATTAAAAATGTAATAAATAAATATTCTTATAGCTGCACAAGAAGCTATCCTGACAGGTATTAATCAAAGGATTACAGGAACCTGAAATGGTGCCTTTATTTTGCTTTGCACTCACAAATTTCTATTTTCACATTTGTGAGTGTGAAGCTGTAAACTAAATACTCTTCTTTAGCTCCAGTGCAAGGTCAGGCTCACACAATCTAAAGCATAATTCTTGAGAAGTGCCTGGGTGCATAGCACTTGCTGGTTTCTAAATGGACTGAAAATTATCAAGCTCTTGTTCTTCCTTATCAGTATCAACTAATTCTGTCAGTATAAGCTTCTAAGCAAAAAAAGGCAACCAGAAGTTATTTCCCAGAGCTATCAAACATTACAGAAAAATGTAACCTGTGAGATAATGATCTAATTCATAGCAACAAAACCCTCATAATTCAAATCTGCCATTCTCTCCTAACAATTCAGAGATTATGATATACCTCCTTCTGACATAGAAGGTTATCAGTGGAGTCAGAGAATTAAACGAGGAAACATTCCCAAGAATTTCTTTGAACTCTCCTTCTACTAGTTCTTTGCTTTTGCTAGCAAGCCTAAATCAGAAGAACCCTCTCAAAGCATTCTCTAACACAGAAGTGAGAACAGGGGAAATCAGACTAGTTCTGCCCCCAGTGTCATTCTTGTCACCCTCTAAATCATGGCGGGCAACTACCTGAAGTAGCCATCTCCAGGACTCATGGAGGCTTCTGACATATTTTAGAACCTTGGGAAATTGGCATTCTAGAATAGGCTTCAGACCCCTACCCTCCGACTTGTGGAGAGTGATGAGAATGGTAGTGTGGTTTGTGTGTGAAGCTAGCAAGTTTGTCTCGACTGCCTCTGCTTACGTGCTTGCATCAGGGGTTGCTATCGCGGTGCCCTCCTGATATTGTTGGACTTCAGCTCCCATCATCCCTGACTATTGGCCACGGCGACTAGGCCTGCTGGGAGTTGGGAGTTCAGCATCTGGAGACTGGAGAGGAAACCACACTGGACATTCCTTCTGCTCTGCAGTGTGGCAAGGCTCAACCAGGTTGTCGGGCAATGTGAGGATGCGTAGGCAGAGCTCTGAAGTTGTTCCATCAAGGAACAAGCTGAAACGGAGCCCTTATATGGGAATAATAGCAGTTGCCGCCTGATTGTTAGCAGTACTGTACTTCAAGATGCAGACGCTCAGGTCTTCCGAGATGTTCTATAATGAAGTTCAGAGGATGGCAGTGCCACATCCTTGGGCCACGGGTGCACTGGCCCACATATTCTTCTGGTAGCTGTGCCTCTGCAACTGCACCTGCATGTTCAAAGTCCTTGCCTCCATCACCTCATGAATTTCTGGCACCCATTCTGCATAACTGAAGAAGGTTACATCATTAGACTTTATCTTAGTGAGCTTCCTGACATAAAGTGGGGGAGGAAGAGGGTTGATCGTTCAACTTTCTCAACTGTTCAACATTCTCAAATGCCACAGAGGCAGGTTGTTCCTGGTCTTGTAGCTAAACAGATAGGTTAAAACAAAAAGAGAATATCCAAACCAGCCTTCAAAGGAGACCTTCCAGACAGCAAAAAGACTGTGGGAAATGGGTAACTGCCCAAATAAGTACTAGCACCATCAATTAAAAGATAGGAAGGTACATATCAGATTCAATAAAAGTACAGTAAGTACAACAATATATCTGGAAGAGGAATGAGGGAGGGTCTCCTATTCTACCTGTGCCTTACTTGCGAGGTGTATTGTGTATAGAGATAAACTGGAAACCTATGGCTTTATAAAATGCATTTCTTTCTGTTGTAGCGTTTAAAAATATGTATGGCAGGGCAGTGCCAAAGGGTTAATAGCAGTAATGGTAGAGTTGAGCGTCAAGCTGCTACCCAATAAGCATTATTGTCCAAATATGAAATACCCGACAGATTTTGATTTTTTTAAATGTTCAGAAATAACATGGGAAAAATAATACAGCAGTGGAAATATGATGGAAAACGTCAGATTTAAAGAGGTGTGTAATACTATTTGTTGTAATAGTACCAATGATCTTGCTGTTATAAGTAAGAGAAAGAGACATTTGTCTAATTTTCATGGGTTTCATTCCATTTACGATATTATCCCTTTCCCCCCTGTATTGCTTGAACTATGGAAGTCACCGGATATATGGAGATGCATGACTCACTCTATATAGGTATGGCTCATATTACTATATTTTGAGTTATTCATATGATCCTTTAATTAATGATATATTCAAGCTATGTTTCTGGCACAAAAATGTTGACTACAAGGAAGGGAGCAAATTGTCTCACAATATGCACAATGAATGATGTCTTCCTTCATAATTTGCTTACTAGCTACTGCCTAGGTGGCACCATTTATTTTAGATATTTCCTAGCAAATTAGAGACTATATGGCCAGTGTGATGACATCACTATGACACTTAGCTAGTAGTATTTGCTTTTGTTACTATGTTAGGGTGATATCAAGGCTTTCTGCCCCATTGCAACTCATTTACATAACCCTGCTGTGAAAAGCAGTCATTTCTGCTCAACCATAAAGGTAAAGGTAAAGGGACCCCTCATGATTAAGTCCAATCGTGGATGACTCTGGGGTTGCGGCACTCATCTCACTTTATCTGCCAAGGGAGCCAGCATACGGCTTTCGGGTCATGTGGCCAGCATGACTAAGCCCCTTCTGGCGAAACCAGAGCAGCGCACGGAAATGCCGTTTACCTTCCTGCTGGAGTGATACCTATTTATCTACTTGCACTTTTGTGCTTTTGAACTGCTAGGTTGGCAGGAGCAGGGACCGAGCAACGGGAGCTCACCCCATCGTAGGGATTCGAACTGCCGACCTTCTGATCGGCAAGCCCTAGGCTCTGTGGTTTAACCCACAGTGCCACTCGCATCCTTATGTATTATAATTATACTTAAGCTCAATATTATAATATTATATTATTATTATTATTATTATTATTATTATTATTATTATTAAGCTCAACTTTATATTATAATTATACTTCATTTAAGATCTGGTAGTATGGATTTGTTTTGTTGCTTTGAGTTTAGTTTAACATGTGTATAATACACATGCAATTATTGTGCACTGAACATTTCATATTTTTAGCATAAATATTTTCTGGGTATCGGTCTTTCCGTTGTACACATTGGTTCTTTAGAACCCACATTTCGGGAAGTGTTTCATAGCAGCAAATAACTAGTGAGAGTTTTGCTTCCTATGATGCTCACAGCAGTGTTGCTGCTGCTGTCCCATGGCTTCCCCCTCGCATTCTTGATAATGAATTCAGCTTCTTATATGTCGCTATGATGGAATGTGTGGGTTACCTTCCATGTTTGCCTCATTAGAAGGTATATTAGTTCCATAAGAAAGACCCCTCTCTTTGACATTTTCTGTTATTGTCCTCATAGTTTTAGGGCACCTAAAAGTCAACTATTAATGGTCCCTGGACCATAGCATAAAACCACTGGATTACTACTAAAGAAGTAAGACATTTTTCTTGCTTCCTCCATGCAGGGAGATCCTATGGGTTTGTGTTCCCACAAAAGGATTAGATAATAATGGGAAGCCTTAGCAGCCCATGCCAATATCCGAGGAGTTACTGTTTCAGAAAGTCAACAGATTACAATCACTGTCAATAAAAGGAAACGATCTAAAACAATGTCTAAATCATGAAGAGGACAAATACACTGAGCAAATTGATTTAGGAAGGAGAGAGAACTGCTTTTAAGAGATGACATTTTTGGAATGTTTTTTATATAATGGAACAAATAGTAAAGCGGAAGCTGAAAATTCAAATCGTAATAAAATTATAAACCCTGAATTAATTATTTGTGGGTACGAATAGTCTATCACAGCTGTTTATTTCTTGGACAAGAATGAATTCAGCCTCTTTATAACTGTGTAAAACCACTGTGCATAATGCATTGTTTACCATTTCATATTTCATCTTACTCTGCATCTATGCATGCAGCAGAATGAAGCAAAAGCAGAATGAAAAGGGGGTAGAGGAATTGGGGAAGAACATGAAAATGGTCATAGTATGCTACACTATACTATATAACCTTAAGACTCTTTCGCCTCCTTTCCACCTCCTTCTGCCACTTGTACTGAAAGACAGTTGCTTACCACTGGCCTTGGTCCTGCATAGACCATATAATAATTGTAAACATTTTCTGTGGCCAAGCAACAATATAATGAAAGAGAAGGTAGGAACACAGAAGTATGTAAGTTCATTTATGTGAAAATATTACTGACTTGGAGTTTGTTTTGTTGTTTCCTTTGTTTTTGATCAGGAAGAAGAAAAGTAGCAGCAATAGTAGTTATTGTAATAATAAGACAAGCTTCCTCAACCTAAGCCTCCCAGATGTTTTTGGCCTGCAACTCCCATGATCCCTAGCTAGCAGGACCAGTGGTCAGGGATGATGGGAATTGTAGTCTCTAAACATCTGGAGAGCCGAGGTTGAGGAAGCCTGTAATTAGAGGTACAAGAATCCTCCTCATAACACCATTGTTAAAACATCTGCACTAGGTGCTCATCTACCACTAAGCCAGGTTCAAGCCCTGAAAAAACTGAGGTCCAGTGTACCTTGGGGATCACCTGAACCCTTGTATCTCAGCTTGATCACTGAGATTATCCACTGGAGGTGTTGCTGGTTGTCCCAGGAGACCTTGAGGATCATGTGACGTCAACTCAAAACTGAGCCTTCAATGTTATCAAGACCATTCTGGTTGAAATTCAGCAGGCGTCTTCTGTTGTAATTTTTAAATGTTTTCTGAAAACTTTTATATGCCACTATGCATACAGTTGGAGAAGAAAAATACTATTGTTCATGTTAATTGGTGAGCTATGATTCTAGGTTTTTGTAATGTGTGTGTGTTGAAAACTGCTTTGATTTATTTATTTATAATAAAACCATGGCACAGAAGTATTTTTGTAAATGAAAAAATAGCTTACAATACAATGGAGAACGCACCCTTCCCTGTACCATAGATAATAGATTTTAGACATATAATCGTGTATGTAACAATTTCTTCTTTTAAATAATTTTTGATAATTTCTTTCTGCACAAAAAATATTAGAATTAGTGAAAATATCAACACTTTGAGTCTGATTCTATAATCACAACTAAAATTAACATTTTTATCCCCCCCCCAAAAAAATTTCAACTCATTCTTTATATACTGATATTGTGTGTCCTTTAGTTACAAAGAGAGAGGTCTACCTTTAGAATATTTGCTGTTATTAGGTGAATGTATTGTTACATCCACCAGATGTAAGGATGTTTCTTTTAAGAACATGAACAGAGAAGATGAGCAAAAAGCAATTACAGGTGTCAGTATGGTATGCAATTAGAGGTATAAGGTACACACTCACTACCCTCCCACTTTTTCCTGACTAAGATGAAGCCTGTGACAAACATAATAATCACTTGGAATGGCGGAACCGCAAACACACAGATAGATAGTTACACTCAAGCAAGAGCTATTGAAATCAATAGGGATTGTTCCAATGAAACTGAGCAGCTGATCACAGGTCAGGGTTATATATGGGCTGATTAGCCAAGTTATAGAGGATGAAATGGGTACCTAGGAGCAGGTTTCAATGTTCAGAAAAAATTACGTGTCGTGATTCTTAAGGACCATACTATTTTAGAATGCAGGGAGACTGTGTGCCCAGAAAATTTATGCATGTAGACAATTGGCATGTATGGGGAAAGGCTATTTATCTCTAAGACTGCAATCCTGCATATACTTCTCTGGGAGTAAGTCCCACTGAAATCAATAGGATTTACTCCTGAGAAGACATGCCTATGATTCCACTGGAATTGAATCCGAAGGACTATCTAATGGAATGTGCTTGTATGAGGGCATTTCATCCTGTGTTCTCTCTCTCACACACTCTCTCTCTCTCTCACACACACACACACACATACACACACACACACAACCACAGCAATGGATGCATATCATTTTTGTCCTGATACAAATCATTTGAACTTTGAGCTCTCGGAAAATAATATTACTGCATGAACTCTTTGCAACCACTAAGAAGTGTGCATTTATTGCACGAAAAATCTATGTGCTTGTGACCACGCCTGGTTGGCCCTGTGTGCCACTGGTTTAATCACAACAGTGAAACTTTTCATCAGATTCCTGTCAAAATATACTACCACAACTGTTATCTGCTGCAGGCATCTCAGTTTGCACATTCTGCAGATTGGGGTGTGTGGTAAAGGCTGTTAATCTGGGGGAAAAATTGCCTCCCTAACATACATGGTCTGAATGAAAATGCTGGGCTTTCCTGTATACTTCATCACAACTGATGGAGAATCTTCCACTTTTGGGCAGGGGGTGGGATCTGTAGAATAACCCGTAAAGTATGTATTGGCAGCAGCCTGCCATGTTTTCTGTTTTGTGCTGCAGTGCACCAGCAGAAAATGGAAATATACTGAGAAAAGGCATATATCTCCCTCCACAGGCGTGCGCGCGCGCGCGCGCACACACACACACACACACACACACACACATATTATCGGAATAAATCTGTGCATCAAGGCCATTTATATTATTTACTTAAAATATTTGCCTTTTCAGCTGAGTGGTCCTCAATGTGGCTTACACCAAATAATAAAATAACAGTACCCCACTCCCACCAAAATATACTGTACTGACTATTAAAGATAGGCTGAAGTTCACCAAGGACTCGACGAAATTTGTAAATTATTTGAAAGACAATTGTAGTCAATCAAACACATTGGTAGGATTGCAAGAAGCTTTGTAAGGAAAGGTATAAAAATCACTGCAGAGAAGAATAAGAAAATATGATGCTTTGATGTTTTTTATTTGAAAGCAGTGGTTAAGTAGTGAAAATGCGGAAATTTGAAATGAAAGATAGAAAATCATATGGAAGGTTTGAAGGAAGTCATGGCCCTAAAAAGCCAAATTGTATAATCCTGTATAAGAGGAGAGATTGTAATGGAAAGCATTATTGTAAAATTAATAAAAATAATATGGCAAAAAAGGCATGCTGATTCTCAGAGCTGGGGTGTGTGTGCCCATGCCGCCTCAACCTGGCCACTGCCCTGGCAAGTGGAAGCAGCTCCACCATTAAGTGGGTGGCAGCATGGCAGGTGCTTTCAGAGGCCACATACCAGTGGCGGGCAAGGCCAGAAGATAAAAGTTGGCAGAGAAACAGATGTGACTCTCAGCTTTGTACAAAGGGTTTCATTCCAGCCTTCCAAAACCCAGAGATTTCTAAACAGGCAAACACCCGTCACTCCATCCAGGCAATCGAGTGGGTATGTGTGGAGGCAGGCAGGGGAGGGGAGAGTACTGAGGGCCGAACAGAGATGGCCAGAGGGCTGTATTCAGCCTCAGTACCACAGGATCCCCAACCTTCTTTTTATGCAGTCACATAGCACCACCAGCTGCGAGAGAGAAACAGACCAGCTCAGATGCAGGAATGTTGCCTTAGTACCACTTGCCAAGGAAGGTGTGGATAGTGGTAGCACAAGTTATTGCCATCTCAATAGCAGCACCCTGGCTGCTGGGATCTTTTTCAGGAAAGGTTTGACTGGCCTCCTTGTTGATGCTTTTTAGGTGGGAAGTTGGTACATGTTTTGCCTAAGGCCTTTAACAGGTTTGAGCTGTGTGGTAATTTAGACGGCTGTTGCTTTTTTATTTTAGTTTTATAGTGGTTTTACTTGTTTCCTTAAAAACACAACAACACAATGTATTAAGACATTTTTATTGTTGCAAACCGCTTTGTAGATCCCTAAGGTGGCTAACAGTTAGTATATAAAGGCTTATATTTAATAAGCAAACAAGCCCAGATAATCCCAGCAACTGCACCTTGGTTTATTTTTGGAGCTGAACGCTTTGTTTCGGAGCTCACACCTCCCAAGTACTTGGCTTCCTCAGATATGAGGCTGTTGTTTTTGTTGCCCATCTCTTTCCCTACTTCATTTATTTAGCTTTTATGTCAACTTTCCACACCAGTCAACATGATGAATGCCTCACTGGTGAGAAGCCCCTCCTGCCTGCTTCAGATTTGTGAGTCAGCAATAAGACAGCTGGACTGAGGTCATAACTCATTCTTTCCTAATCTCTGCACATATCATGTGGCAGCAGCAACAGTTGCTAACCAGCACTGCACTGTCACACTCACACACTCAGTTTCCCCATCCCAATAATTCCAGATTCATACAGCGCAGTGATGACGGCAGGTGACTGGATATCCAGCGTGCAAGGACTTATCCTAGTGCAGGCCTAAAATAAGAAAGGTGGTTTGAGAATCTTAAGCTAAACACACCTCTAGAGTTTATTTTTGAAAAGAGAAGCTAATTCAGTGCTCCTGATCTCCAAATTCTATCAGCATCTTTCTCTCTGGGTGTGGATTTATTTATTAATAATAAGGCCACCAGTGTTTTATTTGTTAATAAAAAGTATTTATTCACAGTAACAGTATGATTTATAGCCCATGAATTTCACAGCCATATTTATTAATAAGATATTTATTTATGGGTAAGAAATTCACATCTCCCCATTCATCCACTTTAATTTAAATGTGTATGCAAGCTTTTATATCATTCTGGGACTTTAAAAAGTACCTTCTTCGTCCTCTTTAAATGTTGTTAGAGCTGCCAAAATGTTCATATGCTGAAAGGCAGCACCAATTTACTCATTACTCCACAAAGAGACCTGAGAGCCCAAGTACAAGCAGCTGTAAAATGCGACGCAACATTCTAACCTTAAATCGCTTTTGCTATGTTTTGTACTCTGAACCAACACCTATAGCAAAAATGGATGTGCATGGCATGATCTATGAACTGTGCCTATGTATACAAATAGCAGGTTTTGGCCAGAAAATTGGAGATAAATTCAACCTTTTAATTGTTGCCACTTGCATCAGGCAAAAGTTGATACAGCATGTTTGTGCCATTCATAATCACATTTTGCACATGTATACCAGCTGTCAGAGTCCTTTCATACAGGAGTGACATGGATCAAATAATAATAAATGTACATCGCTGGGAGGGTTACACCAGCCGTAGTAAATAAGAAGAATTAGAATTAGAATTTATATACCGCCCTATACCTGGGGGTCTCAGGGCAGTTCACAGAATAAAATCAAGATATAAAACCACAAAATACATAATAAAAATAAAACAGCCCAATAGCCCCCCCCCCCCGTGTGGGGCGTAATCCTTAGAAATACAAGACTCACAGAAGTTTTATGACTTAAGAGAGGAAAAGAGTTCTTTTTGTGGGGCAGAAACACCACATCTCAGTATGATATTTTAAAGTTAAAAAATCAGAGGAAGCCATGCTGGTTAGGAGAACTTTAAAACCCATAGTCAGATAATAACTTTATTAAGGTAAAAGTAAAGGGACCCTGACCATTAGGTCCAGTCGTGACTGACTCTGGGGTTGTGGCGCTCATCTCTCTTTATTGGCCGGGGAGCCGGCGTACAGCTTCTGGGTCATGTGGCCAGCATGACTAAGCCGCTTCTGGCGAAACCAGAGCAGCGCACGGAAACGCCATTTACCTTCCCGCCGGAGCGGTACCTATTTATCTAATTGCACTTTGACGTGCTTTCGAACTGCTAGGTTGGCAGGAGCAGGGACTGAGCAACGGGAGCTCACCCCGTCGCAGGGATTCAAACCGCCGACCTTCTGATCGGCAAGTCCTAGGCTCAGTGGTTTAACCCACAGCGCCACCAGTGTCCCTCAATAACTTTATTAGGGCCAACAAAATGTCACAAAAGACAAAGTGAGCTTTTGAGTTCCTGGAACTCTTCATTGGGCTGGATGGAAGGGGTGTGATTCTATAAGAAATAAAAGACACAATCTTCTCTAGCACCCCTCTGATTTATCTCTAGGACGCCACGTTATCCTAAATTCTAGTTGTATACAAAACAGTTTTCACATACCACAGTTAATTTTGCCATTTGGTTCCTATAGCCATGAACAGGATAGCCTCAACAAAATAAAGATCCCGATAGCCTTCGTGGAATCAAGGCTGCCGTCCAAATTTGGTAAGGATTGTCTTTTCTCTCTCTCTTTTTTTTTTACAAAAGAAAAAAAAACTGATAGGCACAAGAATGTAACAACAGACTTTCAAATGAAACATAATTAGGCTTGATTGGCAATGAGGCTTTTAATCCTATAATGTGAATAATAGATTCAAAATTAAATTCCACCCCTATTTGCCTGATTCAGTAGCATTAAGAAAATGCTACGTTTAGCAAGTGCTAGTCATGCTTTCAAAATGCCTTCATTTAACACGCTCTTCAATGTAGTTGTCCTCTCTTTTCTCCCATGGAATAAAAACATTTAACAGAGTCATCTTTTTCACGAAAGGTTGTTTTCCTGGAAAGCCACGAACTACTGTGTTCATGTCAATTGCTTCCTTTGGGCATGCCTGGTTGTTTTGGAACTACTTAACTTCTGGGATCACTTTTCACATCAGTTTCTTTGCCCAAGGACCCCGGAACATATGCCACAAAACAAAATAATAATTTTTTTATTATTTATACCCCGCTCTCCCTGGCCAGAGCCGGGCTCAGGGCAGCTAACACGAGTAAAATTACAATAAAAAAATAATAGGGGGGACCCAATTTAAAATACGGGTTAAAATACAATTTAAAATGCAGCCTCATTTTAATAGTAGCCCATAGATCAAAACCATAAGGAGAGGGAAACATAAGAGTCAGACTGAGTCCAAACCAAAGGCCAGGCGGAATAGCTCTGTCTTGCAGGCCCTGCGGAAAGATGTCAAGTCCTGCAGGTCCCTTGTCTCTTGTGACAGAGCGTTCCACCAAGTCGGGGCCAGTCCTGAAAAGGCCCTGGCCCTAGTTGAGACCAATCTAACCACCTTGTGACTTGGGACCTCCAAAGTGTTGTCATTTGTGGACATTAAGGTCCTCCGCAGGGCATACCAGGAGATGCGGTCCCATAGGTACGTGGGTCCTAGGCCACATAGGGCTTTAAAGGTCAAAACCAGCACCTTAAACCTGACCCTGTACTCCACCGGGAAGCAGTGCAGTTGGTAAAGCACTGGATGAATGTGATCCCGCAGCAAAGACCCCGTAAGGGGAACCTCTGGTCGTTGCGGAGGATTTGGCGGGCTGTTCTAGAATGCATGGCCACAGAAATCCTGCCGATCAGGATATCCTTCCTCACATTCGTTGAGAATGAAGAAGCTTTGCCTACAAAGCTACATCAGTATATCCTGACCTTCATCTCTGTAGAGTACAGTACAAGTTTAGTTCAGATGCCTTTTCCAGGATAAACGATTGCAGCCAGGTCCTGTCCTTTGCTTGTGAATTGAAGTCTTCTATTCTTTCAGGTTCAATAGATGAAGGTCAAGGTATATTGATGAAGCTTGCTAGACAAAGCTTAATCGTTCTCCTCACAGTTGTAAGGGAGGATATCCTGGTCAGCTGGATTTCTGTGACTAAAGCACTCTCTTAATTTTTCCTATAGCTATGGACTTCAATTTCTTCTAAAACCCATATTTTACACTTTCAAATCTTCATCTGCTTATTATGAATAGGCACATTTTTTCATTCAATACCAAGAGTCTTAATTTTGTTTGTATGTTGACACTTTAAAATAAATAGTATGTAATGAAAATACTTAAGAGATCTTGTTATTTCAAACATTTCATTCCATGAGTCACAAAATTCACCAGAAGATGTGAATGATGGTAGTTATACATTTAAAGATAACATATGTTCATTTAAGCTTTGGACGTGGCTACATTGGCAAAGAAAAAACCAACGCTTTATATGCAATGCTTATACATTGCATCACTGTGGCACCAGGGGGTGCTGTGGAGTTCCATTTTTGCCAACTCGATTTCTCATACAAAGTTTGCAAACGCTTCTTTGATATATCTAGATCAGGCATCCCCAATCTTCGGCCCTTCAGATGTTTTGGACTACAATTCCCATCATCCCTGACCACTGGTCCGGTTAGCTAGGGATCATGGGAGTTGTAGGCCAAAACATCTAGAGGGCCACAGGTTAGGGATGCCTGGCTTAGATCCAGCCTTTGTTTGCATCTTGCAGTAAGGTACTTTTTTTACTCACTGTGAACTTTAAAATATATATTCATTTCAATAGAAGAAATGCAGCAGTATGAAGGACATACTATAGCCCTCCAGAGAAGATTTCAGGGATATGCAGCGGCAAGATTTGGAGGGAGAAACCTTACTGTACATGCCTGTCAGTAATATATTACACAAGTATATTTTATTTACTTAATCTGCATTTTCAGAAAAGTATAAGAAGGCAGTATTCAACATACAAGACTATACTAAAATATGTAAAAGCATAACTAAAAATATCAATAAAGCAACAGTAAACACTGATTAGTTAAAGGGGGGGGGGAATCATATTGTAAAGGCCTGACTAACCAATACACTTTTCAGAGAATGTCTCAATTATGGTAGGGGCAATTCCTGAAGAACTTCTGCTGGTAGAATTCAGGGCCTGCTACTTGGATCCTTTATAGCAGAATATGTGTCTTTGGAAAATATGGTTTATAAATAACCCGACTATAGCTGTGACTGCTAATACAATTTGTATTTTTATTTTTTAAAAAAACAAACATAATATTTGCAGGTGTGTTTATCCCAATTTCAATTGTAGTGCCACTCTGGTTGCGATAGGATATTGCTAAGAGACTGTGCTAATCCTTTGGAAAGTCCACAGAGTTCACTAAGATCTCATTTTTTGTGTGTGTGTATGTTCTGTAGGAGGGACGCGGATGGCGCTGTGGGTAAAACCTCAGCGCCTAGGACTTGCCGATCGTCAGGTCGGCGGTTCGAATCCCCGCTGCGGGGTGCGCTCCCGTCGTTTGGTCCCAGCGCCTGCCAACCTAGCAGTTCGAAAGCACCCCCTGGTGCAAGTAGATAAATAGGGACCGCTTACTAGCGGGAAGGTAAACGGCGTTTCCGTGTGCTGCGCTGGCTCGCCAGATGCGGCTTGTCATGCTGGCCACGTGACCCAGAAGTGTCTCCGGACAGCGCTGGCCCCCGGCCTCTTAAGTGAGATGGGCGCACAACCCTAGAGTCGGACACGACTGGCCCGTACGGGCAGGGGTACCTTTACCTTATGTTCTGTAGAAGAATAAATAAATAAATACAAATATTAAAAATATAAATGTTATATTTAATATAAATATTTTAAAATACAATTCTTAGGGGAAATGGCTCCTGTGCAAATATAATCAATCTCTCAACCACGGCACACCAAGAATGAGAAACATAAAACATAAAGCAGGTCAGATAAGAACCACAGTCGCAGTGAAGGAAAGGGCTGCTAGCGCTTAACAAAGTTAGTGCCTTTCCCTTGCCCCACTAACCAACAGACAGAGGTGAGTGCTGGAAAAGATGGCAAAAGAAAGAGGATGGAATAGATAGCACACTTTCCCAGAGGGATTATAGTTAAATCATTGCCATTGTCCAGCTTGTCAGGAACTGGCCATGTTGACGGGGTCACATTACATGAAGGTTATGCTGTGAATTGGGAAGGGTGACATTTTAGATAAGGAAGGGATGAGATGCTTTTCAATATGTACTGGGTACATCAATGATCAATCGCTTCCCTGTGGTGGTGTGCTGCCGGGAGTGCTGGTTTAAACATTTCTGATGCATGAGATGCCTGTACCGCATTATATATTTATCTAACAGTGCGGTGCAGACCCTCGCTATTGTAAAATATTATACTAAAGATGAAGGGTGAATGCCCAAACTGAAAAGATATGGGGAGATTAGAATGGGAAGAGGTTAGTAATAATACAACATATGTTGCCACTATCTTACAATCGGCCATGATCTATCGGCGGCAACCTGATATGCACTTAGGGAGTTGTACAGTTGGTCTATTGTGCAGTTAGTTCAAAACAAGGCCATTTTAAAAACCTTGGGCCCAAATTTGTTTATGCATTTAATTTCTATCCTGCATTTTCAATACATTCTCTCCAATTGGCTGGCAGTTGTGGCTTAATCCAGCTTGGCCTTGGAATTTAAGGCCTGTTCCTGAGGGCTTTAGAAAGCTTTCAGATAGTTCATTGAACTAAAGCAGAATGAGCAAGAAGAGATCGCTATGATTGTTAATATCACCTCTCATTTAATACTTCTGATGTCTTTATTCATGTAACTTTATGGATATATGGTTTTTGTTGTTTTAATCATAAGCCACTTTGCGATCCAGTTGCATGAAAAATAAGAGGTTATAAATGTTATACATAAATAAATGTTGTTATTTGGTATGCTTAACACTGGTGGGAGGCAGTCTCTGCCTGCATGCAAGGTGTCAAGGACAGTTTAAAGATGACTTAACTGTACCTTGATGTTTGTGTGTTCTGCCTTTATCAGCAATTTCTTGTGCTAATCCCTCATTGTGACCAACCCCTCACTTCACCCCGTTTTTTGGTATAGTATTTGTTTTCAATCCTACAGATCCCACTGTGTCTTTTTAGTTATTAAATACATTCAGATGTAACCTTTTCACATGTTTTTTGGTGTGCCAACGCCATTTCACTGCCTTGTTGTTGTTTTTAATTTTCCTAGTGGCCTTGTGTTTGATACTCAAGTTACATTGACTTCAGTGACTGTTTTTGCATAGCAGCCACTGACGGCCAAATGTAGCAATAAGCTCAAATGGATGAAACAGAGAAGTGGTTGTGCTGAAAGAAGATAGGATACCGACCCTCTCATTTTATTTCCCTCTACCTCATTTATTTTTCTTTCTTGTCTTTCTTTTCCTGTAATTTTTTAATTTAACCAAGTGTTTTTCAAACTTTTACTGGAACCCTGCTGAAGTACCTTTAAGCAATGAGAAGCTCAGATTATCAACTTATTTACACTTGCTGATTTCCTTACAATGCTCATCCACAGGAGAGTGTTGGCCATCTTCTAGGGCTGGTGTTTCCCAACCTTTGGTCGCCAGCTGTTTTTGGACTACAGCTCCCATCATCCCTAGCTAGCAAGACCAGTGGTCAAGGATGATGGGAACTGTAGTCCAAAAACAGCTGGAGACCAAAGGTTGGGAAACACTGTAACTAGGGCCCACTCTCAGTTGGGTTTGCAGCTGGGTGGTGACTGGGGGAGGGAGGGAGAAAATCCAAGCTTCTTCCCTCCTAAACCAGTAAGTAGCTGAACTTACATTCAAAGCTGAGGATAACTTTTTATGTAGAACTAAGGAGAAGGTTCCATCAGCTCAAGCGTTTCTGCTTGCCCAATGGAACAATCTCTTCGTTCTCTTCCCCATACACTGTTCTGCAGGTTCTTGCAATCCTCCAAAGTGAATTTCGGGGATATATGGGGGCATGCAGCGGGGAGGAGTGGAAACTGCAGCACTAGCAGGAGTGCTTGCACTGGATTCTTCTAATGGAACCAGGTAGTTGAATCCAGCACTGAATATTGAATGTGGCAGTTGAATTAATAATAATAATAATAATAATAATAATAATAATAATAATAATAATAAATTTTTGAAAACAGATTTTAATTTGAGTCACATAAATATCCAAGACTTGTAATGCTTGCCTCTTCTTTGAGATGAGCATTACAACTCTCCATAACTCATATCTGGATTAACAAGCTGGGCTGGCATCTCTAGTTAGCTTGAGGTGACAGTGAGACTTGGCACACTTATTTGATATCCAGTGAAAGTAAAGTGCATTCTAAAACATGCCCACATGAAGCAGGAGGTGAAACAGGGATATCACAGCAGACATTCTGAAGCTTGCAGTAGTGGGAAAATCAGGAAGACTCTAATTAATAATAGTTTACAAAAGGCTTAGTCATATTTCAGCTTATTAAGTTATGATTTCCTGAATGTGGACAAAGTGAGGAAGCCATCTGAGATAGCAGCTTTGGAGCGCCATTAAAAGGCAGCAAATGATAGGTTTATTTAATTTGTTTTGTTTAGATTTGTACACAGGATCATTGTTTGAGGGTGATCTAGGAGATCTAAGACCTTGACATTGCCCCCTTCCCCATTTTTTTAACTTAAAAAAAGGTCGCTTACAGAACTACATATTCCTCTGAAAGTTGACTCAAATTTGCTTTTAGAAAATAAATTAGCACATCCATGTTTTATGCAATTATATGTCATGGATCTGTTCCTCATGGTGTGGGGAATAAAGAGGTACCATATTTTTCGCTCTATAAGACACACCAGACCACAAGACGCACCTAGTTTTTGGAGGAGGAAAACAGGAAAAAAATATTCTGAATCTCAGAAGCCAGAACAGCAAGAGGGATTGCTGCTCAGTGAAAGCTCAGGCACATCCTCTGCTATGCAGGACCTCATGTCCAGGTACTTATTAAAGTGATATTCAGCTAGGTGTTACTCAGAGTAGACCTATTAAAATGACTGGCCCTAACTTTGTCATGTCCATTAATTTTAATGGACCTATACCGAGTAAAAATGGAATATCACCCACAGAATTTACTGTATAATCAATTTACAGTACAATAGTAGATAGGCCTACTCAGAAGTAAGACTTTTTTTGTTTAATGAGATTTACTTCCAGGTAAGTGAGTACAGTATTGTAACCTAGGCTACTTGTAAGAGACAAAAATTTGGACTTCTGGGTCAGCGCCATCGGTGAATGGCGGAGTTCCTCCGATCAGAGGAACGGGCTCCGTGGAAATTGGGTCTTCCCGCCGCGGCGAAGGCGAGGACCCGCTAGAAATCCCAGGCGGAGGAAGCCTGGGAACGTGGGGTTCGGCAGGGCACCCTACGCACCAGGAACCCCATTTTGGGGCTCCGGAGTGAAGTGGGGTGAGTGGCGCGGTGCTGCGAACTGATTGCTATTTTTACGGAGTGAAGCCGCACAGCCATTGCCAGAGAGCGCTGACTTTTTCCTGTGGACAATTGGATTTAAAACAAGTACCCGTGAGTAGAAATGGAAAATTGGATCAAGAAATATCTTAATTTGGCACCGAAGCAGGAAGGTTCAAAACAGGAAGTCCACCTTCTGCTTTCTGTATATAGACTAAAGCAAAAACTTTGTAAGCTAAAGCCTGGAAAGCCGTTAAAAAAGTCTAAATTTCCTTCATCTATAATTACTGAGCTTTGAGCTTAGCATTTGTTGTTGAAAAAGTGGAACACAAATATTAAATCAAAATTTTAAAATCTAAATTTGTAAGTTAAGTTAAGGTTCTAAACTTAAAAAAAAATGGACGGGGTTGAGTCCAATAAATTATTTCTCTTTAGGTGAGAGATTTGTCTCTCAGATCTGCTTCTGCTTACACAATCCTGGGCTGGAGTGCAGCCCTAGGCTTCAGTCTGTCACTCCCTGGCTGTGGAACTGCTGCTGAGTAAATGCTTTGGGAGGGTAGATGGTTACTGTTTTTCCCCCTCCACTATTTTCTCTGGATGGTTTCTTCTTATTCACCCTCTTTATAATCTATGCACAAAACCCCATTTCCAATCTTCAATTTTAATATAGATGCATGCTTCTGTTGCTGGGCTCTGTTGAAAACGGCTTCTCCATGCAAACTAGGAAGTGATCTCTCCAGATAACAGAATGATTCTTCTTTCTTATCTCTGTGGCTGTACTCTCCGGGTGATGTGGATCCTGTTAGGCAGTTGAATGTGCATGTGTAATCTGTCTGTTTCCCTCCCCATCCTCTCCACATGGCCCTGGTGCTGGCAACCCACGCTATGCCACTGTCTCCAAATATCTTTTAGGAAGCGGCGCTTCACAAGGCTACGTTTACTTGAATATAAACTTTATAGTTGTATATTTACCATACAAAAGGATTTTTATTCCCCCCCCCTCAGGTAGCCAAACACCTTGGGATGGTTCTGTAGCCCAAGAGCCAATTTACTTTACCTCAGCATATTCTCACTTAAAAGCTCAACATTTACTGTGGAAAATCAGTGTTCTTTTAAAATGCTGGTGCTGGTATCTCTAACAGCCAGTTTCAAAATTCAGAAGCATGGCTCGACCACAGTAAGATTGAGAGCTCAATATGTTCTCTAAATTCTCACCATGACTCCACTCCATACACTTTATTAGAAGTCATATTCTATAGAACCTGTTTAATCGAGTATTTAGATAATGAACGGTTAAAAAGGTACGGTAATTGGTTTTTATCTATCGATCATTGCTACTGTAACATAGTGACTATAATTTGGCACACATTTATGCAAAGTTTAAAATGAAATTCTATATAAAGTTTCCTGGCAGTAAGTGCCATTAAAGTCAGTGCAGCTTACTTCTAAGTTAACATCTATAGGATTGCACTGTAAATCCCATTAACCCCAGTATAATTTATGCATTTTTTTGCATACTCGATTGCTATCCACACTGAATAACATTTTACATGAGTCTACTCTGATTGAAAAGCCCCATCTTATATATATGGTTAATGACCTAACCAATTAAATACACCAATTACTGAATAAATACACTCAATATAGTGTTGACAGCTAGTTGTTAGCAGGAATATATAGTAGAGTTTGTTGTTTCTATTCAATTTTCTGTTGGACTCAAGCAAAAATATACTATTAGCCTTCAAGTATGGCTTCACTATTCTACTGCTATCAAAATTCCATCATTGAGGTGTGTAGTGGCCCCAAATTAATCAGGATGGTCAAATCCCAAGAAGACTACAAAGAGGTCCAGAAGGATCTCCTGAAACTGGATGAACAGAATGGCATTTAATTGGTAAAAAGTGAGGAACCAAGGGGTGAAACCCCCTAATTTCATAAATACACTTAGAAGATTTGAATTGGCAGTAAGAAACCAAGAAACAAACGGTGGATATTAGGGGGAAATGTCATCCAGTTTTCTTAATATTTTGTACACTTGTTGAATGATCAAAATTTTAGCTTTTTACCACATCGCATTTTTTAATTATGAGGGTTTGACATTTCAATAAATTGACAATTTTGGCCTTGTCGGACTACACAAAAATCTTAAAAAACTCAGCCCAGCATTGAGAGAAGTCAAAACTAAAAGCACCAATCTCTTCAGAACTTCATGGACTTTAATATGATATGTCACATGATGGACTTACTTTAAATTTTAAATTTAAGTTACAAAAATTAAAATTATAAAAAGTGATTAAAAATTAATATGATGATTTTTTAATAAAAAATTGTATTAATCTACCTGCAGAATTTCATACTAGAATCTCAATGGGATCACATGGGGTAAAATATTTTGTACATACATGCCTGCCTTATTGGGTTCTATTTAGGATAAATGGATATCAGTTACTTCAGGCATTTCTTTAGAAAGTTATGCAATTAAAAGTTATATGAAATGCTAGTCAGGCTTTTCTTTTAAAAACGTGTTCCAAAGCAGAGTGATAGCTTGTTTGTTGCATTATAGAATGGATGATGACGAGAAAAGAATTATTGTTAGTACTTCATTGTAATATTTCCCACAGTGTTTCAGATTTTTTGTTTAGAAAAACAACAACAGGAGTTTATACAAGTTTGTAAAATTATGCATGGTGGGTGCAAGTCACACAGTGATGTGGGCGGGAACCTTGCAATGATGCAATCCTAACTTCTCTTGACCCCTGTCCATCCTGGTGAAAGCCATTCTAGTGGGGAAGGTATGAACAGGTGGGTCCAGGGTGTGGTGAATGCATCCCTACACAATGGAGTTGTGCATCTTGCCCTTCAACAGGTGGTAGTATGCCCAGATCTTGCTGGAATCCATTTCCCGTCAATGCCACCCAGCGGGGATTATGGGAGTTGAGCATCATTTGGAGGTTCCTGAACCCTTGTTTATAACTATTGCCATCTGGTTGTGAATATGCCACTTTTGGAGTAGGGAAGTGGAAAAAGTGGGGGGGGGGGAGTTGCAGGAATTCCAGGTGGATAGAGATTATCTGGATCCATTTCAGTCTGGGTTCTAGCATGGTTTGAGGACTGAATCAGCCTTAGTCAGCTGTCAGATGATCTGTCTTAAGAGCAGGACCGAGGGAGTGTGATAGTGCTTCTTGATCTTTCAGTGGCTTCTAGTACCACTGACCATGGTATCATGTTTGCACAATTCCCTAAGCCGGCATTGGGTTGGCCACTGTCAAATTCAGCAGGGTGCTTCTTGTTGTTGTTTAGTCGTTTAGTCGTATCCGACTCTTCGTGACCCCATGGACCAGAGCACGCCAGGCACTTCTGTCCTCCACTGCCTCCCGCAGTTTGATCAAACTCATGCTGGTAGCTTCAAGAACAGTCTTACATTTGGATTAGGGTGCTTCTTACATTCTCCCTAATCCTAAGTATGTTGCAAGTTAATATTATAAATCTTAAGAAGGGTTTGTTGTGCTAAGTTGGGAGGAGGGCAATATTTAACTTTTTCTGCTTAAATATAACTATAATTGAGCCTGAAGGAAGGACATAACTAGGCATGTATGTTTTTTTTAAGTAGAAAATAAAAATAAAATCAAAAGCAGTCCTCAGCAAGCTTCATCTTTGAGCAAAGGAGCAGCAGTGACAGAAAGAACTTGACCCTTTCTCCTTGGGCTGTTTCCCTGCTCACAATACCCTTGCCATGCTAGTGAAAAACTAATCAAAAGGCAAATGGTTAAGCCTTCTGATTCTCTGCTCTACTGTTTTTAACATAGGATGTTTTTGGTTTGAAAAAGGGAGAAGTCAGTAGAAAGGTACATGCAACTATATGTGTCACATCTAGTTTGGACTTAAGACTGGGTAAAAACAAGGTATGCAGTCACATCCATAGTTAAAGGAGAAATAAGGAATCAGGCATTGTGAAAACTGACGAGACAATGAGAAGAGAGGGGCAAAGGAAGAAGGAGGCAATAGGCGGCAGAGCAAATACTGACTGCTCTTTTTCGACTTGCTTTCTCTTAGACATGAAGGGTCCTCTGTTCCAATGTCTGCGTGGGATGACTCAACAGAAACAAAATACAAGGGCAAGTCAGCAAGAGTTTTCTCACAAGGAATAATGTTTAAAGCCCACAAATCAAATCAAGTTTTAATGAGCAACAACATGATTAACAGAGAAATCCCTGGATGTGGTGTAATACAAAACGGCTGTGCTGCAAAGTTTACCCAAAGGCATTCTCTCGCTCCCTGGCTCCATCACACAGAACACTAGATCTACCGGAACGGTATCCTTAATCATCCCCTCCCCACATGGACAGGACCATTCAAATAAGCATCCATCCATCAACCCACCATCATGCGAAGCACTATTAAACCATTCGTAAATTTGATAAGAATGTTGGTGTATTATCCCATCAGAATGTTTCTATGTCTGGTGAGTGCATTTTGGGGCTGATATTTTTGTGTGTGTTGTATAGCAGACACACGGAGAGACTACAGAGGCAGGTGGGAGGCAGTTGTGGTTAGGGAGAATAGTAGCAGCTACTTCCTTTTCGATAACTACAGGTCTTCCTAGTAAGAGTGGTCGTTCAGAGAAATCTGCTTTGCCCCCTGTGCTATAGGTAGAATTACAGTAGTAGAATGAGATAAGAGGTGCTTGATAGGCATTGCCTTAGCCAATCTGTCTCCATCTACCACCAGTTAGTCTATATATTGCTGTTTCAAATGCTACGTGCTATGAGGTTGTGTCTCACAGGTACCTACTGGACTAGTGACGCTCAGCAGACCCGCACTTCCCAGCTTGCACTATTTTGTGAAGTGTAAAAAGTAGCAAGGTTTGCTGTGTATGTCTTCTCCCGCTGGGTAAAACTAGGACTGCTCACTCTGCTCTGTGGTTACATTTGATTTAAAAACAAAACAACCCTCACTCCCCTGCAATTTTAGGAAACTTTGCTTGAAATTTAAAATTTCCCTTTTAATTTTCTTGCTATATAGGCCAGTGTGTAATTTCAGGATTGCCATACTCACCCAGTACTGCTTCTAGAAAAGATGTTCTGAATACCAGCAGTAAGGATACCCCACACTATCCTGGATGCTGAGCTATTGGTGCAGGTTCAAAGCTTATGCAAGCATCATGCTAAGCTAAGAAGCCCGTTGTTTTTACTGTAGGCCAGGAAAGCCTGAAATCTGTCTTTTAAAGGGAGAGGAGAAGGTGGGGAAGTTCCACTGCACAGCTAAAACTCCTTATGCTAGCAGAATTGTTTAGTGTCCATGCTATTTTACACACACAAAAAGAGAGCAATGTTTTCAAACCAACAATTTATTTATTTAAAGTACTTCTAGGCTGTCTTTTTAGGCAATACTCCCCCAAGCCAATGTACAATAAAAATTATAATGGACAACACAGATACCATAAAATTAACAAATCTCGCCCTCCCCCCTCCACCAAAGAGAACAGCCAATAAAAATACCCAGTCAATTAAAACACTTTTCACAGCAATAACGAAGCAGAATTCCAGTTGTAAAGCATCAATCATGAATATGCCAGATGCAAGAGGTATATCTTTCAGGCCTTCTTAATGGTTGGGAGCAGGTAGCTTTCTAAAGTCCGTGCAGAGGGTGCCCTGGCAACTGGCTGTCGCCCAAATCTGCTCCTCAGTCTGCCCACATAAATATTGGGAAATGTTCTGTGTGAGGGCGTGCTCTTCTTTATTTTTTATTACTACTATCTTTTTCTTTTGAATTTTTGCGCCTCTAAGATTTTTGTGCCCAGAGCAAATGCCCCTGCAGCCCCACTCATTCTATGCCACTGAGCAACAGTTACTACTGGACTGAGGTATTTTATAGTCAGGCCTGGCCCACCCATGAGATATTCACTCACCCCCTCTTCCCTGGCAGAAAGGGAGGACACCACTGTGTAGTTTGCCTCAGGTGCCAAAATGTATTGGGCTGGCCCTGTTTATATTGTTAATCTGACAAAAGCCCTCCTTGTCTTTGTTAGGTCCCTACCTAAGTACCAATATTCCCACTGCCACAAATGAGATCATGCTTACCATTAATAAAGCAGTGTTTACTAGGCAGGTTAAATGGATAGCCTCCCTTAGAAATTCTTTATACAGTGGTGCCTCGCAAGACGAAATTAATCCGTTCCGCGAGTATCTTCGTCTAGCGGTTTTTTCGTCTTGCGAAGCAACCCTATTATCGGCTCAGTGGATTAGCGCTATTAGCGGTTTAGCGGCTATTAAAGGCTTAGCGGCTTAGCGGCTTAGCTGCTAAAAGGCTATTAAAGGCTTAGTGGCTTAGAAAAAGGGGGGGAGCGGAAAAAAATCTCAAGACTCGCAAGACATTTTCGTCTTGCGAAGCAAGCCCATAGGGAAATTCGTCCTGCGAAGTGCATTGAAAAACGGAAAACCCTTTCGTCTAGCGGGTTTTCCGTCTTGCGAGGCATTCGTCTTGCGGGGCACCACTGTAGGTCTTTTATCTGGGCCTGGACATGTGGGGGGTATCTTACAAGAAAGGTAAAAGAAATTGTGTTGGAGGAGCACTTTAGGGGCAGGGACACTGGTCTTGTGAACGCTCTGGATCAGGCTTCCTCAACCTCGGCCCTCCAGATGTTTTGAGATTACAATTCCCTTCATCCCTGACCACTGGTCCTTCTAGCTAGGGATCATGGGAGTTGTAGGCCAAAAACATCTGAAGGGCCCAGGTTGAGGAAGCCTGCTCTGGATGCATGCAAATGTTATGACTCAAGCTGTCCTAGCTTATTTTACATTTTGAACCTATACCAGACTATGGGGGCTGAGTCACAATTCCTTTAGATTATTGTAAGTCTGAGGCACAATTTCTGAAAGTTGTAGGCTTGATGGTGTATTTATTCCACATGTCAGAGATTTGTAAGAGGCTTTACAACACTGTGCATCTAACAAAAAAATTGCATTTTGTAATAGGGATGCTTAATAAATGTAACTTAGGGAAATTCTTATATGAAATCTGCAGGTCTTGGACTATTGTGTGGTTTGAAACACCAGCTTTCCCATTTATCCTGAATCTGTGTTGCAGTTCTTGGCGGTTTTATCTATCAAAAGTTGTACTGAAATATTGCATTGAGATAAATACACATTAAGATGTACTTAAGAGATTAAAAAAGCATTTCAAACTACATTTTGAGAGAAATACGTGTATTCTGAGATAAAATAACAATTCAAATTGTACTTTAAAAGTTTTGGGTTTTTTTAGTTTTTTAAAAAAGACTGACAGATTAGTGGGAAAACAGAACTGAATTGAGTTATGGATAAGATTACACTAGACAGATACATATTGGAAATAGTCAGATTTAGCCATAGCTACTTTGTACTATCTTTTGCACCTAAAACCACATCAAAGTGGCTAATTGACCGAATGACAGACTTACCTCAGGATAGAGTATTAGCAAAAGTATGAAAATCACTATTCTATATTACATCATTTTGGGGGTACCTATTTCAACAAAGTCGAGAATCATTACTTTTCATAACAAAATAGCTTAACGGGAGTATATGTAGGCCATTAAAACAAAATATGTTAACATGTGTCTTCTAGAATCTGTGTACTGTATGTGGGCTCCAGGCAAAAAAATTCTAAGCTTTAAAAACACTGTAACTGCTTTACTGAGTTGTGGGCAGAGAAAAGTGTTACATGTTGAGAAAATAAGCAAGACTGTGGATATGTCATGCAACTGGGAGAGAAAGCATTGTACAAATAAAAGGTGCACTCCTTTGGCAGCCTCACAGTCTCCCTTCTCTAAACACACAATGGCCTTTAATGTAGCTGGCCATGGTAGCAGTTCATATATAAGGCCTGCAGGCTCAGGCAGCAGCTGGATGGCTAATGTTTCGCATCTCTCATCGTAAAGCGTGCAGCACTACCCTGAAAGATCATGGTACTGCAGAGGCACCAATGGTCACCTCTGCCCCGGGCAATGTGAGAAAGGGGTGGAATAATGAAGCATCTCTTAAACGCCTCAATGAATTTAATAAGCTTCAATTTCTGAGTATATTTTTTTTTATAGAAAAGAATCCTGTTTGTTTCTGAAGGAAATTGATGTTATAGAAAAATGACGGTGCTGTTAAGGATAAGGGGTGAGGGGAAAGGAAGGCAGTGAGTGGGATACAGTCTTCCACTGCAATAGTATCTTTCAACTTTACCTATTTCACATATAATAGCTATAGGTATATAGTTTTAATAATTAATAGGTGTAGCATCTATCTAAGTATGTGCTTGTGCATAACTTGATGAAGAAATTATATAGAAACACATATATGGATTATAATGCTTTAAGTTTGTCCCCTATTATCTTAAAATGGAGTTTGAAACAATAGGCTGACACCTAGACTCGTTTAACAAATGTTATGGTATAACTCAGACTTTCCCCAATGTGATGTCATCCAGATGTTTTGGAATACAACTCCCATCAGCCCCAGCCAACAGGAAAGGTTGAGGGGGGCAGGAGAGAGACTGGAATAAGTAAACAGAACATAAGCTAACTGGGGTAGTGAAGTGATTATCTAAAGCAGGGAAATGAAACCAGTGGCCCTCCTGGTGCTACTAGACTACAACTCCCATCATCCCCTGCTAGTGGTCTGGGATGGTGAAATTTGTAGCTCAACAACATCTGGAGGTCCACCGGTTCCCTTTCTCTGATCTAAAGAATGTAAGGTGGGGTGCAGCCTGAGCACTGCTTTACAGATCTAGCCAAAATAGAGAACTGCAAAGAGGCCAGATACAAGGAATGCTCCTTGAACCAATGAACCAGATCTGGATACGTAACTGTCCCTGGTACTATAAAAACGTTCCCTGTCAGGCCTGCTTCCAGGTTGAGAGACTGGGTGATGCTGCTCACACTGATGACTGATTGCCTGCTTCTGCCTTGACACACCCTCAGTTGCACAGCAGCTGTATCTGACAACATATTTTTATATATATAAAAAAGGCAACAACGATAGAGTGATGCAAAATATTTCAATAGTGACAATAGATGCCCTAAGAAAGATGTGTCTCTGCATTCTGTATCATTTTCTTTGTACTACTCATATTTGCAGCAACGAAATTTAGCAAAATGTGATAAGTGTGAAAGTGTGTTTTCAGGACCCACCCAATTCCCGAGACTGTAATTTCTTTTAACTGTTTTTAATGCGTAATAATTTCAATTCTTTTTTAACAGAAGGAAGGAAACTAGCCCTTGGCCAAGCTGAAGAGAAAGCAAAATTCTGACTTAGCTAATGTTGTCCGTATCATTCTATCTGAAGAGGAGAGCATTCTGGGTAGAATCTGCATGTATCTTAAGCTCTGTGATCAACTGGCTTCCTTTAACACATTAAGTACTAATAATTTCACAAAAAATAGAAATAAATCTACATAGATTTTTAATCATGTAATTAGAGGTGAAATACAGTGGTACTCGGGTTACATACGCTTCAGGTTACATATGCCTCAGGTTTCAGACTCCACTAACCCAGAAATATTACCTGGGGTTAAGAACTTTGCTTCAGGATGAGAACAGAAATCGTGCAGCAGCGGCTCAGCAGGAGGCTCCATTAGCTAAAGTGGTCTTCAGGTTAAGAACAGCTTCAGGTTAAGAACGGACCTCCAGAACGAATTAAGTTATTAACCTGAGGTACCACTGTAATAGAATCATAAAATTGTAGAGTTGGAAGGGACCACAAGCGTCATCTAGTCCAGCCCCCTGCAATGTAGGAATCTTTTGCCCAACGTGGGTTTCTAACCCATGACCCTGAGATTAAGAGTCTCATGCTCTACCAACTGAGCTATATCCCAGACTTCCTATAGCATGACTTTCAGATTTAACAGGTAGTTACGTTTTCTTCAACATATGTACTATCTCATATTACCATCTCATGTAGCCTATCTCCACAGTAATTCCTAGATTGTTCCATTTTTTTGCCATGTTATACCCAGATAACCTTAATTTTCTCAACCTGGTCACACACAGGCCCACCTGGAAAATGCATAAGCAGCTCTTTATACAAGGATAGTTTAGCAATTTCTGTGAGCAGTTGCCCTTTTTGCTACTGTGATCAACCTGTGCCTGTCCCTACTCTTAAATCTATGCATAGTATGTAGAAAGTGGACAGTGCTACATCCAGTACTATTTTCCTGAATGTCTCCCTTGTTCTCTTATAACAGCAATGGCGCCCACCTGAGAGGTGCCAGTACTGAGTTTTGGCTGGGGAAAAAAAAGCCCTGACTACATCTTCTCCTTTTCTCACAACAATGATTTGCAGGAGATTTAGGTCATAAACCTTCTCCCCGATACTTTCCCACTTGAATACATAAATTAAAAAAATGGATTTTTTTGCCGCAAGATTTGGTGATGGCTTTAAAGGGGGATTAAGGCCAATTCACAGGATAGTTGTACTATTTTTAATTCCATTTTTACATTAGTTCGTGAATTTAAGAAATATCTCAAAAATACTATTTTGATATGAATTTAAGCAAGCATTCCCCCCCCCCCCTAAAAATGCAGATTTAAATTAGCACTTTCTCTTAAGCTACATATTAAAAAGCCTAGAAGTGCGCTACAACATCTGGCGAAGTGCAAAAACTTTTGGATAGCAAAGTGTCAAGCCACACATAATTCAGAGAGGTTGTTTTCTATAGGAATTCACAAAAGACTAAAAACTTCAAGCACCCGTTAAACATTTCTGCCATGGCAGCCTTGTTTGCTCCAACTCAATAGATTGTGGTTGTAATATATATAGTTTAGTCACTAGTTGGCAATGGACTTAGTTGTGTCTCGATGGAGTTAGGAATTTCCTGATGTTGAGCAGTTGTGTAAGAGAGAGTACAAAGTTCCTGATTGGTATGCTCTCTAATATTCATGATATGTCAAGTGTTCTCAAAACATTTATGTCATGGCTGCTTCATCTGATACAGCTCAGGTATTCATTGCTGACATGACAAACCATGAGGGTGTTTCAGAATGTCATTGACACGTGGCAGGTTACACTGCTGATTTCATGTTCCTGATTAGACAGTATATGGTGATGGGGGTGTTTAGGGAAGTTTTTCATGTTTGATATTTTATTGTGTTTTTAATATTCCGTTGGGAGCCGCTCAGAGTGGCTGGGGAAACTATGATTGGGGGGTGGGGACACTTTTCTTTGACCCCCCCCCCCGTCATAGACAGAACATTTTCATGTGATTCTTAAACTTAAGCAATTATTTTGTTCTGCCAATGTGGCAGCTCTATTAATGGGCCACCCTTAAAGGCATATGGTCTCAGAGAATTCTGAGTTTCCTGCTGCTATTGCTGGTGCTCTGTAGGATTTGGGACACTGTTAACACACTCATTTCTAAGTACCATTTAGCAGAACCTGTTTACTCATTATTTTAAAATAAGATGAAGCTGTTAGGGAGACGGAGTGAACACAAGTGGCAGGAAACTCTTATGAGCCTAACTTATGAGCCTGCTCTACACGGGTGATAGCAGTGAAGAAACAATATTTTGCCACCGCCATCTAGTCGAGGCAGTGCTATCCAGCAGAGATTTTCTAGGCAGCTTGCAGCCTTTTGCAACCTAGTCTTAAAAAATGATATAAGGGAACTTTTTGTGCATTGTTATGACTACTTTGCTAAACACTTGGATGATAAAATAATTTGCATCCACCTCAGCCTAGACACTACTAACTTTTTTCAGTTGATGAATATGTCCAGGGCCCACCCTGGTCCTCCTTTAAAAAACAAAAAATTCTTAGTTGTAGTGACATAAGGATGTGAAAAGAGTGCTTGGTGGAGTGCAGCCTACCCTTTGTCTTGACCCCTTTCCTTCATGCTTGTTTACTTCTAGTAGAAATGATTGGCTGAGTCTAGGATGCTAATAGTGTCTCCTTCTGTGAGAGACAGCTTTTTAGAAACCCTCTGGAACCCAAAGATTGCAATCACTTTGGGTTGGTTGCAAATATCACTTTCCTGGTCAAGGAACTTGAGCAGATGGTTACTGCACAACCCCCCACACGATTGGATTAGACTGATTATCTGGACTCACTTTAATCTGGTTTCATGGTTGGCTTCTGCACATAAAATGACTTGGTCACATTTTGGGGTGACATTCAAAGTAGATTCTCCTGGACCTCTTGGAGGCTTTTGATACCACTGTCTGTGGCATGCTTTTGGACAGGCAGGCTTGGGAACTGGGGACAGGACACTGTGTTGTGATGGTTCCTCTCCCATCCAGTGGCTGTTTTGACATGATATTGCTCAGAGACCTAGAGTCCCATGGCTTTTATGCTGTGAGGTCCCACATGATTGCAACTTGTATCCAGTTCTGTTCAACATATTTGAAACTGCTGAGTGAGATCATTTGCATCTTTTCTTATCTGATCAGGTGACCCTGATGTGAGGGTGTTCTTAACAGCAAAGTACTTGTTTTTTAAAAATAACAATTTTACCATTCCAACTGTACTAATTCGGCTATCATAATTCAATGTCTTAAGAAACTGAATTTGAATTTAACAATATTTCTAATGTTTACAGAATTTTCCTAATTATCAAAATTATAATATTGTGTGACTGATATGCAATGTATCTCACTATGTTAACAGTTTTCAAATAAAAATTCCATTTTCAGTCTCTAGTATCTGTGATTAAAGGATCCTATACAACAGGTCTGGCAAAGACTTTTGCCTGAAGCCTAGAGGATCAATGGCTAGCCAAAGTTGATATGACTGGGCTAGATCGATCATTGGTCTGTTCAGAATAAGGCAGCTCTGTATATTCTAAAATTATGACATCAAGAGGTACAAATGTGCTTTCTGAATTCTAGAGAAATGTCTGAAGTTAATGTTTCAGAAATTATTTGGCAGGGCATAAAGATGGCTCATTTATTTGGCTTGCTCACTATCATAATATGAACTTGTTTCTTCAATGCTTGACAAATGCACTGTTTTTCTCCGAGAAATGTCAGAGAGCATGTGAAACAGTGTCTTGTTTCAGATATGTCTATTGTTTAGCATTACAGAAACTAACTTGCATTTATGCCTCACCATTCCTCATATAGTACAAGAGTTTGAGTCAAATTTGAGGCCCTGAGTCTGTTCAAAGACAGGTGCCTCTAATGAGTCAAAGTTCACCTATTTTTAACATCCATGAAGATAATTAGTGGAAAATCAGTTTTACTTGAACTTACCAAAATGCTGAAATACATCTACAGTTTGCTTTGCTGCATATGCATCTGATTGAATAACCCCCCCAAAGGGGGGGGGGGAATTACATAGATTCCTACTCCCTCACCCTCATTCAAACCATATCATACTGTTCCTGAAACAATCCAATAGATGTCAGAATCCCAAATACTGCTTTCAACTTGTTCCATAGACTTGTTATAAAACATGTTTTAATAAAGAATAAAAGCAATTTTAAAAGATGTAAATAAGATAATTTATTAAATATGGATGTCTTAAATGCTAAGAACTATCACTAAGATTTTTCACAGGTGATCAGCAATTTTGGGATGTCACTAAATCCATGTCTAAACAAAACAAAACAAACTAACAAACAAATAAATTCCTTCCAGTAGCACCTTAGAGACCAACTAAGGTAGTTATTGGTATGAGCTTTCGTGTGCATGCACACTTCTTGCACACGAAAGGTCATACCAATAACTAACTTAGTTGGTCTCTAAGGAGCTACTGGAAGGAATTATTTTATTTTATTTTATTTTATTTATTTTGTTTTGTTTCAACTACTGCAGACCAACGCGCCTACCTACCTGTAACTAGAACTAAATCAATGTATTCAACATGACAAAGCTTGATCTTCAAAATGCAGGTGCTCACATATTTTGATTTAATTTAATTTTTCTGAATGTCAAGAACCAAGTATTACAGTTATCCAACAATGTTCTAAAAGGCACTGATGAGATAACTGTAATACTTGGTTCTTGATGTTTGATATTTTGGTAAAATATAAGGATCTTAAAAACAATGATGCAGTTCATAGGATGATATACCGGTAACTAAACAACTTGGAGAGGGGAGGATGAAGGAGGGAGGGAAGCAGAATACTAGTGCCACATTATTTATGTGTGCACATACAAAACACAAACACTTTTGCAAGTTGCAGAGCAAATATGTTACAACTAATTCATTTAAACTGTTAGAACACTGCGGACAAACGACTGAGTTAAAAAATAGTTTACTTTCCAACATATCAAACTTACACTACAGCCTTAAGCCCTTGATCAAGACCCATAAGGCAGTCAGTTTGTATGCAGCATAAGCTTCTGCAGACTGGAATGCACTTGTGAGATTTTAAGGCACCTCAGGGCTCTTTGGATTTTGTCTAGAGCAGTGGCGTAGCGTGGGGGGTGCAGGGGGGGCCGGCCGCACCGGGCGCAACATCTGGGGGAGCGCGCACTCTCACTCGCAGTGCTAAAATCAGTGCTAAAATCCACGGGTTAGGGGGCGCAAATTACTTGCCTTGCCCCGGGTGCTGACAACCCACGCTACGCCACTGGTCTAGAGAAGCAAAGGTGTGCACTTCTTGGAAGCTGCCTACACACATAAGAGTTTACCATGATCAAGGTTCTGCATAAGCGGGAGTCAAATATGTGGATCTAGGCTGGCCATTTTCTTTCTGGCCTGCTCCTAACACAAATAAATTTAACATGCAAACAATTTAATGCCTGTTTACTTAAGTAAATTTCACTGTGTTCCAGTGAGGCTTACTCTCAGATAAGTGATATTGGACATTCTCGGCTCTAGCCTATACCCAGTTACCTGAAAGCCTCATTGAACTAAATAGGGCTTACTTCTGAGTAGACATGTATAGGATTGCACTGTAAACTTTTCATCACTCTATGTCCTGGAGACCTTTACTTGCTACATGTGTATCAGTTTTCAGTTACAGTATTTATTATTTGTTAATTGCCACTAATAAGCATACGGCCACCCCATCGCTACCTAACTAGCCAAAAAGCGCTCCTTGCTCCCAAAGTGCTTTTAAATCAAAACAGTTGTGTTATATATCTTTGTCAAAATGGTTGCTTATCAGCTGTAATGTGACCTAGTCTTACTTATAATCTATTTTTTCCTCTAGCTCTCTCTGGTCCTCATTGTTCTATAGGTATAAAAAGGTGGTGGTGGGGAAATCTAAGAGTTTTAAAGTGAAAAGGCATATTGCATTTTCACTGTCTAGGAGGACAGAACTAAGTTCTTCATATTCTTAAATGGAAACAGCTTCTTTGCTCTCAGAAGCACAGAAATATATACTCCCATCACAGATTTACAGTTAGAAAAGAGGATTGTGGGGTCTTTCGTGCTTTCTGTGACTTCTAATATCTTTTGATTACAGAAACAAGAACTTTTAATAGGAAAAGAGACTACATCTCACCTCTCTCTCTCTTTGGGTTAATATGTACTTTTGTACATATGGGAAACTAAAATGGAAGAACCGATAAACAGGCATGTATTTGCAAAGAAAACCTGTGAACTTTGGAGCTGATCTGGAGTCTTTCTGTTCCTAGGACTTCTGTTGGTATCTACTTTTCTGTGTGAATAGCATCAGATAAGGGGATATGACTATGCAGAGGTCATACAATCTTTAAAACATAAGAGTAGTCATTGGATAGGGCCTGAAAATATGATTTAGAAAACTGATTGAGAAGCTGCTTCAGTTATAAATTGTTGTTTGTTTATTTATTATGTTACCATGTAATGTACAAGACTGTGAAAGCTTTACAGAAACCTGACCAGTAGTTGTTTCTATATATCATACTGAACACTTAAGCATAAAATGCAGAAAAATGGATGCCATAGGACTTTCTCCATCAAACGAGTGAACCACACCATATGATATTGTCACTAATTTTATTTTAAAGAAGAAGTGATAGATTAATCCTTGTTTGAGGCATACATAAGTGCATCCATAATGTTAACTGCACTTGCGATGCCAAGGTATACACATGTAATGCATAAAACAAACATGTTGTTCAAGCATACATCCATGCCATCCTGCAGACAAGACAGTTTAACAGAACTTTAAAACTTGTCAGGGAACAGACATGTAGCCACAGGCCATACTGTCACCATTGAGCGGCTGTAATGTTTTCTTACAATTTCCAGAGGGGTAGCCTCGTTAGTCTGTTGCAGCAAAAAATAATAGTCTTGTAGCGCTTTAAAGATTGACTATGGTATAAGCTTTTGTGACATAGGTATTCAGCATGATACATGGAAGCAGCTACCGCAAGATGAGCTATACTCTAGTCCACAAAAGCTTAAGCCATAAGGAGGTTGAGTCTTTAAGGTGCCACAAGACCCTTTTGCTGTTTTATTAAAGCCATCCATCCGCTCAAGTAATACTTTAAAGAGAGTATCTCAATATGAAGTCAATACTGTTTTAGGTCCCTGTTGTGGATCACCAGCCCTCCCTAGAATCGTGCTGCTGCACTGTTGTTGTTGTTGACTGAGAGAGATTTTGGGAGATGATCAGCCAGTGAAATCCCCCCCCCGACCTCGTCACTGGGCAGACTTTTGTGTAGCTATAAGTATTGATCTCTCAGTTGGGCAGCGCCCCTGAAAGGCATTTTTTCCCGGGCGCTGCGAACTTCTTCTCTGTGAGGTATTCTTGGCCTCTCCGTGGGATCAGCCCAGCTAAACAGCCAGATCACCACCAGCCACTGAAATCCTGCCCCGTGGCAACTGTCTGCCAGCTCCCCTTGGCAAATCGTCACACAAAGCCCTGCTTTTCCGCGGGGCTCTACACACCGGGCGAGCAAGCGCCCCACTTCGGCGCCCAGCGGAGTTGGGAGTTTATGACCACAGGAAACCTCCCATGTCAGTTAATGGACACCAGTTTCGGGCATGTTTTTTCTTCTTTTTTATGCACCGGCGCGGCTGCTTCCCCCTCCCCTCGCTACTTTGCTCTTCCCTTCTACCTGCCCTCCCTCCACCTGACCAAGAAAGGAAAAAGCTGCCTACAGGTCCCGAAACGCCGGGTTTTTTGTTTTTGTTTTTAACAAATACGCGATAATATTTTTTCTGCGGGCGTGTGAGTTTGTGCACGCGCTCGCCAGTGTGTGCATGTGAGGGAGAGAGGGGGAGTGTGTGTGTGGTTGCGTGCGTTTCTCTTCGGGTGTAACAGGCGAGCTGTATGGCTGGCCAACCTGCCCCTCAGCCCCGCGAGCCAATGGCAGGCTGCCTTATATAAAAAACGAATGTTTTCGGTCTTCTCCCCGGCTTTGCAATGTACTGTATATGTGGGGGAAACAGTGTACAGTGTGGGCTCTGCTTGAGAGCTGCTCCTCTCGCTCTCTCTCTCCTCACTTTCACATAAAGAAACACTGACTGGCCACGGCCGCCAACACTCAACAGACACTCATTCACGCACACACACACGGGCACACAGTCGGAGGTAAGTGCAGCCAGCAGCCTCCCCTCCCTCTCTCCACCCCGAGCCAGGAGGAAAGGGCTCCCCTTTCCCAACACTTCCCTTTCTATTATTACTCACTTAAAAGCATGGGGGCAGCAGCCCCCAAGGACTCCTCCTCAACCGGCAGCAGGGAGGACTCCCTGAGAAGGCAGGCGCAGACCTCTCGGCGTCCCCGCTGCCCACCATCCCCATTCACTTTTCCTGCCTCAAACTTTGGATGGGGAGGGTCGAGGCGAGAGAGAGAAGGTCAGGGGTGGGCTTCTTCGCAGCCCTTGCGCGAGGGGAAGCCGCAGCTCTAGAGCTCTCTAGATTATATAGGGCAGGAGTGGTGGTTGTGGGGCGCTGGGAGAAGGGGGGGGGGGAGAGAGAGAGAGAGGATATGAAGAGAGGCGGAGGAAAGAGGTGAGTTGCAATGCTATGCAATGCATTTAGCAGGAAAGGGAGAGCGAGCGAGGGAAAAGAGCAGCACCAACCCAAGGGTAGGCCAGCCAGTGCCAGGCTGCGTTGGAAACCTCACCACCGCACGGAGGCAAGAGCAGCAGCAGCAGCAACGGTGGGCCGGGAAATATAATAACCGGGACTCCCACAGGAGGGATTCGAAACAACCCAGCCCCCACCCCCACGCATCCCTTCCCCCGCGTGTTTGTGTCTCTTTGACAGGGGCAGCGAGAAACGAAAGTTCATTGTAAGAGGGGGAGGGGGCGACGATGTCGTCGGTGCGTTGATTTATTTGTGTTGCGCGGCGGCGGCTCGTGTTTTGTGTCACTGTGGGCGAGGGCAGGGTAAGGGGGGTGCGGTGGGAAGCACACCCACCCCCCGCAGCCCCTCCGACAAACGGGGCTCAGTTGCTCGGGCTTCGAGAGTTGGGAATCGTTCGTTTTCCGGTAGCGAGAGAGAGAGAGAGAGGATCATGTCTTGCAAGGCACTTTCCCTCCCTCCTTCCCTCCTCCTGCTTCCTTCCACACAAACAACAACATCAAAATGTGCAATTATTAGAGGGGAGTTTTGTTAGTGTGGTTTTTTTTAAAGGGGGGGTGGATGGGAGAGATTTTACATATATATATATATATAAATATATAAAAAAGTGATACTGCAAGCCGGGAGCAAGGAAGAATAAAAGAGATGGGGGGGAGGGACGGACGGAGGAGGAGAGAGGCTGTGTCAGGATTTTGCATGAATGTGGGATTATGTTGTGTCAATAAGTTTAAGGTGGAGAGAGAGCGAGGCTGCGAGGGGAAGCGGGGGGAGAGGAAGGCCTTGGCAGTTTAAAGTCCTGTTTCTGAAGGTAAGTTGTGACACCGGGTGGTCGCGATGACAGAAAACTTGCAGGTCGTTTGCACAGGGAGGGGGACGCGTGTCTTCCGGGGGGGTTACGGAGCCACCAGCCGGCAGATGGGTGTCGAACTGTTATTTGCTGTGCTGCGAGATCGGGTCGCTGGTAAATTACAGAAATCAGACGCTCCTTCTTCCTTCACCAGCCCTCCCCTCGCTCGCTCTCCTTCCTCTCTGGTGTTTTATTTGCGAATGTATGAAAACTTGCATGGCTGGATCCGGCATAGGAGGTTTTTGAGAAACGGGGGGAAAAACCAAACCAAAACGCATTTTTTTTATTTTTTTGCCAGGGAGGTGGGGTGAGCAAAACAGAAACGTCTCGGTAATCCTGGGATCTGAAAAGCAGGAGGAGGTTTGCGTTCGGAATATCTCTGTGAACAATCCGCTGCCGCTGAATGAGGAAGGTAAAATGAAACGATGCAAAAAGAAGCTGAGACAACATGTACGACAGAGAGCGCGGGGGGGGGGGGAGAGCGAGCGGAGAGCCATAGGCAAGCTATTCTCTCTCTTCAACCCCCCCCCAATCCAGCGCTTTCCTTTTCTGTCGTGGTGGTGGGGAGGGGGGCGGAAAGAAAGCGCCCTGGCGGGTTGTGGGGGGATCTGGGAGAGAGTTAAAGCAAATACCCGGTTCGCGGCCACTCTTGTTGCGAGCTGCGTTTGGTCTTCTGGGGTTATTTCCGTTTCTCCTCTCCCCCCCCCTTCCCGCCGCCGCCGTCCCCGGCACCCCGAAAAGTGCGAGGGGGGGAAATTAGCGACTTCTCGCGGGTGGATCTTGTCGGAAAGTTTGTCAAGAGAGAGAGGCGAGCGTGGTGGTGGTGGGGGGGGGGGAGCAGGCTGCCGCGGAGGATGGTCACTTGGCCTGGGGCTCTGAAACCATTGCCTGTCCTGCTCATGACACGTTCAGATCCCCGGCTCCGTGCACGGGTGAGGCCGAGGGGGGCAGCTTGCCACCCACCCAGACACCCACTCTGGTCCCCCCCTTCTTCTTTGCCCCTAACACGCTGGAGATGGAGCAACCACAAGGATTCTGGGCTTCCATGTGGCTCCAGCAGCAGCAGCAGCAGCACCTCCTCCTCTTTCCCGGTGGCAGCAGCCGCGGGATCATAGCTCGGGCCCGCGGGGAGGAGGAGGGGAGCAGTGGCGGCAGCAGCAGCAGCAGCAGCAGCAGCAGGGAGGTGTTTGCTGCCAGTCTGATTCACCGAATCTCGCTGGGGAGGCAAAGGGTGTGGAGGAGGAGGAGTGGGGGGGAGATCCGGCAGCAGCCCCCCACTTCCCCCGGCGCCCGCTTCTCCGGCTGCCTTCTCTGCTCCAGGCTCTCCTACAAGGTGTTGTGCAGACTTTTCCCCTCGGGGAGGTTTGAGATTTTCTTTCTTTCTTTCTTACGTTCTATTATTGCTCCTCGCTCCTTCCAGCAACACTCTCCCCCCCCACCACCCCGCAAGATGGACTCTCTCTCTCCCTCCCTGTGTCTTGTCAGCCTTTAAGATCGACATTTTGTAACTAAGATGCAAACTTGATGCTGACCAGAAAGAAGAAGGGAAAGCTCTGGGCTTGCTTTATCTTCCTCGCGACACTCCATGTTTAACAACCTTCGCTTTCACCCCCAGACCCCAGTGGCCCTGCCTACACTTTGCATGGTGGGGTAGGTGGCTGGCCGGGTGGGGGTGGCTTGCAGGCGAATGCTCTCTTTCCCCGTGTGCTGGAGGAAGTCAGGTCTATATAATATTTCTCTCTCTCTCTTTGGATTGCGATGGCGAAAGGAGGTGGGAGGGGGATATTATCAAGAGGGATCGGGAAATGGGGACTACCTGAAACTATGTTGCAACGTCTCGTGTAGACCTGCAGTCTGGGTCTCAGATTTTGTTTTGGAGAACGATGATGATGTTGCTTAAATTCATCCACGAAACTGACTAACCGATTACATGTGCACATCGAGGGGCTTCCTTCCTGTTTGATTCCCATTTGCAATTTGAGTTCAACTTTCTCTGTATTTGCCATCTTGGGTGTGCTGTTTAGTGGGGGGTGGGAGAAACCTACCCTAGTGATGAATCCCCCATACAATTTCTTCCACTTGTTCACTCCCAGTGCACTTTATAAACACTCTGCTGGTTTTGTTTGCAGTTTAAACTTGACAGTTTTGTGTGTTTGTGTGTTTTCCTTCTAGAGACACAAAATTGCTTCATATTTTAATAAGAACTTACTGTTGGGTGGGTACAAAGGGGGACAAAAGTAAGTTGCAATTTTGGGATCCCTCTAGCCTTGCTGCAGTTTTGGGCCAGCTGCAATATTGAAAAATCATGATGTGCTGATGATATGCCTCTATTTGATACTTTATAGGTCACTATCACATGACAAAGGCTTGGAGACAGCTTCATTTTCCTCTGCCTGTAATTTCCATTTGCCTTCCTCGGTAAGTATGTAAACTGTACACACACAGAAAAAGATTGATGTTGGTGAGATACTGGCTACCTGTCTCTTACATTCAGATGTAAGATGCTTGTTCAGATTTTAGATTTCTTAGAGAACATGTTTTCTTTAGACACAATCAGGAAATGTGAAAGCATGCAGTACATACTTAGCATGTAAAAATGCCCACGTTGGGCTCCCAATATTCGTTTCACTAAGCTGAATAGTTTTAATGGGGAGGGGAACCTAAAAAAAATTGCAAGTAATATTTTATAACAGAAGATGTAGTTTTTTTGAGAGATGCAACAGGGTTTATAAACACTGTCCAAACCTAAGAGTTAAATCTAAACTCAATATTCTGGAAGCATCTTCAAGGAGTTGGGAACGACATCCATATGACTTTAACATTTAAGACATTCTCAGCACAAATTTATACCTGTCTACTCCATTAAAATTTAGGGAGGATTAATCCCAGGAAAGTATTAATCCCAGGTATAGGATAGCAGCCTCAGTGTTGTATCACTTTTCTTTGGAAATTCCTCTTTCCTTCTATTTATTTTTCTGCAGTCATTAATTTAGGTCAATTAAATAGCTATTAAATTGTCACTATTTGCACAATAATTTTTTACAGCTGTAGATGTTTTAGGGGAATTTTGAACTATGTAGATCTATTGTGTTCAAAAAAGATTATAGCCAGCAAAATATAACTTTAGAATAATGAGTGACTGTCCAAAGGCTATTCTGTTTGAGCCTAATGATTATACTATGCTGTATTTATGCACTAATAGTGCAAAACAAAGCAGAACTATCCTATGACTTACAACAGAAACATGTAATTAATGGTGGTGGTGGGGAGTGTAGTGGTTTATGTTTTATATTCAGTGTTCATAAGAATTGGTGATTAGTAGCTGTATTCCAGAAATACGTATTCAGAGGTAGAAACAGTGGGGTCTATTTCAAGTTTACAGGCTCAAGAATTACTCCAGATAACCTTGATCATTGAGAATCCCTAACGAGAGCATGGAATGGGCGACCGCCTCACACTGGAACTACTGCAGCCTCTCTGTGTTGACATTCCAATCATAGAGTACGAGATTGCATGCCTTGTTAGAAGTTAGGAGAAAGGAAAGCTGTACTCCCACTTCCATTGCCCAAGGCTTCACATTTCCTAGCAAAGATAGTTTTCTTCAAACCTCAGTTATTAACTCACTGAATTCACAGGAATGTAAGTTGTATCTTGCGTCCTAAAATGCTGACTTAAAAAAAAATGTTACTCTTCTTGGAAAACTACTTCGTATGTTATAGTTCAGTTGGGTCAAAAGTAGGAAAAGTTCATAGAAACTTGGGGTAGTCCTTTTCAGTGTAAACCCATCTAAAGTTAGGTTAGGCACGTCCATTTACTGCAGTAGATTTACTCTGAGTAGGACTATCGTTGACTACTACCCTTGCTTATTAAAACCTATGGGGACTGAAGTGTTTATGTGAAGGAGCAAGGGTTTAATCTGTACACCTCACCACTAATGGTAATAATACCATATACAGTCGTACCTTGGAAGTCAATCGGAAGCTGCAGGAGCCCCGTTGGACGTTCGACTTCCAAAAATAGTTCGCAAACTGGAACAATCACTTCCGGGTTTGCGACGTTCGGGAGCCAAAATGTTCAAGAACTAAGCTGTTTGAAAACCAAGGTATGACTGTACTCTGGTGTAGCTTAGTGGCAAAGGGACTAAGTTACGCATCAGGGATCTTTCCTCTCACTACTCCTAGGGTAGCTATTGTCTTCCTTTGGAAATAGGGAGATGACCTGCCTTACAGGGTTGGTTGTAAGGGTTGCAGCAAGATAATGTATATGAAATACTTTGAACACAAAGTGCTATGTACATGCTAACTGTTGTTATTACCAACAGTAGATTAGATTTAATCAATATATACCACTCAAACTGGATGTTTAAATAATCCTGCAGTATATAATTAGATTCTTTGCTTGAAGTTTGTGGGGTTTTATAATGGGGAAGGCTGTTTTTGTGTGTGTGTGTCTGCGTTTTCCCTCTTTTCCTCACTGTTATGTTAGTGAAGTTTTCAGAGAGGACTGGCTTAGCACTGAAAATGATTATATGTGTGCTGTCTAACTCTTGATTGCCATGCTAAAGGGATACGTATACTTCTGATTATTATGTATTCTAAATTATGTGTGGCTGTCATAAAACTTTATAAAGAGACAGTTTAAAGTTTCTTTCTGTTGTTGGAGAGCGGCTCTGAGTAATGTTAAAAGTGTCACTGGAACCTAGAAATGATGATTAAAGCTACAACATGTTAAAAAGTCCATATAAAAAGAAAAGAATAATTGAATATCCTTGAAAGAAAGCACTGAAGTAATTTACTTGGAAACGTAATAGAAGTGTCTAAAAACTGAATTTTCTTCAACTTTGTATATACTCTGTTGAGCTTTTTTGTGTTTGAATATAGTTTCTTTCTAAATATATTGGTCTAATACATTCGGTTTTAAGTACACTTTAATAGCAAAATCTACAGATAAATCCCAAGTGTTGGCTCTGATCCTGACAACTTTTACATGCTGTTCCAGTTGGATAAATGGACATGAATCTGTGTAGGCTTGAAGCCACTGGGTTCAATCCAAAGAGCGTTAGGCATGCTTAAGCTCCACTGAAATCAAAGGGACATGAGAACATAGTTAAGAAATGTGCAGGTTGATTTTATATATGTTTATTTGGTTGATTTTACCAGTTAAGTATTCATAAAAAGGTAAAGGTACCGCTGCCCGTACGGGCCAGTTGTATCTGACTCTAGGGTTGTGCGCTCATCTCACTTAAGAGGCCGGGAGCCAGCGCTGTCCTCAGACACTTCCGGGTCACGTGGCCAGCATGACAAAGCTGCTCTGGCGAGCCAGCACCAGTGCAGTACACGGAAACGACGTTTACCTTCCCGCTATAAAGCGTAGACTGCATTATTTCATTGGGGAAAGTGTCCCTGATCTTTTGCCCATCGGATATCAGGGTGGTGGAATACATGTCACTCAAGTATTAAAATCCATTACGGTTCAAGTCTATTAGCATATCTGCTAAAAATCTTTAAGAGATTGGGCTTTGTACACAAAGCCATTCTGCCCCCTCAGTAATGAATTCCTTTGACAGTCTTAACAGGAGAGCTCTTTCACACCTGTTTAAGAGTCAGGGTTACACTCAGTAGTCAGACTTAACAAAACTGGATAAACTAGCAGGTTAATGAGTTCATTTCAACAAATCATAAAGCAAGGAGTCAAACATAAGATAATGTAAAACAGTTTGTGAAGCTTTATACTTTTAAAAAGAAGGTTGGGCTTTCCTTGTCCTCTTGTGGGCCAGCATTTTGGCAAATACACATTTGTTATGTGAAGTGCCAGGAATTCAAACCCGGGACTCTATATGCTACTACCATGGCAGCTTGTCAGAGGAGGGGTCTGCTAGCTTGTGCTTTGGTACCACTAGTGCTTGTAGGCCAGAAGAAGCTGAAGCAGCCTTTGGGCAACACAAGAGTCCAATGGAGTTACATCTCAGACTCTGGCTCTTTATTCTGAGCAACTTGTTGCTTGAGTCAACACCACTCTTCTCTCATACTGAGCCCAGGAGCCTGTTGCTTTGTGTTCTCACTGGCCCGTGCAGAGCTTGCTTTGCCTCTAAACTCCTAAATCTGATAATAATCCGGTGTCTGTTGCGCATATGAAAGAGCTGCAGGGATCACAGGCAGTCAATGGAATAAATGGAATCAGTAGAAAATAACGTATAGTTTTTTGTTTTACTGGATATGGACAGAGGAGAGCAATAACCTTACTGTTTTCCAGCTGCTTCACATATTTAAAAGGCAGCATGTTCTGCAAGACTGAAAGTGGATAGGGAGGATTGCAGGGGCCTTTATACCAGCACAGTACTATATAAAAAACGTGTTCCACTGGTGAAGCCATGTATGTATACTAGTGCAATATTGTCCTTTTGAGCTTTGCTAGGCAGTGCATAACTATGATACGGATGGAGAAGATAAGATGGTACAAATGAAACATTGAAGTTAATGGCACCAAGTGAAATTATATCTCTGTGGACAGGACCAGGATCCTTCCTTGTTCTGGTGGAATGCTGCAAACATAACACATCAGCATGAGTAGAGATATTTAAACCCCAAAAACTACACACAGGAAGAATGTACATAAGGGGCAGTGCTATAGAACACACCAGTAGCATAACAGACTAACGTAAATAGATATTTCCCAATGACGCCAGTTTTCCCAGGGACAGAGGAAGTACGGTGAACAAAATAGTAGAATTCAAACTATCTTTCCCTTATTGTTGCAGTAAACTTTGGTAATAAGCTGTATGTTGTATTGGTAATATCTCCTAGATTTGAGATAACTTATTTTAGTTATTTTAGATTTTAGTTAACTTATTCATTTTATTCACTCTGGTATTGTTCCAGCACTTAGCAAACTGGTATTTAATTCAACTAGTGTATAAACTCAAATATGGTATGTTTCTTCAACAAAATTTGGAATATTGCTGATTGTTTTAAAGTAACATGTAATGTTCATGCTTTAGGCATCATTGGGTAAAATGTCCTGAGGCTTGGCATGTATTATTACTCTTGCATACCCAGAGTTCTTCAAACTATTTTGCAGTTCTGCCATTTTGCTTTCCTGCATTCCATTCGATCCCATCTGTTCTTCAGAGAGCTATAATTTATCATTTTGGAACTTTATGAACTCCTCAATTAGATTGAGCATTATTAATAGCTTTTTATAATATATGTATATTATGATACTTATTTGTATAATGCAGTGGTCTCTGATAACTGTCATCCAGACACTTTTGAGCTTCTTGCTTATAGATGAGTGTTGTATAGCTGACTGCACTTATCCTTTGTACTTTGTCATCATTCTACCCTTTGAACGCCTGTAAGCAGGCATCCTGAAAGAGAACAGTAGCCCCACTGCTAGAAAAACTGTGTTTCCTGTTTCTGGGCTCCATAGGCACATATTCAGCCTGTCCACTATTACTCCCAGATACAATAGCCATGCAAAGCCTCAGAAGATTCTCCATTTCTGGATTACTGCAATGCATTATATGTGGGGCTGCTTCTGAAGTCGGTTCAGAAAATTCAGCTGGTGCAGAATTCAGCAGCCAGGTTGCTCACAGGGGCAAGTCAGTTTGAGCATATATTCCATTCCTGCCCCCTGACTACATGGGCTGTTAATTAGTTTCTGGGCCCAATTCATAGTGCTTGTGTTGACATATAAAGCCTTACACGTCTCAGCCTTACACGTACCTTAAGAACTGGCTCTTTCCATAGGAACTGTGGGTGGCGGCTGTTGTTGTTGTTACTACTATTAATATTATTATTATTCTGTTGATTATTATTGTGCTCCATAAAATGTGTTCTTTTCATAAAGGGAGGTATAAATCAACAACAACTTTAATCAAACAGGTTGCTTACCTTAAACCTGTCAATATTGTGACATTTTAAAAGGAAGTGCAGTAGTTTCATGGTCCTGCACCTCCAAATCTGTACTTCACATTTGTGCTTTACTGAATGTGTAGGCAAACATCAGGCAAGCATATTTTTATGACACTTATGGCTCTTCACGAGTGGAAACCAGAGCAAATGAGGCTTGTCTCACTGAAATCAGTGATATTTAGTACAGTTAAGTAAATAAAGTTGGTTTCCTATGTACATTTCCTTTGAAGGAAATCTTATAGAACTCTATGAGATTCTGGTATATCTTACTTTTCTAGATTATGTCCCATGGGCATAAATGCATAAATAATATCTGCAGATATTGGTGTAGGTGTGTATAACACTCATATCAATAAATGGACCCTCAGGCATCTTTGATGCATAACTATTTAAGCAAATTATAGTTTAAGCTGTAACAGAGAAGAGAATGGTGAGATTTTAGGTCATGTAAGACTTGTGTCCAAACCCTCTTCCTGCTGTCAGTATGGTAGTTCTGAAAGCTTCAAAGGTGAACTTTGCTAATAACTGACTTAATTTGTCATCGTCCTGCTGTAGGCCTTTTGTGCTCAATTTATTGAGCAACTTCATTGTAAGTCAGTAGAAGCTCCTGAGTGTAACAAAAAATGAAGATTCCATATCTAGGTTATTACAGGGGTTTGCAAGTACAGAGCAGTTACTTGAGAAGCTTCGTTCTGTTTCAGAATGACCCCTAGGGTTAGAAAGTAAATGCCCTGAGATGAATCAAAGGACAATTGCTTTTAGACATCATGGAGTTGACCCGGAGGAAATCCATATTTAGACTAATTTAGGATAATTTTCCAGATGTCTGAAAGCAGCTTTAAAAAATACATTTGAAAACAGGCTTTTATCTCCTTGTATTACGTATTGTATTGCCAAAGTAAAATAGAGAATTGTGCTCTTCTGCTGTATAGTTCATTGGGCCTTGTAACTGAACATTTGATACCTACAATGCAAAGTGTTTCATCAGAGATTTGTATAAATCATTTTGTAATGATTTATATATGTGCAAACCATATAAGAATTATTTATATTTATTTTCTTGTGTTTGTTATTTGTGCACATATAGTGGCTGAGGTGAAACAAATTTATGTGTAATTTTAACTTTTGCTCATTTCCCGTCTGATTTTTATTATATAAACATATAGAATACAGCATCTTTGTATATAATTCTCTACCCTTTATAATCAACTAACAAAAATAAACTCATAATTCCTGTTTTACATATCATTCAATACATAGGAAAAAAAATGCTATATTATTGCAGTTTATTTCCTAAACCTATATTAGTGATATCCAGTTCCCTTTTAATGTACAGAACTTTTGATATTCATTTGGTCATTTTCCGTTTGCTTACTTTATTGGGTTGTATCATTGCTGTCAATTTTGTGATCTAATTGCTCCCAGATTTTCATCACTAGTAAGGAACTATTGCTACTTAAATGTGTGACTTGGCTTGATTTAAACAATTCATTGTATATTTGAGAATCTTTCTAGTTAATTTATTTAGCCCTGTAGATATATTTTCTTGTATGAAATGGGCTTGACCCAGACACAGTCATTTGGAGTAGACCCATTGAAATCAAGAGAATTGTGTTCAACATATGGTATTCAACTAAGTTTTACTAGTGAAATTACGTCCTGTAATCTCTGTCAGTCTACTTTGAGTAAAACTTACTTGAATACCACCCAGTAGGCCTATTTCAACTACTGTTATGTCTGGATTCAAATCTATGGTGTATTTTTCTTTAATGACTGTTGCATACAATTGGTATCCCTCTATTGACTGACAGAAGGCTCTTAGAACCAATACAGATATCTGTCAACAGGACAGGGATTTGAGGTGACCTTCAGCAATCCCTTCCTTTTTTTTTTTTATAAGATTTTTATTGGTTTTACGAAATTTTAAAAAACAAACAAACACTTAAAAAAAACAAACATACACGTATAATTTCATAACATATTTTCATAAACCTCTTTTCTGGGACTTCCCCATACCCCCCCTTTCTGCATCCCAATGTCCATAGTTTTACAGCAACTCCCAATTGTTACTTTCCAACCTCAGTCATCTTAGTCATCTCTGTATTCTAACCTTATATCACTGTCTCCCTTTGTTCCTAAGAACCAAAACACTCTAACATTCATTAAGTTTATAATAGTCCTTAAGGTAACTTTTGAATTTTCTCCATTCTTCTTCCGCCGTCTCTTTTCCTTGGTCACGGATTCTGCCTGTCATCTCGGCCAATGTCATATAGTCCATCACTTTCATCTGCCATTCTTCCAGAGTGGGTAGATCTTGTGTCTTCCAATTCAGCAATCCCTTCCACCTCTCCCCAGCCCTCCAAAATCTGTTCTAGATGGTTGGGGTACCCTTTGCAACACAGTAGGAGGTATTGTGGGATGGTACAGAGAGAAATATTGCCTTGTTTCTTATTTTGCCAATGGAAAATCCAGCTGGATCAGAGTCCATCAGTGGATGGACTCCAACTGGATTCATTCCTACAGTAAGCTATTAACAGATAGAAACACTGAAGTGTTATTTTCTTTTACAGATTAAAAAAACCCCAGTGCAAAACAACATTACAGGTCTTCTAGGGAGTTTACAGTGACCTCTATAATGGCTTTTATACTTTAGTTCTAAATATTTGCACAAGTGAATACACTTACAGTGTCCCATCTATAGTTTCTGATATTTTACTGGTGTAGTGGGCATACTGCATCTGATGTATTTGTATGACCTGAAAACTCATGAAGCAGAAACCTTGGGAAAAACTAAGATAAGCAGGTCCTGGCTCTAGTCTGTGTCTGTATGAGAGATAATCTTATATAACTTCCAGGGGTATATACGTAAGGGTATATACACAATAGTATGCCAAATTAATTGCCTAGTTCTTGGATCAGAGTTGATTTGTTTTCATAAAACTCAAAGGAAATAGGCAGGTTTAATTATAACCACTCTACTTTAGAGGTAGCTAACTAATGGGCCCCAAATATTTGCCACAAAGCAACTTTATCTCCCTGCCCCCTGCATGCATCGACATCAGTCTCAAGCAAATTTTAATCAAGGTGCAGTAAAAATTTGCATTCACAGTTAACTTGAAAGGAGAAAGGACTGTTCAGCCCTGGACAGGTTGACTGAGAAATAGAATGACCCCAGCGAATGCTCTTCAAGTTTAACTGGTTTGCGGGTCCTAATTGTGCACCTAAATGTGAGCATTCTTTTTATAAAGCTTTATTGCCTGGTCACCTGCGGTAACTATTACTGTCCACGGGTTACCAAGCAAGTGGCTCTTTCAGGCCTGTACATGTAGCTATTTCAGCATTTAACATTCTTCCCAATCTTTATTCATTGTCACAGTGATCATGTGATGTGAGTTCTTAGGACCAAACTATGTGCTAGTTTGCAAACTAATGCAGACTTGCAGTTATTATGTGTTTTTTTAAAAAACAATAAAACTGAAAGAGGGATAGCAAGTAGATAAAAATGATTTAAAAACAAGGATCCATAAACTTTTAAAACATTTTATTAAAAAGAGATAAAGTGATACAGGAAAAAAAGGAGGAAAAGTGAGTAGCATTCCATCAACCTGGCAGGACAGTGCTCGCCAGAAAAAGTCGACTGCAGATTGTGACAGGTCAAACAGAATTTCATAATTTAGGTGCAACTTCATGCACTTTTGCATTCCACCCAGTCAGGCCTTAGCTAGCACTAGGGGTCAGGGTGGAGCCTGTCCAACAGTTCATAATGAGTGGGCAGGATTCTGTGGGTGAAGGTGGTCGTTGAAGTATATTGGTTGCAAGCCATTTAGGGTTTTAAAGGCTGCTTAGAAATTTAAATTTTGCTTGGAAATAGAATGGAAACCAGTGCAGCTTTTGTAAAGTGGCACTTTTTTGCTCTCAATGGCAAAAGGCTATCTGTTGCATTCTTGACTAATTATTGGTTTTGGAAACTTTTTTGAGGCAGTTACAGTAGTCTAATTACAGAAATCAACAAATCTCTGGGGGGGGGGAATATAATACAGTCGTATCTTGGTTTTCGAACAGCTTAGTTCACGAGCAACTTGGAACTCGAATGTTGCAAACCCAGAAGTAGGTGTTCCGGTTTGCGAACTTTGCCTCAGAAGTCGAATGTCCAGTGCGGCTTCCGATTAGCTGCAGGACACTACTACAGCCAATTGGAAGCCGTGCCTTGGTTTCCGAACGTTTCGGAAGTCAAATGGATGACCAGAACTTATTCTGTTCGAAAACCAAGGTGCGACTGTAGTTATTTTGTGACATTTTGTCTATGCTGGTGATGCAGACATAAACATTGCTTTAGGGCAGCCTACAACTCCCATCATCCCTGACCATTGTCTAAGCTGACTAGCTGACTAGGGAGTGGCAGTACAACAGTATCTGGGAACTCTATATTGAAGAACTGTATTATGGTAAAGAGCATCAAGCTCTTTCCCCACAAGGTTCTGCTCAGTGGCAATTGCAGCTGATCCTGCTCACACTGATAAATATTCCCTTATGGTACATATAGTTTCAAGTATTTAGTAGTATCTCACTGTAAATTCCTGCTCTGCAAATTTTGCATTGAAGTATAGACTTTAAAATGCAATGTATGAAGAGGCCCTTTACCTCAGCTGCTTAAAAAAGATATACTTTTACTAAATTTTTAATCTTCAGGCTACAGCTCTGGTGCATGTTCTTAGCATAAAATTATATATCCTATATATGAAATATGAAATATGAGTTACTTTAAAAGTTAGATATAATTGTGTAAATGTGTAAAAAATAAATTGGAATAAATACCGTTAGCATAATAACCCATTCTTACGTACTCTGTTACTTCCTAGTGTGCAGTTTTCTGAGAAGCAGGTTTGCCCTGTGTATTTGTGTATGTATTTGGGTTTTTCTTGAATCAGTGTTACTGGCTGTGAGTTGTCAGGACCTGCTCTTTAATATAAATTGAGTTTCAGAACCTCTTATATTCCAAAATTCATTTTAAGACTGTAAAGAAAACAGTTTGGAGATATATTAGAACCAGCATCTTACTATTGATCTGCAGTTTTTCTTGTACATATGCCACAAAAATCTGATAGAGGTCACAGATACGTATCTAGATGCCAACATACAGAGTTCATGGGCATTGTATACTTTCTAAGTGACTCCTGAGCCATGCAGTTTTGAATGTGTTCTCTTTGTTGGATTTCATCCTCATAAGCATTTGAGGCATTCTAAGTTTTCCATTGGACAACCAATCTAGAATCACTATGCTTAAACTTTTTGTATCGTGATGTTACGTCCTCAGAATTATGAAGCGTATAAAGCATGAGATCTGAAAAACGGATAGATTTGTAGTGCATATAATTTGCCTCCCAATTCTCAGCCTTTCAGTTATGCTTACCTACAAAACCATGAGGCCTAATGACATTTTTTTTTGGGGGGGGGGAGCACACCTCAAAACAAAATCTGACATTCTTAAGATTCCAGCAAGATTCTCCTTTATGCTTGAGGGGCTGGTTTAAAGTCTGCAGACCATATGTTTCCTAGATACTGCTTTGAAAGATAGATCTGACTCTAAGGCTAGAAATACTTCAGCAAATGCAAAGTTTATAATAAAGAGAAAAGTTGGCAAAGTATCATTATCTTTCAAAATATATTGGCTTTTGCCATTTTGGTGGCCCTGTGTAATATACCAAGCCATGCTGCTGACCCAAGAAAACACAGCCTTTTAAGCTGTGCTTTCCACATCTCTCTTGGTGTGCATTCAGGGAGCTAGCTTGACTGCAGAAAAGATGATGACCAGTACTAAAATGGCATCCCAACTAGAGAGCACCTTGCTCAAACATGTTGGCTCAGTGATTGCTTTAGTTTCTTTTAGGCACTAAGTAAAAACTGAGCATTTTTACTCAAATTTTTAATGGAATAAAATTATGCAGTTTATTATGTGAGTCGTTATTATTATCTACTGTGAGTTGTTAGTTCTTTTAATTGCATCACATGTCTAAGTGCAATACACTTCTACACTACAGGCTGGATCATGCATTGGCTTCTCAGAGTGTGACACAACTGTAGATACTTGGTTGTAAAAAGCTTCCACTAGCACTTATGGAAAAGTGCTACAACTTAATTGCCTCCACTCACACCTTTCTGGATCGTACCCTTTATATTTTATTCTTGCATTATTATAATGTGTGGCACATGCACATTGAGGACAACTTGACTGAAAGATAAGGTACGAACCTTTAAGATGGATAGAATGAAATTTCCCCAATTACGTGTTGCTTCGTAAGATGTAGGTATCTGCATATATCATGGGTGGTATTAAACTAAGTTTTACTCAGAATGAAAGCATTGAAATGAATGAACATGACTTAAGTTAGGTCCATTAATTTCAGTGGGTCTACACTGACTGAATACAACTTACCTGACTACCACCCAGTACATGAACTTTTTACTCCAGCCTGCTCTTAGTCCTTGCTTCCGAATTAAGCCCACCCCCAATGTCTTGAAGCCCACCCCCAAATCTCTTACTTTTACTGGTTTGACCGTTGGCGCTGACATTTTTAGGAAAAAATCAAGGATTAGTAGAAAGATTCCCTAATGCATTTCTGAATGTTTATTGCTTTGGGAGCAAGACATTTGCATTGTAGTGTAGAGCACGATCAGCAGATCCAAGTAACTTCCTTCATTAAATGGATAATATATATAAATATAGGTGGATAGGGTAAATCAGGAGCAGAACAATGTTTTGTGGGAGAACAAACAATCTAAAACTTTTTGCACTGGCTAATTGATCTGAAAGACTTCAGAGTTTGTGGTAAACATTTCGAAGACTCTGGAGTAACATACTTAGAGAGATGGATTGTTTTGTGGATATGCAGTGAGGAGAACACACATGGTACATGGTGGATAGCTATCAATAATTTTTCAGTAACTTTTATTTTTTTATTAGCACTGGTGTATCAGAGAAGTATGCAGTTTTAGCATATATTTTTACAATTTCAGAACTGTCATTATTTACTTTCCACATGAACAGCATGGAGGTGGGGACAGTTAAAAAAAGTAAAGATTTAGACTCAGATGTTTCAAATTTACATGTTCAAAATGCCTATAAGTTGACAAATTACCTTCCCACAGACATGCATCTGAGATCTTCACTGTACACCTTTTAGTGAACTCTCAGTGTTTACCCGGGCCTTTGACACCTGAGTTGTGCATCTTCAGGACGCACGCTATTCCTCAGACTGTAATTTGTTTAACTATTTTTTATTCTGAATTTTACATTGTTGTAACCTGCCCTCTAAGCTGTTGGATATTTGTGTTTGGTTTTTGCATAACTTTGGGGTACAGTGAGTTTTTTGTTACATTTATGCTGCTTCTGATTTTGTTGATTTTGAGTTTTGTTTTGTATTCAAATTGGGCAGCGTCTAATGATGTTTGTCTGCTTGTATGGTGGGAATCAGCCTGCACAACAAGACTTCCACTTTCTCTTCTCTGCCCTCCAGCCCCCCCCCCAAATTTTCCCCAATCCAAATGACAACACCCCCCTATAAATATCTCTAAAAGGATAAGTCCTGTTTCAACAATTATTGTTGACTGCCTTCTAGGCCCTCTGTGTTAGAAATGTAGGCTAAATTATGAAACTAATAATGCTAATAAATATAATAAATGTAACAGACTTATATTATTTTGCTGCATGTGCACCTTGAAAGTGCATTTGTGCAGCAACTGCATTCAGTAGCAGGAAGTAAACATAGAACAGCCCATGATGTTGCTTGCTTTTTTCGTTGCCTGCTTAAAACATTTAGGCAAGTGTATCCACAAGTGAAGCAGTTATGTATGTTCTATCTCTTTTTAGCTACTGTTGGTTTTAATAATCTTTTGAATGTTTTAAAACACCTGTTTTTAATCAATAACTTTGTTTTGTTTTATAATTTTGTTAACCACTTGGATGTTTTCTTAAAATCAAGTGGTATGTCAGTTTTGCTAAACAAACAAATAATGTAAGCTTTCTGGAAATGTTTGAATTGGAAAATTTTCTGGCGCAGCTTACAATTATTTATTTATTTTACTTATATTTAGTAAACAAAGCTAAAAAAATTGAAACTACTAAACCCACCTAATATTTATATGCATTTGGCATCCATACATGGTTACTAAAAGAATGTATGAAATGGGAAAAAAATCCATAAAATATAAAGCACTGTAAACCCCCCCCCCCACAATCACTGAGTAGAGTTGTGATGAACCTTGTTTATTTTATGCTGGTTTTGGGATGAGTATATGGTACTCTATCCTATAAATCACTGTTTGCTGATGGAACTGATCCATGGTGGCTAGAATCTTAGGAAATAAAATGTAGCTGAACCACCCTGAGATTTTATGAATAGTAGTAGGTTGTTGTCTGTTTTCTTTTAAAGACTACAGATTGCAGCACAATCCATTACTGATTTGAGGCAGGTGTACCAATTAGTGAGCAAATTAAATGTTGATATTAGATTTCCAGGTTTCATGGGAAATGTATGTGATGAAAAAGGAATGTAATGTTTGTAAGTAGAAATCATCAAAGGTAGAAACAGGAAAAAAATATCTATATGGTGACATATTATTCATTGTCCTGTGCAAAAATTGGAAAAAGGACTGCATCTTGGAGTTGCTTCCATTTCTTCAAGATTTCTGGCAGAATTAAAAGAAAATCACTTACTAAACCATGCAGCTATTAAAAGCTCAGGTGCACTTGCCATGGGGGGACTTGGCAGTCCTTGTTCTTTTCAGGAGATGTTTCTCAAAGCATATATATCAAGCTATATCAGCTATAAGAAGCTAAGAAGAGATTTGCTAGATCAGACAATGGCTGGTCAGCTGTCCACAAGCATAAATAGAAGATTATGAAATCAAATTCTGTATTTCCATCAAATCCATGCTTTTTATTTCAGTTTTATTACTTTTCTGCCAGACAGTATTTCATATGTATTTCACATAGTACTTTACCCAGCTTGTCTTTATTACTACTGCTGGTATGTCACTGGTGATACTCAATGACAGTGGTAATAAACTCTTACAGTAATTAATGCCAAAAGTACACCAGTGAGAACTGGTTGAGGACTGTATCCCCTAGTTTGTGAATAGAAGGTAGCTCACAAACTGATTGTTCTCTTTTGATGTAGCCAAGCCAAATTTATGGATTTGAGATTAATGCCAAGTAGCAACTTGTCCATGGTCTGGCTTGATCCTGAAACCCAAACCATAGGGCACCTTTGTACTATTAAACATTATTTTTTCCGCATGTGTTTTACATACAGGATTTGGGAGTTTTTGTGAGACTCTGTTTTCAGAGAAAGTAATAAGCCACAGTTGTCCATGCATTGGTGACCTGGGTTGGATTACTGCAGTTAGATTACTGCACAAACTTTGCTCCACTCTATGTGGAACTCTGCGTGGGCTTGATCCAGAAGTTCCAGTTAGTGCAAAATGTAACAGGTAGATTCATTGTGGGGGCAAACTGTCACCAGCATATAACACCTTGTTTCTAGGATTTACACTGGCTGCCAGTTTGCTACTGGGCCAAGTCCAAGGTGTTGCTACTAACATGTAAAGTCCCTATATTGCTCAGGACCAGGTGAGGAATTAATCTGTTTAATCACTGTTTGCAAGTTTCCTAGAAGCAACTATATGTACAATCTCCCCACTTTCCCCTTTATTTTCATTTCCTTTACTATTTGCTTGATTCCATATCCTCTCCTTTTGCCATTTTATCTTCCAATTTGATGAAATTTGGAACAGCACAGTATAGTCAGAGACACTCACTACTCCCATTGGAGTTGTGTGACTCACACTTCATAAAATGCTGTCACCAATAAGACATGCAAAATAGTTTTGAGTCTGCCCATACTCTCCTGTTTTCTCTAGTGGCACCCAAAGTTTGAGAAACTATGTCTCAACAAGAATGTGTATGCCGTGATAAGATTAGTTAGGAGCCACAGGAATTCCAAACTTCAGCTAGTGTGTTAAGACTATTTCTCTTAATTATCCCACTCACATTGTTGATCTTTATTATTTACAACAGTCTTTGGCAATGAATTCCAAAGAGAATTTCTGTGTTGTATGAAATACACTAAATGAATTTAATTTCACTACGCTTTCAGGCCCTTTTGATATATCAGTTCAATGATAGCCATAACATTTATAACAATAGTAGAAAGAATTTTCCTAACCTCTAGTTATAAATAAGAGTTGTTCTGTGAAACTAAATATTTAGTTGAGAAATTGGTGAGAAATTCTGACATTAGTGATAGCCCAGAAGCTGTATCGGGAGATTCCTCCCACTCTTGATTAACTTTTTTACTTGTTACTCTCTCTCTCTCTCTCTCTCTCTCTCTGAAATATATAAAACAGAGCTACCTGGATACTTAGGTGATGTGCAGATTTTAAATTTGGGGAACTATGTTGATGCATCATTTTTACATACTTAATATCTAACTGGTTGCCATATTTATATTAATATTTATAAGATTTTTCTTTTAGCTTCGGGTAACTTGCTTGAGACTTTTTGTTGTTGATTTTGCTAAACTTACTCCTTGTTCTGCACACTTGTATTATGTGATACACCATAGTTGTGCTTATGGCATGCATGCTAATAGATATCAACCTCACTGTGAGGTATCAGTTAGGCTTACTGCCGCTACAATTTTAGGCGCTAATTACTACTATCTTACTATGGACAGAGATGTTTTTAAATCTTTAATGCAAAAAATAATAATATTTAGGATTAGTGTATTTTCTTGTTCCAAGCCTGTAATCTTGTATACACTTTCTAAGCAATGAGAGCCCTATTGAGCACAGCAGAACCTAACTTCTAAGTAAATGTGTGCATAGTACTGTGTTATTAGAATTCTGCCTCTAGACATAGATGATATGTGCGGCATTAACTGAGTAGACTATTTTCTAGAACCATTGAAAAGTGTTGTATAAGATCAAACTAATTAAACAGTAAGATTAAATAAATCTTAAAAACAGGTTGTACCAAGGCTGCTGGGAAAAAGGAATTTAACAATGGTTGATTGTTATGGGAATAAACCATTGTTATGTTCCTTCTTCCCTGCAGGCCTTGGTGCAACCTGGTACCTGCAAAGCACCTAAAAGAGCCTCATTTGAATGTCTGCTACCTCCGCCCACATTCTGCTTTAACATTTAAAGGTAAAGGTCCCCTGACAGTTAAGTCCATCGCAGACGACTCTAGGGTTTCAGCGCTCATCTCGCTTTACAGGCCAAGGGAGCTGGTGTTTGTCCGCAGACAGTTTTTCCGGCTCATGTGGCCAGCATGACTAAGCCGCTTCTGGCAAAACCAGAGCAGCACACAGAAGTGCCGTTTACTTTCCTGCCGGAGCGGTACCTATTTATCTGCTTGCTTTCGAACTGCTAGGTTGGCAGGAGCTGGGACCGAGCAACGGGAGCTCACCCCATCGGGGGGATTCAAACCGCCAACCTCTTGATTGGCAAGCCCGAAAGGCTCAGTGGTTTAGACCACAGCACCACCTGCGTCCAGCCTTAACACTTACCAGATGCAAACTCACAGTTTTACTATTAGCCAAAATTCTCCTCTACCCCAACCTCTCTGTTTGCCATCTAGTCTGATGAAGGGTTTTGGAAAACATAAAAACGTATGCACTATTTAGCTGCCTTTACTTTATGTGTGTCTTATCCAAAGTTTGCTTGGTGCATGCACAAAATTAAGTGATATCTATATCATCTATATCTATATCATCTATATCTATATCTATATCTATATCTATATCTATATCTATATCTATATCATCTATATCACCCAAGTCATGGCTTGCTGCTTGTGAAACTTGCTTTTAATCATTGGAACACCTATTTGAAAGCCCATATCCCCACTGTTTCTGTAGTAAAGTGCAGTGCACAGGACTCCATAGTAGCATTTTCTAATCTTGATTTAAATTAGGATAGTTTAGACCAAGCTTCAAACTAGCTAATGTGACCAGAAAAGTCTTGCTGAAATCAGTGGGTTAATAGGTCATTTTCTGGAGCAAATGGTTTGCAATCCTAAATAATAGCACAGAACACTTGCCTCAAAATGTCATGGTCTCAATAAGTTAAAAGGTTCACACTGATCTGAAGCCTGCTTCATAATCACCATTCTGCCGGAGTATATCTGTTTTATATTTCTAGCAAATATTTTAACAGTAAAATTATTTTCCCCCTGCCTTCCTTTCTGTTCTAGTTCACATTCTAACAACTTCTGAGATGCATTTTGTAGTAACAACAACAATAATATCCTCAATCCATGCATGTTATTCTTCTCAAAGTGAGATGGATGGCTCAAGTTGATAAAAAAAAAAATATCCCATAGCAAACCTGTTTTGCTATATGCAGCACATTCCAAACCACACAACTTTTGGAGTGAAATTTCCCACGCAAGTCACTTGATCCACAAAGAGTACCAACTGCCTAGTTGGGTTTTTTAAAAAATAATAATTAAATTCATGCATTCAAAAAAGAGCAACAGATTTACAATTTAGAAATATTGTATAACTATATGTAATAACATTTTATTTCTTTCTGCACACAAAACTATTGCTTGGGAAAGTATGTTGAGGATGCTTAAGTTGTGCTTAATACTGTAGTCTATAGTTCGTTTAAATTTGGTTGGATTTGTATTCTTGCTTTTATACTATGGAAACATTAGTGGGTTTGCTATCTAATGTAGAAGCACAGGGAGGGAGTTCTTCATTAGTTATTACAATTCAGATTTAGGTTACGGTCTGCTTTCGTTTTCTAAGCTCTTCTAGAAAAGTGGATTGGTGGCAGTGTCATCCAAAGATGGTTTGTTGTCTGATGTGAAGGGTAAGATGCCCCCCCTCCCCTCCGGTTCAGCATACAGAAGCTGAAGTAAGTTAACATTTACTTCAGTAATGACAACACGACTGCACAGCATATATTCTACGCTTTGCCTAAGAACAGCAATCTAGTTTAGGGAATACAGAACAGGCTAGGTAGCACCCACAGCTTTGCTCTTAAATAATGGGCTGCTGCTCAGTCACTATTCTACCTGATGCCTGCCCACTTACACAGATTCCACAGTGCCAGTCTGCATTTTGTGAGCAAAGCAACATACACGCTTCCAATACCTGCTGGAGTGCATGGCTTGGGCTTTCTTGTCTTTCTACCGGGTCACTTGATCAGATGATGATGATTTTATTATTTGTACCCTGCCCATCTGACTGAGTTGCCCCAGCAACTCTGGGTGGCTTCAAAAATAGATAAAAACATAATAAAGCATTCTACATTAAAAGAAATCTTTCCCAGGGGGTCTTTTCCCAGTTGTGCTGTCATTGGCATTCTGGGAGAAGATGACTAAATGAGTCATCCAGCCATCCCAGGCCAGCAACACACAAGCAGTGCTGCTGGGACGCAGATTTAAGGGATGGGGACAGCCAGGAGCAGAGACTTGGGGTGGCGAGGACAGCTGGAGGATTTCGACCAGGCCCCCTAGCATCTGCCAGCTGAGGCAGTCATGTTCTGTTTCGTGGTAGCCTCAGCTTTGATTCACTGACAAATCATGGTTTATACTAGGAATGAGCTTACCTTTTACCTCTCTAACATTTAGTATGCCATTTCCGTAGCATTTTGTCCTGCTTCAAAAGCTACATGACAAGAAATTGAAACCGAAACAGAGGAGAGCCACAAACCTATCAAAGAGCTTTAATAATATAACATGAAAGGAACTAACAACACTGAGATAATGCCATGGGCCTACATTGTTTTGAAATCTTTCCGTGGGAACATGTGGGCATTATAAATAGTAGGCCCCAGACTGGTGAGCCTTACCTACAGCAAAGCTGTCAACCTTCCCTTTTTTTGCAGGAAATTCCCTTATCCCAGTGCCTCTTCCTGCTGCTATTCCGGATTGTTAGATATCCCGCAGACTGTCTGCGGGACAGGTGAGGCTGCTGATCCCTTATTTTCAAATCCGAAAGTTGACAGCTATGATCTACAGAGGTTCATCTCTGTATCTTTTGAGCATGTTCAGTTGGAGGGTAAAGACCTACTAGACTTGACAAAACACTAAAGTAGAACTTGGGGAACAAAAGTCCTGAAACTGGCCTTATGTGCCTGTATTGTGCCTTAAGCTATGATTTTTGCCACATTTATTCCAGATTAAATTTAATAATATATTAAAGAATTACAATTTGTTGTCCTAATTTTCCCACAAGGAAGTCAGAATGCTAGGCATATATTTTCCCCTGCTCTTTCAACCACAGTTCTGTGAGACTGAGAGAAATGACTGGTCTAAGGTCACCTGGTAAGCCTTGCGGGCAATCAAAAATGATAACCCTGGGTCTCCCCAGCCTTAAGTCCAAAACATTAACCAGTGCTGTTTTTCTAGAAAAGAGGTGCCAGAACTCACCATGAGCAGTTCCCTTGTTCTATTATAATGGCAATGGTGCCCACCTGAGAGATGCCAGAACTGGGTTCTGGTGAGTTCTGGATAAAAAAAGCCCTCACCACTATACATAAGTTTTTCTTTTAAAGTTAGTTAACCACTTAACCACTTTTGTAGCATTTTAACTGTAAACAAAGAGAGAATGATACTCATGTTAATAAATATGTGCAGGAACAAATGTCAATAAAAATTGGGGGGGGGGGAAATAAAAAGAGAATACTGATAACAAAACAAACCACCACCAGTTCACATTATGGGTACAGTACCTGCATCTTAAGTTAACTATATAAGTTAATTTAAGCCAACCAGATGTCCAAATAGGTATCCATACGAAACTAATGTACCATATTTTCCGCCCTATAGGATGCACTTTTCCCCCTCCAAAAATGAAGGGGAAATGTGTGTGTGTCCTATGGGGCGAATACAGGCTTTCGCTGAAGCCTGGAGAGCGAGAGGAGTCAGTGCGCACCGACCCCTCTCGCTCTCCAGGCTTCAGGAAGCTCTGCGCAACCCTCGGGAGCCCGGCGCCAAGCCGCGCCGGGCTCCGGAGGGTTGCGCAGAGCTGCCTGCGCTCCCGGGCTTCCCGCAGCTCTGCGCAACCCTCGGGAGCCCGGCGGGAAGCCGCACCGGGCTCCCAAAGGTTGCGCAGAGCTGCCTGCATTCCGAAGCCTCGGGCGCGCTGATGAGCGCGCCCGGGCTTCGCACAGCTCTCCGCAAGCCTGGGGAGACCGGTACGGCTCCCTAGGCTTGCGGATAGCAGGCTGTTCTGGGGGCTGGGGTTGGGGGAAGCTTACTTTGATATTGCAATGTTCTGTCTAATATGGCCCATGATGGTCACTTGAAAGCAGTGGTAGCTGTGCTCTTGAAGCGCACTGACCACATTATTGACAGATATACTATTCATTCTAGAACTGAGTTCAGGGGAAACTGCTTTTGCCTGAAACATTGAGGGAGCCCAGTCTTTTTTAACATTTACATTGCTGGTAGGTATATGTATAGAGAGCAAAGCAAGAGGAAGCCAGGCTCATCCAGTAGTAGAAGGGGGGAAATCAGCAGCTACTTTTAGGTAGATTTGGATGCAACCTAGGTGAAGAAAACATGGTATTCAGAACATATGCCAAATTATCATAGATTTCTAGATTTAAAACTCAATTTATTTGCAGTCAGATACCTAAAATGCACAAGAGAATAACCATAAAACTTAATGAGATATCCACATTTGTGAAACCATGACATTGTTCCACATAGCACAGTTTTGGTAGTCTTTTCTCCTGCGCTGATTGTAATTTCAAGTAACCCAATTTCAAATCTGTTGGCTTTGGAAGAAACTGAAAACTTCCCAATATTATTAGTATGTGTGATTTGCACAGAAGGTACTGCTAAGATAACTGAACAGAGACAGAAACTGTAGACATTTATTTTGCAAAGAAGTAGAAAGGGGTTTGTGGGCTCAAGACTTGTTCCTGTAGTGTTAAATTATAGTTTGCCATTATGTCTGGACCATCTACTGAGTTGGGTGACGCTGTTCCAAGGGGGGAAAGTAATATTTATTATGTTCTGATATTTAAATATGTAGTTTTTATAGTTGGATATATGTTCCTGTATCTGAAAAAAAATATGTAAGGGATAAGCGAGAAGCCAATTAGATACAATTGATAGTATCAACTTATTGATAGCATCAACATATTGGGAGAACCTTCTTATAGACAAAATATGGGAAGACATTAAGAGTCTCATCTTAATATCCTTAGCTATGCATGGAAAGTCTCGTTGAAGTTAATGGGCTAAAACACATAAAAATTAGTGCAGAGCTGCATCCTGAATGAATAATTGATCATTGTCAATTTCCTGTACAAGTGTTCACTGAGGGGAGAGAAAATTTCATGCCTGTGAAAACAGATCTTTCATTAATACCCAAAAGCCAGAGAGAACTTATGGAGGGTTTTTAGGTTTCCCCCCCGCTAGGACCAGTTGAAAGTTGTAGTAATATACACGGCAATGACCTGGTTCACACTGCACATTAACACATAAGCTAAACTATTGCTTAATGTGAACAAGCAGGGTGTTGGTGCACTCTGCTCAAACATTTTTACAATTCTGCTTCTGCTGCTGCCGCACAATGAATGAAGCAAGCCTGAGTCTGTCTTGTCACCTTATCAAACCTAGGCTTGTGGCTTTACCCCTCCATACAAACAACGAGAAACATGCCAAAAATGAACTTTAGTTACTGCTCAGAGTTTATTTGGAGAGAGAGAAAAAAAAACCAAGCTTGGATTCTAGACAACACAACAATCCAGACTCGGGCTTGCGATGTGTGGTGCAGCAGCATCAAGAGGAGTTGGGGGTGCCACAGAAACTTTAGAGCAGCATGTTCCAGCACTCAGCTCATTCGTGTTAAATCATAGTTTGCTTTCAACCAAGGTTTAATGTGGTATGCAAAACTTATGTGATTTTGTAATTTCAGAACCTATTCCTTCTTTATTGCTTTGCATAATGGTGCTTAATTTGTTAAGTACTTAATTTGTTCCGGAGGTCCGTTCTTAACCTGAAACCGTTCTTAACCTGAAGCACCACTTTAGCTAATGGGGCTCCTGCTGCCGCCGCACCGCCGGAGCACGATTTCTGTTCTCATCCTGAAGCAAAGTTCTTAACCCGAGGTACTATTTCTGGGTTAGCAGAGTCTGTAACCTGAAGCGTATATAACCTGAAGTATATGTAACCCGAGGTACCACTGTACATTAGGTGTTGCTAATTGGGGTTTCCCCACATGTACCTGTGAAGTTAACATTTTTTCACCTTCATGTTTAGGGATGCTTTCATGTCCACAAGAATACTGGATCTGAATATGCACACGTTTCTTGATACAAAAGTGGCAAACAAAGTTGAACATATTCTAAAGTGTAGAAATGTCTTACGCGTTCATAACTCCAGGTGTCGTTATATGGCTGTGTCAGGGACAAGTGGCAAATAAGGTCTGGGATGTCTGGAAGGCTCAGTTTCTGAATCCAACAGAAATATCAGTCTATATTGAAAAGCTTTGCCTCATTTGTGCAATTCATTTTAGCCAATGGGAATTGAAAATAAAGCTATAATTTTTCACAAGAGTCTATTTTGACAAGAAACTGCCTTCAGAGCATAAATGAAACGTGTGAACTTGTAAGCTATTGTTTTCCTTTGGTACATATATTCTGTTTAAATTCTTTCAAGTATAATTATGTATTTAATTATGAAGGAACTTGCATACTGGGTGTCACTAGTGATTTATGTAGTGCAATATCCGGCCCATAGCATCAGTAAGTGCTAAATGCTCTAGAGAAGGAAACCAGGGCACATAGGAAATGACACATGCCCTGTTGTTCACTTCCAGCTTCTGGCAGTCAGATCTTTGGGGATACTTTTAGAATAAGTGCACATGATGCCTGATAATTATTTGAGTCTTCCAGGAATTTGTCTAATCCCTTTCTGGCTCCCAGTTACAATTTTACTGATCATGGTATCCTAGAGCAATGAGTTCCACAGGTTAATTTGTACATTGTGTACAAAAGTATTATTGTTTTGCACCTGCTACTTTTTTGATTTAATTTCTTCCAGAAACAAATCTATTGACCTTTACCTTAAACTTTTACTGCTCTCGTATGAAAGCTCTTACATAGGCCTATTAATATAGCAACAACAAACATGTTTATCCTAATTGGGGAAGAATTCCACACTGTGTTTAAAATAAAAGGGCACTCTGGATTAACAAGTGGTGTGTTTTACATTTCAAAATATTTCATAAAATGTATTGTTTGTACAAATCTAGTGCCTCACAATGAGATATCATTACCTATGATAATAAGCAGTTTCCACTAATAATGTAGGGACGCGGGTGGTGCTGTGGGTAAAACCTCAGTGCCTAGGACTTGCTGATCGTATGGTCGGTGGTTCAAATCCCCTTGGCCGGGTGAGCTCCCGTCGTTCAGTCCCAGCTCCTGCCCACCTAGCAGTTCGAAAGCACCCCTAAGTGCAAGTAGATAAATAGGTACCGCTTTATAGCGGGAAGGTAAACGGCGTTTCCGTGTGCGGCGCTGGTGCTGGCTCGCCAGAGCAGCTTCGTCACGCTGGCCACGTGACCCGGAAGTGTCTTTGGACGGCACCAGCTCCCGGCCTCTTGAGTGAGATGAGCGCGCAACCCTCGAGTTGGTCACGACTGGCCCGTACGGGCAGGGGGGTACCTTTAACCACTAATAAAGTATTAACACCATGGTGTATTTATTATAATCAACCTATACGTTTCTATTTAGAGCTTATTCACTTAGAGTAGCTTATGTATATACTGTACAGATGTATAACCTTTATCAGAAAGGCGGGTTATACATCTGTCAACCTACATTTCCAACTATAATTAAAGTACATGTGGAAAACTCTGTTGGAAGGAATCCCAATATTCATCTTTTTGTATATAGCCCTTAAGGGCATCCCTTATTTAATATAACCATATTTGAAAGCGTTGTCCCCTGTTTCAAATCACTGTCCACAGGACATAAAAGATTCTCCTGGTGGCAGGTGACCGCTTTAGATGACTGAATGACAGGCAGTTCCAGGTTGTCCATTATAATTGTATTGATAAAGCAGAAAACTCACTTGATTGTGCAGAGAAGGTCATTTATGTGGCAGAGGGAATGAATAAATAATTACATTGACAAAAGAGGCAAAGGAATGACTTATGTTTGGTATTTAAAGAATGCTAACTAACTTGCTTCCCAAGAGATGTGGACACGTATTTTCCAAATACTATCAAGTCTCTTGGTGATTCCGAAGGTCTCAATCCATTCTGATGTGTGCCTCAGAAGCATTGTGTGCACCTAACCACCAGTAGATCACCTATTAGCACCAGGAGAGCAGAGAGTGGGATCTGGCTTGATTCCCCACTCCCCTAAGTATGATGTAATTATTAGATTAGCTGTGTTTAGGCATTTAAACTATGCCCCTAATAGCCCCTGGTGTGTGGGATTCCCTTCAGATTTTTGCACAATCTTGCATTTCTTCTACTTGATTTTGGGTGATTTTCCTGCTTCCCCCACCCACACTGCAGCAATAGTAGAAAGGGGGGGGGGTAGAGAAGGGAAAAATCCATTGCACAAGCCACTTTCAACTTTGATGTTCACATAAGTACACACAACCACATATTGTTTTTTCTGTTTCATATGGCATATTCACCTAGTAACATCTCTGTTTCCAAATAATCTACTCTAGATAATGCACTGGTGTATCATTTTAAAAAGGAATCAGTATAGTGCTCAGTATGCCAAAGTCTTGAAGCATAGCTAGATGGGGGATTATGTGATTTTTTTCCAGTGTATATAGTTCATTTGTCTACAAATTAAGTAACTTTTAATATCCATCTAGAGTCAAAATTTAAATTGTTGTACAGGGCTTTCTTTGAAATCACATATGCATCTGAAATTCTCTTCTCTATATAGGTCTTAGATCAACAGTGATGAATTCAGCAGCAAAACTGGTTCACACGGTCACTTGAAGTGATTAGCTTCTTAGGTGTAGATTCTGGAATATTTGGCAGTGAAGCTAGTTTTTGTGATATTAATAAAAAATAAGTATTTCATCTAAGAGCATGAACTTGGCATTTTGAAGTATCAGAGTGAAGAGTTGGCATAGCCGCAAACTCATCTGATTGCCCTAAGGCAGGCCACTATTTCAGTCTCTAGTCTCAGCCCTCCAGTTATAGTATGAGGCAAAATAGTGCTGACCTAATTTACAGATTTGTTTTCAGAGCTGCCAAAATAATGTAAATGTTGAGGACTCCAGCTCCCATTCATCCCAGCCAGTCACGAATGATGGAAGTTGCAGTATAGCAGCGTTTGGAGTCATATTTCCCCATCCCTAGCCTAAAGTCACCAAGTGAACTCATGGCAGAGATTAAATTTAATCCACAGGTTTGCGTCCACGTGCGCGCACACACACAATTTTTTTTGATTTTGTTTTGTTGTATTCAATATTTTTTTATTTTGCTTTTTTTGTTGGGGAATTTTTTTGTGGGGGTCTGGCCTGCTTTTTTAAAAAAAAATCAATGTTTTATTTGCTTTGGGATATGTGTAGGTGTTCCACAGGGTGGGTTTTTTTTTTGGGGGGGGAGGACATAGTTTAGAGCATCATCAGCTTTCCACCTCCTGTGAAATAGGTATTTGATGCTGACCACAACAGTTTATTAGGTTTCTGTTTATGCCCTCAAGCTGCTTTAATTATCCTGTAAAAATGAATTGTAGTTAAAAAAAACCCCACCAAATAATATGATTCCACAAAATATTTTTTGAGATTCAAAAGGCACTCCTGTGTTTTAAGTTTCCTGCCAAATTAGCTGCTGTTTCCGTTATGCTGTGAACCGAGCCTTCATTACTATTGCTTATGATAGTTAGTTTAATGTTTACTTCTAAAAATGGTTTGTCCCATTTGCTATGGTGGTATTTAACAATGGGCACTGTTCTGCAGGAAGTTCTCCTGTTGAAATAAACACTGAATGCATAAAGGCAGCAATTATTCAGTTAAATATGTGGTTATCAGGCTGGGGTATCCAGTGGTCCCAAGGATAGTTATTTATAGTTTGAATTAAATAATCTTCTATTTATTTTCATCTGTACAGGAACTGTAATAATAAAATAATCAGAAACCACAATACAGTGATACCTTAGTTCTCAAACTTAATCTGTTCCGGAAGTCCGTCCGACTTCTGAAACTTTCGAAAACCAAGGTGTGGCTTCTGATTGGCTGCAGGAGCTTCCTGAACTCAAGTGAAAGCTGCATTGGATGTTTGGCTTCCAAAAAACGTTTGAAAACCAGAACACTTCTGGGTTTTCAGCGTTCGGGAGCCAATTTGTTCATCAACTAAGCCGTTTGAGAACCAAGGTTCCACTGTACTAACTATTAACTATGTTTGACCAAGATGAATGTGACAATATAATCAAATCTTTTTCAGTATCATAGGTTATAGTCAACTTACTTAAGTAATGAGTAATATATGATAGTATAGCCATTATTTGTGATCGGTCTTCTGGCATTCCACCTCTCTGTTCACTGAAACTGAAGATCACGTCAGTGCATGTATATGTGTGCATTTATATGTGTGCATATATGTGTAAGCGTGCATCTATAAAAACTCAGGTCTTTGTTTAGAAACTGACTTGACTCTGATCAAAATGGTAATGGTTCTCATTTTTGTTTAATGGGTGAATCAGTCATGTGTAGAGCAGGTAGCCAAAATGATGCCCTCCAGGTGTTTTGGTCTGAAACTCTATCAGCTTCAGCCAGCATGGCCAAAGATGATGGGAATTGTAGTCCAGCAACATCTGGAGGCCTCCCATCTTGGGTTTCCTTGCTGTAGACAAGGGCCATTTCAAGTATTACATTTTACAGTGAACTCTATTATACAGGTAACTCTCATTTTAGGCACATCCAATATGTGTGAGATTGCACACACCCACACACCCACACACACATATACACACCCACACCCACCCACCCACACACACACCACTGAATCTGGAAGTAACTTGGAAACATCATAAAAGACATCACTAAAAGGGCAGGGACAGAACAGGAACGGAAAGAGGTGTCTCACTTGCATGTGATTTCATGCAAATGCTCAACGTCTCAGAACACAAACCCCATGCGAATCGGGGGTTGCCTATACAGGCTTAAAATGTGTTTTATAGTTGTCTGTGCATTTATTAAAGGACGTGTTTTGAAGTATGATAGACCTACACACTCCTGGAACTTCTTGATGAGCTGTGACAACCAGCAGGAAAAACCAATAGAGGAAAACTCATTTTTCCTTGAAGTGCCCCCAAGAGGGTTTTTTTAAAAAAGAATTTTGAGCTATTCATCTTGCAACCTGTTTCAAATCTCTCTGTTTTGGGAGGTAACATTAGTGTCACCTAGGGGGGTAGGTCCTTTTCTGTTGTGGCACCAACCCTAAAGAGTACATTGTTAAGTGAGGTTTTCAGGCCTTAAGACTATACTGCTTTAGGCAGTTGGTGAAGACCTGGCTTTGGGGAAAAAAGGTTTTTGGTTAATTTGGTAATTTTTGCTATGTCAGTTCCATTTTCCTCTTGTGTTGCTAGAATTTGTTAAACAAGTTGGATATTGTTAAATGTATTAATTGGATTTTTAAAAATGGTTGATGGTTCTATTCTGTTTTTACCAATATTTGCTAGCTGCCTTGAGTTTATTTGGAGAATAGTTTGGATAGATTTAAAAAATCAATAAATCACAGGTCAACTTACTATATTGTATTATCAAGTACAAAGGAATCAAATAGTGAGATCATCCAAGGCAAATGTTTATTCAGGTGCAAAAAACCTCAAGTGAAATTATTCTCTGAAGGTGAAATGACCTGATTTTTATAGTGAAGTCAGAACTAATAAGATTATTCTAGTTTCTGTTTTACTTCTAAGTTAGAAAAATAAGATGGACAGGTTGCTCTAGAGACACCTGTACTATGATGGAAACAAAAATATAGATAATTGTGTATTGAATATGATGCTTGGAATAGTGCAAGAAATTCAGAAAAAATGGCCGTTTCCCAGGTGGGCAAAATCCATAGCTGTCAACATTTCCCTTTTTTAAAGGGAAATTCCCTTATTCTGAATAGGATTCCTCGCAAGAAAAGGGAAAAGTTGACAGCTCTGGCAAAATCCGATCATCTAGAATTTGGAATTGATTGGGAGAAGAGAGGAAGCAACAGACAACCAGGGAATGATCTGGACATGTTCTGTAGTTAACCCACCATGTTTTTGTTCTACCGGTTATCTATCTTTGCCTTTGCATATTTTACCCCATAATACTTTTCTGTATAGAAGAAATATAACTGATAGCTACTCCACTAGGACTTTCCAGAAGCTTTACTGACTTTCCATGGTGAATCAAAGTGCAATGAGCTTTCTGATTGTACAGAGTGAAGTTTTTACTGTGCTTTATCAGTTATATTGTATTGAGAAGCTTCTGAAGCAAGAAAGCAAAGGATTGTTTGCCGTAGGATTTGCTACAGTAGTGGCCAGTGTGGTGGGACAGAGCTGTGGAGCCAACTTCTCGAGACTGGTTTTGTTACAGCTTTTATGTGAGCAGAAGAGAGGTTGGGGCTGCCTGGACACGCCAGAGGAGCCAACCCAGCATTCCCAAAGGTGTGTCCACAGAGCCTCACCTCACCACTGCCTTGCCCACCCCAGAGATATTCAGGTAAACTGGTGTAGCTGGTGTCAGGATGGCAGCTCCACTGCTCTGCCTCATCTCGCCAATTAATACTGACTTGCAACACTAAAGAATAAATTACAGCTGAATGGTTCGTGTTCCAAGTCCCAGTGAAAAGGGCTGCTTTTTGAGTGTGTGCTGTACATAGTGATAAACAAATTTCTAGACTTTCTGTATGTGGAGGACATTCTAACAGGTTTCTTTACATATAGCAGCCCTTCCAGAGGTGGAGTTTTTGTCACATCTGTCTTGAACCTCCCAGTGGGTCCGTAGTGTTTCCCTTGCTCTTTCCGCTCACCTGTCCACTGCCCATACTTCTTGGCTGTTTCCAGTACCATCCTTCTTGCAGTGTGTGACCCCAAAATTTGCCAAATAAACTATTAAGACATATTAAATCTTGGAATCATAATATACCAATGTCAATATAGCTAGTCATGTTCACCCATAATATTTAGCTAGTCTAATAAAAGATGTCATTAATTATTTCTGTCCTAAAACAAAACAACAACAACAATCTTCTCTGTGCTCTACCAATGTATAATGTGCATTTGGTATGAACATAGGGAGAGGCTTTCACATCTAGTCTATATTTCTTCTAGTTTTTCTTAATTTCTTTTAGATTTTTGGTGTGCTAGTTTTAATGTGTTGGTTTTTTGCTTAGAATATTGTAAGCTGCATTAAGTTGCCGTGGCAAAAAAGGACTAATAGGATAATAATGATAATGGATTTTCAGTACAAGCCTTCTGGACCTCACTTCAGTTGAGAAAGACTTATGTTTGAAAATATCACAGAATGTGTGCTATTCTTACATGTCTATTTAGTTTGAAAAATGCTTCAATACAAACAGTTTCAAGGTTCACTTTTACATGTTATTATTATTTGCAAAAGTGAAGTTGGGGCATATGCTTATCAGTGCAGACAAGATAATTTGTCAACTGAAAAATTATATGTTTTGACTCTAGGTGATCTGTAAGTTATGCTCAGAGCAGATTCATTGAAATTAATGGGTTTAAGTAACTGAAGTCCATTGATTTTATATAGTCTATTCTTTGAATATGACTAAGTTGGATTTCATTTTCTGTGTTGGTAAATGGTAAAGGTAAAGGGACCCCTGACCACTAGGTCCAGTTGTGACCGACTCTGGGGTTGTGGTGCTCATCTCGCTTTAGTGGCCAAGGGAGCCGGCGTACAGCTTCCGGGTCATGTGGCCAGCATGACTAAGCCGCTTCTGGCGAACCAGAGCAGCACACAGAAATGCCGTTTACCTTCCCGCCGGAGTGGTACCTATTTATCTACTTGCACTTTGGCGTGCTTTCGAACTGCTAGATTGGCAGGAGCAGGGTCCGAGCAACGGGAGCTCACCCCATTGCGGGGATTCGAACTTCTGATCTTTTGATCAGCAAGCCCTGGGCTCAGTGGTTTAACCCACAGTGCCACCCATTGTTGGTACATATTGCTAAAAACAAAGAGATCATAGACATGTTACTGTAATTACATCTTCAGATGTTTTAGAATATTTATTGTGATGCATCTTGTGTAAGGGCCTGTAAGACAGAGTTGTTCCACCTGGCCTTTGGCTTGGAGCCAATTTGATTACCTCCCTCTCGTTCTTTTCCTTTTCCTTCTCCTCCTGCGATGAAGCTACATTTTAATGTTTCATTATTTTAATGTTGTATTTTAATTTTGTTTTTAAGTTGTAATCATTCAACTTGTTTTTATTATTGCTTGTAAGCCGCCCTGAGCCCGGCCTTGGCTGGGGAGGGCGGGGTAGAAATAAAAATTATTATTATTAATAATAAGAAAAAAACCATCCCAGATCTTATATTCATTTACATTTCAAATTAAGTGATTTTAATATTGCCCGCATACTCAACTGATTTATAATAAACAAATATTTCAGTTTGGGGGGAAACGTGGCTTTTATTCTCAACAAGTTAACCATTTATTTATGTTTGTTATAATTATTCATTGCTGCCGTAAACTCTTGTTTTCTGCAAAATATGCTGGTATGTTTTGAAAGCAACCATGGCTACTGTCTACTTAATTCCAATCCTTTTTTAAACCAAGTTTTATATTGTACATATTACCTCCGTATAGAAATAAATGTTAAAGGGTATGTTTGAATCGACAGTGTCTTAGAAATTGCTAGTTTTAAAATGAGTTTTTGGTGAAAAAGCAGTGAGAGATTATTGACTTTTGAATATATTTTTGCAAATTTTAGGAGGCGGAATTAAGGATGGGTAGACAGGCTCTGCGAATCTGGTGAGGTGATGGTAAGTGATAAAGGACTGTGCAGCAGCGAGGAATTGGTTATATCTAATAATCAGTTCTGTAGGAACTAATGAAAAAGCATTTCATCCCTATTGATATGCCTTGTTTCTGCTGTTGCATCTCTCCCTGTTCTCATGCTGTTTGTTTCCCCTTCCTCCTCATGCCAACTCCTCAGCTGCCAATTTATTTTATGTCACCTCCATTTTGCTGTTCATGAAAAGTAGCAGATTAGCATCCCCAAGAGAGGTCAATCCAGTTAAGAGTCTGAACCACCTGGTTTTTACTGTCCCACTTTCAATATTAATATTGAGCGTTTTTAGTACTGTCCATAAATTTTTGGGATAAAACCACTGGGAAGTTTTCCCTACTCTTTTTCCCCTTCACATCTCTCTTGTATGGTGTTCTCTCTTTCCCCACTAGGTGTACACTGACCAGTAATAATAAAATGATAATTTCTTAGAATGGGTATACACTATGGGTGTCCGCTGACCACAGGATTTTGTTCAGACCTTGATGATGTGCTTTGGGGGAAAACCTGCTTTCATTTGAAGTCCTTCAGAATCTTTTTTAATTGGGTTTGGAGTCCAGCTTCGCTTCAGGAAAAAAACAAGATTTTGTTTCCCTCACATCCTTCTTGACTATTACAGTGGTACCTCTAGTTGCGGACTTAATTCGTTTCAGGGTGCTGTTTGCACCCCGGAAATTCCGCAACTAGAGTGCCTTCTGTGCATGTGCGTGGCGCAATCGGGCGCTTCTGCGCATGTGCAAAGCGTGCAGATCATTTCTGCGCATGCGCGAGTGGCGAACCCAGAAGTAAACACTTCCGGGTTTTCCACATTAATAAGCTGAAAGTCCGTAACAAGAGCAGAACGCAACATGAGGTATGACTGTATAGGTGTATTTTTTTAAAAAAAGAAAACTCCCTTTTGACAGAAGTGGATAAGATTTGCAGGCATAGTAAACTCTCCAGAAATAGGCAGATTGATCCAGCAGCATTTGTTCTGGACATATATATATTTGTCCCAGAGTGCAGGGTGGATTTTGTTACAAAGTTTGAGGTGAAGAGTGAGCAGATCTTTGTTGGTTTGGTTTAGTAGGTATCTTTTCTTATGTAGTTCGTTTCTGATTAGGGATAGTTCAGTTCGTTTCAGGATCCTTTCGGTAGCTGGGGTTTTAGAGTGGAATTTAAGTTGGAAGCATGTGGGAATTAAGTTGTTGTCTCGGCAGTTGCGTAGGAACAAGAGATCACATAAGATGGTGGCTCTTCGGATTTCTAGTTTCTCGTAGGTTCTTGTCAGCTGGAAGGTTTCCTCCCCGTAGAGGTGAGATATTTGCTTTCGTAGATTTTCACAAGAACCTGCACTCTGGGACAAATGCAAACAACTAGCCGTTTGGAGAGCTGAAACGGAGTCCGCACATAAGACAGACACACACACCAACAAACTCCACAAACTAGAGAAACGCCAGAAGCCCAGCCACCCTCCACAACAACCCATGAAACAAACAGTACATAACATATCAGACAGGATCCTCACCTCAACTGAAACCAAAGTACTCTCCAAAGGTTTCAACTTTGCAGTCGCCCCGAGACGCATCCCCACGGAAAACATCATATGCGGAGTCGAAGCTAGCCTAACCAAAATCAACCCAGATGAAGCCAATAAAATCAGACTTGAAGTCACCAACATCCTCTGCTCCAGCAAACCACCCAGAAGCAATTTACACAAAGAAGAACAGAAAGCACTCACCAACCTGAGGAAAGACAACAACATAATCATTCTCCCAGCAGACAAAGGTAATGCCACTGTTGTGATGAACACATCGGACTACCAAGCAAAACTATCAAATCTACTCCAAGACCCTACCTACCAACCTATAAAAACAGATCCCACCACCTATCTGGAAAAAACCACCAAATCCAAAATAAAAGCCTCTCCTATCAGTGAAGAAATCCAGCTAAGAATCATCCCCAGAGAAAAATCATCCAGATGCCCCAAACTCTACGGTCTCCCCAAGATACACAAAGAAGGAACACCACTCAGACCAATAGTCAGCTCCATAGGCTCACCTCTACAAAATCTCGCTAAATTTCTCGCTAAGCAACTTCAGCCCTATGCAGAATCTATCGCTTCACACGTTACAAACTCCTTCCAGTTCATAGAAACAATAAAGAAGCAAAACCTACATCCCGACGACCTACTTGTGAGCTTCGATGTTGTATCTCTCTTCACACAAGTGCCCATTAATGAAGCCTTGACAGCCATTCAAAACAAATACAATCCCCCCGAATACATCCTGGACCCGACCAACCACTGCCTAACCAACACGTACTTCATCCACAATGGACAAAGATACAAACAGATAGAAGGAGCACCTATGGGATCACCCCTCTCACCGGTCATCGCAAATCTGTACATGGAACACTTTGAAACCAATGCTTTAGACAAGTCAGAACACAAACCCAAACTTTGGCTCAGGTATGTTGACGACACCTTTGTAATTTGGCCACACGGGAAGAAAAAACTAGATAGCTTCCTCACACATCTCAACAGCCTACACCCCAAAATACAATTCACTATGGAAATAGAAGCCAACAACCAACTTCCCTTCCTTGACGTCCTAATCTACAAAAAACCTGATGGCTCCCTAGGACACACTATCTACCGGAAAAAAACACACACCAACCGCTACTTACATGCACAATCACACCACCACCCTGCACAAATAAACTCCGTAGCCAAGACTCTCATCTCCAGAACCAAACGCCTGGCTGACAAAGACCACTTGACAACTGAGTTACAGAATCTTTCAAATGTGTTAATCGCCAACGGATACCAGCAAAACAGGGTTACGAAGCTAATCCAAAAAGAAACACCCCCCAAAAAGCAAGACACAGAAGAAAACAATGGCATGGCCCTCCTTCCTTATATCAAGGGCACTACAGATAAAATTAGCAAAATCCTCCATAAACACAATATCAAAACAGCCTTTTGCACCAACCAAAAAATAGCCAATATCCTCAGAAACCCCAAAGATAAAATCCAGTTAGAAAACCAAGGGGTCTATGAAATACCCTGCAAAGTCTGCCCAGCCACGTACATTGGACAAACAAACAGACGAATAAATGCACGTATCGCAGAACACAAGAATGCCGTCAAAAAAGAAGAAAAAACTTCCTCTCTTTACCAACACATGAAAGAAACAGGACACGAAATTAATTTTTCAGATTCCAAATTGCTCTTTAACATGGAACACCACCACAAGAGAATAATCATGGAAGCCATCGAGATAGAGAAACACCCTCACAACATGAACAAGCGTGACGATACGTCCCGCCTGCCAGACATCTGGAAAATAGCCCTCCCCACAAAAACCGACACCAGAACCAGAGGCACACAGAACGCCATCTCCAATCAACCACACCAGACCCAAACCCAGACCCTCTCCACAGATAAATTACAGACACCATCCAGTAGCCAAACCATAGTGGCACTTCCGGATGCTGCACCCCCCTGCAATCCCTACACAGATCTGGCTGGCACAGGGCACAAAACCACAGCTCGCCCCTATACACGAAGCCAAGCCAGAGCACAACTAAGTGCAGTACAGCCATCTTCTCAGAAAAAACTCTTCACAAGGTCAAGAGGTCAAGACACGAAAGCTTTAGCAACTAATCCACACCTAATGACCCTCCTAAGTGGTACTCAGAATATCACTCAAGAAATCACTCAAGATATCCCTCAAGTAATTAATGAACAAAAGAAGAAAAGACACACTAACCTGGGAACTTCCTCTCTGCCCAGAACGTTGGAGGCTATACACCACACCCTCCACAGTATTTATAGGAACTCAAACACTGAGATCCTGCTCTGTTCCAGTAACAAGAAGCCGAAAGCACCAGCCTGAAGATGACGAGTGAGACCTCGTCGAAACGTCGCCTAGACACCCCAACTCTTACACGGGAAGACACCCGAAGACACCAAAACCTACATATATATATATATATATATATATATATATATATATATATATATATATATGCTTTCGTAGATTTTCACGGGTACAGGAATGTAGGAAGTTCCCAGGTTAGTGTGCCTTTTCTTCTTTTGTTCATTAATTACTTGAGGGATATTCAAATTGATTCCAAATTGCTCTTTAACATGGAACATCACCACAAGAGAATAATCATGGAAGCCATCGAGATAGAGAAACACCCTCACAACATGAACAAGCGTGACGACACGTCCCGCCTGCCAGACATCTGGAAATTAGCCCTCCCCACAAAAACCGACACCAGAACCAGAGGCACACAGAACGCCATCTCCAATCAACCACACCAGACCCAAACCCAGACCCTCTCCACAGATAAATTACAGACACCATCCAGTAGCCAAACCATAGTGGCACCTCCGGATGCTGCACCCCCCTGCAATCCCTACACAGATCTGGCTGGCACAGGGCACAAAACCACAGCTCGCCCCTATACACGAAGCCAAGCCAGAGCACAACTATTTGCAGTACAGCCATCTTCTCAGAAAAACTCTTCACAAGCTCAAGAGGTCAAGACACGAAAGCTTTAGCAACTAATCCACACCTAATGACCCTCCTAAGTGGTACTCAGAATATCACTCAAGAAATCACTCAAGATATCCCTCAAGTAATTAATGAACAAAAGAAGAAAAGGCACACTAACCTGGGAACTTCCTCTCTGCCCAGAACGTTGGAGGCTATACACCACACCCCCTCAACAGTATTTATAGGAACTCAAACACTGAGATCCTGCTCTGTTCCAGTAACAAGAAGCCGAAAGCACCAGCCTGAAGATGACGAGTGAGACCTCGTCGAAACGTCGCCTAGACACCCCAACTCTTACACGGGAAGACACCCGAAGACACCAAAACCTACATATATATATATATATATATATATATATATATATATATATATATATATATATATTAAAGGAAATATCTATAACTTCTTTATTTTTGGAATAATGTTATTAAATTTCTATGGGAGTGAATCCTGCCACATTTCAGAAGGATAGTAGCAGTAGCTTTTTCCACAAGGTCTGCCTTCACAGCTGTGGGTTAAGTAAAAAAGAAAAAGATTTATTTCTTTATTTTTTGTGGGCAATTGATCTGAAGTAGCAGATATGAGAGAGGCACCCCTAGGAAAGAAAGCTGTCAAATTTTAAAGAAAGTTTTTGATTGTGGGGGAAGAGAGTAAAAGGGAGCCACTTTCCTCACTGTGATTTCATTAGGGGGACCAATTCAGTAGTGTTAGGTAGGTGCCAACAGGAGTTTTATTTGAAGAGTAGCCGGGTGTGTTCCATCTCACGGACCCTTAGTTCCCCACTTTAAAACCTCCATAACTGCATGTCCAAGTTGCTTTTTATGTGGAGGGGAGCATGAGAGGGGGAGAGAGAACAAGAGCTGCTGTGATTCCTCAGTTTGGGACACCTTATACAGATGCCACTTGACCTCAAACAAGCCCAGAATCCCTCCAAAGCACCTGACATCAGTTGAAATTCATCCAAATCTGCTCCACGCCCCAGTATACACACAAGTGGAGATTCTTTCCTATTTATTCAACCTACATTATCTGCACATAGTTCTTATAAAGGGCTTATGCCCCCTTCCCATCGAAGAGCCTTTATGCTCACGAGATTAAATGCCTTCCCCTCTGCAGTGACCAAAAGTAGATTCTCACATACCCCATATCAAGCCTGTCTGTGTGCCTGCAACCAAGAAGTACCTGATTCAATGGACCACATTCTCTTAGATTGCTCTCCACATAGTAGAACTCTCCAACAGATGCTGAGCAAAATGTTGGACCTCGGGTCTATAACTCCGAGAAGATGTCAAATGAGGTTTCTCCTGGCAGTTTGGGACAAAGATATCACTGCTTTAGTAGCTTCCTTTTTAGCCACAATTTTACCCGAAAGGGTTCCCAACGAACCATCATTTCGGGGAACAGACAGGGCAATACCTAAGTGCCCACGATCGCAGTGTGACCTTACGACCTTCGACAGCTTCACCCTTGTCCTTTTAATTATCCCAGTGATTTGAAATGTTTTATACTGTGATGCCAATAAAGGTATTTGATTTGAAGGGCTTATGCAGACATAACATTTGTGATCCATTAAATATTGAGAAAAGAAATAGTGACTACCAACGTCACTCAGTTAACTTCATGGATGAGCATGACATTTTACAAGAATCTTGCAAGATAATGTTATCAAGTCTGCACTCCGCCCTAGCAAAAAAATTATGACTAACTAATTTTAGTAACTGGCAAAATGAGCTAGCTCTTAAAACACAAGTATAATTCGAACCTTTTATTTGTTTTATCAAAATGTATTTGAAGGAAATGCAGTCTTGTTATTCTTAATTTTTAGCTCGTTAATAGGGGGCTGCATTTAAATAATTATTACAGAAGACTAGTCCCATGACCACTTAACTGGGTGTAAGTGCCGTTGAACTCATTGTCTGAGTTCAGTATTTGGACAGGGATGGTCAAGTAATGATAATAATAATAATAATAATAATAATAATAATAATAATAATAATAATAATTAATAATAATAATAATTTATTACTTATACCCCGCCCATCTGTCCGGGCCTTCCCAGCCACCCACTGGTGGCCCATGGAGCAGAATGTGTTTTGTGAAGCAAATAATGTCTCCCAAGTCTGACTGGGCTCTTAGGTGCAGAGGCGGCCCATTTCTCCACCTCAGGCGAAACAAGAATTAATGCTGCCCCCGCTTCCACCACCAGTGCCCTGTATCTTGCAAATTTCTCTGAGAGCCTGAGCATTCCACAAAGGATTGCTGCTCGGCTTCTTACCCCGGGGGCAAGGAAGCCAAGTGGCATCATTGTGTGCAGGAACACCCTGGTTCTCAAAAAACTTGGCGAGAGCCAGGGCATTCTGCATGGTGTTGCCACTCATCTTTTCTGACGGGGGGGGGGGGGATTGTTCTGGTGGCAGCGGAAACAGTTGGGCAAGGCTGCTGTGACATATTGCAGAGCTTTTGAATACATGTGAAGGGGATTCTGTGGTAAAACAAACGTTTGTTGCCTGTATTTCTGCGCGGAATACAAACAATATAGAAGTTCTTCATTTCTAATTTTAACTCTCAGTTGTTTTATTTTTAAATAGTAGACTTGCCGTATTCCAATTCCCTCAAACTGGGTGGCCTAATTTGCATGTAATGCAAATTGTTTTCTAATTATGCACATTTTCCTGTGATTTTTTTTAAAAAAGAAGTTTGTTTTTTTTAAAGTGTGAAAATACAACTTGTCTGCAACAGGGTAATGTAGCACAGGTTTTTTGTGCAACTGAGTATGTACTAGGTTTCGACTGGAAGTGGTCAAGAAAGGACAATTTAATAGGCTGACTTGCTGGAAGCTAAAGGGTGATTTGCAGGAAGGATTTTTGGCTGAAAATCCAAATCAGCCTAATTGCTACCCTGCAATATCAGTGTTTTATATCGCTCAACCACAGGCCTCTGCTCACAATGTTGGATTATGCTGGTGTTGCTTATTCTCAAGGCCATTTTAAAAGTTTTTTTTTTTTTAAGAAATTTCCACATGAAGTAAGGCCTGAGTTCGAAAAACAATGAAGTCACGTTGCTACTTTTTGTTTGGTGAGGGAGCATGCTGCTGATTAGTAACAGGTATGCTAAAATTATTGGTCTCTCCACCATTTTATATAAGCAGCTGTCGCTTTCACCCAAGGTGTGGGGAATTTTAAAAGGAACTTGGAAGTTCCATCTCCAGGCAACTGAATTGTGACTCTTGTTTTTCCTTTATGGATATAGCTACTCCTTTTTCATGTCAGTTACAGCCGTGATTTCTGTCATTGGCTACAACAACAAAGGTGGGAGAGGGCTTATATATCACAAAATGATTTTGCACATTCTTCTTATTTCTGATTCTATAAGAGCTATCAACTTGCTTTATATATACAAAAACTGGGAATCTAGCCTTGCTAATAGGGTTAAATGGGCACCAGCTTGCAAAGCTGAGCCAGCTGGACCATATGTCAAATATTGTTAATAGGGGGGGGGGGGATTAATGAAGCAGTATTTTATTTTTGTTTTTACAGTCCCATAATAGAAACATGTTCTAGAAAACTAGAAAAAGACAAAAGATTTATCTAAAAGTTGGTACTTGGTATCCCACATTCCTAAATGTAGCAAATATGCAATTAGATCTAAGTTGTGTATTATTAGACTTCTCTAATACACACAGGAATGAATTATGAGGAACCATATATCCTGTGAACCAGGACTAGAATTTCACTAATATGGTAGATGTGAAATCATATAGCCATGGTGGTGTTCGGATATTTTTCATGTCTGCAAAGAAACTGGATTCTAGATTCAAAGTTCCATGGAATTTCTCACATTTGCACCGAGTTATAAAGGTTTGCAATATACCGTATTTTTCGTCCCATAGGACGCACCGGCTCATAGGATGCACCTAGTTTTTTTGGGTGGAAATAAAGGAAAAAGTTTTTTCCTTTATTTCCCCCCCCCCCAAAAAAAAACAAGGTCGGGGAATCCAAACCATGTCGGGGAACAGTGGGATGGCGGCGCTGTGCCTCCCCGCTGTCCCACGAGCTTGTGGGGCTGCCCGATGTCTGCCCGAAGTGTGGGGCGCTCTGCTTCAGCGCGCTCCGTGCAGCAGGCTGCTATCCGCAGCCTAGGGAGCCCTGCAGGAACACCCACAGGGCAGCCTAGGCTGTGGATGTCTGTCCGAAGCGCAGGGCGCTCTGCTTTCAGCGCACCCCACGCTCCGGGCAGCAGGCTGCTATCCGCAGCCTAGAGTGGGGATGGACTATTACCGTATTTTTCGCCCTATAGGATGCACTTTTTCCCCTCCAAAAATGAAGGGAAAAAATGAATAGCAGCCTGCTGCCGGGCGTGCGGGTCCCACAGGACTCCCTCCGCTGCGGATAGCAGCCTGCTGCCCGGCGCGCCCTGAAGCAGGGCTCCCTCGGCTGCGGATATCTGCCCGGCGGCGAGACGCTCTGCTTCAGGGTGCCCCGCACGCCCGGCAGCAGGCTGCTATTCATTTTTTCCCTTCATTTTTGGAGGGGAAAAAGTGCGTCCTATAGGGCGAAAAATACGGTAATAGTCCATCCCCACCAGGTGGCCTGTAACCTTTCATGGTATGCAGTTGTTCAGGATAGTACTAGTCGGTATTTGTAAGAGTGATGACTGATAAGAGCAGCGCTGAAACCACTGTGGTACCAGGATGAGCTTTTCCACATCAGAAATTACTTTCCCAAACGGAATAAGGGGTTTTGAAGTTCCTTGGTTTATTAGTTGTCCCTTGGCCTGCCCCTCAATCTTTTTGATTGCTTCATTTGTTTTTCAAGTTTCCTTTCCTGGAGTTGTGTCTACAACTAGGAAAAACAAGACACATTGAATGTTTACATCAGTTAGACTTGCGGTATTAAGGAAACTTCGACAAAAAACACTGTCCAAATTACCGAGGAAAAGAAGAAATTGGGTGCCTTGATATTCTGATTTCTATTCTATGAATTCCATAATTCGGCAGTGCCAATCAAATATTTTTAATCCGCATGGATTTAGGTACATATTGAGATCATACTTCTCTCAGTAATGTGTATCAGTTTATTAACTTAGTATGCAGACCCAAATACTGAGGGCAGATCGATTTCCAGCCTGGAACAGGCACAGCATTTGGGCTCGGTACTATCACACCACAATAGTAGGGCTGGTTCAGAATCCCCTCTACCTCCCACCTCTGGTTTCAGCACTTTTCATTGGCTGCTGCCTACCCACATGTTCGACAGGTGGAAGGGGGACCTCTACACCAGCTGGGGGATGCTGCAGTCAGCTTTGCAGTTAAGGGTTGGAGGGCTTGGATGGAAGGTTAAGTTTCTTCAACCCAACGCCCAGTGCAACAAAAATTGGCACAGATTGCTCTGTTAAAAATGTTGACCTATGTAGGCAGCTACAAACTTACTTGGGAGCTAGCCCCAGTGAATGTAGTAGAACTCAGTGACTAAGCATGCGTAGGATTGAGCCACACAGTTCTTTCTGTGCAACCTGTAAATTAGTTGAGTTAGGATACAGTGGTGCCCCGCAAGACGAATGCCTCGCAAGACGGAAAACCCGCTAGACGAAAGGGTTTTCCGTTTTGGAGGTGCTTCGCAAAACGAATTTCCTATGGGCTTGCTTCGCAAGATGAAAATGTCTTGCGAGTTCCTGCGGGTTTTTTCCCTCCCCCCCCTTTTTCCCAAGCCGCTAAGCCGCTTAACAGCTGATCCGCTAAGCCACTTATCAGCTGATCCGCTAAGCCGCTTAACAGCTGATCCGCTAAGCCGCTTATCAGCTGATCCGCTAAGCCGCTAAACCGCTTATCAGCTGATCCGCTAAGCCGCTAATGGGCTTGCTTCGCAAGACGAAAAAACCGCAAGACGAAGAGACTCGCGGAACGGATTCTCTTCGTCTTGCGAGGCACCACTGTATTTTTGATTTACAGCTCTTGGACCCATCCACACATCTAAAGCACATTTAAAACACATAACTTTTCCCAGTGCTTTCCCCCCCTTTAAAAATGTTTAGGGGTACTCTCATTTTCTTACTCATATTGAAATACTGCCCCTCCATGAGGGCAAACTTAGATTCACAAAATGTTTAGGGGTATGCGTATCCAAGCGTCCCCCCAGAAAATAAGCACTGGCTTTTCCCAGCAAGTCCTGGAAATTGTAGTGTTTTAAGGGTGCTGGGAATTGTAGCTCTGTAGGGTCTAAGTTACAGTTCTCAGGATGTGCATTAAATGTCATCTGCAAATGTGCTTTAAATATATGGCGTGAAATTAAGAACAATTAAATCAGAGCATTCTCTGTCTAAAGGTTTGTGGATGGCAACCTACCGTATTTTTCAGCCTATAGGACGCACTTTTCCCCCTCCAAAAATGAAGGGGAAATGTGTGTGCGTCCTATGGGGCGAATGCAGGCTTTCGCTGCACCGACCCCTCTCGCTCTCCAGGCTTCAGGAAGCTCTGCGCAACCCTTGGGAGACCAGCACGACTTCGCGCCGGGCTCCCAAGGGCTGCGCAGAGCTGCCTGCAGTCCCAGGCTTCACACAGCTCTGTGCAACCCTAGGGAGCCCGGCGCGAAGTCGCGTCGCTCTCCTGAGGGCTGCACAGAGCTGCCTGCAATCCTGGGATTCGCGCAGCTCTGCGCAACCCTCGGGAGCACGGTGCGAAGTCGCGCTGCTCTCCCGAGGGCTGCGCAGAGCTGCCTGCAGTCCCGGGCTTCGCGCAGATATCCGCAAGCCTAGGGAGACCGACGCGACTTCCCGCTGGGCTCCCTAGGCTTGTGGATAGCAGGCTGTTCTGGGGGCTGGGGTCGGGGGAAGCTCGGGCTTCCCCTGCGCCAGCCCCGCGCCTGGGGGGGGGGGAAATAAATTTTTATTTCTTTATTTCCCCCCAAAAAATACTAGGTGTGTCCTACGGGGCGGTGCACCCTATGGGGCGAAAAATAAGGTATATTTCTTACTTCACGCTTAGGAGAAATATTCTCGGAGCCCATAAAGATGCCATTTTATGCCCTCCAGTTTATTTTTCTAAGCACATATTGACTGTATGCCTTATGAAGTGCCTTGTATAATGCAGCAAGACTTCTACTATCTAAACTTTTCTGATCCAAAAGACTGTTTTTATTATCTAATTCCCATACAACCAATTGCCAAGCAAACTCTTGTGTCAATAGCTGTTGCCTTTGTCTACAATTCTGATTAGAAGTATGTCCTTTATTACCCATCCTGTCCTCCTTATTTACCCACCTTTGGATAATTGAGGCTATACTGCAATATAAAATACATTATTTATAGCCAAGCTGTTTTTTTAAACAGCGTCTGGCCAGTTTTTACCCTTATAGAAGTTACTGTTTGACTTGTTTTGTTAAGTGCAGTAATGCAAAAATGTGGATGGAAAGCTTACATTTGAGAGACGTAAAAATAATTAGAAATGATATTGTTACTTTGAGGAATACTCTGAGGCTGGACAATGAAGTGGCTTAGAAGAAGGTGTACGTGATTAGGGAATTTTGCAAGCTAAGAGGGACAAAACTTATTTTTGGTGTCTGATGCATCCAGGTATCACTTCCAGATACTACATGAAACTGGCCTCCTACCCATATCAGCATGCCCTAATGCTTTGTATGTGGGGCTGCCCTTGAAGATGGCTTGGGAGCTTCAATTAGTGTGGAATGCGGCTGCCATAATTTTTATCAGTGCAGCCAGATGGTATCGTGTTACACTGAACAAATCGTATTGTCTGCCCTTTTGCTTCAGAGTCCTGGTGCTTTCCTTTAAAGCCTGAAAGAGGTGAAGGAGCACTTTTGCCTCCCTGTGCCTTAAGATCTTCAGAGCAGGCTCTGCTTCATGCCCCACGTCAGTTCCATGCTGGTGCAGGATGGGCCCTTCTCTGTGATGGCACCGCGGCATTTCCCTCCTAAATAAGGCAGGCAGCTTCTCTGCTATCATTTTGGCCCCAGGTGAAAACTTACTTGTTTGCTCAGGCCTTGTAACCATGACTGTGTGGTTTACCCAGTTGCTTTTATTTTAGGTGCCTATGTTACTAAATTGTTGCTTTTTTTTTGATGCATTTGTTATTAGTGCATTGCTAGTGTTTGTGTTTGAAATTGGTTGTTGTGGTGGTTTTGTCGTACCCTACCCTGGTATCAAAATCGATGAAGAGTGGGTTACACAGATACAAATAAATGTTACTCAGGCTGGAATCAGAAATAGATATTGGCATGAAATGGAATTATTGCCTGTCATGTGCATTATCATTTCTTCTTTCCACCCCCCCCCCCACTTGTCGCCTTTGGATAAACATGATCTGAAGCGCTGCAATATCCTGCAAAACCTGCCTGCCAGAGACCATTATGCCTCTCCTCTACCACCTTGCAACTCTCTGAAACAACTAGAGAATACCCCTCCAGCCTCAGGGAAACAAGTGCACTGGAAAACTACATATCTAGGGCACAAGCCCTGTTCAGTGTAACCAGAATTTCGATAGGCCAGTACTCAACTCTGTTTTGATGAACTGTAAAAAAAAAAAAAAGTCACGTGAAAGAGCGGGTGGGTTATTGTTGTTGATGTTAGCAGTAATACTGGTATGCCAGTAATGCGGTGGCTGTTCGAATGTGCAGCTGAGCATAGACTACAAGAGCCAAGTCTTGTTCATGTTTCATTCTTTAGTGCCTTCTGGCTCCACCCTGTTCTTCTCTGTTCAACTGAAATCATTTTTCCGTGTTTCGTGTTAGCTGCTGTCTGAAGCTAGTAGTCCTGCTCAGAAAACAATCATTTTCATAGCCCTAGCAACATTTAAAAAAAAAAAAAAACACCTGTTGGATTTATTCATCTGTTTCCCTTTTCTGAAAAGGAAAAGCAACAGGCTGGGAAAGTTATGGTGCTGATGATTTAGAAAGGATTCACTATTCACTATTTTTGGCACAGCGCCCTAATCAGAGTTGTAGAATTTTGCACCAAAAATAACGAGGGGTGAATCTGAAAGATGGATAGGTAGATGAATTAGTCTCAGGTAACATATGTCTGAGTATTTACTTGGAGATGGCTATACACTTGAGGCTATAATCCTTTCCTAAACACACCTGGTAGTGAAGCCCATGGAACTCAGTGGAACTTATTTCTGAGTAGATAGATCTGTTTGCATTAGATTAGGAAGTCAGTGGCTTAATACCAGGGATATAGAACTGGTGGCCTTCCAGAAATGGCTACAACTCCCAACACCATCACTTGTTACACACATTGATCATTGACATCCAGCAGACCGCAGATTCCGCACCTCTGCTTTAGACCATCAGTGTTAATATTTCCGCATCTCTTAAGATGTACTTAACAGTAGTTCATGCTTTTGTCCCTTATTAGCATAGCTTTGGTTAAGTGCCCACTTTCCAATGGTAGCCGGCTGTTACTTAGTAAACAGAAACGCTTTAGCAAATACAGTACTCATGCATTGGGCTTTCCCCCTTCTGTTTCCACAAATAGTGCAACCCAGCCCACACACAATTCATTGTGTTGTAAGCTGCTTAAACACAGAGCAGTTTCAAAAGGAGAGTTTTTATGATGGAGCCTGTGGATGGTGGTGTGAGTGGTAGAAAAGAAAGCTGCTACACAAGCAATCTGCAGCAACCTTCTTTGGATTGGGCCCGCAGTGATTAAAGCTAGTGTAGTTAGGCTGCAGTCCCTGTACATACATACCTGGGAATACATCCCGTTGAACTCAGTGGGTCTTATTACTTAGGAGGCATGAGCAGGATTGCAATGCAGTAATTGAGATCCCCATTGGCGTAATGTAGTGGCTAGGAGTTGAGCCAGGAGGTCCCTGGTTCAAATCTTACCCCTGCCATGAATTGAGGGGCAAGCCACTTTTCTCTTGGCCTTGGCTTCAAAACTGCCACGGGGGGGGGGGGGGACAAGAAAAGTGGCCTGCATTACAGGATTGTTGTGCTAAATAGTATACGCAAATCACTTCAGACACTTGAAAGGTGTTATATAGGCATTAAGTAGTATTCTATTTTTACCGCACAAGATGTAGAAGAGAGTAAATAAGAAAAAGCATGGGATTAGTGCAGAGAAAAAGAAGTACAACTATACTTAAGAAACCTCTGTTGGTAAAATTGAGAGATTGCCACCTGACTGCAAACAAGCATAGTTAAAATGATTTTTAAAACACTGAAGTGTGAATATTATCCTCACTATGTAATTAATTTTCTTTACTCAAGATAATAAATCAGGAATTACTCCAGTATTCTGTCACCTTGCTTTTATGAAGAACTGCTACCAATTTTAGAAATATTTTTATCAAAGTAAGTTTTTATTTACTTATATAAGTTAGCAGCAGAGAGATTAAAACATGATGAACAATTTTTCAAATTTTAAATGGGGGGAAGTATTTGATCCCCTGCTAAATTTGCCCATTTGCCCTCTGATGAAGAAATGACCAGCCCATAATTTTAATGGTAGGCTTATTGTAGCTGTGAGAGACAGAATAACAACAGGAAAACCCTCAGAAACCCAGAAGACAGAAGTCACGCTTCTGCTACATGTACTGGTTTTCCTGAGTACCTCATAGGGTAACCACTTACACATCACCAACAAAGAGGAAATGCATTGCCAAAAAAAGGAATAGATTTTTGCATAAAATTAGTATAGGGTAATTTATTATACAGGTTTCAAAATGACTGTAATTTAAATAGAAATACAATATAGCTCACTATAGAGGGAATGAGTGTGATCAGGTAACCTTTGCACATGCTCATTGTTCTCTCTAGGTCTGAGGCTCTGCAGGGATCCTTTTTGCTTTTCCTTCTTAAGGGTCTGTATATTTAAACAGAACTTGGACTGGATGGGCAGTCCTCCAGATCAAGAATTGGGGAATGATCCATAACTGTGTTCAGGAAGCTGATTAAGCACATTCTTAACTCTCGCAGAAATAGGAGAAAATTACTTCTGAATAAATACTTACAAGACTGAGCTGCAAATCCTAGTGTGTTCACTGGGGCTTACTGTATAGTAAGTATGTTTAGGATTGCAGTCTCAAGTACTTAATGTTGGTTGAGCTGCACACGTAATTTTAGCAGTTGTCTTCAATGTATAGAGACAGCATGATTTAGATGCCGGTTTAAGTCAATATACCGCATATCAAGTTGCTGAAACATGGCATTCGTGTCCTCCTCCTATCCTCACTAACAATTAATTACTATAGTTGCTCGTTAACATTTCTTCTGTTTTAAAGTCTACAATGAAACTTCATATTTTCATACGGAATACTGTATAATTTAGTGAGTTTTTTCAAAAACAAAACCAAATGCTTGAATTGCATAATTTTTAAATTCAATATTATTCCCCCCCCCCCCAATTTTTGATGTTGTCTTGCAGGAAACTGGTAAAGGGCTTTAGCAGCTGTTAAATTAGTGTGGAATTCACATCACTGTTAGACTTATCTTCATGTCCTATTTGCTGCTTGATGTGTATCAAGACTTCCTGTTGTATCAAAATGCAGTGGAATCTGAACCACTGACTAAGAAGCATATGCTGGAACAGCCTCTGCATGATTGATACTTCACATTCAGGCAATAATGCCTAAGGCCACTGATCATGTTATTAATATAAATTAAATAGAGATTCCAACCCTCAGGTGAAAAATACACTTAAATTCCATCATATAAGAAAGGTACACATGTTTATCAACTGCTGCTCTTCTGTTGGTGTTGCTTGGTATAAATTGCCTAGTCCCTTTGACTCAATATTCATGTCTACTGTAATGGTGGAAAGGGACATTCATAACTATATATTAGGGCTGGGCGATAACAGGTTTCCAACATTGCAGTGTATCGCCAGCCAAACATAGCGGTTTGGCGATATACCGTGCTGTTGAAAAGACAAGGTGCATTGGCCTCTGTCTGCGAGACACCAAGGTGAAACTGCCCCAGCTCTCACCTCCAGAGCTGAGGCGGTTTCACCCAGGTGCTTGCCAGCTGGACAACGCAGCATCAGCTGGGGATCGGGAACGTTCCCCCTCTCCAGCTGAAACAGCCCCCGTGCTGTCACTGCTCAATCAAGCAGTTTAAAGATGCAGAGGGAGGAACAAGCTGTATTGATGCCTCGCTGATACAGCTTGTTTCTCCCTCTGCGTCACTTGAGGGCAGAGTGGGATGGAGGTTTCACTCAGCGATATATTGCGGGTGAAGCCGCCACTGCTCCTGAGTCCCTCTGCTAGCAGGGCCCGCTGGAGGAAGGAACTCTTGACTCCCTCTAGCAGAGGGTCTGCTTCTCATCCCGGTCCTGGGCAATATATCAATATATTGCCCAGGCCCCCCCCCCCATATACATCCCTTAGATCGGACTGGGAACTTTGTTGATCCAGTGGTCCAGATCTTTATCTCACCAGATACCCATAGGCAAATTTTGTCAGATGGGCGGGACCAGCCACCTTTCAGTCATGTGACATCATAATTATGCTCAGCTGACTGATGGTTGGCAGTCTTGCCTACCTGTCAACGTTGGTCCACAGGGATGTGGGAAGAAACTAATGAGTGAGGCAGCAACTAGTAAGCTTGAGCCCTCCACTCCCCATCCGATGTGCAGAGTTCAATCTTGCTCTCTGCAGGGGTTAAATCCTACAGTTTTGCCTGTAGGAGTAGACAACACAGGATTGAACCCTGCACATCAGAGTGATAGTTAAAAGGCCTGCTGAAAACTTTTCTGTTCTGCTAGGCCTAAAGGTAAAGGTACCCCTGACCGTTAGGTCCAGTCGCAGGCGACTCTGGGGTTGCGCTCTCATCTCGCTCTATAGGCCAAGGGAGCTGGCGTTTGTCTGCAGACAGCTTCTGGGTCATGTGGCCAACATGACTAAGCTGCTTCTGGCGAACCAGAGCAGCACACGAAAACGCCGTTTACCTTCCCACCGGAGCAGTACCTATTTATCTACTTGCACTTCGACGTGCTTTCAAACTGCTAGGTGGGAAGGAGGTGGGACCAAACAACAGGAGCTCACCCCATCGGGGGGATTTGAACCACCGACCTTCTGTTCAGCAAGCCCTAGGCTCAATGGTTTAGACCACAACGCCACACGCCAGGCCTATGCAAGCAATTAAGAGTCTGCCCCCCACAATGGTCTATTGAAGTTTGTTTTTAACCTTTCATTATGTTTTATGGTACAGTATATACTGATAGGGGATTTTTAAAATGGGAAGTGTTGATGTCATAACCTAAACTAACTTGTTTTTTCTTGGGTTGTAAATACTTCCCTTAGCACCTAGCTAGTGCTACTTGCTGCTTAACTTTCTGTCCACACAGACTGATTGGTAGACGCTAGGCACAGACTATCAGTAATTTGTTCTGTACATCACCTAGTAAAGCAAGTCCATTCTGCATTACAGATGTTTTGTGTGCGTTGTGAAATGTCTATGTACAGCTGGTTGGACAATTGTTGTTGTTTTTAAAAAAGTATAATAAAATTTAGGTTATGAAATTTACACTTAAAATTATTTGAACATAATCATATATGCCCATTTCTTTTCGTTTGAAGAAGACAAATAGGGTTTACATTTCAAAGGAGGGTTAAGTGACTAGGAATGCATTAATGGCTTGCTTTCATGCAGTGGCATTTTTTTGCAGATTTCTGTAACAAGCTACTCTCATTCATAGCTACAGCTTAGGTGCTTGTAAAACCACTCTACAAACGTAACAAATGTTTTAGGTCACTGTGCTGTCTTTGGAATTGTGCATATTTTAGGTGTATAGCCTGTGATCACACTTTTTTGTGTTGATGCTGATGAGCAAGACAAGCTTATTAACTTGTAAAGCATAAAAAATACTTGTTTTAAAAGAGCAAGTGACTTTTATTTGCTGTTTACATAGAGCATATTTCAGAAGAGTAGGCATATTATTCTGCAGACAAAAACCAATGTGGTACCTTTGGAGTTGGTGATTTCTTGTAATAAGATGCTCCATAGGCCCTTCTGTTTATGAGCTTTCACAGGATCAGAACAGAAAATAATGAAAGTGCCAATAGTATGTTTGGCCACCAGAGGTCTCCTGTTCCCTTCTGTAGAAAACTATAAAACTGGAGAACATCATTCAGATTTCGTCCTACGCAAAAAAAAAAGAATGGCATGAGTAAAGTGTGATGTCACTGCTTTCCTGAAGATTTCTATTCAGGCAAACCTGCATGACTTGCACATCTTGGCTAGAGCAAAAGCATGTCTCATACTTGCTACCTAAAACTGAAACTCCGCATGAAAACATTCCCGTCTTCAGATTTCCCTAGGTATGACTGATTGTCACATGTATCTAAGAGAGATTTGTATAGCCATTCATCTCCATTATGAATGAATAGTGACAGAGCATAGTGATGCTTTAAGTAAAGCAGCCTTTGGCTTAAAACTTCATTCCACACTTAAGTATCTTCAGTGGCATTTGCTTACATGCGTATCTTGTTCTTAAAGCTACCCCTCTCCTCTCTATTGCTTCCCCCCCTTGCTCCCCTTTTTTCTTCCTTCTAACTATTGTCTCTTTCACTTTGAAAATTTAGATGCTAAGCTCCACTGGGCAGGGTCACTGTAACTTAAAAAAAACATTATTCCTTTTCTTCCTATGATATTTTACAGGGCAGGGGCAGTTTTTGAGCTGGCTTACCATATTAGACACTTGACCTAAAGAAACATCATGAAATAATTTCATATTGCTCCATTTCTCTTTTAGTTTTTGAGATAAATACAGCAGAGAAAATTAATTCTGATATAAACTAAAAAATAATAATAGTGTCTCAGTATTTCCTTAAATACTTAACAAGCCTCTATATTCTGTGAAGAAAATCTAGGACAGTTCTTCCTTTTGAACTTCCATTTTTGCGCTGGGTCATACTTGAGTTACTGAGGGTTTCTCATGTGTGCCAGTCTTCTGTAACCATTGCAGTTTGATTTAAAGTTGAATTTACTTGGCAACAATGAGGAGAATCCCTAAATGCAGGACTCCATAATTCAGCTTTTCTGTCCTCCATTCAAAATTACGATGGCTGCAACCTTGTGCGCAGTTAAATCCCACTGAAATCAATTACATGTAAGCTGTCTGACTTCACAGAATTGCAGTCCACGTTTGTGGGAATCTCAAAGTACATTTTATTTTCAATATAATTGCTGTGCTCAATACAAAGTGGTTAATAAATGAAAGGATTGTTGTCAACAAGGGTGTGTCTGCACAGGGACCTCGTACACTCCCATTCAAGCTAGAAAGAAGCTAAATTTGCTGCTGTTAGTCTTGCATCTTTAATATGTGAATCAAGTGTTCAATGTGTGTAAAATAAACACTGTGATGGAATCCAGTGGGGATGAGTTTGCTAGCTCCTCCCTCCTGTTGCCATTCCAAGCTCCCTCCACATGAACAACCATCTCTGCAGTTTTATGAAGCAGGGAGCTGGTTGTGCTTGTGGAGACCCCTGGGTGTTTTAGAAGTTAAGGCATGTTAGTGAACATGCACTGGTGGGTGGGGGAGGGAAAGGAAATGCATTGCTATTGGTTTGCATCACAGTTTTTCTTCAAGCCTCTGTGGAAACAGCTTGGCACCTTTTCAGTCACATCTTGTTGCATGTATTTCCTGATTGGGAGATGGAAAGGGATTGACCTTATTTGTGCCTAGCTGGGCATTTGAGGAGAGAGAGTTAAAGGATTCAGTCAAACCCTATCGGATACCTTGAACACGGGAATAAACCGTGCCCCTGGCACGGTTTCCACCATTTTTTTGTACCAATTGAAAACTCGGAATCTCATCAGTCTGGGATTCAGCAGGAGTTGCTCCTTCCTCGAAGACATAACACTCGCCCCCATCTGTGATGAAAGAGTGAGCTTCTTGAGTATGCAGGCAGTGTCAGTCCTGCAGGATAGTTCCTACCCCTGATGATTGTGTTAATGCATAGACAATACAAGGCTGATAGACATAACCGAGTTTATTGTTCTAACCAAAGGCCATGACAAACTTGCAGCAATAGTATCAATAAAATAATACAGAACATACATCCACAATATACGGCAACACCCTTGTTGTAAGAGAGATGGTATCAGAGACACCAGGAAGCTTAAATCTACGTAGTTTGATTTCAGATTAAACCTCTGCATCACCACTACAATTTATAGTGATTTTATCCTTTGTTTTGTTTTGTTTTTGCAGCCAGTGCATAAAGCAAGGGTAAAGGGACCCCTGACCATTAGGTCCAGTCGTGACAGATTCGGGGGTAGAGGAGGGATGTGACACACTGTCCGTACTCTGTGCCTAGCAAGGAAACTAAGAGGTTTCTCACTCTTCAGTGCCCTGCATAGAAATTCAATAGGCTGCTTGTTCAGGAGCAGAGCTCTGAGTCTCTCCTTTGTCAGCCCTGAACAGCCTAGTTGCTGTTGTGTATTATGACTATTACTACTACTACAGTACTACTACTACTACTATTAGAATTTATATACTGCCCTATACCTGGAGGTCTCAGGGCAGTTCACATAAAAATATCACAGAATATAAAATAAAGATAAAAGCAATAAAATAATACCTCCCCCCAAAGAGCCACATTTTAAAAGGGTATGGGATGTTGACCAGGTCAACCAAAGGCCTGGTTAAAAAGGAAGGTTTTTCCTGGCGCCTAAAGGTGTATAATAAAGGCGCCAGGCAAACTTCCCTGGGGAGAGCATTCCCCAGATGGGGAGCCACTGCAGAGAAGGCCCGTTCTCATGTTGCCTCCTTCCGGACCTCTTGAGGAGAAGGCACACAAAGAAGGGCCTCAAGATGATCTCAGGGTCCGGGTAGGTTCATATGGAACAAGGCGGTCCTTGAGGTATTGAAATCCTGAGTCGTTTAAGGCTTTATAGGTCAAAACCAGCGCTTTGAATTGGGCCCGGAAATTAACTGGTAGCCAGTGCAGTCGGACCAAGATCGGTTTAATATGCTCAGTCCGTCTTGCTCCGGTGAGCAACCTGGCCGCTGAATTCTGCACTAGCTGAAGTTTCTGAACCATCTTCAGAGGCAGCCCTACATATAACGCATTGTAGTAATCTAACCTTGAGGTTACCAGAGCATAGACAACAGTAGTTAGGCCATCCCTGTCCAGATAGGGGCGTAGCTGGACCACCAGCTGAAGCTGATGGAAGGCACTCCGAGCCACTGAGCCTCAAGCGACAGCAAAGGAACCAGGAGTACCCCCAAGCTATGACTCTGCTTCTTAGAGGAAATGTAACCCCATCAAAAGCAGGCAATGTCCCACCCATCTGATTTAGGGAACCACTCACTAAAATTGCCTCTGTCTTATCTGGACTGAGTTTCAGTTTGTTGGCTCTCATCCAGTCCATTACTGAGGCAAGACACTGGTGTAAAGGCAAGTAAGTCCTGTGGGCTTCTTTACAAGGCTCGGTTAGGGAGACACAGATTATTTTGCACATAGAAAAATGTATTTTTTCTGATGACCTCTGTGTAGACAAAACATTATACAGCAACCCTGAGAAACCAGCTATTGTGGAGAGGTACAAATGTGTGTGAAATTGGCCCTCACTGACCTTTCTCACCAAAGCCTGAAGCAGGAAGGATGATAGAATGAATGTAGAAAAACTGACCTTAGTCACAAGATAAAAGTTTAGATTTAGGCATGGGAACTATCTCACAATTGATTGTTGTGAGCTTATCGTGGACGGTTGTCCTTCTGAAGAGTAGGATAAAAATACATTTAATAAAATAAAGACTAAAAGAGAATGGATTATACCCCTCTGGAGAATTTTAACATCCATTTTAAAAAGGTGTTAATAGTCAAATGGCAGTTAAATACTAGAAAGTTTTTTTTTCCATTTCTTAATGATTAGTTAAAAACCACAATTCTTTTCTTGAAATGAGTTTATTTAAGGAGTTGGATAGCAAATTTGCTAATAGTGAATAAAGAATTGTACTAAATTGCTGTCCTTGAAGTTGCCGGATTACTTTGATGATTAACAGTTATTTTGGAACTTGCCTTCTGATATCAGAGATCTGTAAACTTGAGATCTGTGCAGTTCAGTCAAAACAATCTGAGTCTGGGAATGAGCTGGGTCTTCACACTCTCCCTCCACCTCCATCTCTCTCTCTCTCTCTCTCTCTCTCTCTCTCTCTCTCTCTCTCTCTCTTTCTCTTTCTCTTTCTCTCTTTCTTTCTCTCTCCCTCTCTCACACACACCCCTAGCTTAGTTTGGTTTGATATTCTGATTTGCTGGTAGCCCTTAAACTATAGGTTCCTAGAATGGTCATATCATACGAAACTTTTTTAAGGATCTAGGATCCGAATAGTGTATTTTGTCTGAAATCCTACATACACATACCTTGAGTAAGTCCTGTTGAACTCAATAGGAACTGCTTCTGTGTAGACATGGATAAGACTGCACTGTAAATTGTTTATTTACCGATAATTGCAGGAATATTGTTCATAATTCAGTGAAATGCCTAAATATATTGCATCCAGTCAGTGTTGGATATATGAGCTAGGCACCAAATGGCACCTTAAAATCTAGGTTATGGTCACTGCAACAAAATGTCTAATCGCAAGGGGGTTTGGACTAGATAACCCTTGGGGTCCCTTCCAATGCTACACTTACACAATTCTATGTTCTTAACTACGGTGCTTGACTGTAGCTGACAACAACAATTCACTTGTCCCAGTATGCAAGAAGGAGAAGCACACAGGGGAAATGGAAATGGTATTAACCATTATCTATGGCAGAGGTTTTTAAACTATGGTTGCCATCCTAGCACCCAGAAATCTCCACGCATTTGGACCTGTATCAGTAGCAAAACGTGCCTGGCATCTGGTGAATTTCGAATGCTGCATCGAGTATATAAAGATGCAGTATTGTTCTGACTTTTAAAAAATTCCTCCTTGCAGTGTATCAGGTCTCAGAACGTTTTTTATAAAACACCTTAAGCCCAGTTGATGGTGAAATCCTAGACATGTTTGTTCAAATGTAAGGTCTGTGGAGCTCAGTGAGGTATACTGAGTTTATCCCTCACTGTTGCTGACTTGCACACATTTATTTGGAAATAAGCTCCACTGAAATTCAGTTGAACTGAATGTGTTTTTGATGTAGACAGGATTTGCTGTCCGTCATTATAGAAAAAGTTTGTGAAAATCGGAACACTAGATGGCAGGCTGCAACTTAAGTTAATAATTTAGGTTTCCTAAGTTGGAACACTGTTGAATTACTATAAAATGTAAAGTGGATTGATGCATGACTAGAAATAGGTACAGTACTGGCTTGTGTGTTTATGAACTGGGAGGAAAGCACTATATTCCCCCCCCCCCCAATTTACATAAAGGTTTAAATAAGATTTTATAAAATTATTTCTGAAAGATTACTTTCCAACATAACAAAACAAAACAAAAAAACATTTACAGTTGGGTATCCACTGAAGGTTTGAACCCTTGGAGGAAGAAGATTAAATTGGGAGTCCTGGAAAAGGCTGATTAGACTTTGGCTAGTTTTCGTCTTAATGTTCTTGGCTTGTTTCAGTCTCACATGGGCATAGACTGACACTTCTGTCCTTATGCGTCATCTCATTAGGCCCACTTGATTCTTAGATGGGGAGAAATAAATCAGCTTAAATTCAAATTGTTCAGTTTCACTGGGGAGCGGTGGTTGTTTTCCCAGATCTAAAAGAAATTGAAGGTCAAAGAGCTGAAAATGCTTTCACTAGTTGAGAGAATCAGAGTTTCCGGAACTCGTCTGTCAGCTGTAGTGGGGAATGATGCTGTTCTAATGTCAGGTGTCACTCTTCTTAATTAGAAAGAACCTAGCAGGAGGTAGAGAGTGATACCTATGCAGGTCACTGAGGATGGTATTAGGGGCTTAATTTACCCTCTGAAACTAGTTAAAGGACTTCCTTTGACATCAATAAATGAGATTCTGAAATCCAAAATTAAGTTATGCAGAACATGAATATAAAGGTTTTGACAGTTTTAAAAAAAAGCTCACTACCATTACTTTGAAAAGCACAAGTGGCAATATTCTAACTAAAATAAAATGTTTACTTTCTTTGAAGACTACCAATTTGTAGATTAATAGTAACTCAAAATGGTTCTTAAAATTTCCAAGGCTATTTGTTTTAAAGCTTTGCTTCTCTTCCCCCTCCCATTACCCTAAGAACAGACTTATTAATAAAATATGATAATAGCAATTGATCTTTCCAGCTGTGTCCCTGGACCATAAAAAGGAGACTGGTTTATTGTATGTTACTTCAGAATATCAAAAGAAGCAGAACAGCTGGTTCTTAATGTGTGAAGCCAACTTCCTTAGCAAAATTAGGCTTCTGGAAGGAAACTTCTGATTGGAAACAATGCTTTGTGGTCTTGGTTTTTGACATAGCACTTTGCAACTCAAATTATTATTAAGTTGTTGTGACGCATTAAGTTATATTATCAAAAACTCTAGAATAAGGCTTTGAAAGTGATACTGGTAGTTTAATTGTTATGGTTCTTTCCTATAAAATTGTGCCTTTATTTCATCTTGTAACTACAGTACAAATAAAATCTTACACTGAAACTATGCTTTTAAATATTGAATAACGCACTCAAAGCAAATAATGCACAAAATAAGATTATTAAATGGTGCGGCAGTAAAACTGCTAGTATTTATTTATTTATTTCCCACCCATCTGGCTGAGTTTCCCCAGCCACTCTGGGCGGCTTCCAACAAAATATTAAAATGCAATAGTCTATTAAACATTAAAAGCTTCCCTAAACAGTACATTTGCAAAGCTAAGCAGGGTCCGGTATGGTTTCATATTGGATGGGGGATCAGGTGTTAAGCTTCTTACATCGCAGGGTGTTGGGCTAGATGACCCTTGTGATCCCTTCTAACTCTACAATTTGGTGATTCTATGAAATGCAGTTGGTACACGTATTGTAAATTGGTTGAAATGTGCTCTCTTTGTTGCTTGTAGATACGGTCCCTGAAACATTCATGTGTGGTTTTTAAAAAGAGCTGCACTCCTTTTTTCTGTAAAAGTTGGAAAGCGTTCTAGAACATTGAATCTGCAATATTCTAGATCACAATGTGCAGGTTAGTGAGGGTTCCTGTATGTTTACCTGACTAGATTCCTCCAGACAGCAACAGATCAAGGCCTGCTGGTCCTGCCTTCATTAGTACTCTACTCATAGCAGATAAATGTAAGTTACTAAACCAACTGGAATATAGTACTTCTTTACACTTCATTTCATTAACATTTCTAGAAGTAATTGCTTATTTCCTGTGGGTTGTGACTAGCTATGTGCTGTTTTATGAACAGGGCAGGGAATGGGGAATCATAACTGCTATAGCTCACTGTTTCTCCGCTGGAATAATTGAAATAGAAAATGTAACTTGGTGTCAGTCGCTAGCATTAAATTTACAGTAGGGATGGTGAACCTGTGGCCCTTCAGATTTTGCTGCACTACATCTCCCGTAATTCCTGTCTGGCTGGAGTTGGTTGGATTTGGAGTCCAACAAATCTGGAGAACCATAGTTTCCCCGTCTCTGATTTTTACAAATATGCAGTTTTATGCTTTATACTAAAGCTATCACGGCTATCCCTCGGGAATATTTATAGGAAGCCACCTAGATGCTACTCCCCATTATTCCTTGCAATGCTGAAAAATGGATGCCTCAACTTTTAGATTGCACACTGCTGTTGAAGGTAAAATATTCTTGGGCTGGCCCTGCTGTTGTACTGAAATGGTATATAATGAATTAGCATTGTTTCTTTGTTGTTGAAGACCAGTTACTTTTTTCCTGTAGGGTTCTCAGAATAGGATCATGTTTAACCCTGTATACACCTATTTTTAATGGTCAGTTAAATGTCTTGGAAAGGCATGGTGAGCCATATGTAAACCTTTATTCTTAATCCAGGACTTCCTTGTAAAGAAATGTTAAACACTTAACTTTTTCAGGATGTTACAAGCCAAGCCTCAAAAACTTAATGTCATACATTGTTTTATATTCTTCTGTTTGGAAAGATTGCTGTTACTGCCTCTGTAATCAACTCCATCGTTTGCAGTCATTGCATTCCTCAAGAGAAAAACATGAATATGTGAACAGGGTCAGTTTCTAAATGAGCGCTTTCTTTTGGTCACAGCCACTGTTCAGTTGTTAAGCTGAGCTGAGGATATCTGCTGCTGCAAAACCTATGGCAGATTAGTGCATTTGATGCAGCTGTTTACAATTGGTAATAACATTATTATTCAGGAAGAGTAAGAATAATATTGCCAATTGTAGATAGTTGCATCAACTTTGTTAGCATCTGCCGTTATAACATCACTGTATTTGAACGTAATCTGCCCCGGAAGACCGTTTGACAGCCAAGGCGCAATGGGTGGTCAGCAATTTCAATGGAGAAATGCACCTTGGAAGCCATTGGACTTTCGAGATGTGTTCGAAAATGGAAGCATTCACTTCCAAGTTTTTGGCGTTCGGGTTCCAAATCGTTTGGCTTCCAAGATGCCCGAAAACTGAGGTTCCACTGTAGTACTGATTTGTTGTCTACTGAATCATGAACGGCTTTTGCAAGGTCCATAGCCAGTTGGTAGGCCACATGCTTAGCATGCAAAAGGTCCTATGTTTTCCCCATCTCCAGTTAATATTGGTGAGGGACATCTGCTTAAACACTGGAAAAGCCGTGCTAATTAGAGTAAATAACATTGGGCTATAAGAGAACATGAAAAGAATTTGGGCTCTTCACGTATTCCCTTAGATTGCTCAAAAAACCTTGAAGGAGATTTTGACCATTTGAAGGAGACTTGAGAAACTAAGTTGTATATTTATTCAGCAGCTTCCTCCTCTGCCATTGCCCAGCCTTCAGCAGAAACAACCCTGCCAAACCCTTGAAAAGAGGAAGGAGGTACCAGTGGTGGCACAGGGTTGCAAATAGGCTTATGTCTGTGAATCTTACCCACTGCGAGATGCCCCTTCTGTATTGCTAGCTGTCCCCGTACTAGGAAAGGCAAACCAAATGACCAGAGAGGATACCTGTCTGGCTTAGATGAATATGACCATTTCTTGCTGGTATTGTGGAGTTTGTAGGTTTCTATGTTTTTGCAGTAAAGGACTCATGGACATGCCTAAGAGCATCTTTTTCATCTTAGAATCAGGCAGCTGCCTGCTTTGGATCTGGTTTTCAGTGGTAAGGGGAGAACAAGTGGCAGGGATGGTGGATAAACTCCATTTCAAGTCAGCATTAGTCTTGAAGGGTCCTAGAGTCAGCTTGAATTGAGTATGCTTTTATGAGTAGGGAGAGTCTGTGTTCCAAGACCCATTTACTCAAATTTCATCAGCATCACTAATGAAAAAGACACTCTAGCCATTTTTGTTCATTGTTTCTTGAGAGTTTACAAGTGCATAGGGCCTTGTGCAACCACCATGATAATCATGTATCTCCCAGCGGTTCCACCGCAGTAGAGAAGGATGGGTGGATACTCATGCAATTCCAGCTGAGCTATAAATTGAGGACTGGGTTGTAAATTTCCTAATTGCATACGCCAACCTTGCAAATAAATCTACCGAAGTTACTAGCTTACAATAATGTTTATTAGGAGTTTTTATTAGCCCACAAAAAATCTCAGAGTCTACAAATGTTTCCTTCACTGGTAGCATGCAGGTGATTCTTATCATAAGTTACAAGGTAAATGCCTACTTAAAATGCCTACTTATGCCACTTTAAAAGTAGTCAGATTCTAAACAGTCTGTCAGAATCACTTCATGTATTACATTTTTAGCATAATATCTTAGATCCTAAGTTCCTGTGTGTGTGTGTGTGTGTGTGTGTGTGTGTGTGTGTGTTTGTGTGTTAGGGGTTAGGCAGAGGAAGGACTAGACCATGTGAAAAATGAACATAATATTTTAGCTGCAGTTCATTCATTTTCAGTGTTGTATTCTTGTTATAAAAAAGTGTGCCTAGACATTCCGTTGTTGCGCCCTTAACCTAGGTTTAAGGTGTCATTTAGCTCCTAGCTTTCATATCTCAGTTTCTAACACTGGCCCATGATGCTGCACCGAGTACCCAGGTGGACAGAAATGGGTGAGATCACCTCTACTCTGCTCACCCACCCAGGTCTCAGTGACACGGACCAGACCAGCCTCCTCATCCACAATCAGATCATGGATGAGGGAGGTCTTATTCGGAGCCAACCTGGCATTCAGCAACAGCAGCCGCAGACCCAAGGGCTGGCTGATAGGACCAGCACAATTTCCCAGGTGGGATGAAGGGACTGGCATATGGCACAGTCACTTAAGTGCCTGTGCTATGTGCCCCATACCTGTCCTGCCCCCCTCCCCCACCCCCCTACCCTGAACAATTGCAATTGGGGCCCTCCCTGCTCTACGCAGCTCCTCTGCTCCACACTCGCAAAAGCTTCTCCTCCCACATAATAGCATTAAACCTCATGCAAAAGGGGTGTGTGTGCTTTTGGGCGGTCATGTGGGTGGATATCAAATGCTACTTGTTTTCAGAGATTTTGTGCTAGGCCTTTATTTTCATCACTTGTTATTATGTTGTCATTTGTGGTTAACAGAGAAATTCACTCTGAGAATTTAATAGCATATTATTCTAAGTTGTTTATTAATATTAAGAGTCTGCTGTTTTTGTGGAAGTGTCTGCTGGATATTAATTTTCTGGCTGGCGAAAGTCTTCAAAAGACTGATCATGTTTTAGTTCCCTTCGTTTGGTTTACATTCTGTAAAGGTAAATGGATTTTTATTTTGCACATTTCTACCCAGCCAATTCAACCAACCAGAAAATCTCAAAGGTTAATTAAAACCAAAGCAGCACTATAAAAATCATACAGTGAGAACTGTAATAGCAGTGACAATCTGATCTTCTTTGCCAAACCACAGTCCTGAAGACTGACAACACAGAACCTTTTTCACCAGTTTTTTTTAAATAAATAAATCCCAGTTCTTCATGTGAAAGAAAGGAAGGTTCCTTCTCAAATAACACCTTACATTTCCAATGTTCAGATAAGAAGTATCAGCAGACTTGGGGGAATTCCACATGAGGACACAAGCCGATAAGGACTCACAAACCCAGTACAGAATGCAGACAGACTGTTTTAGGGGAAGGGGGTTAGAAAGGGAAACTGGGTAAGATGGGAAATGGAATGGAGTATACTAAAGAAGGGCTAACCAAACAGGAGCACTCGACAGTGCAACACTTTGTTGCAGATGCCACTTGTTCTCTTACATTTAAACCAGCCTCATTGGATGCTTCTGATCCAATGTTAACTAAAGATTGGGATTGTATGGCATATTAATCCTGGCATACTTTGAGAGCTAGAGTATGACAATAATGGCCACTAGGTGGCACCTAATAGTCATGCAATGAGATGGGTGGGTCGTCCCCCCTCCCCATTCTTCTTACTAGTGTGTTAACAAAGGAGTTTTGTGTGACAGGACACTATTTTTAAAATTCAGCATCACATGCTTTCCAATGCTTTTTTTTTTATTTCTGCAGCCAATTTACAGCTTTCTAAAATGGCTACAAAAAGAAAAGAAGTTTCACGTAGGGGTTTTTTTTTTTTGTTTTTTGCAATCATTTGTACGGTCAAATAAATAATGAATGTTAATATGTCATGTTCAGGTTTTCTGCACATGCATCACCTTGTACAAGTATCAACAAAATTACGAACACACTGGGTGAACCGGAGTTAGCATCTGCTTCAGCCATTTCTTTTACCTCTCCACATAAAATATTTGTTGGCATCTGTCTGTCTCAAGAGACAATGGAAGAGTGTGTCTTTGGGGATAAAGTCAAGTCATTGGAGAGTTACAGCGCCTGCTGTGGCTGTAGAGACTGATACAGGACAGACCTGTCTTAGTGCAGGTGGGGCAGATAAAGGTGTCCGGTTTTGCTGCTACAGGTGCACCATGGCGTTTCTTCTCCCTCTGTTCTCCTCCCAGCGGTTATTTGTCCTCTGATCACTGCTGTGGATACACAACCTGACCGCCTGTCTCCAGGCACTGCCATCATCCGTACGGGATTCCCACATGGCGGGGTTAATGTTGTCAGCCTTCATGCCACGTTTGCAGACATCTGTGTAACGCAGAGTTAGTCTGCCAACATCCATTCTGTGTACATATCTTGATTATGATAATACCCTATTTTCAAGTTTGCTATCACAATGGCTGAGGTGGTATATGCGACACATATCTGATGTGCTTCGTGCACTTATGAGACTCCCAACTGTCCCAGCCACCATTGTGAACAGCCACGGGCAATAAATTACAATCCAAGAACATCTGGTGCTGGCTGTTGCTTTAGCAGACTGATCTGTGTGGTGGTGGGCAGACGGAGCTGCCTTATGATGGCAGGATTGTACCAAATGACTGCTTAGCTGTTCAAACTCTTGTTGTCTTTCATTGTCTTCCGTTGTCTTTTCTTGATGGCTTAATTTTCCAATGTGTTGACCCACGATTGGTCAGGAGTTGCAAATCTTCACAACACATGCCATCTAATTTCTTAACAGGCCTAACAATGCAACCTTATACATAGAATCATAGAGTTGGAATAGACCACAAGGGCCATCGAGTCCAACCCCCTGCCAAGCAGGAAACATACATATCTATTCAGAAGTAAGGTTACAATTCTAATCCCACTTACATGGCGGCAAGGCCTTTTGAAATCATTGGGGCTTACTTCTGAGTAGGCATAGCTAAGATTGCATTGTAAGGATTTAGTTAGTCCAATTTAGAGTGGATCCATGGAAATTAATAAACATGACTAATTTACATCCGCTAATTTCAATAGGTCTACTCTAAAATGCAATCCTGAGTTCAGTGGGATTTAATCCCTGGGAAGATTGTAGCCTGCTAATGTACTGGATAGGCACTGCCTCTATTTGAAAATGCCACCAAACAATGAAGCAATTTCTTTCTCTTAAACAAGATAAAATGTGTTACAAGTAAAAGCACATAACAAACTGATTCTAAACAAACCTAGTATTCTTAAGTTTAGTAATCATTAGATTCTGCTTAGGCAGAAAAGGGGAAGATATTACAGAGTTTCTTGTGGATTTAATTCCTTTCTGCCTTTGATCAGGTCTGGCAGTTTTTCCTTGTCTCCATCAGCTGGCTTTCCAAAGAAACAAACAGCTTGACAACAGAAGTGTGTACATCATAGATCTAGGAAGGAATACCTGCCATAAACATTTCATGGCCAACCTAATGTAGCCAAGAGTTCTCTTGAACTTTAAGATGTGATTAGGTTTTTGAATATAATATTATTGATGGTTGCTGCATGTGGACCTAGCAGCTGTCTGGAATGGAATTGATGTGGAAGCCCCATTATTCTGTTCCAAAGTTATTTGGTGAGATGAAAATTAAGTGCACATTTCCAAGTTGTTAATTAACTATTTCCCCACTACTTGGTCAGAAGCAGCACTTCAAGAAGCGAGTTCACTTGACTGGATGCTCCTTGAAATGCTGGGTCCTTTAGGAAAGATCTGCTGCAGTACCTAATGAACAAATCACCCTCCCTGACTTTCCGCTGTTAACAGCCATGAGAGCGACAACACTATACACTGAAATGAGAAACAAGACTCAGGGAAAAAAATCAAGGGAGACTTTTACTCAGCGGTTAGTTACTTCTGACAGCACAATTTATCATAAATCTCAGCTAGCAAACTGTATTCCATTTGCTCACAGCATGTTCCCCATTAGACCACTAATTCTATGAAAGTTAGAAATGCTCATTACTAGCTCTCTGCTGTGAAATGGTACAGAATTGATTCACTGTCTGGCCAGTAATTAGTACCAAGTAAATGAGCTTTTCTCTCTCTGCATTTCATAGGCTGAAATCTTGTAAACGAGTTTTCCAGGAGTTAAGAACCCAATTACATTCTGTAACTGTCTTCTGAAGTTTAAATATGTTTCTTTTCACTAAGCCAAACTGTAGAGAAAGCTCTGCATTGGCTCTGTAATGCAAAAAGAGGTACAAGTTTTGGGGCTTTGCATTTCATCTTTGTCACATTTCCCCCATAGTCCTTATCCCCTAGTCATAAGAAAGTTTGGTATATGTAACGACATTTGTTCGCATTTGTCCCTTGTTAGTCCGCTTGCCTTATTCCTCTCTGTGGTAGCACTTTAAACAGAGCTACCAGCAATTCAAAGCGCTCCTCAGGAAAACGCATGGCTCTTACAGCATTAGTGGGCATTGGTAGCAAAAGTACTGCAACCTGCAACATGCTTCAGCAAGCGTCCTTCCATTTTAAATACCTTTCAATGCTCTGCCAGACCATTGCTCTGGAATAGCATTGCAGGAAATTTTAAAATGGCTGCTGGGCCAAAAAATGAAAACGGGAGATTCAGGGAAGGCAGGACCAAACCTGAGAGTCAGATCCTTGGCAACTGCCCTAAAGATGTAGAAAGCAAGTCACTTGGACTATAATATTCGAGGGAAGCATGGGAATGTTCCTCTAAAAATGTGACTAATGACCAATCTCCTTTGCATTGAGAGCTGCCATTTGTAATTTGGTGATGCAACTCTCTAAACAGGGTAAGTGTGTGGTTCATATTGTTAGGGCTCCCAGACTCTCCAAGTCTATTTTCCAGGGATGTCCCTGATTTAGAGAAGCCATCCCGGTTTCTAATTTGATCTTGGAATGTCCTGCTTTTCCCTAGGATGTCCCTATTTTCATTGGAGAAATGTTGTAGGATAGGGAATTATCCCACACCTGAGCCATCTGAAGGCAGCCCTGTATAGGAACGTTTTTCAATGTTGAAAGTTTTATTATGTTTTATAAACTGTATGTTGGAAGCTGCCCAGAGTGGCTGGGGAAACCCAGTAAGATGTGTCAGGTATAAATAGTAAAATTATCATTATGGAATGGGACATCCCTATTTTCACTGGTAACTGTTGGAGGGTATGGGCTCCACCTCTTGCTGTTAATGGTAATATTAAACTTTTTTATGGAATTCTTTTGCGCCTGTGAAAATAGAGAATGATGAAACCCACACTTGATGCTTTTTCGTACAGTTATTGTGCTATGTATGATCTGTATATTTTAACATAATATGTGAAATATCACCCTGGAAGTATCTCTTTCAATAAATATGGAAAATTGGCCCTGACACAAATCCTCTGGTGGCGATACTCAGTGTTTACTTTATATAATATCTGCCCCTTTTTATTGATATCAGAAAATGTAACAGGAGGATGAAACAAAAAAAATAAATGAAAACTAATTTGACAGAATTTTAATTGCACACTTCTGAAATAAGTAATGCAATAGTCTTGAAAATTTAATAAACAGTGTGCAGTTTATTTTGAAGAATGCTATCCATACTTTTGTTTGCTGGAACAGATTTCTTTCCACCTTGTATATATTACTTATTGTGTATGCCCTTGACAGTTTCTTGATCTTTAATAAGATTCTTGGAGAATGTGTTGCTTCTAATTTCCTCTTAGTGAACATATCAAAATGGTTTATATATCTGATCAGGTCTATTTCAGGCTGCATATTTTGGACTAACTGCAGGAATTCTGCCATGGCTAAAGCTGTGGATGTTTTATCTTTATTTGAGTTTATTAGAGTAATTTATACTTTCTTTCCCATATGCATGACTTTAATATTTTAAATCATAAATTGACAGATTACATGGGCCTGACGCCATCACACATTCTTAGCAAAATGCCTCTGACTAGTATGTGTGCTCGCAGACCAGTTCTCTATACAGAACAGCATAGTAGTGCTGCTACATAGGATTCAGGATTTAGAAGACATCTGAAGGCAGCCTTGTTTAGATGGGCGGGGGTAATGTTGTTGTTGTTGTTGTTGTTGTTGTTGTTGTTGTGTTGTTGTTGTTGCTGCTGCTGTTGCTGTTGCTAATATTAATTCCATTTTAGTGCATTTTCCAGAGGGACAAGGGCAAGATTTGGGGCAATGAGCAAAGTTTGGAGTAATGTTACATGATGCCTAACAGCACAATCCAAACCCAAGATCTGCCTGGATGAGTGTTTGGGTTTTGGTGGATCTTGGGCTTTCCTGGATGAGTTGGGGCAATCCCAGTGTAAGTCCTTCCCCAGTGCTGAACTGCAGATAACACTAGTTTAAGTCCCTCACCCAGACTCAGCTGGCGATCTGACAGAAAGAACTTACAGCAGTGTAGGTCTCCCAAAAAGAGTATTCTGGGAGAGTGGCCAGGGCAGGAGACACAAGGAGAGATCTATACTTATTCCAAACTCTGTTCAGCTCAGTCATGTGACATTGGGTCCATACTCCCCTCCCAGAAGCAGAGTTTGGAATAGGGGTAAATTATGCTGGTCTAAATTACACTGGCTTCCTATAGACAGTATTTCTTTTGACATGAGCATTGGGGGGGACCTGATATCCCCCCTCCAGAGCACCTGCATAATTGAATGAAACCAGAATCCAACCAGAATCTTGAGGTCTTGGAAGGGGGTGAATGAAGTCTGCTGGGAGAGAAGTGGTTGAGGTGGGTTTAGCATCTGCACATTTTGCTCCTGAAATCTCCTGGAGAGTTTCACAAACACTCACAGGTGGGGCAATTATTTGCAGCAGGGATGTTCCCAAATGCTAGCTGGGCCTAGTAATACTGCAGGCATTTTACTTTCATTTGAGCTGCCTTATTAAAACACACTGGGTCGTTGAACTACAAGGGCAACACAAATCACAGCTTTAACTAATAAACAAAATAAACTCCAGGAAATGCAATCTGCATATTTCACCCTTTCAGTAAAGCACAGTAAAATATTAGATTCTGTTAATTGGGAAATTAGGTAATTAGATTCTGAGCAAGTCATTTGCAACACATAGAGCAGCGTTGGGAAGGCTGTGACCATTGAGTTGTAGGCAAAAAGCAGGAACAGTCATTTGCAATGCACAGTACAACTTCCATTACCTCCCGCTATTGGTTATGCTGGCTGGGGCTGATGGAAGCTAAAGGCCAACAATGTTTGGGGGCAGCAGTTTCCCCTGACATAAAGTTTCACATCAATGAATCTAAAGGGACTTGATGGAATGTAATTAGTTACTCATTTTTTAATTACTGATTTTAAGTATCATTGATTTCAATAGTTCTGCTGTAAGTAAAACTTACCGTAATTCCGGATCTAGCCACATGCCACTGTAAATATCTCCCGTCTGGGTTTAGAAAACCCTATTAACTTTTTGTTGTCGATTGGTTTTAAGCAGTACGTCATTTTGGAAAATTCACAAGTACAATAATAGAGTGCTTAGAATCATGCTGTGGGATTACTTATATTCTGTGAAGATTTTCTTAATCCTATTAAATGTAGGGAACAGAATAGTGCCAGTTTTAGTTGGTTGCAAAATAGTAACGAGTCAACACTGCCTTTTCGTGAGATATTGTTTTGTATGCTACTTTGCAAGATTTTAAATTTTTTTTTTGCTTGAAGGTTTTTAGTATTATTTCAGAATGATTGAGTACTTATAACAACTGCTGAATTAAGTAAAGAGAAGCACAATGACAAGTCTATGGCATAGAATTTTTTAAAAAATATATATATTACTTTTCATTTTTTAACATCACACATAAAACAATATAACTCAACACATCAGTTACTATTATTTTAGTATTATTTATACATTTGTATGCCACCCTTCATCCAAAGATCACAGGGTGGTTCACAACATCAAAATACAAAATGAGAACACAAAATACATAATAAAAACAAACCAATAACCCCTCCCAAGCCAACCACGTTGCTTTAAAGTATCAAATAAAATTCTTAAGGTCTCTCAAAAAAAACTTTCCACATATTACTATGTGATATCGGGAAGTTATAAACACATTCATCTTGATGCATATAATCAAAAAGCGGTTTCCACACATTATAAAAAAGATGGGGATTAGAATTCCCTTTGGTTGCACAAACCTGGCACATCAGCTTTTCAGCCAGGGCTCTTATCCATGCTCTGGCGTGCCATGCTTCAATGTTCAATCCCAAGACAGTACACCACCACATAGCTATTTCCATACACGCCATCGTGAAGAGGAGGCAGTGACACATTAAATGTTCTTTATGAGCAACTGTTGGAATAGGCATGTCCTCAGTACTCTGAGTCAAGCAAGTTGAGGAGATGGTTGTAGGTCTGTTTGGTATAATACACCCAATTCTTTATTTAGCAAAAGCCAAAATGAGTGAACAGATTTACAAAACCACCACATGTGCATGTAAGGTCCAGTGGCAATGAATATTGAGTCCATAGTTCATTAATCATTGGATTGCTTCACATTGCACTCAGATCTGAAGCTCTCTTCCAGAAGCTTTTTTTCAGTTTCATTCTAAACTGTGGTCTAGACATGTGCTAAGAAAATTTCACAGCACCTGACTCTTGATTCAACAAACACGGTTTATCCACATCTTTGTCCTGAGTCAACGGTATATGCTGAAAGAGAATCCAGGAATCTGGTTGTCAATTTGTGCCATTAAAGTGTTTTTTTACTAGTGTCCCGTGAATAATGTGCTGTATGAAGCATAATTTCAAGAAAAAGAGGCACACAGCCCAATCCAAACACCTTTTCTTGGAAGTAAGGATACATTCATAGGTCGTAGTTACTAATGGTGTTAACATGTGACAGTCTGCTCTGTAGGGAACATGGAAACTTTCCACACAATTAGGGTGATTTGCATAATGGATAGCTCTCAGGTGTCACAGATGCCACCAGTTTTCACATGGCAGCTGTAACTTAAAAATAGACAGTTCCTATACAGGGTCAGACAACCTTTGGCTCTTAATGATGTTGGACTCCCATCTGTCAAAGCAGCATGGCCAATGATCAAAGCTGATGGGATTTGTAGTCCAGCAGCATATGGAAGGTCACAAGTTGCCCATCATTTTCAGCATCCTTTCTTTCCCCCCCTTTTTTTACTGTGCCATGAACTGAACAAGCACTGGTGTTAAGTCTGCTTACAGAGGAGACCAGGGCTTCAAAAAAGTAGGGGCATGGCAAGTTCCCCTCTCTTCTACCACACATTTCCTCAGCTTCATCCCCATGAAACTCCACATACCTGCTGTAGGTAGTTATCAGCCATGAAAATTTAAATGGAACCTAAATGTACAGATTGAGTTTATCAGGGATGTCCCTCCAGATGTAGTTGGGCTGCACTGGCCATGTTGATTGGCGTTGGGAGTCCAGCAGCTTTGGCGGGGGCACATTGCTTCCCCATTCCTTCGGTATAATTATCGGATGCTAGAAATAAACACGGCATGGCATGCTGCTGTTCTTGTGCTCTGTCAGCTTCTCGGGGAGCATGTAACTGCTCAGTGCTAGAAAGAGAGGTGCAAGACTTGTCCAAGACCTCAGTCTGAGCACAAGTCAGAGGTGAATGCTCAAAAACAACCCCACAAGTGTTACTGCAACATAACATCCAGATTACAAAAAACACAACGCTAACAAGTGACTTGCCCACAGAGAGGTAAGGTCTGAAACCCAACCATCAAACCCTGAAGATAAATCCCCCTTCAATTAATTTACTCCAAAATATTGAAATTCCACCCGGAGCCCCCAAATCAGTTCCTTTTGCATTATTGCACCAGTTCAACTGGCTAATACCTTGTTTCCTGAATGTCTTGTGACTCAAACATTTTGGCTCCCGAACGCCGCAAACCTGGAAGTGGGTGTTGCGGTTTGCGAACTTTTTTTGGAAGCCGAACGTCCGACGCGGTTTTCTCGGCTTCCACTTGGCTGCAGGAAGCTCCTGCAGCCAATCGGAAGCCACGTCTTGGTTTTCGAACGGTTTCAGTAGTCAAATGGACTTCAGGAATGGATTCTGTTTGAGAACCAAGGTACCACTTTAGTGTGCTTCTTGTCCCAATTCAAGATGCTGTTTTCAACCTATGATGTAGGCCTGGGACTTACATACCAGCCCACACACGTTGGACATGTAAAGAGTTCTTCATTAGTAGGAGGGGAAGAGGGACACACACAGCTCGGCCCTACTCCCCAGCATCTGTGCATTGAACCTGGATGTCTTACAAAGAGATCTATGCTCACTTAGAGCTTTCAACATGTAGGCTTCCAGGCAACCAGGTATTTTAATGTAATCTGAGTCCACCAGTGTCTTACAAGGAACTTAAGTAAGGCCTGCTGAGGTGTAATGTTGTGCCAAGCCTTGTGCTGAAGCTTCAGCAAACTCCCAGTGTCCTTCTTGAGAACAAAAATTACAGACTCCCCCCCACTCTCAAGATGATGGCTCAACATTTTGTGTGCCTATTAAAGGAGCTATAACAATGTGCCTCTACTATGATAAAACGAGTTTTCATGTTTGGGTGAAAAGTACTATGTTGCCTAACTTTTCGCGATTTACATTACTGCTAAATTTTTCATCCTTTTAATATTAACATGAACTTTCTTATTTTTGAAAAATGCAAAATAAAAATGAGGGCTATAGTTTAAGCACACAGTTTAAAAAGAAAAGTTTATGAGTTATATATAATTAGCATTTATGTGGTAATATGTTAACATGTCAAAAGGTTTTAATTAAAATTACATCGGCAATTAAATATATTATTCTAAAATGGTGGCATAAGGTAAAGGCAGCTCCTTAGCAACAGAAATATAAGAGTCTTTTTCATGCTTTTTTTTATCTGGGAGTGAAAATGAACATTCTCATACTCATGTATGAAAACAGCTTTCCATATTCACATTTTGCAACCTGCCTTCTCTAATCTGGGCCCTTTTTATATGCATTTGCGAGCTGACTATTTTAAAAAAATAAATTTATTGGTTTGTTTTTTTTTGAAAATAACGTCTCCCTTAACAAAAAAACTTGGAAGTATACAGCATAAAAATACACAGTCAGTAGGCTAAAGCTTAGAATATGATTTAACCTAGAGCAACCAAAAAAGTTGACTGCAAAGGTTAAAGATGTTTTTTCTTATTTATGCAATCAATACAACAGTACCAGTCATCTGAAACGAGTCTTTCTGTCTCTAGCTAGTCATATTTTGTTGGTCAGCTGGGTTGGTCACCAAACCCAGTTAAGCCAATTTGTCCAAGACTTTCCAAAACCAGGGTATAACAAGTCTTAACTGCTAACGACAGATATCCAGTAAGAGATTTAAATGAGAGATCAGCATTCTGGCTCTGAAATATATTCAGTAAAGTTAACCCAGCAGACTGAATGACTTGTTGACCAGTGTTAGGTAAAGGTATCTATGAAAACCCTGTCTTTCAAAAACCTGACACCTTAACGTAATACCATCATTTATGCTGACATGTTTCCTTCATTTCACATCCTTGTGAACAAAATGGTTTAAGTGAAAGTTGCAGGTGTGCAAGATAAAGAGTTATGAAGTGCCATTTTTGCAATGTTTTTAGGACTGTTTATTTACTGGGCCATTTCTTCAGGCTCTCCTGTGTTAATATGTTTATATTTAGCACAAAAGATTTTTAACCCTGAAACACTGTGGGTAATATTTCCCCAGTGCCATGAAGTTCAGTAGGGAACTGAGATACCTTGCTCCAAAGGAATAAATTATAACTTAGTGAAGAAAGTAATGAATTGCTACCAAAGTCACCTGTGTATTGGGGAACTCGTGTAAATATGTTAGGGATGCCCAAATTAAAATACTTCTGATTGCATATGAACAGCAGGTACATTGAACTTTCACTGAAAAGTTATCCAGTTTTTGAGGAGCATAATTGTAATGGGGATTGGGGGTTGCTCATGCGTAAGTTGCCGCCACTCTCAGTGAGGTTGGCTGGATGAACCTTTCCCTGGCTGGACAGTCCTGATTCCGCGTCTGTCTCAGTCACTGGCAGAATCCGTCAGTGGGCGTTTCCTGAACTTCTTCCAACATAAAAGTTCCTTGACGGATAGTTTCCGCCTAGCCTCCCTGCGCGGAAGCCTTCTGCGCAGGGTGGGAGTGGGCAGTGGAGGACCAATGCTCTCCCCGCTGGTCTCTGGCGAAGAGTCCTGGAGCCATCCCTCCGAAGCCCGCCTCTGCCCGCCTTTCTCCCTGGTGTAACGCTGATTTCCTTCCCCGGTCACTGAGTCCCCCCTTTTCCTGCTGGGACCTTCTCCGGCATCGCTCGGGAGCCCTTCCACCACTCCTGACTGCGATGGCAGTTCCCTGACAATAATGATGACCTAAAGTTATATTTCTAACTTTAGCTTTAAGTATTTTTAAGGGGGTTTTTTGGTTAGCTCTAGGCAAAAAATCCAGATCATACTATCAAATGCCATTATCAGATAAAGCAGAAAACCCTTCCACTCCCTAGCCAACTAAATCTTAAGCAAGAGCTCCTCTTATAATCCTGCTGCATATATCATCCTTCTGTCTAATGTGACTAGTGGTGTGACTTGGTTAACTCTGGCTAGTGAATGAGCGGACAAGGAGGCTTTATTGTGAGAGATTAGCATAGAGGAAGTCAGAATGAGGAAGTTCCTCAAGCAAAGGTAGAATACTTCTTTCCTTTGATGAGGTTCTTGCTTCATGCCAGCAGATTAAATGGTAATACATCTTTGCAAGGTTGCCTGCATTTCTAATTACAAGGTGAATGCATCCCAGATACCTGAAGATCTTTTTTAAAGCTCAGAGTGTTTTGCGAGTTGAACCGATACAGTGAGAAGTATGCACCACTGGATTCAATAGAACTTGCACTCAGGAAGCCATGTACAGAACTACAGTCATGCTGATCCTAATAAAATGTGTCTTATTCTATATATTTCTGCTCTTTCATGGCAAATCTGTATGATAGATCAGTGGTGGGCAACTGAATCTGGTTCTTCCAAATGGAACATTTTTCTGTCAACAGAGGAAGCATTTTTAAGGGACACTGGTTTGTGGGGAATGGCCTCATGGACCAAACTGGGATACATATTGGGCCTAATTAGTCCCAAGAGCTGAAGATTCCCCACCATTGTGAGCACTTGAATTTCCCTTGGAGGTGTTGCTTATGGGAGCTGTCACGATGAGCTTCTGGGATTCAAAATTTACTACTACACCACTAAGTGCACCTTGAGACATAAAAAAGGAAGAAACATCTGTCACAAATCCATAGACTGCTAGTAGTAATCTGGTAAAACAAATGTGTGCATTCTCCTACCTATTTTGTACTTGGCTGCTCATGCAGATGTTCCACTTAAATCTACAGAGCTTATTCATTCATAACGTAGTAGGACTGCATCTGTCAACATCCTTTGGGTAGCATATTATCTATTGGGGATTGAGATTAATAATTCAGCATTCAGTAGTAAAAGCTGAAAAAGTGTGTTCAATAGCGTATTTGTTTTTTATGGGAACATTTTATTTATTTCTGCTAGGTCACAGTAATGAAAGGCAGCAATAGGAATAAAGATCATTCAACAGACGGAGAGGGTACTGGGAAACGACCAAAGAGAAAGTGTCTTCAGTGGCATCCACTACTTGCAAAGAAAATCCTTGACTTTTCAGAAGAAGAGGAGGAGGAAGAGGACGAAGAAGATATTGATAAGGTGAACCTAGGTTGTCAAAAAGTAGAGCTTTAGTATGATATACGTTGGAGATTTGTTGCCTGTGCAAGCCTTCTAAAACCCATTTGGAAATCAAATTCATAGGTTTTATAAATATCACTCAGCATGACTATCGTGGTTTGCCCCCATTCATATTGAGTAATATCTAAAAAGAGTACCGTATTTTTCGCCCCATAAGACGCACTTTTCCCCCTCCAAAAATGAAGGGGAAATGTGCCTGCGTCTTATGGGGCGAATGCAGGCTTTGGCTGAAGCCTGGAGAGCGAGGGGGGTCGGTGCGTACCGACCCCTCTCGCTCTCCAGGCTTCAGGAAGCTCTGCGCAACCCTCGGGAGACCGGCTCCGAGGGTTGCACAGAGCTGCCTGCGCTCCCGGGACCAGCGCAGTTCTGCCCGGCCACCGGGAGCCGGGGGAGAAGCTCCGCCCCGCTCCCGGGGGCCGTGCAGAGCTGCCTGCGCTCCTGGGACCAGCGCAGCTCTGCCCGGCCACCGGGAGCCGGGGGAGAAGCTCCGCCCCGCTCCCGGTGGCCCTGCAGAGCTGCCTGCGCTCCTGGGACCAGCGCAGCTCTGCCCTGCCACCGGGAGCCGGGGGAGAAGTTCCGCCCCGCTCCCGGGGGCCGTGCAGAGCTGCCTGCGCTCCTGGGACCAGCGCAGCTCTGCCCGGCCACCGGGAGCCGGGGGAGAAGCTCCGCCCCGCTCCCGGGGGCCGTGCAGAGCTGCCTGCGCTCCTGGGACCAGCGCAGCTCTGCCCGGCCACCGGGAGCCGGGGGAGAAGCTCCGCCGCGCTCCCGGTGGCCCTGCAGAGCTGCCTGTGGTCCTGGCACCAGCGCAGCTCTGCCTGGCCACCGGGAGCCGGGGGAGAAGCTCCGCCCCGCTCCCGGTGGCCCTGCAGAGCTGCCTGCGCTCCTGGGACCAGCGCAGCTCTGCCCTGCCACCGGGAGCCGGGGGAGAAGCTCCGCCCTGCTCCCGGGGGCCGTGCAGAGCTGCCTGCGCTCCTGGGACCAGCGCAGCTCTGCCCGGCCACCGGGAGCCGGGGGAGAAGCTCCGCCGCGCTCCCGGTGGCCCTGCAGAGCTGCCTGTGGTCCTGGCACCAGCGCAGCTCTGCCTGGCCACCGGGAGCCGGGGGAGAAGCTCCGCCCCACTCCCGGGGGCCGTGCAGAGCTGCCTGCGCTCCTGGGACCAGCGCAGCTCTGCCCGGACACCGGGAGCCGGGGGAGAAGCTCCGCCGCGCTCCCGGTGGCCCTGCAGAGCTGCCTGTGGTCCTGGCACCAGCGCAGCTCTGCCTGGCCACCGGGAGCCGGGGGAGAAGCTCCGCCCCACTCCCGGTGGCCCTGCAGAGCTGCCTGCGCTCCTGGGACCAGCGCAGCTCTGCCCGGCCACCGGGAGCCGGGGGAGAAGCTCCGCCCCGCTCCCGGTGGCCCTGCAGAGCTGCCTGCGCTCCTGGGACCAGCGCAGCTCTGCCCTGCCACCGGGAGCCGGGGGAGAAGCTCCGCCCTGCTCCCGGGGGCCGTGCAGAGCTGCCTGCGCTCCTGGGACCAGCGCAGCTCTGCCCGGCCACCGGGAGCCGGGGGAGAAGCTCCGCCGCGCTCCCGGTGGCCCTGCAGAGCTGCCTGTGGTCCTGGCACCAGCGCAGCTCTGCCTGGCCACCGGGAGCCGGGGGAGAAGCTCCGCCCCACTCCCGGGGGCCGTGCAGAGCTGCCTGCGCTCCTGGGACCAGCGCAGCTCTGCCCGGACACCGGGAGCCGGGGGAGAAGCTCCGCCGCGCTCCCGGTGGCCCTGCAGAGCTGCCTGCGCTCCTGGGAGCAGCGCAGCTCTGCGCCGCCATCCCGAGCGGGGCGCTAAGTCCCGCCCCGCTCGGGATGGCGGCACAGAGCTGCCTGCCCTCCCGGGACTGGTGCACTTCTCCCCATCGCCAGCCCCACAAGCTCGGGGGACAGCGGGGAGGCAGAGCGTGCCTTCCCACTGTTCCCCGACCTGGTTCTTCCAGCCCCGCACCTGGGGGGGAAATAAAAAATTTTTTCTTTATTTCCCCCCCAAAAAACTAGGTGCGTCTTATGGGCCGGAGCGTCTTATGGGGCGCAAAATACGGTATCTTTTCCAAATGTTAGACGAGCCCCACACTGTATCATGACCCTAGGTCCATGTAGTCTAGCATCTTTTTCCCAACCCTGTGTGCCCACAGAGTAGCTCATGAATGAATCAACTCTATCCCATTTAGCCATCCAGAAGTTGGTATGCAGATACAGAGGTCTTCTGAATACAGAGATTTTGAGCTATCATGGGTAATAGCTACGGATAGGACTATTGTCCATGAATTTGTTTAATCATTTAGTAGCCATTGCCACATTCAGCAGATTCCAAAAGTTAATTATTTGTTGTGGAAATTATCATAAATTACATTATTTTTCATAATAATTCCTTTTTTAAAAAAAAAAATCCCACCCAAGGCAACTTAATAAACTTTAAAATAATTAACTTTAAAATAAAACCATTTAATACCCTATATTTAAAACACATTGGGGTAGTAAATATCTCTTTTGCCCATCCACTAAAACAAGTGGGCATGCTTCCATCAACAAAATTGTTCAGTGCAACAATTTAAAGCACAAACCAGTGCAGAACCTTAAAACCATTCAGATCACAAAAGCATTTTAAACAGGAAGACTTTATCTACCTGGTTAAAGGTAAAGGGACCCCTGACCATTAGGTCCAGTCGTGGCCGACTCTGGGGTTGCGGCGCACATCTTGCTTTATTGGCCAAGGGAGCCGGCGTACAGCTTCCGGGTCATGTGGCCAGCATGACTAAGCCAGTTCTGGCAAACCAGAACAGCGCACGGAAACGCTGTTTACCTTCCCACCGGAGCGGTACCTATTTATCTACTTGCACTTTGACGTGCTTTCAAACTGCTAGGTTGGCAGGAGCTGGGACTGAGCAACGGGAGCTCACCCCGTTGCGGGGATTCGAACTGCCGACCTTCTGATCGGCAAGTCCTAGGCTCTGTGGTTTAACCCACAGCGCCACCTGCATCCCTATCTACCTATCTACCTGGTTAGAAGACCATTAATGAGGGGGCAAGACAAGCCTGCCTTGGGAGGAAGTTCCATAGTCTGGGCACAGCAAGATAGATTTCTGTCGAACCTCACTTCAGTCTCTGAGTGGAATCTATTTTTCATCCCACAAAGTTTAAATGCAAAGCTAATGTAATATTATTTGCTCAGACATTTTGCTGAATTGATTGCTTCACTGCAGGGGATTTGCAGGTTTTTAACACAGAATATTAAGTTAGATGTTGGAGCGAATAACTAATAGACACTAGAAATATCCATTACATCTGTAGAATTTATATTTGTAAAATAGGTCCATCTTCTTGGTGCTGATGGTCTTGAGCACGATGCTGACGAAACAGAAGATGAGGAATCTTCAGAGCAACGAGCTCGCAGGCCGATGAATGCATTCCTTCTGTTCTGCAAACGCCACCGTTCCCTTGTGCGGCAAGAACACCCCCGTCTGGACAATCGTGGTGCTACCAAGATCCTGGCGGATTGGTGGTCTGTTCTAGACCCTAAAGAAAAGCAGAAATACACCGACATGGCCAAGGAGGTACCCAGTGACATTATTGTGCCACATGTTTAAATGGTGAACATTTGAAAAACAGCATCATGCTTAAAATCCCTTCTTCCCACAGTCTGTGTCAGGTTTTGCAAGGGAGAGGATTAAACAAGAATTCAAGAAGGAAAGGAGCTTCGTGACCAAGCTAAACAGTTCAGTTTATACATTTCATACAGTGTTTTTTATATCGTGTTACTCTGACCTGAAGTACCTGATTCAAAAAAGCAGGATTACTAAATTTTCACTAAATATACAATTTTTTTGGTCTGGATACCCTCCTTTTACAGAGGCCCATTCCCATTTTAAAACCCAAAAGGTGTTCCAGCAAATATGTTATAACTGGTTTCTCAAAAGCAAGAGAAATACCTGTTTTACTTTCTAATATTTCCCTTTCCAAATTACTGCTACTGAAACAGACCCAAAGGGTAGATTTATTTTAATTAAGGGTTTTCTTGACGACCAGCTATTTGCTGGTGATATGCTTTGAATTCTAATCAGACTTACTTTATTAAAAAAGAAAAATACCTTGCAACAACTTGAGATGTTAGAAGATCATACTTTTTTAAACTAAAGCCGATTTTACCTATTTGATTTAACAATAATTTGATAACCTAGACTACCATAACACCTGATTTGGCTCTCTAAACACTAACGCTCATTGGCTACATTCACATGAAGGGAAACTACTGCATATTAACCTGAGCAAGTTGTGCTTCCTTTTTCTGGTTAATTGGCTGTAACTTTTGATAGAATACAGATAATTGAACTATCTTTGTTGCATTACATTCTTCATTAAATTTTCTTTCCATTGATATATAATTTCATGGTATTACTCCAATAAAAGTGGAGCTGTGAGCCATCAAACCTCAGAAATACACTTTTTCCAAAAGGTTTTCACAATTTTGGCCACTAGTGTACCTTCACTGTCAGAGGCAGTATGTTTCTGAATGTTAGTTCCTGGGAATCACAGGTTGAGATTGTGCTGTTGCTTTCAAGGCTCGCTTTTGGGCTTCCCATAGTTGACTGCTGTGAAACAAATGCTCGAACTCCAGTAAGGAATGATCTCCCTGCAGAATTTATAAAACTCATATTTATAAAATTCTGCTGCAGGGAATCTCTCCTAAATTAATCTATAAAGGCAGCAGATAAGATCCAAAATACAGCATGCCTTGATAAATAATAAGTCTTTCACCATGCAACTGAAGTTCAGTTCAGGGAAAGCTTCTTGGGGACAGTGTATCATACCTGGTGTGATACAATCAAAAGCCCTCTTTATATTTATTCCGAATCACCCCGTAGTGGATAATGTCTTTAGATATTCTTCTTTATTGATTCAGAATAACAAAAATAGTTTTCATTTGGTTTTTTTCAATACTGAAATTAGGGACTTATTATTTCAGCTGGTAGTAAAAAAACAACAACAGTAATAATAATGGAATCCAGTAGTGACCTGGAAAATTGGAGAGTTGAATTTATATGACAAAAATGTCTTTTGGGATTTTTAACTTCCCCTTGAACCTTTGTCAGTGGGGAAGAAGAACAACTGCATAACACTCCTGTGAAAATTGACAATTAGAAACTTCTAACAATAGTGTGTTGAAAACTGCTATGCCTGCAGCGATATGATTCACACAAACCCTCCCTCCCAGGCTTGGTTCTGAAAGCTAGTCTCACATTTCTCTATTGAAAAGGAACAATATAGCCAAGTGTGTTCAGCTCAGTAACATTCATTCCAAGAATGTGTATGAGACGTGCAATTAAGCATATAATTTTTATTCTTTCTGTAGTTTAGCTGTGCAATAGCAGTAATTATGAACAAAAACTTGCCACTGGGTCCTCTTAACAATTTTTTCCTGGTAAAGCATTGATGAAAATACATACAGAAGAGAGAGGGTTTTCTTTTTAATTGCATTTTAAAAATTGTAGTTATAATTTGGCTTCATTATGAACACTACCCAGACATAATGCACAGCTTAGAACGGTGGCCATACATTGTGTCTCTTGGAGCTAGCCCTCAGGTTCAACAAGGCTATTAAAAAAAAAAGATCTTGGAGCAAGCCCAAACTTGTCAGATCTGGTCTACACCTAGCTCTCTATATTGCGACCATTTTTTTTAGTATGGGCGAGTGATACAAATATGTATACCTTGTAAGAGTAATTAGGGAAACCTGACAATTTCAATTTCATTAGCTGAATGGTCTGAAATTTAGAAGCACACAAAGGCTTAAGTTGTTCTTCTACCCAAAATATATTGGATAGGGCTCAGTGCTGTCAACTCAGACCAGACATACTGTAAATGCAATAGGCTGTCTTTGTGATCACATAGCACAACATTGAGAAACCTTAATCAGGGACATAAGAAGAGCCATCCCGCTGGATCAGGCCAGTGGCCCACCTAATTCAGCATCCTGTACTCCCAGTAGCCAAGAGCTGTGGGAAACTTACAAGCAGGACCCGAGAACAAGAGGAATCTTCCCTCTAAACCACCCCCCTTCAATTAAAATTTGTCAGCCTTGGTCATATTTCCTGGTGATATTACCAAGATTTCCTAGTCTTCAGGTTGAGACGAAATTTTTCATTTGTTTGTTAAGAAATGAACATTCTTTTTTTAAAAAAATTGTTGGTATAGTGCAGGTGGTTGAGAAAAATAGTTGAGCCATTGATGCTTTGAGAAATGTTTTTATGGAGTAGCTTGGCAATCTGAGATCATCCATAAACTCATGTTTTATAATACAGGTTTTATAGCTTTTCTGATGACAAACATAAGCAATGAGTGCAACCCTGTGCACATTTATATGGGAGTTAGCCCCCTTTTGACTTGAATCAAAATAAACATTCAAATTGTTGTGTATTGCATATCCTAAAACCAGTACTTTGTAAACCACTTAGAAGGGTTTTGTTTTGACAATTGCCGTATTTTTCGCTCCATAAGACGCACCTAGTTTTTAGAAGAGGAAAGCAAGAAAAAAAAGAGCATGTGAGGGAGAATATCCCCCTCCGTGCTGGCTCCTGGCTGCTCTCATGCAAGTCACAGAGCCCCTCGGACAGAGAGAACTCTAAATAGGTTGTTCTAAAGCCCTCTTCCCCCGCCTCACCTCTCCCCACCTGCTTGTGCGGGCGCCGCCATTAGAACACTTGCACGGGTGGTGTGCCACGCCCTCCCACTCCGGAAACCAAAGCCCCCAGCTCCGCCGCTGCCAGGGACCACACATTCACTCCATAAGACGCACAGACATTTCCCCTTACTTTTTAGGAGGAAAGAAGTGCGTCTATGGAGCGAAAAATACAGTAAGTGGTGTATAAATGTTATGAAACAAATAACTATGAATACTAAGTTGTTACATTTCCCCAAGGTTTTCTACAAAACTGTGCTGTCTCTTGACGCAATTTTTTTTCCTTTCCTCTTCATAGTACAAGGATGCATTTATGAAAGCAAACCCTGGCTACAAGTGGTGCCCGCCTACAAATAAACCTGTGAAAACCCAGTCATCTACTGTTACTAACCGGAAAAAGCTGTGGGCTTTCCCATCAGAACCTGCAAAAGATTTGCCAAGTCCGAAAAAGTTAGTGAAGACAGAAGAAATGCCTCAGCTGAATTTCGCAATGGCAGGTTCGTTTGAGATCTTTGTTGACATCAAGTCCCAAGTCTCTGGCCTACAGTACGTGACTGAATCAGGCCTAGAGGTTTCAGGTCAGAGGTTTCAACTAGATTGTACTGTATTTCATTAGAGTCAATGGGAATATTTGTTTTATTATAATCATGTACAGTGGAACCTTGGTTTTCGAGCATCCCGGAAGCTGAACAATTCAGAACCCTAACACTGAAAACACAGAAGTAATTGCTTCCATTTTCGAATGCACCTCGGAAGTCATTTTTTTCAATGGAATTTGCCAACCACCCATTGATCCTTGGTTTTCGAATGATTCGGAAGTCGAATAGTCTTCCAGAAAGGATTATGTTCGAAAACCCGAGGTTCCACTGTGTTATTAAAATGGGTTGATTCCTGCAATCATTTTGTAATAGGATGCTATAGGGTTGTAGATATCCTTGAAGCTGTTACTCTTTTGTAAAACATGCCTTCTATATATTTTAATGAGTTATAAAATACATAGTCAGTGGAGCCCCTCATTCTAGTAATGACTAGTCCCATGATTTCAGAACTGACTGTGACTAATTACTCAGTGGGATCCAACGCTGTGTATACATGGATAGATAGTACCTGTCGCATTTTCCTGCATGATCATAGATGGATCATATTGCTGCAACTCTTCCTACCTAGGGCTCTTTTAAGCTACTTAAATCAGCTTAAGTTAGATGTTTTGAGCAAAAAAATATACATGAGACATTTCTTGTGTCTTTAATAAGTACCGTATTTTTTGCTCCATAAGACGCACCAGACCACAAGACGCACCTAGTTTTTGGAGGAGGAAAACAAGAAGAAAAAAAATTCTGAATCTCAGAAGCCAGAACAGCAAGAGGGATCGCTGCGCAGTGAAAGCAGCAATCCCTCTTGCTGTTCTGGCTTTTGGGATAGCTGTGCAGCCTGCATTCGCTCCATAAGACGCACACACATTTCCCCTTACTTTTTAGGAGGGAAAAGGTGAGTCTTATAGAGCAAAAAATACGGCACCGTATTTTTCGCTCTATAGGACGCACTTTTTCCCCTTCAAAAATGAAGGGGAAATGTGTGTGCGTCCTATAGAGCGAAGACGCCATAGCCCAGCGACCCTCTCCCGGCTGGAGAGGTAACGCGGGGCTATGGCAGGAGCCTCCATAGCCGCGTGTCACCTCTCCAGCCGGGAGAGCGCGTGCAGGGCTAAAGCAGCCCCCCGCGACCCTCTCCCGGCTGGAGAGGTGACACGCGCCTATGGCAGGAGCCTCCATAGGCGCGCGTCACCTCTCCAGCTGGGAGAGCGCGCGCGGGGCTAAAGCAGCCCCCCCGCGACCCTCTCCCGGCTGGAGAGGTGACGCGCGCCTATGGCAGGAGCCTCCATAGGCACGCGTCACCTCTCCAGCTGGGAGAGCGCGCGCGGGGCTAAAGCAGCCCCCTGCGACCCTCTCCCGGCTGGAGAGGTAACGCGGGGCTATGGCAGGAGCCTCTATAGCCGGGTGTCACCTCTCCAGCTGGGAGAGCGCGCGCAGGGCTAAAGCAGCCCCCCCCGCGACCCTCTCCCGGCTGGAGAGGTGACGCGCGCCTATGGCAGGAGCCTCCATAGGCGCACGTCACCTCTCCAGCTGGGAGAACGCGCGCGGGGCTAAAGCAGCCCCCTGCGACCCTCTCCCGGCTGGAGAGGTGACGCGCGCCTATGGCAGGAGCCTCCATAGGCACGCGTCACCTCTCCAGCTGGGAGAGCGCGCGCGGGGCTAAAGCAGCCCCCTGCGAGCCCCACTCACCTCACAGAGTGTTTGTTGTGGGGGAGGAAGGGAAAGGAGAATGTTAGCCGCTTTGAGACTCCTGAAGGGGAGTGAAAGGCGGGATATCAAATCCAAACTCTTCTTCTTCTTCTTCTTCTCCCGGCTGGAGAGGTAACGCGGGGCTATGGCAGGAGCCTCTATAGCCGCGTGTCACCTCTCCAGCTGGGAGAGCACGCGCAGGGCTAAAGCAGCCCCCCGCGACCCTCTCCCGGCTGGAGGGGTGACGCGCGCCTATGGCAGGAGCCTCCATAGGCGCGCGTCACCTCTCCAGCTGGGAGAGCGCGCGCGGGGCTAAAGCAGCCCCCTGCGACCCTCTCCCGGCTGGAGAGGTGACGCGCGCCTATGGCAGGAGCCTCCATAGGCGCGCGTCACCTCTCCAGCCGGGAGAGCGCGCGCGGGGCGAAAGAAGCCCCCCGCGACCCTCTCCCAGGTGACGCGCGCCTATGGCAGGAGCCTCCATAGCCGAGCGTCACCTCTCCAGCCAGTAGAGCGCGCGCGGGGCTAAAGCAGCCATAGCCCCACAACTCTCTCCCAGCTGGAGAAGTGACGCATGACTATGGCAGCAGCCTCTCTGCTGCACCTTTCCGCTGCTCCCTGACCTGCTCTTTGGGGCTGGTGGTGGGCTTCCCCCCGCCACCCCCAAAGAGCAGGCCGAAAGGAACCTGAAGCCTGGAGAGCGAGAGGGGTCGGTGCGCACCGGCCCCTCTCGCTCTCCAGGCTTCCAAGGTAGCTGCCTGAGCGCACCTTAAACGGCACCTTGTTTTAGAGCGGGAAAACAAGAGGGGGAAAGTTCTCCCACTCTCTGTGCAGCGCCTCCTGCCGCTTCACTGAAGGGGCGCTGGGCAGAGAGCGGAAGAATTTTTTTCCCTTGTTCTCCCCCCTCTAAAACAAGGTGCGTCCTATTGTCCGGTGCGTCCTATGGTGCGAAAAATACGGTAATTTCCAAATACTGAAAATATGTTTAACTTCCAATAGCTGCATAAGTAGCGGCACTGGGCATAAATCATGTTTTGCTTCACTGTTAATATCGAATGGATCTCGAGAAGTGAAAGACTCATGATGAGTCTAACCAAATACAAGTTACAATCCATTTGAAAACACAGTCCATTGTGATTGGAGGGAAGGTGTATTTTTGAGTGGCAGGATCTAAAGATACATGTTGCAGGTGATGGTGTGCAAGACTCTGCTTCAGCAGAGGGAGCAGGGGTTGAGCAATGCCTTTTTCAGGCATTCTATCTTAATTTCATGGGGCTAGAAAGTGGAGCCATGTGCCCACTATCACATTCCCACCAGCCCTTTCCTCCTCCTCCACATTGGCGGAGACATCTGAGGGGAGCATGCTAATTGCAGGGGTTCTAAACAGGGAGACCTATATGAGTTTTCATTGAGTCCCATTGTCAAACTTCCCTTCCCAACATGGGGGAGAGAGAGACTTGAGTGTGATCCCATGCAATCCCATAGTCTTGCTTCAAATAGAAATTGTAGAGTTGGGAGAAACCACTTGGGTCATCTAGCCCAACCCCCTGCAATGCAGGAATCTTTTGCCCAATGTGAAGCTCAAACCCACAACTCTGAGATTAAGAGTTTCATGCTGTACCAACTGACAGTTGTATGCAGGAGGCTGCCTGAAGTTTCTTGTGTATATTGTCTGCACTTTATTGTAACACTTAAAAGTTACCAGCACTAGACTGAGATTTTCTAAAAAGAGTGACTTTATGAATAGCTTATCATGATATTATCAAGACTTCCTTCCCACTCCATTTTTTAAAAAGATATATATGGGGGGGGGGGTTGATTCCTTTTAAGTAGTCTTTCTTAAAAGATGTAATCTTTATAGTTGCTTTCAGTGCTGTGGCTCAGTATGTTTAAGACCCGCTCAAGCTAGCTCCAAAATAAAACATTTTTATCAATATATTTTTATTCTCTGATAGATCCTACACAAATGGGAGGCCTCAGTATGCTACTGTTAGCAGGAGAACATGCCTTGACTGCACAAGAGGTAAGCAGCTATCTTGTCTGCTTCATTCTTTCATTAATGCAATGCATGTTTGACAGATATGTATAGTAATGTAACTTCTGCTGACAACTATTTGATAGGTTTTGTATCTGCAGTCAGTGACACAGTTTTGCCATTCCGTAGCTATAGAACCTAATCATTTGTGCCAGTTGTACAATGTGAAACACTTTGGTGTCAAGTACAGTGGTACCTCCAGTTGTGGACAGGATCCGTTCTGGAGCTCCGGTCGGATTCTGAGGTTTCCGCAACTGGAGGTGCCTGTTCTACGTGCGCGGCGTGATAGAGCACTACTGTGCATGTGTGCGTGTGAAACCCAGAAATTGCCGTGTGTGTATCCCGAAGGATACGTAACAAGAGGGGCACGTAAGCAGAGGTACCACTGTATTGCAGAATCAAGTCCTTTATAGCTAAAGAGTTTCTAGTAAAGAGGAACTATAATCAAGAGGATGTATCTTGAGTCAAACTGTCTGTGAATGTAAACAGTTCTGTGAACTTAGAAGTCCCAGCCTTGAGAGCAAAATCCATTTACATTGTATATCGTCTGATACATATTTGTCCTTCTGCCATTTATAATTTGAATACCATACATAGAGCAGTGATGGCGAACCTTTTAGAGATTGAGTGCCCAAACTGCTACTCAAAACCCACTTACTTATCGCAAAGTGCCAACACAGCAATTTAACCGTATATCTCATTTTTTTCTTTTTTCTTTTTTATAAAATTTTTATTGGTTTTACAAAATTTTATAGAACAAACAAACACTTAAAGAGACAAACATACACGTATAATTTCATATCATATTTTCATAAACCTCTTTTCTGGGACTTCCCCATACCCCCCCTTTCTGCATCCCAATGTCCATAATTTTATAGCAACTCCCATTTGTTACTTTCCAACCTCTGTCATCTTAGTCATCTCTATATTCTGACCTTATATCACGACTTCCGGTCGGCGCCAGCGCTAATGGCGGTCCTTTTTCCGAGCTCCGGAGAAGGACTGCCCTGCGAGTTCGGGTCTGTCCCGCTACGGCAAGCGGGGGACCCCTAAAATCACAGGCGCGGAAGCCTGTGAACGAGGAGATTCGGTGGGCACCAAAAGCGCCCCCCCCTTTACCGCAGAAAGAGCCTTTTTAAAGGCTCTGGAACGACATCGGGGGAGCGCGGTGCTGAGAATCGCTACCCAGCCCGTAGGGTGAAGCCGCGTCGCTATTAGTGGAGAGCGCCGATTCCTTCCTGTAAATTACGGACAGAAAAAACCCGTGAGTAAAACGGAACTTTTATTTGGATCTAAAATTCGGAGATTTGGCTGAAAGCGGGGAGGTTAAAATCAAGGAAGTCTGCCTCCCCCCGACTGCATGAAAGTGAAAGCAACGGAAATTTAAAGCTGCATCCGTCAAAACTTTGTTTTTATTTAATTAAACCTGACACTTGGACCTTGGATCTCCCCTCTAGCTAGCAGGGCAGAGGGGAGGTGAAAGAGACTTTGGTAACTGCATGATTTATTTAAAAGAAAAATCCTCTGCTGCCTCAGTTATTTAAGAGCACGAAACGGTCTGCCTTTTAGGACAATAGGACACTGAACTGACTTTTTCCTGTGAAAGTTACATTGTGATACAAAGTTTCTGTATTGTTTGGCTACAGTACATCAGAGTAAGACGAAACAGTATCTACTGGAAAACTGTGGCAATTTGCAGCTACAAGCCTCCAGCTATATTTGCTTTAAGTGCTTTAATTTCTCTACGTCTTTGGATATTCTCTTTGTCTCTGCATTTGGACATTTCATATTTGGCCATTTTGATTTGCTCCCCCTAGAGGGTAAAGTAAAAGTTGGCACGGCTTAAGACAGTGGAATTTTCCAGTGGGGAACAGCTCCCGTGGGAAACGACCTTGACATGAGTGGCGTATATCTCATTTTTTCTGTGTGTTTCACGTTTCTTCTTTATGACTGCTGTTGTAATAAATAATCCTTCATAAAAGTTACTGCATTCATTAAATTATCTTTCTATTGATATATAATTTTGTGGTATAACTCAGTGCTTTTTTCAAAAAATATGTTTAGGTGTACACTCAGTTTTACTCAAGAAAAATCACCACCGGGGGGGAAATAAATACAGTTCAAATTGGGGAAAATAAATACAGTGAAATTCATCTACCGTTAAATTCACAAAATGTTCAGAGGTATGCGTCCCTTTGCGTCCCCACAGAAAAAAAACCCCACTGGTATTACTCCAGAACCAAGTAGTGTTATGAGCCATCAAACCTTGGAAATACATTTTTTCCAGAAGGTTTCACAATTTTGGCCACTAGTGTACACTGGAGGGCTATACTAAGAGCCACCCTCTGCCAATCTTTAATATAAGATAATGATTGTCTTCGTGCGCACATACAAATATATATAAATAAATAAACCCAGCCAGATGGGTGGGGTATATATTTATTTTTATTATTGTTTTTATTATTGTTGTTGTTATATTTTGCTATTTTTTTGGCTGCCGTTTGATGGCTTCCTCCATGGAATGAATTTTTCTGTTGGCTTCTGCGGGAAAGCCCAGAGAACATGTAAACCCAGCAGCCCCTTCTTACGTTGCTGTCTTGATATGCTTACTGACCTGGGAGTTAAGCCCTGCTGAACTCAAGGCAGCTTACTCCCAAGTTGGAAAAAACAGACTGGCAGAAATCAATGCCTGCTCAGCCCCTCGTTTGCTTGCCAGACCCTGATGCCGCAGGCTTTGGACGGCACATGCAAGCCCCCCCCCCCCGCCATGAAAGCTACTGCCCTGCTGGGGCAATGACGTGCGTGCCCACAGAGAGGGCTCTGAGTGCCCTCTCTGGCATGCGTGCCAAACGTTCGCCACCACTGCCATAGAATATTTAGAATAATGTGGCGGAATATTTGGTAGCATTATTTTAAATGCAAAAAGCATTTAAAAATAAAGTTTTTTTTGTTTGTTTAGTCATTTAGTCGTGTCCGACTCTTCATGACCCCGTGTAAAATATAGTTTACATGCTATTAAATGCTGTTAGATCCCACTTTCCTAATCAACACAGGTAACTCAAAGCTACTTAAAATACTGTTGTAACAAATAATTTTAAATATATTATCTCAGCAATATTTACTTCACTGCTGCTAAGGTGTTGTATCATTATCTCCCATTTTACAAGTGCGGGTTGGGACATTGCCCACACGGCAACACACATGAGCTTAGAATCAGGAGTGTTGGGCTCACAGCTCATGAAGTTCACTGCCGTACCACAGCAGCTCAGTTTAAAGTAGCCATCTGCCTGTTTACATTTCACCAACTTTGCAATACAAAATGTATTAAATCTGGCAGCTTTTAGGACATACATGTTGAATTTCTGTAAGAAGTAGAATGTGATTTTGTAATGGTAGTGGCAAAAGAGTATCATGGTTCAATATAAACACAATAAAATTTTGTAGCGTCTTGTGCTTCAATCAATCAATCAATCATTTATTTATTTATTTGTATGTATGCCATGTTTCCAAAGTAAAAACATGTTATAGGTGGCTTACAATGTATTTTAGAAACTACAGCACTACAAAGATAACAAAAGTAGTCATACACAAAACATCAAAAAGTACGCAGACTGAACAATTTCCACATAAATCATGAGAACAAAATAAAGATACAAAAAGATGACAGCAACAGCCCCCATAAACAACAAACCCCTGTAAACAATGCCCCAGCCCAAGATTCTGTTCGGCAGCTTCAGCTTTTACAGCTGGAGTCAACCGGCCCTTGCCTCTCAGACCAGGTGGGAAAAGGCCTACAAGGCAGGGAGCAGATCTTCCAGGGCTCAAAGCCAAGATGATGATAATAATGATAATAATGATAATAATTTATTTATACCCCGCCCATCTGTCTGGGTTTCCCCAGCCACTCTGGGCGGCTTCCAACAAAATATTAAAATACAATAGTCTGTTAAACATTAAAAGCTTCCCTAAACAGGGCTGCCTTCAGATGTCTTCTAAAAGTCTGGTAGTTGTTTTTCTCTTTGACATCTGGTGGGAGGGTGTTTCACAGGGCAGGTGCCAATACCGAGAAGGCCCTCTGTAACTTGGCTTCTCGCAGCGAGGGAACCGCCAGAAGGCCCTCAGAGCTGGACCTCAGTGTCCGGGAAGAAAGATGGGGGTGAAGACGCTCCTTCAGGTATACTGGGCCAAGGCCATTTAGGGCTTTAAAGGTCAGCACCAACAATTTGAATTGTGCTCGGAAACATACTGGGAGCCAATGTAGGTCTTTCAAGACCAGTGTTATGTGGTCTCAGTGGCCGCTCCCAGACGGTCTCTTAAGCAACTTTTTATGGACTACAGGCCACTTCATCAGATGAAAATTATGTGAATAACTTGCTGGTCTGTGGGGACAGGGGAACATTTGCAAACCTAAGATTTAACTTGAATCATTTTACATATAGCTTATATAGCCTGTCCTTCACTTTTACAAATACCAGGTACAGAGTATAAACCAAAGAAACCAGAACAGTAAGCCATTCTGAACAAATAAAGACTGCTAAAACAGCATAATAAGCGAATCAGCAGCTTAAAGTGCCTGGGCAAATAAATAAGTGTTAACCTAGTGCTGGAACAATGACCACATCAGCCAGGCAGACTTCTGAGTGGAGGGCATTTGTGGCAGCTTATGTAGCCATAATGCCATGAGTAGGAAGTAACATGGTGCTTGTTAAGCCCTTGTTTGCAAGCCTGGTGTGTCTACCAGCCATTCTGACAAATTTCTTATGAGAAATCCACTTTCACAGCAACTTCACAGCTCCTTCCCAAAACATTCTGGGCAGACATTTGGCTGGCAAGTGAAGCATGCAGTGGTAAAAAAAAACCCTTTTCATTTTCTTCGAAGAATAATCAGGCAGACATTAAGGAAGCAGTGTGTGTTTGAGTGTTAAAAGCAGACAGAAGGCCATGTTTGCTATCCTTTCTTTGCATTTAATAATACATGGGCAAGAATTAAGTATTATTCTGATACATTGACTTCGTATTTCTTAAGGCTTAATCTGATTGCATTAATGATATTCATCTTCTCAAGAGTTGTATTAACAGTTGTTAACTACGCTGAATTTTTAGGAATCTCTTATTGCCTCATGATGTGAGTGTGAATGCGTTATATCGTGTCCCAGCCATGAAAATGAAATGTAGAATCAATGCTGGTGTTTGCACACTTGTTAAGTGTCAGCTATGCCATTATACTCTTAGAACAGATTATATTACTTGATTTTATAGGGCATTTTTCTGTATTTAGCTCATCACAAACTAATTTTCCCCTTAATGAATGGATGGACAAATTAAAGGTGATCTCTTATGTGCATTTCGTACTTGGTTCCTCCCTTCAGTCTTCGGTGCTTTCCATTTTTCCGCATACCAGTGACTGCTTTGTGCTGGCAATGCTACTAAAAAGGCAAATGGCGACTCGTTTGCATATGTACCTGCCTGCATGCAGGGAAGGATGTAATGCCCATCCTTCCCATTTCTGATCTCTTTTTCATTTTAAATTCTGCGGCTCTTTCCATGCTCCTTATTTTACACGTATTTCTCTATCCCTTCTCTTTTCTAAAATTGGCTTCTGTTTCCCTAAAGCATTCTGTTTAAATTTCTTTTGGCTATGAATGTTAGAAGGATGCTGGAATGAAGCTATATGGCTTTAGCAGAAATGTTATAAAGAATTAAGTAAAAATAGATTGTTAATGGACCAAAGTGGAAAATTTAAGGTTAGATTATGTTAAGATAAATTATAGAACAAAAACTGAGAAAGATGGAAAGGATTTGCTGAAATAGTTAATTGAACTAGAATACAAAAAAGGGAGGTGTGAGGAGGTCGATGAAACAAGTAAATGAAAGGTAAAGATACGGAAATATTGGATGTGGGTTTTTTAAAAATGTTTTTGTTTTTCTTGTTGTTTTCCTGTATGGCTTTTTGTTTTTTCCTTTTATTTTTGATGTGTTGTAAGGTATTGTTCTGTTTTGTTTAACTTTTTATTGTTTTTTTGTTTTTTTCCTGTAATTTTTAAACCTCCAATAAATATCATTTAAAAAAAATAATTATTTTGGCTTACAGTGCTTTTGTACACTTTCTCCTCCTTAACTTTTCAGTTCTTTCTTTCTCTTTGCTCCTTCTTTTCCCCTTATGTACTTCTAATCAAACCCAAAACCTGACTATTACTTTTCATTGTTGCTTTTATCTGTTGTTATTCTACAGCTCTGGAATGCACTGGCTATATGGAATGTTCTCCCTATCGATATTCAAGCAGCTCTGCCAATTTTGGTTCTTAAACAGCTTCTAAAGAGCAGTCTGTGCTCTGAGGCTTTTCCTTGCTCATTAATCCTTCCAGGTTTCCCTTCCTCTTGTGACCATTTCCACCCCCTCCACTTTTTTTGTCTGAAACATTGTAAGCCTCCAGGCAGGGTTTGTCATTACTTTTATCTCTCCTATGCCATTTTGATTTGAAAGTGCTTTAGAAATAATAATATATGCGCACACCACTTAGCGGTAAAAGCCTGCAACTCACAGGCAGGCCCCTTTCTAATTGGCACACGAAGCAGAATGTAGTCCCTAAAGTTTTCCCCCCAATAATCGTTGTTTCAGATTTCTTCAAGTACATGCCATTCTGATGCATCCAATTCTACTGAAGGATGTCTAAAGTCGCCGTTGTTTCAATTTGCTGAGGTGAGCTTTTTCTAATTTCTGGGTTTTTTGGTTTTTTAATAAATAAATAAATAAGAACACTAAAGGCTTTCAGATAAGCTCCAAAAATGCTTTAGTTAATTTATCATGCATTTCAACAGTGGTCACATACATATTTACCTGAGGATCATGGGTGACTTCTGCATCTTTAATGGCACTTAAATATAGTTAATTAATTAAATGCATTAAGTAGGCATTCTTGAGCAGAAGAAAGAATTTCTTTCGTATATTTAGTCGAAAGCATCCTGAAGCCAAAAATGTGCCAGCTAAGGACATATTTATTTAATTAGCAGCTATAATGGATGCCCTCTTCAGGCATCAGATCTTGACAAGTTTCATCAGGTGACTGTTCAGGTTAAAGTGTGGAAACACTCTTTTCAGTACTAAGTCAAGGTCAGGACCATCCATTAGCATATTAGATAGATAGATCGTGCCCTCGTATGTTGTCAAATCCTGTACTGTCAAATCCTAATCATCTTTCAGCATATAACCGAGGGCCAAAGTCACAAATCCATTTTTTGAACATGTAAGCAGCCTTTAGCATCTCCAGATACATGCTCATTGGCGAAGGTAGTGTATGAACCAGGCATTCAGTTCTCATTCTTACAGAGCTGCTCCTCTTCAGGGAGGGGTGGGGTTGCGTGCAGGCTTCGCTCTTTCCCGCCCTCAGCGGGGGGGGGGGGGGGTATCGAGACCCCCACATCACTGGGGAGTCCCGGCACGCATCACGACCACAGTCAGCCAATCTGGCTGGCGGTGGGGGCGTGGCTAGCCACATTTCAGCAGCTGCGTGGCCGGGAGCTCCTCCTTCTGCTTCAAGCTTCCACGGATCTCCTGCCCTCCCTCCCTTCTTTCGTTGATCACCTTGACCTTGATATGGACTTCAGTCGGTTGCCTGTTGAAGCGGCCTGATAGGAATTTTCCCACTTGGCAAATTGGCACCAGCCACTTGGTTTTCGCCTACCTCGTAGCAAATCGTCACAACTTTATAAGGTTTGGCGGTTAGGCATTGGAAAAGCTTGTTTTATGGGAGGGGAGGTTGTGGCCATCACCTACCCCTCCACCTTAAGGGTATTCCATTAAAGCAGCCTTTCTCAACCTGTGGGTCCCTAGATGTTGTTGAACTACAACTCCCATCACCCCCTAGCTAGCAAGGCCAGAGCTCAGGGATGAGGGGAGTTGTAGTCCAACAACATCTGGGGATCCACAGGTTGCGAACTGCTATGTTAAAGGAACCCGGGGTTGTGGTTCCTGTCCGAAGCCCGGGTAGAGCCTAGGGCCATGGCACGACCTTTCCTGTGACCCTGGGGGAGACCAAGTTGATGTACATCAACAGGGCTCCCCCTACAGGTGGTTGACCATTGTAAGACTTCATGCGTGGCGGGCAGGAGTCAGATATAGTCGGTTTGGGTCCAATGCCCAAAGCCAACACCACTCACATTCTGTAACCAATAAAAGCTGTGGCCTTTTTTCATCCCATTAACCTAAAATACTTGTTTCCACGTGCTTTTATTCACCAAGGGGTGTGGGGCCTTGACGCGCAACAATACCATTTCCAGCTTCTATGAGTACAGGACTTGCTACAGAGTAAATTATTTCCTACATATTAGACACAACCCAACAGACATTGGTCATGACTAAATCCCACTGAAATAAATAGAACTTGAATTTGTTGCACCAAAAACCCCACTCCTTTGTTTTTGATGTCTTTAGTTGTAGATAAATTTTTCTGGATGCTGCTCATTGCATCGGCCCATGAAAGTGGGTACCTGGTCAAGGAATGTGTGAACTGTGACCTAAGGTGCTGGTGGAGCCCCATTAAAATGTTCAACCCAAGCACAGTTATATAAATGCAATCTGAAACACAGTTAGTTACTAAGGATTAAGCACCACTGAATATACCATCACCATGGGTGGCAACGCAAGAGGCGATGCAACAGGAGACCTGTGGAGCCAATGTGAGCACCACTCAATGATGTAGCAAGCAATGTAGTATTCACAATTATGTAGCTTTTTCTCAGAAAAGCTCAGTAAGAGATTAAGATGCGACCGAAGAAGAGAATACAAACATCAAAGTATAGAGGGTACCCATTTTTTTTACCCCAAATATTATTTTAATTAGAAACCATTGTTTCTAATAGATTTTTTTCTCATCTGATATCAGAATACCAAGAATGTGTGGATAGTTGGCACAATCCAGCCAAGATTAAGCACTTTTAAAACACCAATTATTTTCAATAGGTGAGTTAAGTATGTAATTTTAAGCCCCGTTGATTTCAATTTGAATGTTAAGCATGTGTTTAAATCTCACCTGTTGAAATCAATGGAATGTAAAAGTGTTTCACTTTGACTGGATCGTGCTCATTATTGTCCTGAAAACAATCCAGAATATCATAGTATTCCAAATTTTCATGGACATTTTTGACCAGATAGTTAAGATTGCTGTTAACAAGTTTCCAGCTAGCACATTTGAACATCTCAGCGGTGAAAAATGAAGCCAGAATCATAAGGCTCTCATTTAAAACTTCCTTGTAAATAGGTTTCTTTGAAATCAGTGGGGTTTATTTCCAACTAGTCAGTTCAAAATAATATTGCTTATTTTAGTCTGAAAATTCTGATTTCTTGTACAGTTCTTTCAGCATGGTACTGATCATTTTGGTGCTTTGTATGCAATTAGTGTGTCAGGTGAAATGCTTAATTTGCGTCTGTCAATGCAAGGGATCAAAGCCTTTGGCTTAGCTCCAAGCCGTGTGATACTTTATTTAATATTACCATTGTGACTTTTCATTGTTTTATTTTGTTGCTCTGATTATGGCAGAGGTTTCCCTATGAAAATGATGCGTGTGTTTTTCATAGTTTGTCATTTACAATCCATTAGAAAAGTAACTTATTCATACCACTTTGTGTCCTGAAGAGCGACAAGTTTTGCCATTTCTGCAGAACATGAAAATCAGATTTGGCTTAAACACGGTGTTCTAATGGCTTTTTTAAAAAAAATGTGCCCTCCTCCCAGATTTCTTCAAGTCCATCACAACCAGATGCCCCTGCAGATTCAAAAGAAAGTGAGGAATCAACACTATTTCAGTTTTCAGAGGTATGACAAATCTGACTTTAAAAAAATTAGAAATACAGTGTGATAAAGCAAGATGGCTTCAAATGTTGCCGTCCTTCTGAAGTACACAAGCATATAACAAATAGTCTCTCCAGCAGGTTTAATTTTTATAATGTGCTAGATACAACTGATATGTGGAAGTACATAGCAATGCCTCCTTCAAGGAAGTAGGATTTCCCCCACAGAATTAGGCTGGAGACTCTCTGCATGCAGTCATCCTGGGACAACAAGAATGAGCCCAACAAGGGGCTGCGTTCACACATTATGGCAAACCATAGTTAATGTTATACTAGGAACTGTAAGTTGGCTCCTACTTGGCTCCTCCATTGGCTCTGGTGTGTACAACAAACCATGACCCCTGGTTTATCGTTACATCTGAATTAGGGATTGTGGTTTGTTTTACTCCCCCAAAAACACAATCAGGAAGCCAATGTTTGTTTTTGGATCCTGGTTTGTTGCTCCCACTTGTTTTTAGGAGAGGAGAGGTTTTCCACCTTAGTATGACTTCTCATGAGTCTGCTGTAGAGCTTCTTTCAGTGCTAAGGCTCAGCTGGGAAAGAAATAAGGTAGTAGTAATAAAAAGAGTGTACACAGTGTGCTTTCCCTATTATCACTGAGTAACTTAAACTAGCAGTTATTTTTTGGGAGGAGGAGCACACTTGTCAGAAACTATGAATTCAGATAGACATGAGCCCCAGCACCTTTCAATTAAGAAGATCCTTAACGTAAAGGAGATGGTGGGAAAGATCAAAACACTTCAGTAAAATACAAGATTCTTCTTCTCACAGGTGCCTTCAAGTCTCTATCCTACCTTCAAAATGCTGCCTGTGTTCTAACCCCCTGCCCAAAAAAGCACCTTCACACCAATCTGTTTATTGGGATAAATAGGTCTAAATCAGTATAAGGCAACTGCTTTGATTGTGGGGAAAGGCATCATACCTATATCATTCTCATCCCTTTTCTTAATTGCAACAATTAGTATTTCTAAAGTCCTTAAGTTTCTTGACCAAAGGATCAGTGGTTTTGCTTGGTTGTGAAGGGGGATGTTCTATGGCATTGATGGGGAGCCTCCCACGATCCCAATTAGATCCTGCATGTCATGTTCTGGTGCGATGCTGGATTTCATGGAGAAGGAGGCAAGGCATAACAAGCCAAGGCCCCTTTGTGATTAACTAGATTCTTAAAGCCCCTGATCTAGAGACAGGCACTCCTTTGTTCCCTAGCCTACTGCCTTACATGCTTCCTGCACTGCTTGAGGTCTTGGGAAGGCATTTCGTTACTCCGCCTCAATGGAAGGTACCTGTGAAGGTTCCGACTCTGACCCTGTTGATAAAGGAGGTTCTTCCTGATTTTACATGTTCTCAGGCTCGGTTGTTTCCTGATCTCTATCAGCAGACTTGGAGCCCTGCACCTGGTCTGGCTCCTTAGCTGGCAGGTCTTCAGCGTCTGTCTGACGCAGGAGTCTTGATTGCTGCCAGCCTTTGGGGTCATGACACTAAAGGCCTCTGGATTTGGCCCACAAAGCTGTTTAGGGCAAACTATGCAACCTTTCCCATAGTTCAGTCTGCAGCTGCAGAGTGAAGATTGACAGGAGCAGCTTTGGAAACACCTGGGATATGACATCAAGCGATTGATAGGGGAGCAGCCCTGGCCACCTGTCAAAATGGCCATGGAGAGTTGGCCATAGAAATGGCTCCCCATCCCTGTTATTTGGGTTGGAAAGGAGTCTTCCTTGTAGGGTGTCATTCATCCTTTGCACAGACTTGAGCTTCTGTACAGTACAGCCTTGTAGCTGCACCTCTCGTTAGCCAAGCCTACATCATTGTTAAACCAAAGGAACAGTATACTGAAATCGCTGCCTGTGATTTTCATCCCCCTTAGCTTGACTATATAATGTAGCTATTCAAGGCACAAAACTAAAATATCTTAAGGTTAAATAAAAAATCAGTTCTGGGATGAATTTGCTTCTGAATAGCAATATCCCAGGAAATGATAAAGTAACCTCTCATAGCCTCAGATGTCTGTCAATGCCTATGAATTCTGCTAGAGAGCACTTCTCTCGTCATCGCCGGGAACTGCTGCAGCAGAGGCAGCGAAGGAAGCTTCAGCTATACACACATTTCTCTTCTTTGTGTTACGATCATGAATTTAGTAGGCTGCGAAGATATGTAGCACACAGTTTGGTGGCTTACTGTGAAGCTTGGTGCTAGTGCAGTGTTGCAAGTCCTGGTGTTAGGTATATGCCTAAGGTTTATGTTAGGTATAACATAACATAGGTACGTATATGTTTAAGTATATGTTAGGTTTCTAAAAAAAAAAGTTTAGGGTACTCTAATTTTCCTACTCATATTGAAATGCTGCCGCTCAATGAGGCCAAACTTAAATTCAAAAAAGGTTTAAGGGTTTGCGTACCCCCAGGACAAAAGCACTGGGTGTATGTTACTTACACAAGATGTGGCACTAGAGCAGCACTGCCACAAACCGTTCTGCTGACACCCACATCAAACTGTGCTCAGGGTTCCAACCCTTCATTTGAGGCCCCTACTCAACATTCAAGCATTGCTTCTCTCTGTTAATCACAGAGCACAAGATGGGGGTGATTCGAGTATTGCCACTTCTTCTTTGTGCTCCGTTCCCATGATGCTCCAGAAACATGTATATATAAGTGCTGGAGAAGGGGAATGAGGAACAGGATCATAGAATTGTAGAGTTGGAAGGGACCCTGAGGTCCTCTAGTCCAAACCCGTGCAATGCAAGATGACATGGTTACTTATTGCAGCCGCCTTAATTTGGGCCAAGGGCAGTACTGCAGCAAGCACAACATCCCAGACCCACATTTGCCTGGGTAATGCAATTGTGGGCATAGGAGGCAGCATTTCTGGGTAAGAATCAGAATAGATAGGTGCTTAGCCCTCTCTATGGCTGTGTTCACATCTCATGTTAAACCATGGTTAATGTTTAACTCTGGTTTACTATGAACAAGCAACATGGTGGTGCATGCTACTCAAAAGTCCTTGCTCCACTCCTGGCTATGTTGGGAGCATGACTAAGGGGATATTTCCCACAACAAACCCAGGGTAGGGAGGTTATTTTCCACAAATGCACCACAAAAACCAACCTTTCCCAACCACCTTTTATTTTAATCATCAAATTATATGTAATAAAATACCTTTTAAAATATTTTAAAGCATATTGGTAGCTACACTAAAATAAAGCCGTTCCCCATTTCAATTATAAATAAAAACAAAGCTAGAAGGATATCATATATCCAAACAGTCAGTACTTTGTGAATCCATGATGACAATTAGGTGAAAAAACCTGTTTTCTTTTACAGTAATCAATACACTTTTGCCACTTTACCAAAAACTTACCTTGTCTCGCTTCTCATTCTTGATATCTTAAAAAATGTGTTCTTAGCCATAGTTGCATACTCCAATTTTTGTCTCTCCATTCTTTAATTGTTGGCGTTTTATGTGATTTCCAGTATTTGCATAGACCGTTCTAGCCACAAGATAAGAAACAAGTTCCCTACATTCTGAGATAACTTACTGTTTTACATAATTTAAAAGAAAATGAGCAAAATGAAACATTGTATCTTAAAATATTTACCACTTGGGTTTTAAAATCATTTTCCATTTTTTAAAGGGGAAAAAAGCATATCTTTACCACATATGGGGAGAATCTTTCTTTTTATTCTTCCAACATAAAGATAAATAATTTTTATTCATGTTACTTATCTTTTATGGCTTAATTTGCAATCTACTCATTATTTTACAATTATCTCTTAATTCCTGCACATAAAGAGAACTTAAAAGCTACTTTCAAAAGATTTTCACATATATCCATCAGGATTCCGCCCGCTGCCCCCAGTATTTTGTGCCCATTTCACAATATATTATTTTAGTTGTCCCTGTTCTGTGTCATGTTTAACCAAAAGTTTATATATCTTTGCTAATCTATGTTCTTTAATCTTCACAACTTTCTTTTCCAAATTCTGTATGTTCTCTCCTCAACCCAGTTTTCCTTTGATATTCTTGCACTAATGATCTTACCTGACAATATTCAAACCAATTAGGGGTTTTTGCCCTGCATTTTTCTTCTAACCTCTGAATATGAAACCATCCATCCTGCTTTTCTAAAATCATTAATCCTGAATAAATTATTGTTCTTCCATGCATGAAATCCCACCTCTACATTTCCTTTTATCTATTAATTTTTCTAAAGGAGACTTGGACATAACAAATCTTTAATAAATCAAATAACAAAAAAAATATTATTAATAGTCTTCGGTCCAAATTTCTTATCTCCCCCAAGTAAATTATGTAATAAAGTTCCCAAACCCTTTCTGAACTAACTGAATATGGTTCTTTCATCCAATCTACTAATGAGTTGAAAACAAACCTTGGCCTCAACTCATGGTTTGATTAGAAAGAAGGAAACAAACCACGAGCCCAGAATTTTATTCAGTTACTTATTTTTAATTGTTTATTTAGACCATTTCCATACCACTTAATATATAAAAATATAAGCAGTGTACAGAAAACTAACGCAACAACAAAAGACAGCTAACAAATTTTACAAAAATACAGTTTCATATGCAATGGTTGCATAATACAAACTGCTAATAAACATAAACTAGTATCAGTTCATTCTCCTTCCGAAACAACTCACCTCTCAGCCTCCTGCAGTTCCTCCAGCACTCCATCATCTACCCAGTCTCCCAGCCATGGCGCAAACAACCACAGCTTACTCACTAGATGTCATAGAGAAGAGGACATCTGGAACCTGCTGACGTTACCCTAATCTCTCACTCCAGACTTGCTTTTGCAGGCAGGCCCAAAGCTTCCTGAGGCTGCCCACAGCTTTGTCCCATTCAGCAAATTCCACACCCAGTCCCAGCCTATAGCAGGTTTGGTGAAGGATGGGCAATGGAGCGCTCCTCCACTCACAGCTCTTTCTTCGGCCTCTGCACTACTTTCTTTGAGTGCCACAACAAGCAAAGGCGTGTGGTTTGTTGCTCCCAGTATGGCCAGGAATGGTGAAGGAGTGAGGCTATAGCTTTTGAGCACCCTGCACGAGTGCACTGCTCCATGTTGCATCCCTGTTAAACATTAAGTATGGTTGACTGTGATGTGCAAATCAGTGCCAGGGCTCCCCTGCCATTGCTCTCTCAGGTGTTGCTTTCCCTTGCTCAGATGTCCTCCTCTTTCCCCCATTTTTTGGGGAGGAACATCAGTGAGTGCATGAAAGATGAAGCGTCTTCAACAGTCTGTTGGTTCTCTCCTGCAAGCTCACCTCTCTTTGCTCTCCTCTGCATTAATCTTACAAGGCCTATGTTGCTTTATAACACATTGCTGTGCTGTAAGGTACCAGCTGCCTTGAACAAGTTTTAGAAGTTGGTGCAGCAACAGTTGCTCTTTGCAGACACCCATAGGAGTAATTAAAAAAAAAAAGTTTATACTTTTCAGGTATATACATTTCACTGATTTCACAATCATTTTAACATCTTAAAACTTGACTTCCTTCCCCCTCTTTCTGCGCTTCCTTAAATTTATTTTTAATACCTTCTGCATATCCAAATTAACTTAACTTACTCATTTATTTATCTTCTTTATATATATACTCTTACGTAGCTGCAGGTTATTACAATAATCATGCCAGTGTTTTTATCTGTTTACAATTTATCTGTAAATATTCAACAAACCTCAAAGGATTAAAATTAAAGCGAAAGCCAGAAAACTTTGTTTGTCTCATTATCTAATTGAGAAGTACACTTAATTCACCTCTTGAAAATGTGGCGTTACAAATTGCACTCTCAAAATTGCTTTATAGCCTAAAGCAAAGTTCTCATATCTCACTGTATTATAATTTGAATTTATATACTGCCTTAAAGCTGGAAGTCACAGGGCGGTTCCCAGAATCATTGTAATAATTATAATAATAATTTTTTTTATTTATATCCCGCCCTCCCCAGCCGAAGCCGGACTCAGGGCGGCTAACAACAATAAAACAGTACTAGTGATTCTCCCTAGAAAAAAGTTCTTTTCGAGTCTCATCAAGATTTATTCATTTATGTAAAGGATGTCTCAATTGCCCAGCATTAAAAAAGAAAATCATGGTGATTACAAAAAAAACAACAACCCAAAATAAATGCAAAATACAAAGTTAAAACGATAAAATTACATCAAATCCATCTGCAAAACTATCAGGAACAATATCCAACAATGTTGCTCAGAAAAGTGCTGGTTGAATAAGCAATATCCTGAGGAGGCACCTAAAAGAACAAATTAACAGAATGAAGATAAGCAGTCCAGCTTCTGGTCTATAATTGTGTCTGAAGACAGGCAGAGTAAGAGTGAAGATGCCAGCTGGGGCAGCCATCTTGCTCTTCTACTGAAGTCGCCATGCTGGCAGAAAATAATTGTTCTCTGCTATCATTGCCACAGGATAGGCTCGGTAATGAGCTTTTACATATGTTTGGTCAGACTTAGAGTGAGTTTTCAACACTTGCATTCTAGCTGTCTTCCTTTCTTTTCCATTGTCCTTTGGTCTCCTGTATACCAAGGTGCTGACTAGACTTTGCAGGAAGGGAGAGCACTTTGAGAGGATTCCTGTCAATCATCATCATATTTATTTATTTATTTATTTATAATTATATTTATATTTATACCCCACCCATCTGGCTGGGTTTCCCCTGCCACTCTGGGTGGCTCCCAACAGAATAATAAAAACACGATAAAACATCACACATTAAAAACTTCCCTAAACAGGGCTGCCTTCAGATGTCTTCTAAAAGTCAGGTAGTTGTTACCGTATTTTTTGCACCATAACACTCACTTTTTTCCTCCTAAAAAGAAAGGGGAAATGTCTGTGCGTGTTATGGAGGGAATGCCTACGGGTGGCATGCCTACGGATTTTCCTCCTCTAAAAACTACGTGCGTGTTATGGTCGAGTGCGTGTTATAGAGCGAAAAATACGGTAATTTCCTTTGTTAATTTCCTTGATGGGAAGGCGTTCCACAGGGCAGGCGCCACTACTGAGAAGGCCCTTTGCCTGGTTCCCTGTATCCTCACTTCTCGCAGTGAGGGAACTGCCAGAAGGCCCTCGGAGCTGGACCTCAGTGTCAATGATAATAGGACAAGCTTTATTTCAAGGAAGCTTGTCTAATGGATCAATGTCCCTATAGACTTTCAATGAAGCCCTGGCAACACATAGTGAAAACCTCTAGCCTAGAGCAGGGTTTCCTAAACTGTGGTCTATGGGCTTCATCCAGGTGGCACATGGTCTGTCTGTGGATTTGTGGTTGAAAATTAGCACATCCATCAAATTAAATGCTCATATTTGTTTTTAATTGTATTTTCATCAGCTCCTCCAACTTATCCCATTGTATTCTATTGCATTGCAACCCAAACTTTATGGAATTCTAACTGAAAAACAACAAAATACAACACACAAGAAAAGAAACAAATATGCTATCAAAAAATTATGCAGCATCTAGCACAGTGCATTACAATTGCTGTAACAGACAACCCCCCCCCCCAAAAAAAAAAAACAGCAGACAGAGGGTCTGCCAAGACCCTCAGCAATTTTCAACCGGGCCATGGCAAAAATGTTTAGGAACCCTGGCCTAGAGTATTCACCATTTTAAAGCACACATATCTTAATCAGTGAGAGAATGTAGAACAGCAAGTCTATCTACACTGAGTTTTCATAGAAGTCTGGAAGCATGAAAAGCTAGGAAACAATCAGCAGTGTATTAGTTGCTGAAAATTAGAGGGTTATCATCTATTTTACAATATAAGCTCTTGTAATGTTGACTTTAGAGGCCATTCTCTGCTATAAAGCAGTCCAGAGCCATATGGAAATGTAAGAGAATCCTTTTTGTGCCAAATGAATTATCTTTGGACGTAGAACTACAAACATTTCCCTCAGATTAGAGTGTTTGGAGAGAGCTCTGAGGACACTTCATTGATAGAAAAGATCTTGAACTTGTTCAGCAGAGTTATTCCCCCGAGTCAGCCCAAGCAGTACTTTGCAGAGTGACTCACATCTTTCTTTGCGAGAGAAGAGGCTGTGGTTTTCATCCTGAACATGGCAGGGTACTTGCTTTTAGATTATTCAAGAGAGGAGCGCACAAAATCCTTATTTCAGCTACTGGAACCCATGTGTCTTTTATTAGCGCAAAGCTTTCATTCCCTCTGGACATCTTTGGCACATTTTGTATGCCAAAATTACCCTTTTTTCCTTCCTTTTACACCCCCCCAACTTTCAAATTTCCCACTGAGAAAAGTATTGCTGTACTTTGCACGCGGAAAGCAATCTGTTGCAGTAAAAATTGTACAGTGGCTGTAAACATGCAAAAAATCCAGCAGCACAACAGTCTTATGTTGCCCTGGGACCCAGAATGCCTGAGTATTCTTGGCAGTCGTCCCAGACAGCGTTTTTGTTCAGCCTGGGTGTTCTTCATATGTTTCCTTTCTCTTTATCCCTTTCACCATAGGAGAGAATAATGTTAAGTCTTTGTGAAAGGAATGATACCATCAAGTGCATGTGTCATTCATAATGGACAACCTTTAGCCCAGGAATAAAAGTCCCCTGTCAGTCATGCATACTCCATTATACAGTATGACACTCTTCACTGTCATTTCCATATGTTTATCACCCCTTTGCTTACCCAGTGGCTGTGTTGTTTTCCAGTGAAAACAAATGATGTGGCTAATAGGAAAGGTGTCCTTTCTTCTCGTGCTCAACCATGAGACCAGTTAAAATAGCAGAATGATGTGCAGAGATGCCTTCGTATCCTGTGGAATCTCAGAATCCACATCAACAACGCTACAGCTTATTGTGTTGATATTGACAAACTAAAATGTCACAAAGGGCAGCTGTCTGCTTGCCTGTCTGCCTCACCCATTGTTGAAAGAGACTTTCTCTGCATTTTGTTTTAAAAAAAATCATATCCCTTTCTTCACAGTTGGCGAGTCCTGAACCTATAAAGCACTGTAGGAAGTCAGCACTCTTCCAGTTTGCTGAGGTAAGGCACCTTTTTTATATGTGTAAAAAGAAAAGAAAAGGTATATTTTGAATTTAATACGGACTGCAGAAGGATGACACCAGAAGTATCTTTTAGCAAAAGGTGTTGGAAGAAGGAGCTGTGTAGATAAGCATGGGATTTCTGCAAAGATGTATTTCTTATAGCTTTTATGTTTTCATATACAAATGAAATTACAGGTGCAATTCAAAAAGAATTAAATGTGCTTGAGATGTGCTTTCCCATATGACAGATAAAGCTAGGTCTCCACATTTTCACAGCTTGTCAGTCTCATATTTTCTGTAATGTTTGAAAGGCGATAGCTGTACAGAAACTGCCACCTGAGCATTTCCTGCTTCTTGCTACACTTACATCTCCCCTTGAATGGGACAGAAAAGATTTGATTGACATTTTGTTGTAATTCAGGGAGCTGGTTTTTCTGCAACATGCGAAGTGGCTCTGTGGCCCATAGGTTCTAGCAAAACTTATAATTCTCTGTAGCTTGTCATTCAGTTTCCTAGAAACCAGGCAGGGAAAATAGCATTGCTACTCCGAAGAGCCTACTTTAATGTGGCAGGCAGTCTGGAAAGTTTGTTTCCCATGTTGAAGTTGACTACAGTATTTGTTCACCTTATACTAAATGAACCATTAAAGAGCCAACTATCTGGTTATAAAGATGGGTCTGGGAGCCTTGGAAGCTGAGAAGTGAATGGGGATGTTTAACATCTGCTACTTTCCCCAACACCTAGGCCAGTTTTTGCTAGCCTGGTGCTCACCAGGAGTCTTGGACTACAACTCCCACCAGGGCTTTCTTGGGTGGGCATTGTTGCCCAACAGAGCACCAGACTGGTCAAGGTTGAAGTAAACTATCCAGAGGTATGTTTGCTATTTCGACTAAGCAAAATTGATGCAGCAGAAAAACAGCAAGCAAAGGAAAATCTATGACGCCTTCACCACTATTACCCCTTTTAAATTACTACACATACAAACTTTGTACTGGAGAAGCAGTGACAGGGTTCTTTGGCTTACTGCCAAATTAGTGCTCAAATTTTGTTGACTCTTTTGGTCTGCCTTCAGGCATTATATATAGGAGGAATGTGAGACTTCTATGTTTTACAAACCTTCATAAATTATTCTCTGATTTCCTGTAGAACAAAAACTCTTTGGAGTGGTTGCATACCGTATTTTTCGCCCTATAGGATGCACTTTTCCCCCTCCAAAAATGAAGGGGAAATCTGTGTGCGTCCTATGGGGCGAATACAGGCTTTTGCTAAAGCTTGGAGAGCGAGAGGGGTCGGTGCGCACCGACCCCTCTCGCTCTCCAGGCTTCAGGAAGCTATCAGCAAGCCTGGGGAGTCCGCGGGAGTTCTCGCAGGGCTCCCTAGGCTGCGGATGTCAGCCTGCCGCCTGGCACGCAGGGCACCCTGAAGCAGAGCGCCCGCACACCGGGCAGACATCTGCAGCCTGGGGAGCCCTGCGGGAGTTCCCGCAGGGCTCCCTAGGCTGCGGATAGCAGCCTGCTGCATGGAGCGCACTGCTTCAGCGCGCCCCGCGCTTCGGGCAGACATCGGCCAGCCACACAAGCTCGGGGGACAGCGGGGAGACGCAGCGCCGCCATCCCGCTGTTCCCCGACCTGGTTTGGTTTCCCCGACCTGGTTTTGGGGGGGAAATAAAGGGGGGGGGAATTCCTTTATTTCCCCCCCAAAAAACTAGGTGCGTACTATGGGACGAAAAATACGGTATATTGTAGCATACAGAAATGTGTTTACGCAGATGTGAGTACAGGTAGCTAGGAACCTTGACCAAATCATTTCAGAGACACATATATTTGTATGGTACATGTGCTGCATCTGTGTAACTTAATATCCAGATACAATGCTTGTATTCTCGTGACATATCCAGAGTGACGGAACATGCATGAAGGGGAGAATCTACATGCATTCAGTTGAATGTTTGAATGGCGTTCACATGTTTAGATAGGTGGCAGTGCTTGCTCTCATGATCCTATATGTGTTCATTCGGAGTAGATTAGTTGCAAAAGCATGACTCTAGGTAACCAATGTGTTGCACAAGGGTATATATTCTTGCACAGCAAAACAGTTATTATTTTTTGGCAAGATACCTAGCTCCTTGTTACAAAACCACACTTGTAAATTAGCTCATTTCGCCACCAACCTTTCAAGTAAAATGGGAGGATCCAAACTACCATACAAAGGTAAAGATGGCCTGATTTACAACTGTGTAAACTGATACAGCTCTAGTGAGTTGAACATAGACGGTCAATGAAGATATATCTGTTTACACTAAAGGAAACACTTGTCCTGTAGTTTTACAGTCTCCTTAGTGATGGCCTAATTCATTAATGTTTACCCCAGGAATTGAATGCCATACTTGAAAGCATTACTCGGGTACTTTCTAGTATTAACATAACATTTCTTTATATAATTCTTCTCTGTTTGGATCCCCAGCTCTTCCAATGGTGATTGTGGAATTTGAAATTTCCTTTGACATTTTGCTTTGCGCTTGGAGGCACAACTTTTATCAGTGACATTGTGATATTATCTTCCCCCACCCCTTGCTTTCTTTGTTTCTACTTTAGATTTCATCAAGTACATCCCATTCAGGTCCTCCTGAATTAACAAAGCAGTGTGGGACATCGGCATTGTTTCAGTTGGCAGAGGTAGTATTAAAATCCTGTGGCTTAATTACTACTGAATGATGCTGGTTGCCAAGGTCTGGGAAGCGGAGCAGTAGTACAGTCATAATTAGCATTGTTGTTTATAGAACTGTAAATTACCACGTTGGTGCCAAGGAACAAGATTTACCTTGTCTAACCATTAGGCACACAGTCTCTGTAGAGCCAAGGCGGCAAGTTAAGAACTGCTAGCTTCAAGGTACAGTAGTGCACTGGGTAGTAGGCAACAGCCAATATGTGAAATACTGCTCTTAATTCTTTTGTTCTTGGTTTTAAAGAATGTTTTATATCTTCCATGGAAAAGTTCACAAAATGAAAATTGCATGGTGAGAGAGTTGTGCTGCTTCTTCCAGAGATGCAACATGCATTGTCCAGTAGAGGAGCCCATGACTCTCATGCAACTACAATCTGCATGTACCAAGTTAGTAGTCTCTATAAAAGCCAGTTCCCACCATTCCGTCATTCCCTAGAGAGACCAAGAAAGAGAACTAAAGGATTAGGGTATTTTGAAGAACAGGCTTTATTTTCAATGAGTGGGATCACTGTGCCCTGAGTAGGTCCATGCAATGTAAAATCCTCTCTACTGTACATATTTTAGCCATATTCCAATCACAGATTTTGCTTCTATTTAAATAATGATAAATGAATACATATAGAGGTGGCTGCTTTCTTTGGTTAGACAAGGCAAATCTAAATTACACTTGGGTTTTATATTGAACTGATACCAGCTGAAAGCAAAGACACTCTTTGTAAAATCCTCTTACATGTACAGTCTTTTTTCACTTGATCTCGATGAGCATGGCTTACATAGCACCCCTGCTTTCTAATTCAGAGGATGACACCATCAGGTTAAAAACTAACAAACGACAGTGCCACTTTTCTCAAGTATTTCTTTTAACATCTTTAAGAAGATATTTGCCACAGTTTAATATGAACATAAGGGTGCTCCAGCCCACTACAGTCGGTGGGTTAAGCACATTTAACTTTGTACAGGGACACTGTGTTTTAAAGTGCTTCGCTTTATTGTGCTTCACAGATATTGCTCCTTAGAAGAATGCAGGTGCAGCTGCAGGCAGCCCCGCTCCCCACCACCACTGCGTCTCTTCTGGCCATGGGAGTGGAACTGGCTAGAGCCAGTTTTTCCCCTGCAGCCTCGGGTGGCTGGCTTAATAGACAATAGTATAGTTTAACATTACAGTGGTACCTCGCAAGACGAATGCCTCGCAAGACAAAAAACTCGCTAGACGAAAGATTTTTCCGTTTTCGATTTGCCTCGCAAGACGAAATTTCCCTATGGGCTTGCTTCGCAAGACGAAAACGTCTCGCGGCTTTGTTTCCTTTGTCTAAAAACAAAGACATGTTTTGTTTATAAAGTTAATTTATTTTCCCTTCAATTTTTGAACTGCTCTTTACAGTATGTGTGACTTTAAAGAGCAGTTAATAAACTGTTGTACCAAATTTGGCTTTGTTTAGACTTTTTTTGACCATAGGAACGCATTAATTGATTTTCAATGCATTCCTATGGGATTTCGTGCTTTGCAAGACGAAAAATTCGCTAGACGACAAAAATTGCGGAACGAATTAATTTCGTCTTGCGGGGCACCACTGTACTTTTATATGCCACTAGGGGATGCGGGTGGCGCTGTGGGTTAAACCACAGAGCCTAGGACTTGCCGATCAGAAGGTCGGCGGTTCGAATCCCTGTGACGGGGTGAGCTCCCATTGTTCGGTCCCAGCTCCTGCCAACCTAGCAGTTTGAAAGCACAAAGTGCAAGTAGATAAATAGGTACTGCTCTGGTGGGAAGGTAAACGGCGTTTCCGTGCACTGCTCTGGTTCGCCAGAAGTGGCTTCGTCATGCTGGCTACATGACCCTGAAGCTGTCTGTGGACAAACGCCTGCTCCCTCGGCCAATAAAGCGAGATGAGCGCCGCAGCCCCAGAGTCGGTCATGACTCGACCTAATGGTCAGGGGTCCCTTTACCTTTACCTTTAGGAAACCAAAACATTAGTGCCTGACTCATTCAGCCCTCTCAGGCTCTATTTATGAGGATCGAAGATCAAGGACTTCCCAGGTCCCTCTTGAACTCTAGTGAGGGGAATTTCCTCTTAGCCTCTTCTGTTTCTGAGTTGGAGGAAGGGAAACAGTCCAGAGAAGAGCCTTCCGTCCCCACACAAAACACATAAGAAACCTCCTCATTCCCTTCATTCCAGGGGATATCCCTCCACCTGCAGGTCCAAAAGCAAATTTCAGGATTCCTGGGTCTCCTCCTGATCCCAAGGCCACTGCAAATCAGGCAGAGGCTTCAACTAATATTGGGCTAAGAGGTGCCAGTTCAAGGAGACCCAGGTATGATGCCAGGATCCTGCTGGTGGGAGGCCGTCTGCATCTGTTCACAGAGGAGTGTAAATGCTAATTATAGGACCCACGAATGCTGGACAATGTTTATTTATTTAATAAGTTTATACACCACATTTTCTTCCAAAGAGCTTATGGTGGTGCTTCCCTCCCCATTTTATCCTCACAGCAATCCTGGGAAGTAGGTTAGGCTGAGAGGCAGTGACTGGTCCAAGGTCACCCATTGAGTTTTATGGCTGAGTGGGAATTCAAACCCTGGTCTTCCATAGAGCTCAGTAATTGTGCTATTAGGATGTGCTCCCCATTGTCTGGTAATCCTGCTGCAAGTATATAGGCTGTGTAATGTTGAACTGCCAAGAGCAAGGGTGGTTTTTCTAGAACAAGTCACAATGCTCTTACCAAGCATTGCACTAGAAACGTGAAATTAATGTTTTACCCTTGTTTTAGATGTGCCTTGCCTCAGAGGAAGTAAAAGTGAGGGAACCCGGGAAGGGAAAGCTAGAAGCATCCAGAATTAGCAAAGCTTTGGAAGCACCAGAGGAGATCAAAGTTGAAGAACCAGAGAGGGTGAAAGTAAAAATCGAAAAATCTCATAAGGTGAAGGGCCAAGAGCATGAGAAGACTAAGATTGGAACGTCTGAGGAGGTGACAAGATGCAGTCACATTGCAGATCCTTCTTTGGACAGCATGACGTTAGTTGGACCTGACAGCACAATTGCAAAGGATTCTGTATGCCATTCCCAAGAACTGACAATGGCTGACATCAGCACCTTAGGATTAAGCAAGCCGGAAAAGCTAAAGAAGAAAAAGAAGAAGAAAAATAAGCCGGACCAGCAAGCACTTGAAAAATGTACCCCCAAGAAGGCTTGCAAAAAGAGGCAGTCTTCTGAGTCAGACATTGAAAGCGTCATTTATACTATTGAAGCGGTTGCAAAAGGGGACTGGGGGGCAGAGAGACTCACAGAAGTGCCCCGTAAGAAAGCCCGCCCTTCCTCAACGGCGAAGGGGAACATCTTGGAAACAAAGTTACCAAAGAAAAAAGTGAAGTCGAAAGAGAAAAGAGCTCTAAAGGAAAAATGTGTAGAGACCACCAAAGAATCAAAGCCTCCTGATTTTTTTGACGTTACCGACAACAAGGAACTGCCATGCGAGGTACCCGAAATCATCAAATCGGAACCGCTCACCCCAACGGAAGAGATGATGCCACAAAGCTTACCAGAGCAGGTCAAAACCGAGGACAGTGACTGTAACAAAAAGACAGAGACATGTGGCTCGAGGAAATCTGAGAGATCTTGTAAGGGTGCTCTGTACAAAACTCTGGTGTCAGAAGGGATGCTGACATCCCTGCGTGCCAACGTTGACAGAGGTACGTGGCTTTTAACCTGCCTATGTTTGGCATGTCTGATACAGGCAGTGACTGTTGCTGTGTTAGCATCTTGATCTGGAGTTTCTTCCAACAGCACAAGAAAGAACAGTGGCAAAAGCCTAAAGTGAGGGTAGGGAACCTCGGGCCCAGAGGCCAAATGCAGCCCTGCTGCCAAGCTCTCAGGCCACACCCCCTCAGTAGCCATGCTCCAAACCATCCCCAAGTGCCTTTGCATGGCTGAAACTGTGATAATGCCTCTTGCTTGCCAGGATGGGGTGTGTGTTTGTGTATGGTGGTTGCAGAAACCCGATATTCACATAGCTGGAATGTAGCCTACTGTACAAAATAGGAGTCACGTCCATCGCCTTGGGCGCTTCTGTTGAAAATAGGAATTGATTTTAAAATCATTTTTAAAAGTGATGGATTAATTTGGTTGCTTAAATCTGATGTTTTTCCTTGACAGACTCAGCCTTAACAAGGTAAAGGTACTTTGAGATTCAGGATAATTAATTTAATCACACCACTTTTACAAATATATGAGGAGCTGCTTGGGAGTTGCAACGTTCAATAATAATTTTAAGTTGCAGGAGTTTTGCAGGTCCCAGTGTAGGTGCCCATCTGCCTGCCTGTCTGCCCAGCTTCCTTCTGTCTTTATGCCCTGGATTCCATAACAGGCTCTGTGTTTCCTAATGTCTTTCCTAGGGAAACGAAGCTCAGGAAAAGGCGGCAGCTCTGATCATGAAGGATGCTGGAATGAAGAAAGCTGGGCATTTTCCCCTGGCGGGGCAAGTGGGAACAAAAAGCTTAAAAAACCTAAGCCAAAGGAAGAAATAGTTGTGGGGTAAGTGCTATAATGTGCAAGTGTGCTGTTTTGAGTGTGCAAACTTTTTCAAGCTTGTTTTAAAGCAAGTAGAAATTGCCTCATTTTCATAGGTTGACTGTGCTTTATGTCAATTTAGTAAAATATAGTCTTCTAACAAAAAGAATGCAACATTAAATCACCTATTCAAAGTTATTTTCCAGTTTCCCCTGTGGTTCTTGTTCACTATCAGTCTTGTGCTGGTATTTTGCCTTAGACAGAGTTTACCACCTATTTGGGGCTGCATTCCCTCGCATTCGAAAGCCACAGTCCCAGCACATGAGGCATCCCCTACCAACCTCATTCCGTTGGCTGTGTCTCAGTTAGAAGGCTTGAAATCTCCAGAGTTGAATCACCTATTCAAACCCATTTTTATTTCCATGTTAGCCTTAAGCCATACTAGAAATACAGCACATAGACGATTGATATATGTAAAATGATTAACAGTATCTGTACAGATGTGTACAGTAGACTAGAAGTAGGTCAACCAAAATTGTCATTACAGCAATCGTGACAGCAGTTCACAAACAACAACAAAAGCACCAATAGTGAATAAGCTCTCATTCTTTGTTGACATCTGCTTTTAAAGAGTCAATCCTTTGTGGGAGTGAAGAACTCTAGTCAAATCCAGATACTCCAAAATTGGATCTGATTTCATTCGTTCTGTGTAAGGTTGCAGATACCCTGCTCAAATAATAAAATTAAAATAAAAAATAAATTGGAAGGCTACATGTACACAGCTGCATACCATGGATAAACATTTACCTAGTAAAGCACACACACTTGGGTGAGGAATCCCTACAGGTTTAGAGTGTGTGTGTGTGTGTGTGTGTGTGTGTATGTATTATCAGGTTGCTGGTATAGTCTTTACTCCTGCATGCTGGTGTAGCCAAATACATGTTCTCACCCACAAATTGCAGTTGTTGAATTGGAGCCAATTCACCATTTCTTTTGAGCCACTTTCCCATTTGAGACTTAGTCTAAAGCCATTGTTTGAATGATTCATAGCTACAGGGAAAACCAATAATACATTATGCTTAACTGATCTGATAAAACAGAGGTGTTCATCTTTATAACTTCTTAATGGAGCAGACTACTAGCTATACTCCATTGTGAGGCTGGGAGTTTTCATTTCTCAAACAAACAAGGAAGATTAACTTACTGGCAAGCAATATTTCCATTCCTATAATGCACCAGTGGGTAAGGGATTTTTGATTCTGCCTCACCGTAAAGTACTTGGATTGCTAGCATTAATTATCTTCTTTCTGTTGTTGAGAGGTGGGGAGAGATAATCTGTCTTCGCAAGTTGATTTTTTTCCCCTATATGAAGAATCACATCCTATTTCTTTTTGCTAAAAAAACTAGTCAACCCTTTTCTAATTTTCCCTGTATCATATTTTTTTTATTTGCTAGGAATAATACCCAGATTCTTTGTCCCACAGTAATCTCCAAAAATATTCAATAACCTTTGTAATTCTATTGAATTCCATTAACTTAATGATGCATTGTCTGCACTCAATAAATACTGTAATGACATTTTTTCAAACATTGTGAACCTAAAATTTCTCACCCCCTGTATATGAATTCAGATTGTCTTGTGGCACCCAATCTGTTTTTAAACAACCTTGTGGAACTTCTTGTTCCATTGTAAAGCTGTTAGATAATGTCGCTCCTAAACCAGACCTTATGGTCAAATATCTGTGTTGTTTAAAAATGTATACAGCCATACATTGAAAGTCAAACGGAATCCGTTCTGGAAGCCCATTTGACTTCCAAAATGTTCGGAAACCAAGGTGCGGCTTCTGATTGGCTGCAGGAAGCTCCTGCAGCCAATCGGAAGCCACAGAACCAGCATCAGATGTTGGGGTTCCAAAGAAAGTTCTTAAACCGGAACACTCACTTCCGGGGTTGCAGCGTTCAGGAGCCAAAACGTTCGCGTCGCAAGGTGTTTGACTTCCAAGGTACAACTGTATTATGCTTTATCTAGTTCCTGTCAATTTCCCCCACAATTGCCTTCAACTCCCTTTAAATCAAAAGTCGTGTAAAGCTGCTCATTCTTTCGGTACGTTTAGTAGCCCAATCCTGTGCGTGATTACTTGGAAGCAAGAGTGCTGTCCTTTACATACCTACTGAGAAGTAAGACCCATTGAGTTCAGTGGGACTTACTTCCAGGAGAATGGGCGTAGAATTGTAGCCCAATAGTGCAATTCATAATCCCAGGCAGGCAACAATGGGGTGGGATGGAGCAGCATAGCTACATCCACAGCCTTGCCGCTCAACACCAGGGTGGTGGATAGACAAAATGCTGCTCTGCATCTGAAGGCAGCCCTGTTTAGGGAAGTTTTCAGTGTTTAATGCTGTATTATGTTTTTGATATTTGGTTAGGAGCTGCCCAGAGTGGCTGGGGAAACCCAGCCAGATGGGCGGGGTATAAATAAATAAATTATTATTATTAAGGGACGCGGGTGGCGCTGTGGGTAAAACCTCAGTGCCTAGGACTTGCTGATCGTAAGGTCAGCGGTTCGAATCCCCGCGGCGGGGTGAGCTCCCATCCCAGCTCCTGCCCACCTAGGAGTTCGAAAGCACCCCTAAGTGCAAGTAGATAAATAGGTACCGCTTTATAGCGGGAAGGTAAACGGCATTTCCGTGTGCGGCACTGGTGCTGGCTCGCCAGTTGCAGCTTCGTCACACTGGCCACGTGACCCGGAAGTGTCTTCGGACGGCGCCGGCTCCCAGCCTCTTGAGCGAGATGAGCGCGCAACCCTAGAGTCGGTCACTACTGGCCTGTACGGGCAGGGGTACCTTTACCTTTACCTACTATTATTACCTGTCTGGAATCACGTGACAGCAGTGGGGCCAGCTCAGGATTCATTCCATGCCACATTCTATTCAAATCCCACCAGCAGTACTTCTGCCCACTCATGATTTAGTTGGGCAGAATGGGGAGCTCAGTGCTGGAAGAGTGACACTGGCATGGCTGTTTTGGGCTGAGCAGAGGGAAGCCTCCGCCCAATCCACACACACGAAACCCATGGGGGATCAGGGTTTTGGATGGCAACCTAAGTCCCATTTCTGGTATATGACTTCCTCCCAGGTACTCCTCCCATCTTTTTTCACACTGTATAGTGATTTCTTAAAAATTGTTTAAAATACAATCCCCCTAAATACATTGGGATACATACTTCCAAGTCAGTATGTATAGGATTGTTCTGCACTATATTGTAAAACAAAGTAATGATCCACGCAAGAACAGCGTCATAAAAGCTTTACTGCTCTTTACTGTTGTACAGTTTTACTGAATAAAAGTGACTTACTGGTTTATGTTGTTATACAGGCTTCACAGCAAATGATTAAGTAATTTTCCATTTTAATAGTATTATCTTAATATATAGTAATATGATTTTTCATTTTCCCAAAGCTTACTTGGCAGTTTTTCTTAATAATATTGTTCCTTTATGACCATATCCATGTTTCAATTTGCCTCACAGCTGATTGCAATTTATTAACAAAATGCAATAAATTCTAAAAATAAAATAATAATCTATGAATATTTGAGGAAATTCCAGTAAATCAAATCAAAATTCCAAATGAAACCACCTTTTACCTGGAAGTAAGTGCCATTGACTCGGTGGGACTTACTTCAGAAAAGATTGAGATATTAGACCTAGCGTGGCAGACTCTTGAAATTGTAGGCACAATTGCATGTGGAAAGCTGTTTGGTTTTTTAAAAAAGTATTTCCACATGGTCTGACCTGTGGCTCCATCTTGTTGATTTGGTCTTGTTGATCAAAAAAAGAGTAACAACAACAATTTTTTTCGCCTTCCATTTTCTAGCTTAGCAAAGCTGGAGGAAGAATTTGAGAAAAAATTCAACAGCCTCCCTCAGTACAGTCCTGTCACATTTGACCGGAAAAGTGCATCTGTTCCAAGAAAAAAGAAGAAGCTTGGTAGCTGCTCAACAGACCAACAGAAATCTAACAAAGGTGAGAGGCTTCTGGATAATCCATTCCCAGTTATTAGCAGCCACCCTGCTAGGCCAGAAGCTCTTCCAGTCTCACTTCACTTAATGTATGCATGTTTGAGCAAAGATACATATTTTATTTGATCATGTCAGAACTTTCACACATTCTGCTCATTGCTTTTCCATTGATGCCTAGTTCTATGTGGGAAGAGGATAGGCAAGTTGTACCTCAGGAAAGAAGGCCTACTGTTTTATTTAAAAATACTTCAGTTTTGCCTGCTTACTATTTTAACTGCATAAACTTCTAAGAATAGTTTGCTTTTTTAAAAAAAATATTTATTTTTACAGCTTTTCAAAACTTCTTTCTTTTCTGTTCTAGGTTGAGAAAATAGTAAGATTAGCCTTGGGCATATTTGGTAGTCTTGAACAAGCTTTTTAATCTCTCATCCTGAGACCTTGTTTGTGAAATATAAACAGAAACATGCCCTATTGCACATGGATGATAAGAGGAGTAACAAAATAAAAGTATAACTTGTTTGTGCATTCGAAATGTAAATACTTTATTTAGAGAGAGGGAGATTGGTCACAATCTTCCAGTGATTGAATACCACCAAAATCAGTGAAACTACAGGTTGCTTCCATGCTAAGTTGTGCTGTTATTGCTTTTCTGCCAATCAGCTAGAAATGGCGCCTAATATTCCATTATATTAACCATAGGCTTCTATAATATTTACTCAGAAATAACTTTAATTCAGCAAAGGTTTCCTGTATATTTCATTAAAGGTTTCCTCTTGTGGGGAAGAAACCTGTAATTAAACACCACCACCCCGGTGGGGTCAGGATTAATTAACAGTTATTGTAGTCACACACACAAATCAACATATATACCCTTATTTTTAGATGTAGTTATCTCTCTCACTTCAGTGTTGAAAGAATAGTACTTTTCCGGGTCATTCTAGATAGACTGCCTCTGCACTTGTGTTTGAAATGAGGGGGGAAATCACTGTAACAGTGGTGAAAAAAAGATTGGTAGACAGTATTGAAAATACAAGGATGCAACAGGCTGGCAACAATCTCAACTAAAAAAAAAAGTGAATGTAGAAAAGATAGCAATTTCAGACCAAATGTCTAGCATGAAGGCATTCTGAATTTCTTAATTCCCTTGATTTCAGTGGCACTTAGCCACCACTAACTGTTGGTGGATTGTGCCTGTTAATCAACAAAAAGTCACTTGCAGAACAACAATAATGCAATCAAGGGAATAGTTGCCTTGTTTCAATGGAAGAGGTTGACAGGCAGAAACTTCTGACCGCCTATACTGCAAGCCTAAATAGAAGCCCACCTCTGACATGGTGTGTGTGTGCGTGCTCTCCTACACTTACCTTTGACTCCTGGCAAATGGTTAGTGCTGTGGGTGGTCGGTTGCGGAAGTGCCAATCCCCAGTTGGACATGGGGAAAAGGAACCAGGCTGCCCTTTGCTCTCAGCACTGTCAGCCTATGTTGTGATCAGCACAGTCACATTTAACAACAGGGGTTGTCTGTAAGATTGAAGTGGCAGAAAGGGAAGCTACTGTAGCAGCAACCATGCAGTGGTCAGTACAGGAAAATCAGAATTCTGTGTCTCTACTAAATACTCCAGAGTCTGCGACAATGCAAGAACCTTTGGTTGGCAGCCAGAAGAGAAAAGCAAGGAAAACCAAGATCACACACCTGGTTCGAACTGCAGACGGCCGAGTCTCACCAGCAGAAGTTCTGGGTAAGAATGTGACTGATTTTTTTTCTAGGTAGTTTTCAAAATTCAGTATACTTGTTCTTTTGTTTTTATTTCTTAAAAATAAACATGATTTGTGGGCTGGGTGGACAGGAAATAGAGTTTGGGGTTGAGGACAAACAAGTCCGCTTTGAGACTCCTTAAAGGGAGTGAAAGGCGGGATATCGAATCCAAACTCTTCTTCTTCTTCTTCTTCTTCTCTGGGAGATGTATTTCTTCCTCTACAGGGTACAGCTACTATTATCAGAAGAGAAGGAAGATGAATTCAGTGCCTTCTTTGCTTGTAGGCATCCTCTAGTTGGCATTTATTTATTTCATAAAAATTATATACCACTTGATTGTAAAAAGCCTCAAAGCAGTTTGTACTCCTGACAAAGACTAATATGGGTCTGTTACAGAGAATATATTTTCAGTTTTTGAGCATCAGTTTGTAGTCTGGCCTCTTTCCCACCCCCACAGTACCTGTTCAGAGAAGGAAGAAGCACTGAAGAAGGCCGGACATTTTGAGCAGGGAGGGAAGAATGTATGTCTCCAATCCTTACATCTTTAGGAGTCCCTTCAGCTGTTGTTTAAAGTTTACATTTTGCTTTCACTATAGAAGAGAAACCAAAGGAGCAACTGCAGAGTAGTCTTCTGAAAGCATCGAGTATAGGGATGGACTGCAGCGAGGAATCCTTGCAAAACAGTGAATTGGAGGAAGGTCATACTGTTACACCAGACATGCCATCTGTCTCTGCATTCTTTAGCCTAGCTGCTCTAGCAGAGGTAGCAGCGATGGAAAATGTGCACAGGTGAGTATGTGCTTTCTTCACCCCTTTGGCTTGTAACAACTCTTCATTGTAGCATCTGTACTTACCTTTGAAATAAAGCACCCAGATCAAGCAGCACTTGAACTGTCTGCTGTGATCTACTTAAGAGCACCCTATTTGGTACATATTACTTGCATATACTGTTGTGTCCAATGCAGCATTCATGCAAGATTGTGCTCACACAAGCAGAATTCCCTGCCCTTCCTCCCCGCTGCAGCCCCGTGACTCCTAAAAAGCTATTCTAAGGGCCAAGGAATCCTCAGGACAGGCCTGGCAGTTGGGACAGGGGGTGTATAGTGAGCAGGAAGGCTGTGCTCATTCCTGCTGCTGCCACCTGAGGCAGTATGCTTTTGGAAACTGCAAAAAGGAAGAGTGCAGCTGTGCTCAGGTGATGCTTGCAGGCATCATTGATTGCTTTTACTTATATGCCACTTTTCCACAACAAGCTGTGCCCAAAACAGCTTGCAGCAAACATTAGAAACATTGAAACAGAGAACATTGGGAATACAAATATACAAAATACAATGTCAGTAAATTCAAAACAACACCAATCTGGCAAACACAGAATAAACACAATGTTACAAAAAAAGAGAAAGCCACCCCGATCTAGGCTTAAATACAAAGCAAAAACAAAAGTTTACTGACAATAGAGTTTCTGGTACTGGTCTTGTTGCACTCCAAGGAGCCTGGCTTAAATACAGTTCAAAAAGGAGTGGTAAATGACATACAGCTGGCCTACAGGCTAGGTGACATATGGCTGGCTCCCACATCTCTCATCCAGAGCAGACTGACAGCACCAAAAAGCAAGTGTTGGGAAGAGCGATGATAGCAAGTCTCTTCCCTAGCCTCCTGGAAGTACCACCTGGTGGTGCAGGTCTTACGGCTTCCCATTTGCATCTGATTGGCCCCTGTAAGAATAGGATGCTGGACTAGATGGGCCACTGGCCTAATCCAGCAGGACCTGCTTATGTCCTTACAGCAACTTTTCTCACTTCTGAACCTTTCCTGGGGGTTTCACATCTCACATTCCTGGCCTTTTTAGTGGGTTACAAGGACTGC